>NC_086285.1:31515402-32133214 GCF_963924245.1 Chroicocephalus ridibundus
AAGGTGCCAGGCGGAGTATGCACTGAGCATTGCAGTGTGTGGGGTCAAACTGTCTGATTCAGAAAAAATGGGACCTCAAGAAATGTGCAGTGTGGTGACTATTTCAAGCAGAGTTAACCTTGCTGAAGTTTGCCATCTGAAGTGCCTGTGTACTGGGCAAGCTCTGATTGTAATCCAACAGAGAGGTGGAATGCAGATAGTGATTCATCTCATCCTAACTGAGGTGTCTAATATCACTCTGTAAGGTTATTCCTTTTGGGTGGCTCATTCCTGCTGTAAATCCCTCTCCTAGTGCTGTCCATGTGATGGACAGGCAACTGACTCAGACTGAAACAAGCCTGTCAAAAACCAGGTTAACTTTAACCCCAGATCAGTTCCCTGATGTAACCCACAGTTACATCCAGCAACATGAAAGAGGGGATGTCAAGAGATTGAAAACAAGAAGCTGGGGTATGGTAGAAGGCAGGACTGCTTCTCTTAATGGTACAAGCTTGGGTGGTTTCAATCCTTTATGAAGTTTTTCCCTAAAATAGTGTAGGCAAATCTTCTGAAAGTGCTCATTTTCCTTCGTGACTATCTATACAACTATCTATACAGTCAACTTATACTAATGCCTAAGGGTTACAGTCTAAAATTGGGTGGCAAGAACCAAAAAACCCTTGAATACTGGAAAATTTCTCATTGACTGAAATGTTGAGAGAGTGACTGATGTTTTTGTTTGCCCCATGTAAATTATAAACATTGCAACTGAGAGACATCTTGAAGCTGCTGCATTTATTACTACAGTTGATTCCTAAACATCAAAATATTATACTATATTTATATAAATATTTGAAAATAGCATATGTGTTATTTATTCATTAGGGAATAGCATATGAACAGCATCACCTGGTGACAACTGTAAAAAAAAAAAAAAAAATCCAACATGCAGCCTTCTCCTGTCACAATAATTTTGGCTGGCAGCATCCCTCTCTCTTTCCACTCACGCTGGCACTTTAAGGAAGGAATGGAAGACATGCTTGGACACTGGGGTATTTCAAATATTCTTACCCAAACTTCTCTGTCCAGCAACGGTTTGCCCAAGAGACACTTGAAAATGCTTATTCATCAAAGCAAGTCATAGCATTCTCCAGCTCTTCCCCAAAGACTCACTACTTTCCGGACAATTCCCAACAAACACTCTGACTTGATACAGAATCATTAAAATAACTGTCAGGAATGTTTATGATGCCCTAATTTGGACCGTTTCGTATTTCGTACTGGATAACTAAGTTATAAGGTAAATTTGTCCCTAAAAGTCTTAACACAAAAGCTGCATACAATGCAAGTACAGAAACAGGACAGCAGTAAGTAAAGACCAGAATTCACAGAGAATATAAAGTAAGATGACTTGTTTTAGGGTGCAAGAACAATGAAAGAAATGACAGACATCTGGCATCAGCACAGCAGACATACCTGGGCATAAGCACCAGAAGTGGCAAGAAGTGGAATTACTAAAAACAGGGATTTAGAAACCAGTATCCCAGCTTAAAGTTGGCACAGGAGAAAATAAGAAGGAATATTCTAAGGAAGGCTGTGTCTGAGAGAAAGATTAAAAAACGCATCAAGGAGAGACTTCCATCCATAAGTGCTTCTTTTCTAACACAAGAAAGTAGACGTTATTGATGAGTGCAGAGTACGAGCAAGTTTGGGGGGTGGAGGGGAAGTTATTGACTTTCAGGTTAAATGTTATAAAGGCTTATTACAATGCTGACTATTTTCCCATCACTTCAGACTCCACGTCTTTGTTCTCATCTAGGAAAAATTTACTCCACCTCTGACTGCCTCATCTATAGGCATGAGTGGGTGTCTGAAGGGCTGCACTCATCATATTTCATTTCAATTGAGTGGGACAGATTCCCACGGCACAAAAAAAGTTAGGCACAGATATCTCCCTGGCACCACAGAAATAAATCCAGGAATAGCAGAGTTTTCAGGGTCTGGAAGTGATGCAAACTGAAATTATTCTAAGAGTTGATAAGATGTATATCTGAGGCCCCTGAGTACAGTGGAGTTACTGTGAAGTTTTAAATTTCAGCCTCCTGGATATTTCATAAGAAGGCTAAAATCTTTCCCATGCATTATCTGAAAGTCCTGAATATAACCAGAAAGGGATTTTATTGCAAAAATAGATGTCATCACAAGTTTTTAAGGACTATTAGCTGTTTAAATTGTTCTTTAAAAGGAAAAAGATTGAATCAAGATTTTTACCAGAGCAGAAGAAAGGTATTTGGTTTATGTCCTACCTACAAAACATGGTAATGCGTTGCCTCTCATTATGCTGCCATGAACATGGACTGGTGGCGCTTCTCTGCAGTTCTCTAATTTTTAAAAAAAATCATCTTTTGTTAGTTTAGATTAGTTTAGAAAATGTAGTTAGAGCGTACAGCATTAATTATTGGGGAGCCTTGATAAAGCTGAAAAAAGTGTTCTAAGCTTTCTTTCTGGCTTAGACTTCAAAGATGTCATGCCACTGGCTCTGAAAATTGTCTGGCGGCAGGCCGATGCATGCATAGAGGTTCATTCTCTCAGGGACACCAGAGAAGCTTATTAGTTAGCCCCAACAAGGCTTATTATTTTTAACTACTAAAAGTATATGCTTTGGTGACAGGTTATTACTTCTGCAAGCACCGCTGTGCTGAACTCTGAATTGCCACCATGCAGAATATTGACACAACGAAGTGGGAGCAAAACTGGTAAATAATTTGTGCTTTGCTCAGCAGCATTTTACGTGGACTTGTTAAGGTTCACATGTTTTCCCAGTGTTTAGGAAAAAAAATCTTCTCTAGCCAATACTTGTTTTACAGAAGGTATTTAAAAACAGACATATTGTATGACAGACACTTTTTTGGCAGCATGAAGGGTAGCTACAAAGATGACAGAGCCAAACTCTTCTGTCAGATGAACAAACACGAAGAAATGGCCACTGAGTGCCACTTCAGAGGTAAGGCTGTGCAGAAAATTTTAAACTAATGACACAAGAATGCGTTGGCTTTCACTGTCTGTTGTTCAAAGGAGCAGATTAGGATCTGTATGTAGAAAAATATTGCCTGGTTCCCTCTAAATACACTAAATTCTTCTTAAATTGAGAGGGGATCCAACAGTGTTTTAACCAATGAAATGAAGAAAGGTAAATACTAAGAGTGCTTACACTTATCTTACTAGGATTTTCACAGGTATCGCCTGGGTTTTAGATTAAGAAATGCTATTTTATATTTTATGTGCTGTGTTAGGCAAAATGTCAACAAACAGCATATGGCACCATGACACAACCAGCCCTGGTATAAGCAGACACCACTTGACTGAGGACACGAGGGCCAGTGTGAGTTTTACCTGGAAAGCTTTCTTTTACATAACAATAACATTTATGGAGAATTTGTGTGTGGAAGTGTAGTTACCCACAGGCTTCCTAGTAACACCAGGTTAACAGCTACTTGTACATTTCCTTATGTTGTTTTGTTTCTTTTTTCAGGATTAGCTCAGCTATGGTTTTGCATAGCCAAGTCTTAGACTCCAATCTCCTCTCCTTTCCTGAAAAAGAAAAAGAACTTTGATCAGGGTTGAGATCTATACTAATATACTAAATTTCAGTGAAATTAAGGGCAGGAGGAGACCACAGGCAGGTACACAGAGACAAGGTGACTGCATATCTTATCTTTCCTTAGCACCATATCCTTGGAAATTGATTTGACCGCATACCAACATGGTTACAAAGTAAAAACTTCATTCTTGATCCCAAAAAGTGACTGTAGTACTGAATGTTCTAGTATGTATCTAGATATGCAGACTTTATCTTACTTATCTCAAATAAGGGGCGGCAGGGCATATAACAAGAAATGTTTGCAAAAGTTAGCTGAGTCTAATGAGGCCAGCATAGGGCTGGCGTAAAATAATGTGCTAACACTGTTCCTTCTCTGTGTAATCAATGCAAAGGAGGAGTACCAACACAGAGGGGCAACCACGACTCCTATTACCTTCTCTCATAGCCTCTGCGCTACACATTCGTATCTCCTTGGTCATCTTGTTGCTGCTCTCCACTCAAAATCCCTCACTGCTGAATGCTCTGGAGCTGGGTACCGTGTTTGTATCGAGGGCTGGCGTTTTCTCATGGTTGTCAGGGCAGCCTGGGATTCCATGATTTTCATACCTTTCTGACAAATGTCCATGACTTGCGACATTCTGGAGTCCTACGTGAGCGCCAGTGGCCTGGGAGCATGGAGTGAGCCTAATTGCACAAAGTGGAACAAATGTAATTAAGAGCTGTAAAGTCGAGCTAGGCACTGTTTGGGAGGTTAATAGAGAGCAGGAGCTCAGCCTGACAAAGGAGCCCACTAGCCCGGCTGACTCGAGCTGAAGGGCAGCACATGATTGCACACAGTGGAACAAATTTCATTACAAGCCTTGCGATCAACATTTTTAAAAGCTTAGTGAAATGGGTCAAGTTCACAAGGATAATTTGGTTACTACAAAAACACATCCATGACGTTTGACACTTTTTATGCCATCAGAGTATTTCTGTCCTTTAAAGTCCCAGTCCTGCTATGTCAAAATTGTCCAGGTTCACTGAAGTGTTTACTGTGTTTGACCAAAGCATCTAATTAGATAGACTAATGACTGACTCTATTCTTACAGTTTCAACATTCAAAAACTGCTTTCTGGGGCCAACAGAAATAGTAGAGGGAGGAAAAAGCCTTTATTTTGGACGTACTGAAGGAATTAGTAATGGTTTTGAAAGGCAAGCCTGCAATCAAACATTCCCCATTGGTTTTGAGATTAAGAAAGAGGAAGATGAAACTCAGATATGAGATATAGAGATATATATGTGTGTGTGCGCATGCATGTATACATATCTATGTGTATAAATGGATGCTTCTTTGCTGATTATTTTCCTTTTCCATTAATTTCTACTGAGATATAAAAAGCTGGGCCAAGTGAAGTTGAAGTCTTTTGATTCAGATACTAAACTTTCCTTTTCTCCTCTTAATAAATATTTTTTTGCCATTCAAGTGCAACTAGCCTGTGACTTTCCTTTTTCAGAGACTGCCTAATCAAGAACATACCCTGGTTTATGGAACACGAAGGAGCTCAGAATATCTTACGTTGCACATCTCAGTTGGTTCAGCATTACTGTAAGTGATTAAAAAAAATCATAATAGATAAAAGAGATACGGGTCAAAACCCAAATAATTATAGTAATGCAGGTTATTTCTTTTCCATTTAAAAACCCCCCTCCAAGCTTTGTTCTGAGCTAGATGACATATAAAGCGTATTGAAAGATGACAGACAGAGAAGATGTTCCCTGAATATGCCATACACTTATAGTAAACAGAATGAGTATATTCCTCTGAAATGATTTATCTAATCATTTCTCATATAACTTCAATTTTCTTAAGTACGGTAATATGTTATTGTTTATGCAACTTTTCAATAAAATAAAGACAACAAAATGTTTCATCTGCTCAAAAGCACGTATGCAGAGATCTAGTGAAAATACTTCAAGCAGTTGCAAAGAGCAGGATTTTGAAACTTACCTGTGTGTAACACACTACCAGTTCTGGGAGGCATAGAAATTTAATTACCCCATTTTACAGAGGGAGAGCTGAGGTACCAACCTCAGGTTGGCAAGTGGTTACTATCATGACTAACCATATTAAAATCAATGACATTAGTTGCGTATGAAACGGCTCACCAAGCTAAATAAAAGATTTCACAATCTGACTCTAAGAGACAAAGTGGTTTGCCCAAGGTCTATAGCCTGGGACTCAGCAAACCACTTAAGCGTGTCCTTAATTTGTAGCACATGTTTAAGTGTTTTTCTGCAGCAGAAATAAACAGAGAATCATTGATAGAGTTTAAATCTAGGTCTCCCAAGTGCCAGGTCATTTCCTTAATCATAAGGCCACCTTGGCTACATGTGATAAATATTATCGGGAATTGAGTATGTCTTATGTCTGCATATTTGCTGATATTTGTTTTGTGTTGTTTTGTTTTACAAAGTTAACTGCAAGGGGATGAATCCTAAATGCGTCTCACTTCTTATGGAAGGATATCATGGCTAAAGTATGAAAAGAAAGCAGACACAAGGTAGAACACAGAAATCCCTAAAAATGAGAAGATGAAAAGGTTGCTCTTATCCCAGCAGCATAATTCATAACCAGGCCTGTCGTCTTTCTAAATACTATGTCATGTGTGGTTCCTACAGGAAGCTGGTAATGCAGGAGGTGTCATCAATTTCTTGGAATGTATTCATAACCCACATCTGGAATTCAATATGTTTTTTTAACTCCAGCAGTAACATGTCAGAATTGCTCTTCTATAGGCAAAACAGTCTGAGTATGTAACACGCTCTGTCTCGGGAAAACCAGTCAAGAACAGTGCATAGGACATGTACAGCCTGTTCGGTGTGTGTGAAACAAGAATGGGGTATCTATCTCCTCTTCTACAAACTCCTGGCTCCATATTGATCAACCTACATTTTCACTTATTATAGACCAATCTACCAGTATAGCCTAAAACCCAGTTTCCCAGAAATGTAACTGGTATGGGATGAGGACCTCCAGGAGAAGTAAAGAAGAGGGTATGCTGTACCAATGACAACATCTGAAGGATGTAAACACTGATGTAAACACTGAAACTCTACGTCTGATGGTCAGATTCTGTCTTAGAGACACTTAGGGATACATACATGTTTGGTTTAATAGCATTTTAAAATTTATTTTCTTATAATGCTCTGTTTTCCTAATCTTATGCTAAAAGACTTTAAGACCTATAAAGAAACATTTACTTGTTATTCAAGGTGAACGGTACTTTGATCAAGACATACAGGAGAACACAAAACACAGTAGAGATTGTTCCCAGGGAATAGCACGCTGCTCTTTGAAGGTGTATCGGAGAAAAACTAGACACTAACAAGCAGTTACGGGATTGAAAAGGTTGCGTTGCAAACCTCTGGCTCTGAAAAAGTTAGTCCTTGCCAGCAAGTCCACTCTACTGTACAGGCCAGAGTCCCTCCTGCTGAGCTGAGGTGCCAGCAAAGCAACCCTTGGGGCCCTGGCAGAAGTGCCATATGTCACATAGGAAAAAAAGGATCCGAGATACAAAACAACAGTAAAAAATATAATTCTTCATGTACTTCATTCTCCAATCCATTAAGCTCCTTCTCATTGCTTTATACTTGTACCAGAAACAGTGCACTTAAGCCTGAGTTTTTCTGGTAGAAACTATGGCTGGGACAATGAGGAGTTTTCATGGTTAAGGAGAACTCCCAGGAGCTGCACACAGACTACAGCGGGTCTTTTACACGCACCTTAAGCAAGAGGTGACTAGCAAATGCTCTCGCCACCACTTTGTATTCCCAGAACTGGGGATGGAAGGTCTGCTGTGAGAGGAGGGGCACAAGGGAAAGAACTCATGTTGGAGTCAGCTCAGCTGTATGTTGCCTTCCATTTATGTAAGTATACAGGAATTTATCTTAGTGACATAAAGAGTAGCTGACCAGGAACCTACCATGTAGGATGGTTCTGTGACTTTAATTACTTCAGAAAGTTGCAATTCACTCCCTGGACCACTGCTTACTCGCTGCTTCTGCTATGTCAGACACAGCCAGGAACCAGAGCCACAGTATCTTATTTCTTAACAAAGACAGGGATGGCCCTCACCGACAGTGAAATTGTTTGCCTTACCCTGTCCTTTTGATATTACTCAAGTAAGAAGCTGCTTCAGTGATGGGCTTCATCCATCTATCCCTTTCCAATAGAATTTGTGAATGACTTCATCACTCAGTCTGCACACTCCATGTAAAATGTTCCTTCTGGTGTAGTCTACTACAAACAACAAATTATCATAACACTTCTCCAAAAAAACAGAGATTCATGCCCAGAAAACATTCTTTCATCCATTCTTTGGGGACAGAGACACTTGGATAATGTATATGCCTTGCGTGCACTTCTCGCCCTAAATGCAGCAGCTGGAATGAAACCGTCTTTGTAGATAAAGTTGATGTTTTAATTTTTTTACCCTGAAGGACAATATATAATGTAACTTTTCAATTTTCATTAACTGTGGCACAGGTTGCTATAGGCTAAGCTTTCAGCTATGAATAAAAGTAAAGCAATGAAACTCTACAAAGGAACATTTCAGCTAAATGCCATCCTTGGTGTTTTGTGGCAATGATAAGCTTGGATGGGACTACAGTAATTATGTCTCTCTCCAGCTGTTCTAATACTAAATTCACCAAGAAGGTGTCCTTTTTTTTCCCCCTGTTCTCAGTCCCATGCCCCCAGGTAGCTAGAACGCTGGTGCATCTTAATTGAAAATATAAAAGGATCAGAATTAATAGCTTTAAGAGAAATGGGATGATACTCAGAAAGAAAAGCTAAAGCTGAATATACGGGACGGTAGAAGAATAATTTCAAATTACGGAATTAGAATAGCCTCTAGAGACATTGTTACTTTGGTGACTTAACGCAGGTAACTCAAATATTAGCAAACATACTGAATATATTAGGCAAGACAGACAGAATCTTTTCTACCCTAAACTTAAATATTGGTGCCTGTGTTGTATTGATTTCTGAGCCTGTTCCTGAATGAGGCACCAGTTACATCACCTTTCAAAATTAAGTAGGTAGTGCTGACTTTTGTCAAGGTCTCATTAGAAGCTAGCATAAACTTTTTAATTACTGCAAAGCTGATACTAAATGTTACCAAATCAGAAACACTCTTAATACATATGATTAGGATGTCTTGTAATAACTACTGTGCTTGCTCTTTCGGTCAGTTGAGTATACAATAAGGATCGTTACTAACAAGCACATGGTGCTTAGAAAAATGAAAACCATGATTTCCATGCCTCCTGAAAACTAATTTTATGTTTATCAGACAAATTTCATAGGCTCAAATCTGGCTGTCTTTAGGCAAGTCTTCAAGCCAACAATAGTCCTCACAAGGATTGCTGAAGCAGAATTTCATAGCTTTTATTTGCAATCCAGTTCTCAAAAATGTAGCTAGATCTTAGGAGAACATCAGTGTTTGTTTCTTGTAGGAACACACAGAAACAAGGTTGATTTTCCCGTTTCTGTTTCTTCCTTGATAAACTTAAAACTGAGAGAAGGGGAACTCTCTCTTAAAACACAAAAGAGCTTTCAGAACAGACTTTCAGTGTGGAGAAATTAGTTCTTATAATCAGAGAAATGATGTTTAGGCAATATCATTTATTATAACCTCTCCTTATGTTAACAAAGTATGTGTACAGTATAGCGAGTATAACTTCGCTTTTTCTTTTTCAAGCCATTACACTGCGTCTTACAAGGGAAGTAAAAAGGAAATTGTGTAGCTCATACCCATCCAGTCGGGCCCAAATAAACATAACATATTCAACACAAGATATTTATGCAGAGGACTTGTCTCTCCTATGATGTAAATAACATAAAATTATTTTCCTTTATTCCTTTGAATTTTTATTTCCCTAATGCTTTGAGACATCTCTGTGCTGACAGGTAAACCTGTAAGATTCCATCAATGATCAAAATGATACCGACATAAATTGAACAAGTCTTTAAAACATAAACAATGGACATCTTTAATGCTAAAATAAATCTATGAACAAGCTTACCATCACATACAGAAAGTTTTTCCTAGGCTTCCGAGATTTCAAACATAACGTTCAATGGTGATCTACCTTGACCAAGATACAAGGCACTATTTTCTCCCTTTTCAGCCCAGTATCAATCTAAACTGTATATACTCGCCGACTTGCGATTGCAGGGCTACTTTTGGAGTAAGTGGAACTCCCAATTATTGTTCTTAATGTCACAATCTGCTTCAAAGGGCCCAGACACACAACAGCTTGTCCATCAGAATGCTCAATGCTAGCCCTGCCAATCCACTCCAAAGGGAAAGTGAGATAATTATAGTTTAAATCTTTTCCCGATAATCTTCTCCTGCTTATGCCTAAAAGAAAGGTCCTGTTAAGCCCTTAGCGTTACAACAGTCCGAAGCCCTTTGCCTCCTCTGGGTTACGAGTCTTCACTGGAAGGGCTGGAATTGCCACTCATGCCTGCTGAAGGGTACCCAGCTAGCTTTGATTTACTTCAAGGCTTTCAAAAAGCATGTTAAAATTCGCCTGCTGAATGTTCAGCTTCTTTTTGTGTTGAAAAGCAGAAGCTGTAATCATAAATAATAGTACCTTAATCTATTAGTGGCCTTACTAACAGTTGCATAGAACACTTAATAATAAAATAACATTTCAAGCTATAAATACTAAATCAAGATGCAAACGGACTGTCTTATACCTCAACATAAATTGTAGATACAATACCACCTAAAATTCAAGCTGAGATTTAAGATGATTCCCAGATACTTAAATTCTAAGACATAATTTAATATGGGTTTAGCTAAAGTACTAATGTTTAATTGCTCCTTACAAGAGCTCTTTCAACAGAAGACTTGATTATGCCTGAACTAGGCCAGAAAGATATTAAAATCGTGCTGCAGAGCAATATAAATTTGACCTATCACTGGTGCAGTTCCATAAAGAATGGCACCATCTTCATAGAGAGCCATTTATTTATATTTTGTGCAAACTTAATAGCTATAGAAAAAGTCTGTAAGGAAATAAGCTCTTAGAAAAAGTAGCTGATATACTGAAAGCCTGTGAATTTCTTTAATCAATGTATTTCTTTTGTAATCAGATAACATGAAACTGAGCAACCTTAAATATCTGTTAATACAGATAGTCCCTTTTAACAAAACTCTGTAACATGCAGTTATATTTTGGTGTATTCAAGTTGGTGCAAGACAGTAATCACAGTCAGCAAAAAACAAGGCCTGAGGGGATCTCAGGAGGTCACAAAGTGCCCTCCACTCCTTTGGAGAGGGAAGCACTTGTACCTTCATCATTCCCAAAGGGTGAGCATTAACCCACCACCACTCCCCAGGGAACCTGTGTGGACTTCACTGTCCTTATTTGGTACGTAGAAAAACCTGTTTAAACCAAGTCTTTCTTGTTGAAATTTCAACCTACCTCTTGTCCCATCCTCCCTAAGGATAAATTATTTTCTTCACTGAATTAATTTGAAAATTTTTGCTGTGGTCCCCTCCTCAGACTTTCCTAGACTGAAGAACTCTTGTCACTCTTTTGTTCCTGACTTCTAAATAGCTTGTCTAGACCGCTTTGGACTCCCTCTCATTTGAAATCTATTATCTGAAACTGTACACTGGTGAAGCTGAAGCTCTTTCAGTTCCAACCATGGTGAAGAGTTCACATATTTTGCGTATGAGGGGCAACTCAACATACAACCTGGTGTGTTATTTTCATTTTTTCAACAGAATGATACTGTTGCCTAATGCTGAGTTTATTGTTCCCAGATCTTTTTCTGAACTGCTACTGAACAAGTTCCTCATCATCTGTTTGCACAGTTGATTTTTTTTGCCCAAGGGCAATGCCTTGCAGTTGTTTCTGATGAATTTCTTATGTTTTGCTTTTTCAAGCTGCTTCTCTGTCAAGATTGCTTTGGTTTCTAACCTTGTACTTCAGTACACTTACTGCTACACATCGTGATACCATGAGCAAAGGTCAAAAGTAACTTCTGGTCCTTTATCCAGGCCATTAATGAGAACACTGAACACAATCCTAACCAAGACAGACATTTGAGGAAACAATTCGTTACATATCTTCACAACCTTTGATGACTACTCTCTTGGTGTATTTATCACTCAATTTTACAACTGTTTTCTAGTAATTAAATGAAGACTATGATCTCTTGTCTAAATAATATACAAGACTGTCAAAAAATCTTACCATAGTTATCTACAGCTATTCTCTATTCGTGTAGCCCACTACCACAATGGAGAATATAGGAATTATAAAAAAAAAAAATATTTGAAGATCTTATGAAATACCACAAGTCAAATATCTACAATATGCAACTGTCTCTTTTTCCCTCCTCTCCCCACTGTGTTCCTGGCTATTTTACAAGGCAGTTTCACCTATTTTTTTTCCTATTGTTACTGCCTTAAAGCTATAAAATTTCTTCTACATCACAACAGGTCAGGAAAAGGCCTAAGGAGGGAGTGGTTTTCTGTGGTCTATGAGAGCAACTTTCACAAAATGACTGAACTCAATGTCTAGGGGAATATATGAGTAGCACAAGCAGGAGATACCAAGTGTACTTAAGACTGTGCTCTAATACTATACTGCGTACAGACATTTTGGATTTTCTAGGGCTAAATGACCTTGCTGGTACACAGCAGAACACAAACAGTCCATAAGAAAAGTAATTTATTTAGGTGACAATCTGCTTCCTGAACGCAGGTGGCCTCGCAGTGACCTTCCAGCCATAAACAATGAGAATCCTTAGGTTTTCTGGTCATAAAATGAGGACCTTTTTTACACCATGACCCTTTTACACCATGTCTTGAAAGTGAATAACTGGGATAGGTTATGCAACCAGAGGCTATTACATGTTTATGCACACAACCAGTTGCATGTCTCCCAGAGGACAGATGAAGGCATCCATCACCCAGTCAAGTGACGAGATGGGGACTACAACATACAGCTTGCAAAGACTTCTAGATATAACAGCCTTAAAACTCCAGTCAGCTCCTTCCCTTACCTTTAAATCAGCCATCTGGCAGACCAGCCTAACCAAGGCTGTAACTAAGCTCAGGCTAACCCATTATGGATGGGTTATAACCATTATTCCCATTATGGATGGGAATCAGAGAGTCTCGGTTAGTGCGATACTGTCGCCGATGCACCGTTGTGGTAGCAATCGGCACCTGTTGTTCTTTGACCCTCAATAACCCCACAACAGAAGAATCCTCCGAGAGACCAGGCAAGGCAGACAACTGTTTAACTTCCTCTGTCTCCAAAGCAGCTATGCCAAAGGCCCAGCGGTACCCTTTTGGGTCCTTAAAATACCCTCTCCTGAGGTAATCTATACCAAGGATGCATGGAGCCTCTGGGCCAGTCACAATGGGATGCTTTTGCCACTCATTCCCAGTTAGGCTCACTTCTGCCTCCAGTACAGTCAACTCTTGGGATCCCCCTGTCACCCCAGAAATACAAATGGGTTCTGCCCCTCTATAGCTTGATGGTATTAAAGTACACTGCGCACCCGTGTCCACTAGAGCCTTATACTCCTGTGGGTCTGATGTGCCAGGCCATCGAATCCACACCGTCCAATAAACCCGGTTGTCCCTTTCCTCCACCTGGCCGGAGGCAGGGCCCCCCTAATACTCGTCATAGTATCCATTACTCACTTCTTGCAGAAATGACTTGGAAGTTCCTTCAAGAGGATCAGAAGCAAGATCAGGCCTTCTGCTTTGTCTGGGGAACGGCCCACTGGAAACTGGGGCGGCACTTTTCCTGGAGGGATCCCCTTTTGTGGTTGTCCTTCCTTGCAACTCCTGTACCCGTGTCCGCAGGATCGAAGTAGGTCGTCCATCCCACTTCCTCATGTCCTCTCCGTGGTCCTGCAGGTAGAACCACAGGGTGCCTCGTGGTGTGTACCCTCTGTACTCTCTCTCTTGAGTGGGGAAATGCCTGCTTCTAATAGCTGAGATGCTGGCCCGTGCAGGTGGGGAATAGAACATATTCTCTTCAAGTTGCTGGACCTTCCGCGACAATTTCTCCACAGCTGAGACAAGGGGGGAAGAGAGACTTTCTTCATATCGCCGGAGCCGGCCAGCTACCTCATCCACTGTTGGTCCCTCTTCACCTTTCCATTCCATTACTGCCAGGGAGTTGGCATATGACGATGGTGCACTCCGTACAAACTTCCGCCACATGGGCCTTGTGCATCGCACCTCATCAGGGTCTGTGGGTAAGTCGGCATTGTCCAAGTCATAATAAATCATCTCCCGCACGGCTAATTCTCTCAGGTACTGGATACCTCTTTCCATGGTAGTCCACTTGCTTGGCTGACATACAACATCCTCACTGAAGGGGTACCTCTCCCTCACGCCTGACAGGAGTCGTTTCCAGAGGCTGAGGGCTTGGGTCTTTTTCCCAATCGCCTTGTCAATGCCGCCTTCCCTAGACAGGGATCCCAGCTGCCTGGCCTCCCTACCCTC
Organism: Chroicocephalus ridibundus; assembly: GCF_963924245.1. Lineage (NCBI taxonomy): Eukaryota > Metazoa > Chordata > Aves > Charadriiformes > Laridae > Chroicocephalus > Chroicocephalus ridibundus. Next base: position 31,529,515 of record NC_086285.1, read on the forward strand.
TAATTCCAGGCTACTGGCCCCATTATCCCAGCACCGGAGCAGCCAGGTGACAATGTGCTCGCCTGAAAGTCGGCTGAAATCTTTTCGCATATCCCGCAGCTCACTCAAGGATAGGGATCGAGTAATTATCTCTGGTTCTGCCTCTTCCTCCTGCTCTCGTGATGGCCCTGGTTCATCATCATCTCTTACTAAGCGAACTGATTTCTTTGTGTACTTCTTCTTCTGTATGGGGGCAACTGATACCGGCACGGGTTGGTTTCCTGGTTCAGTGGCAGTGGCTACCACGGGGGTTGCAGTAGCCGCAGTGTCCGCCGCAGGGGCTGCAGTAGCCGCAGGGGCCGCCGCAGGGGCTGCAGTAGCCGCAGGGGCCGCCGCAGGGGCTGCAGTAGCCGCAGGGGCCGCCGCAGGGGCTGCAGTAGCCGCAGGGGCCGCCGCAGGGGCTGCAGTAGCCGCAGGGGCCGCCGCAGGGGCTGCAGTAGCCGCAGGGGCCGCCGCAGGGGCTGCAGTAGCCGCAGGGGCCGCCGCAGGGGCTGCAGTAGCCGCAGGGGCCGCCAGTCTGGTTTCCATCTCTTCCCCTTGAGGGTGCTGCATAATTCTGAGCAGTGCCTGGTAGATACTGGCCAGGGCCCAGCACAGCGCGGTGAGTTGTGCCTCTCTAGAATAGCCACAGCATTTTCCCTTCAAATATTCTACCACTTTATCAGGGTCCTGTAATTGTTCAGGGGTGAAGTCCCAGACCATTGGAGGTGAGTAGTTCTCTAGGTACCTGCCCATGCTCTCCCACATGCCATGCCACCCCTGACTATCCAGCCTCGGAGCAGATCTCCGGGTGGTAGTCTTAAATAGTTGCTTAACCCTAAACAAGACCTGGAACGTATTCAGGAGACATAACACTAGGAACACGCTGGTTTGAGTATCCCAAGGATATTCAAGATTCTCAAAAGCTGTCATACCTGACCCGAAGGAGAAAAGGGAGGCAAAAGGGCTGGGGAAACTATTAACAAATTCTGAGAGACAGTGTCCAATGTACGGACAGGACAACAAAACCACATAAACACCCCAAAACAGCCGTCTGAACAGTGATGTTATCATATCATAAACAGATATCGCACAGGACAGCAGAATGATAATCCTCATCCCTCTTCCAGACATGGTAAACAGCATCGCAGGGAGTACATAAGCCATATAGGAATTTATGTAACACAGCCATGAGAACAAACCAAGCAACATGATGACCAGTGACTATTTACCTAATAAAATAAATGCATACAAGAAGAAAAAAAAACCAAAACCGTTTTTTCCACGTTCTAGTTGGATTCTGTCGTTATCTCAACCCTTCGTGCCCCACGTTGGGCGCCAAAAAGGACTGTCGTGGTTTAGCCTCAGATGGCAACAAAGAACCACGTGCCGCTCGCACGTGCCTTCCTAATAGAGGAAGGATCGTAAGAAAAGGCAAGACTCTTGGTTTGGGACAAAGGCAGTTTAACAGAACAGCAGAGGGAACAGGCAAACAACAACAACAACACGGGTAGGGGAATATACAAACGCGATTACGGAACCGCCGCTCCCCGCCGCTCCCGACCGGCCGGACCCGGGACGCCCCAGCCCGCTTTTAAGCAGCAACTTCCTGTCCCCTCCCCCGGTAGCTCAGGGTGGGCGTGGCTCACATGGCATGGAATACCATGGAAAATTAACCCTATCCCCACCGGAACCAGGACATGCACACAACCAGTTGCATGTCTCCCAGAGGACAGATGAAGGCATCCATCACCCAGTCAAGTGACGAGATGGGGACTACAACATACAGCTTGCAAAGACTTCTAGATATAGGCCATCTTTTGTTCCCCTCTTCCCTTGAAAAAGATACTCTTTTCCCAGGCATGGAAGGCAATAAAGAGGATAAGAGAGGCCCTATGATAATCCACTTGCCTCAGAAAGGTAAAAAAACTCAAGGGTGCTAATAGAATACCCTTAGGAAGTCCTCCCTTCAGACAGTGGATAAGACTTGTTTTTTACCACTAGTTGATTGGCATTTTTCAGAGGTTCATTCAGCTCTTCTTCTGCCTCATATCATAGTGAGCTCACAGCTTGAGAGAAATTCCCTTACAGATATCCAGGCTAGATCCAGTTGTTTTCACCGCCAGACCAGAGATGAAGCTTTGGAACTGGCTTCAAAACCCTAACCCAAACATCACGGTATTTCCTCAAGCAACCCAAATCTATTCGTGTTATTAATTATCATGCCACTATAGCTAATATCCAAAATACTTATTTAGAATTGATGCCACCAGTAAATCATCTCACCACTAACCATTTGGAACCAAGGTAAGAGCCTGAAATTTTAATCAACATCCATACACTATGCAAAGAGCCCAAATGGCACAAGTAATGAGTCCATAATGGAATTCTGCCTAAGGAGGAGTTTTGGGCTCCAGCAAGAAGAGCTCTACACAAGTTTTTCCAGGTATGGCAGCTTTTTTTAAAAAATTGAACAGGAGATTTTGAAATTATTATTTAACTCTGTGTTGTGTAATGCTACAGTATAAAAGAATCAAAAAATGGGATGGGTAATGTCTCCCAACACAGGAAGTTGTTTAATAACTTTCCAATTTACCATAAATATTAAGAAAAGTATCAAAACAAATTGGTTTTTTTTCCCCTAGACAGGTATCATTTGGACGAATATTCTGCAGACATGTGGACTGTGACTTCCAATTTGAATCCAGCAGCAAAACAGCAAGTCTATAAAGAAGAACCTGGACACACCCAGTCTAAAAAAAAGATCAAAGTCAGGGCTGGAGTGTTAGTTTCTTAATTAAGGCAATTTGAGTAAAAATAATGAAGGCGGAAGTCACATTTCTGTAAAAGCAATTTGGCAGAAGGGTTAGCCCTCTGCTTTATAGTACTTCAGATGAAAAAGGAAGACGCTATTAGTTGCTTTCTTTGTTAAGTGTTTGAATTAAAACCTTGGTGCCACTCATTTACTGTTTGCCAGTAGCGCTGAGTGAGTAATTCTCTGCCTGCAATTTCTTTGACTAAATTAGCCTCTTTTTCTTCTCATGGAATATCCATCAGCAGATCATGATTTTCTCATTTAAATGTACTCAACAAATATATCTGAATTTTTACCCTGCAAACTGATTGCAAATATTTGAAATTCAAGCTGCATCACTTATTTGGGATTGGTAAATCAGGTCACACTGGTTTTTCTCTCTGACTGAAGAAGTGTGAGGAACACAACTTCCCGTGCACACAGTTGTGTGTTCCTCCTCAAAATCAGTCTTCCGTAAATGTTCGTGTGAAGGAAACCTTGCATTATTGTTTTTTATAAACCTTTCTGCTAAAAGTAAAACTCAATTGATTGTTCTTTCACCAAGAAGTAAATATGAATGGGGTTTGTGCGACTATGGGCAAAGAGAATTCATTTAAGAGCTTTAATGATTACTTGTGGACATTTTTGTATTATTCATGCCATGCTTGTTCATAGACAAAGAATGAATTAGATAAAAAAATACCTTCAATCCACATAACATCATTACAAAAGACAGAAAAGGACCAAAATAAGAAAAAGATGAAAAATAAATATATCCAATATTCAAAGGGGGGGGAATGCTGAATCAGACAGCAAATTTGGCAAAAGCAGAAAACCAGAAAAATTCAGTCCCTCTATTGTGCACCATTTAGCAAAATCTGCACTTTATGAAGCCAGGAATAAGCTCCCATCTACAGTTTTTGTTCTCTTTCCACAGAGCAACAGGATTCTGGTTAAGGGGGTTCCTTGTGGACCGTAATTGCTATGCTGTTTGCAAATATTGATATAATTTGGAAGAGTAAAATTATTCTCACATGACGGCTCCATGGATTCAGCTAGTCCACTGTTGAATGGAGAACAAGTGAAAAGAATAAAAGAATATTCCCAAAAGTGGTCATTTATTTTTACAGGGGGTTAATTATTATAAACATAAGTATGTATTTTCTTTCTAAGTATTTTGATAGTTTGGAGAAACAAACAAATTTTCTGTGAGAGCAATGAGGAGGAAAGGAGTGATTATACGCAGACAGTGAATAGCATCATGGAAAAGCTCATAAATAAATAAAATAAGCACGAACACACACAGGGCAGCTGTCCTAGTTCCCAGCTTCTTAGATGTCTCTTCCCTACATGCCCTCTCTTCCTCTTTATCCCTCCTGACCCAGGTCAGCTCCTTCCCTTACCTTTAAATCAGCCATCTGGCAGACCAGCCTAACCAAGGCTGTAACTAAGCTCAGGCTAACTCGTGCCTCAGTGGCTTGCCCCATGTTTTGGGCTCTGTCCTGCCATTGCCCAGGTTTTACACTGTGTTCCTTCCTGAAAGGCTGTGGCACACACACCAGTGTCCTCAGAGCCAGGGGCATGGTCCTGCACAGGGACCAGCAACTGCAGAGTCGGTTGGTTAATCCGTGAGCGTGTGTATATCTTGCACCCTTACATCTTTCCCTTATCACCACAGGGGCAGACAACCACTCCAATAATTGTCCTAGGCACACAAAACTTGTATGGAATAGGTACTGTTCAAGATGACAGTCATAAGGAACATTTAGTTTGCCCTACCAAAATGCTGACCTGACATAGACTCCCAAGGTGAAATGATATGCACTGAGGGTATGCATTTTAGCATCTTTCACACTGAAATGGCGCCAAAAAATACTCTAGTAAAGAATTATAATTTTTAATTATTTTTTAGGGACGAAATCTGCCCCATCCCTCAGGCACCAGCAACCTCTGACTTGCTGATACCATTCAGGCTCTGTGCAAGCCACTCATCTAGGCACAGACCATTGCATGACCTTTGTCTTTCAGTATTTTAATTAAAATCCTTGCTACTTAGCTGTTGACACCTCTTAGATTTCAAAACAGTCCCGTTCGGAATCTCAACTCCAGAAGCATCAACACAGATATCGAACAAAATCCACATCTATTCAACACCAAAGCAATTATCTAAGTTTAAGTACTTAAATGAGTGCATTCCCAAACACGGGCTTGGAAGATCATAGAGATTAATAATAACAATATTAATGATAATAATAATAAGTATTTTTTTTGCAAGTTATCTTAATAGTGCAGCTTTGTTCCACTGAAAAAAAAAAAAAGTGAAATCGTAGGTTTCTATCTGCCAATAAAGTTTAAAAAAAATTACCCATGGCAATGCAAATAAAAACACAGAAAGTCACAATGGAAACATTTTTTTTTTTTTTTATATCAGCATCTCTGGCTTTCACATGGTTTTGCATAATGATAGGGCTAATATAACATAACAAATCCTAAACTGTTTTCACAAGGAGTGGAAAAAAGATGTGTAAAAGTATGCTCTGTCTTGCTTCCTTCTGTTCACAATGTATCTAAATACAACAAATGGTGTTCTTGCTCTTTCTGTCTGTTTCTCAATCTGTTTGGAAAGTAGCCATCATTCTGCAGCCAACCATAATATTTGACACTTCCTGACATCATGAAAGCCACCATCTGTCTATCATTGAAGCCCTGTACTTTTTAAAGACTGCTTGGCCTGATCTTTAATGAAGCTTCACTGTGAATGCACAGATCAGTTTAGATAGAAAACTGGGGACGTCTGACAAAAGGAATCTGTGCAAAATCACGTTTTAGTTAGATTCAGCCACAAAACAAAAGGAAATATCAAGACCTTCTTGCAGGCTGCAAAGAAAAAACTCAGTTTGCTTTCAATTAGTCCGAGGCCCAAATTCATCGTGGAAAGTTTGGAGGATGAAACTGAATTCAGAAAAAAAGATGAAACTCAAATTAAGCAGAAAGCATTTTTCCTTCCTTCACCTAACTACTGTTTTGAAAGATAAATATAGACACACTTGCAGTGTTTGTAAGAGGTATAAAGTATAGAACGTCTTATTCACTGGAAATTATCATGGGATTTCATAGTTAGGGATTATAACTATTTCAAACATCCAAAAAGCAGGTTTTCTATGGTTTTGGCTTGATATATAAATTTTCAAAACTCTCAAAGACCGAAAAGGTCTATTTTGTAAATATAGACCTAAATCTAGGTCTATTTTGTAAATATATCCTAGAAGGAAAGCACAAGCTTTTTTGTCTAAGACGTAGCTTAACAGGGAAATGTATTCCCTGTGACATTTTAAGGCATGTGTTGCTACCATGATTTTTGCACAAAGCAGTGACTCAAGCTGTAAAGGCTCTGCTTGGTTCACTTAGAACAGATTTGGATGCAAACCTTTAGAAACCTGACTTGGAAAATCGTGACCTTTGAATAACCCATGCTCCATTTCCTTCATCTACAAATTAATTCAAGTGTCTCCTCATGGCTACAGAGGCAGAATGCTCCTTCCAGCCTTCAAGTCTGCTATACTTCTAGCAGGCTACAGCTCCAACAGATACTTAAACCAATTCATGGATGGAGAGCCGGGACCTTGTCCCCTTTGGCTACCACCTCTCCTTTTCTCCTCCTCTGTCAGCTTTGCCCTTCTCCACCGGTGCCGAGAATGAAGATGAAGCATTTCCTGTGCTTTTCTCAGCGCGGTGCCGCTGAGAATGTGGCCGACCCTTCATCAGACAACTCAGGTCAGGAGAGAGCCCCGTGCCAAGCGTCCTGCAACTCGCAACCTACCTCACAGGGTGACAGTGAAGATGCAGCATTCAACAGGCCAGGAAGCTGCTTGAGGTCTCAGGAAGAGCTCCTAGGAAAGTGCTGCATCTCACTTCTCATCACGACTACCTCTGCAAAGCTTCGCTGCTAAAGATGCAATTAATGGGCGTGAGGGCATGAAAGGGAAATAACTTTCTTACTGACAATAGATGCGATAATAATAATAATTATTATTTTCACTTAGGTAATTATCCCAGAGCTAGCCATAATAATTCCCAAAGCAAAAATTGAAGTGTGGTCCTGCATTTTGCGGTAAGAACAAATAAGAAGCCACAAGGTCTGAGTACCTGTCCAAATCCCATCTTCTGTCCTATGCCTCCTACTTTGTGTACCCTCCCACCCTGCACCACAGTGCCTGGAGGTTGTCCCCCCACCCCCTGGCAACTTGGCACCTCTTCCCCTCTTTGGGAATGTTACTGGATTCCAAATTCTGATCCAGGCCTCTGTTTTGGATACTCCCCCAATGACACTAAATTCAAAACGATCCATATCTTGTCTCCTTACTGGGTAAGAGAGAAGGGTGCCATCTACTGCTAATACCAGCATTAGACACTTTCAAAGATCTTCATGGCTCTAGACTAGGGGTAGTGAAGTGCAGGAAAAAAAGGGCAGGTCTGCAATCCAACAAAAAGAACAAGGGAAAGAGAACCTAGAAGCTATAAAGGTAAATGGGACTATGTAAGAAAGCAAATAAGTCATCCAACCACATACATAATAAGAACCCTCATCCTCTGTACATGCTTCATTGCTAACACTGAGCAAAAAAACATTTAGCTGTTTCTAGGTTTTCACTTACAAACCGAAAGTGAGGTGTGATTTTATATAGTACTTCCATTTACTAAGGAATTAAGACTAATGCATTTAAATATGGGTATTACAGCTTTTAGAACAGTAAGCTGCAAAAATGATGCATATTTGTTGAATAAAGAATAAATTATTCGGAGCAGCTGTTCTGGTTTGGAGAAATTTTTTTCATTATTGATTACAACCTCTTAGTTTGTTTTGTGTGCCCAAAACCAGGGCAGACTAATCAGTATCAGTCAAATACCATGTCGTGCCAAAAATTATGAGGACTAACAAAGTTAGTCATGGCTATGAACAGCTAAGATACCTATAATATATATTTTGGTTATGCCCTTGACAGCCAAGTTATTCAGATTTATTCTCTCATGCACACTTACACATGCGCGCGCACACACACACACAAAAAAAAAAAAAAAAGGAAAACCAAGAAACCAAGCAACCCTTGCTGCAAGTAAGGCTTGAAAGAGTAATCTATTCAGCCTTTGAATCTGGAGGCCATGAAAAATTATTGTCAGTCAGTAATGGAGGCCATTCATTGGATACCAATAATCACAAACCTTCTTGTGTAAAGATCTACATCCTCAGCCTACTACCAGATGCAGCACAGGACTTTTCTGCTGGCATATTTTTCAGATTATATGAATAATTATAGAGTTGGATTGGATGGAAAGTCAGGAGATCTGGTTTAAATCCTACAGCTGCCACCTATTTCTGCATGGCCATGTGCTGAATGCTCAAAATCGCTGTGCCTTGCTTTCCATTCTCTCAGATGGGGATGCTGATATTTCTCTTTCTCTCTTTCTTTGACTACCTTGTTTCCTTAGAGCATAAAACCCTCAAGGCAAAGACTGTTTCTCCTGTACCAATTCAATGCTTGCATCCTTAGTAGGATATGTTACACGTAGCTGTAAGATAAAGAAACATGTTCCAGTTCCTAACTCAGCATTGCAGCTATCATAACAATCTAGGAAACCTTAGCTACTTCTTGAGAAGATTAATCTGAATGGACTGCGAGAAAGGTTAAAATGACAGCACAGTGACTTGAGCTGGTCCTTTTAGGCGTGTGTTGTCTTTAATGTCTGTCACTACATCTCTTATTTGGTACTAAAAAGAGACATAACATGAAAAGATGCATCTGGTATGATTTTCATTTACACTTGTTTTCAGCTCTAGAACTCTTTCCTGAATAAACTGTGAAGCAGGGGAAAGGAGAGTAAAGGAAGAAAGGAAGGAAGGAGGACCCATTGAAAGTAAAATTGCTTCATGCTAACCTCTGAGTTCCTTCTGGAGTTCATCCAGTCACAAACTATTGCTCTTCAATTCAGCCCCGCAGTTCTACTTCACTGTGGTTAGACAGTGGATCAATTTCTGTGGTCTTTTTGTCCATTGTCTGTTTTTCTTCCTTTCTCTATGTAATTAAGCACCTGAGAGACTCTTCTCCTATTAGCTCCATAGAGTGGACTTAAAAAATGATTGACCTGATCCACAAAAGGAGACATTGTAAGGAAATGCTATGGATAATGCAGCTGTCTTCATTTTGCCCACACATTCAGTGAGATCTGGAGGTGCTGACAGCCTCGTACTTCAAAGGATCAGGCCCATAAAACGCTCAGTAGTTTGTATTTATGCAACAGAAGTTACATCCTGAGCTAGCTAATCTACCGTATTCCCCATGGAGACATCCCAGCATCAGCTACGTTTGCTATCTCTATTCCTGTTTAAAGGTGTCAGCCTAAATTCAAGCAGCTGTCAGCTACCTAGTGGGCTTGGCTCCTTTCTAGTAGTTAATTGTGCAGACACCATTGATTGGGGATATAGGCCACTTGCACAGTCTCTGCTTTGCTGGAAAACAGAGAGGAAGAAAGAGAGGAAAATAAACCCATTCATTATATATAAGCCAGACATAACAAATATAACCTCAAAGCTATTTGTAAAATTAGATAAGCATGCATGCTTAATGTGCAGATTATTTTCCATATCTTGATCGTGCCATGGCCAACATAGGCAGCCGAAACAGAAATGACATGTAAGCAGTTTCTTTTCAAAATGTTTCTGATTCCAGTTAGTTTATTTTGTAAAAAACATCCTGAGGAGACCAAAACCTTTCAGAGAAAATCAGATTCATAAAGTTTGATGGCCAGAAGGGAGCATTAGGCTGACCTCTGTAAATCACAAGCCATTACACTTCTTGCAGTTAACCCTGTATCGAGCTCAATAATGTGTGTTAATGTCTGATCATGGCAACCATTCCATAAACACATCTAGGCATACTTTCAAAATTGGAAAATAGGAAGTGTACGACATAATTAGCAGAGTGAGAAGATATCTAGACTTGTTCCTGAAACTTTCCAAACAGAATTAATTTCTCAGCAAGATGAGAATTCTACAGAAGACTGTAGATTTTTCCCCTGCTGGCGTAGATGTATGAGACATGTTCTCCTTTTCTACGTCACGTGTGAAAGATTTCTGTCTGGAGATAAGGGATCCCTCATTCTCTTCACTGAAGTTGTAAGCTGAACAGTCTTTACAGACTGTCCATTTGGGGTTCTGCTTTCATGTTCTGGCACAGATTTGAGTGAAGACTAAATGCTAAGGCTTAAGGCACTGGAGTTTTAAGGCTGTTTTTCTCTTAAAGTGCAGTGCAAACTTTTTAACACTTATTCTAAAAGCCATACCACAGAAACAAGTTCTTTTTTTTCTTTCTTTCTCTGCCTACTGTAAAATAAATATGTGTAAAATAAATACTGTAAAATAAACACATATGTGTGTGCCTGCAAAGTAAATCCTAACTTAAAATGCTCAGCTGGAAGAATCGCAACATTTCTTGCATTCAGTGTGAAAAGTATAACGTATTTACTTGACAAAAATTCATTGCAAAATAAGTTTTAAAAGAATAACTTCCATCAACAGTGTAATACTGAGAAAGGCCGACTCTGCCTCAGATTTCAGAAGTGACACACGTGTGTGATACAAGCAGTGGACGTGACAGCACGCACCTGGGCGTGGGCAGGTGTGCTCCTGTGAAGCAGTTGGCACCCCTTAAAAAGTCACTGACCCTCTGTGGGATGTCACTCTCCCCTCAGCAGTGACTGGGTAGTCAGACACACCTGACCTGCTTTGGTGCCTTAAATCCAATAACACAGAGCTGGATAAGGCAGTGAGCTGGTTGGTGACTTGAGGAATGGTGGTTTTGTTAAATAGATCAAACCCAGCGACAAGACTCATCTAACTCCGTTTCCCATCACTTTTTCCAGCGCTGACTTTACTACATTTTCTTCTCCAGGACTCCTTAACATGTGTTAGGTTGTGATGCCTCCAGCAGAGCCTTAAACTATGTGTTTTCCCACTGCCATCACCCATATGTTTCCCACAGAAGGCTATTTCTGATGCAAATTTATCAATATACAGACATCTAATATCAGAGCGTGGTATTCACTTGTTTCTAGTAAGAAGGCTTTGGATGTCCAAAAAACTTTAGTAAACTGAAATTTCCTATTCTTAAAAGCTGACTAAGCCAAAAAAAAAAGGTGAAACAAACTTAAGTGATCTGAGAGTCATATTCCTTCCATCCTCCACCACAGTTCTTTATTTCTCCCGGAGAGGAATATGGGCATTTGTTTTAGTACACACACAGTCTTTTTGCAAATTTGACTGATTGCATATTGAGCTTTGTGTGCAACCACTTTGATTTGAAAGAAACTGAATTTTCCAAAATAAATCAAGGAGAGCTGAGAAGGGAGAGATGCAGCTGTATGAAGCTCCACGTCCCAGCAGTGGGTGTGGTGGGTCCCCCTCCTCCAGATTCTTGTTTCTTGGCTTTTATGCGTGCAGCAATTTCCTAATTGTTTCTTTTTAAAAGAAGGGGCAACTTTGGGGGAGTTTCTACCTTATGGTTGCTGACTTTGCCTAGCAACATTTTTAAGAATTTATTTTTTTTTTCCATCTGGAATTTTGTCTATGAATCATCTGAAAGACTGTATTTCTGGTGATACTCATTATAAGGCAGAATTAGCAAAATTTTGCCTGGTGCAGACAAACAATATTTGAACTAGTTTGTGGCATCAGAAAGGACACCCACAAAGAGAGTGTCACTTTTTGTATTCTCTAAACTATCCTTTCAAATCTATAGGCAATTGGCACCTAGGCCTCTTGAGAATGGCGTCCCACCTTTGTGGTGGGCACAGTGCCATCCTAGCAGATGGGCATGAGTGTTGGCATGCTGAGAATCAGTATGTGCATCACGTTTGAGTACAATAGGTCAGCCTCTCATCCAAGTATGTGGGAATGAGAGTGTCTGTGCTGAGCTCCTGTGCCAATGGTTAAAGGAATATACCATCATTAAGCTAGATGAAGGAGAAGATTCATCTCTTTTTAAATTAAGCCATGTTTCCTATAGCTACCTGGGAACACCATTTCTTCTGCAATGCTGTAATTCCTGGATCACTGATAGAAGGTAGAATACATGTATGTATGCATACACACATATAGCCAGCCAGGGAGACACCATCTTCTTTCAACAAAGATGCATTTTCGCCCTGTTTGGTATCCCTGCTGAATGGCTCATCTAGGTACAAAAGCCAGATCCGTAGAAGCCAGTGTATAATTTCAGCTGAATAGTTCCCTAAGAGCACTACAGTATTTGGCATGAAATTAGCAATGGAGCCCTTGAAGGGGCTTTCCCATCCTGGAACCAACAGAAGCTCATTTTGATTCAGTAACAAAAAAAATGCACCTTGCTGACATAACAGAACGGACTTTTTCAAGCTCCTTTTTCCAACATGTGTAAAGTTTCTGATAACATTAAGCGTGCTTTCTACACTGTCATCTACCAAAATGGTCAAAATGCTTCCCAAGTAGTATGGGGGCTCAGGGCATTTAGACTGAATAGATTGTCTTATCGTAACCTCTTCCAGTATAAAATGTTGATAGCAAGTAAGATTGTCATTGTCAGTCAATGGCTTCTCTAGCAGAGAGCATATACTAACAGCAAGCCAGCAGCGTTTGGTTCTCTGGAGAGATGATGACCACTCAGACTTATTGATGTTCTTTGGCCTTATGCATTTGAAACTACTTCACAAGGTGCATTGCAATTCATCAAATTTCTTCCCTATGTTCCACTGAATATACTGTTTGCACTTTCAAAATGTTACTCCTATTGGAAATGTAGGCAGTTCAGGCCAAACTGAATAGGTGCTCCTGCTGTCATCAATTTTAAGTAGAGCTATTGAAGATTTTTTTCTGGATGGTGGACAAAAAAAAATCCCTACTTTTTACCTCATGTATAACCACGGCATGATAATTTTAAATTAACTTCATGACACAGTCATGAAGAATAATTCTGAAAATTTGCCACTACCATTTTAGTTATTCTTGAGAATACGAGAGACTGACTATAATGAGTAAGTAAAAACTTGATGTAGAAAAACCAGAGTCATATTTAGGCTTTAATTTACTTGAAATTATTTGAATTACTAGAAACAATAATAATCATCATCAGCTGGAATCAGATAAATGCAGAGGAACGACTCAGGTCTATGTCCAACACCTGAGCCACCAAAATCTGAGCTTTACGAATACAGACCTGTTCCCTGGAGGCAGCTCTGTTAATGAAAGTTATCAAAATATTTTAGGTTGGGAAGAATTATATTCTGGATTAAAGCAAATAATAATCAGGCCTCATAACAGCATGGCAGTTACATTTTACATAGGTAAATTGGTTGTCTTTATATCATCAAAAGGTTACGGAACTTTATACAGTACGATTTTCAAATCTACCTATGAGAGTTCAGTAGATAACCTAAATTGCTCTCATTTTACTTCTGAAAATCTCCCCAATATCCTAGCTAGTAGCCTACACCTACAATACAGTTACCAACAATAACTAAGTGGGGCAAGGAGTGACTAGTCCTACCGTGTCTGCTTAGGGCAATGGGAAACACAGTACCTAAGCAGCCTCCCATATCTCTCATAAGAAAGGAAAGAAGAAAGCATGAGAGACTAGTCACCATTCACCCCTACCCTTATTCATAACGATAATCTAAAAATGTCATTAATAAAAACTGGAAAGGGATTCACAGGGAAGGAGGTGAAATTTCTGAGTACATCATGCCTGCATTTAATGGCAGGAAACTAATTATATAAAAGAAGACGATGCAATTACATTTTTAAAAAACTTTAAAATTTCAATTACTGTTTATAATAATATTTTATATATATATAACATATGCATATAACTTGTAACACTATATAATGATATAATGTAATAATATAGTAATATAATAATAAAATGTATACTACCATATAATAATTATAATGCTATCCCATATTAAATGTTCTGTCTTATAACTTGTAAAACTAACAAATTCTTCATGATTCAAAACCACACTATAACACTGAAACATCAAATCCTTGCTCAGAAGCTGAGAAGAAAATGTCTTTTTGTGTGTTAATTATGCAGTGGGCAGATTAGCAGAATGAAAATTAACTAGCTTTTACTGTATCATTTACTAAAGTCTTGGTATTTCAGACTTTACTCAAGTGAAGAGCTCCATCCAGCCCTTACAGTTTAGTAGTGCTAACCACACAATAATTATTTCTTCATTAAAAAAAAGAAAAGGAGAGTTAGAAGTACCACTACATTGTATATCATTGCTTTGTCTTTAGCCCTTCAAAACATGACTGAATCTTAATTCATTTTTAAATAATTAAAAGTGTTATTGCAATGATATTTTTAAAAGTATCTGCACTAGTTAAATACACAGCTTGAGTTGTTCTCTTCTCTTTTTTCACTATCTTCCCAATGCCCTTGCAAATAATTGGTTTTTCACTTCCAATAACCCATACAGCAAGAAATAACTAGTCCTACCATGTCTGCTTGGGATAGTACGAAACATGCTCCTGTGTGGCCTCCTATGTCTTGAGAAAGGAAAGGAGAGGGAGATAAACTCATATGGAGGGACCTTCCCCTTACAAATTATGGCAGAGGCTGGAAAAATGGCAGCGGTTGTGACAAACATTACCTCTTTGGTGTCCACAACACAATGGTGGAGGAAAGTGTCTTGCTGAGGTGAGAAGACTCCTTGCCTTTTTCTCGTCTCCTGGGAAAAGGGGCAGTAGAGATAACTTGAGATATTTTGGATCACAACTTGTTCCTCCGCCACTGTTATGCGTAAAACAGACACATTCATAAAACAATTTGAAAACTGTTAGAAAGGAGGATCTTACACCTAGAAGGACATCATACAACTGAACTGCTTATTTTACAGGACAACAACAAAGACCCCAGAGCTTCTAAGTCAGGAAGAACCAACATCAAAGATGACCATGAATGTGGTACACTCTCCATAACAAGGAAGAAGAATTCATCCCTGCATCAGTTTTCTAATATTCATTTTATTTTATTTTATTTTATTTTATTTTATTTTATTTTATTTTATTTTATTTTATTTTATTTTATTTTATTATTTTGCAAAGAACCTCTGGATTGAGTGAACCAGACCTTTTTTGCTGTCATTGGTAATCAAAAGAAAGATAAGAAGATAAAACCATTTTTAAGCTGAGAGTGTAAAACTTGAAATTTTAGCAATGATAGGTGGGTTTTCTTTGTTTCCACAGAGAAAACTGTTGTTGCTATTTCATGTATTAGCGTAACTCATAGAATCTCTCTTTCACATCTGCCGAGGAAATGCGTAAATCAAGTTGCTATGTTAAGCAGCATAACAGTCAACTTCAATTATGCTTAGGTCTCTGTAAGAGTTGTCTACCCTCCATCCTTCCCCAGAACTGAACACCTTTCCTGCTAGTCAATCCTCCAAAGATTTGAAACAGTTGGGACAGTGACTGAATAGTGGAATGCACTATCAAAAAATATAACTGACTTCATTGGCAAATTATTAAGTTAATTAATATATTTGTGTCCATGGCTAATTTCCTTTTTTATTTTTTCTCAATAAGGTGATATACAACTTTCATTTAAGCACACGACACTGCCAATTTTTTTTTGTGATACTAATTTGTGTAGATGTTAAAATCAATTGCACCCCAGGGCTATCACATTATGAATGAATAGGCACCCAAAATAATGACAGTGTTTGAGAGAAAAGAAAGGAAGAAAGGAAGAAAGAGAAAGGAAGAAAGGAAGAAAGGAAGAAAGGAAGAAAGGAAGAAAGGAAGAAAGGAAGAAAGAAAGAAAGAAAGAAAGAAAGAAAGAAAGAAAGAAAGAAAGAAAGAAAGAAAGAAAGAAAGAAAGAAAGAAAGAAAGAAAGAAAGAAAGAAAGAAAGAAAGAAAAGGAAGAAAGGAAAGATTTAGATGTATTCCCAATGATAACTGACATGATATCCAATTACAGGATTTCTAATCAAGGATATCAAAGAGTCAGCATATTTTATCTGTCAAGATTTTCTTACATTTTTCTGCTTCTGAAAGTTCTTCTGTGGTAAAAAAAGGTTCTCTTTCAAAGTATTTTTTGTAAGAATAGCTGGGCCAGCATGACAAAAGGTGATCTGAAATCTCACTTTTTAAATCAGAAATGTTATTAGAAAAATTATCATTCATGATTCATCTTATCTGCTGTTCAAGACTGAATTAGTTAAGTCTGTGGAGGATTCCACAATTAAGCACGTCGTGCTGCAAACATCAGATTGATATAGAGATAACTCTACATAGCTTAAGGCAATCATCTGGCTCAAACACCAGGTAAACTAGACAAGGTAAATTAGCCTAAGCCTCTTTTGGGCTACACCATTTCCAGCAGCAAGATGATATATTATTCTAGAGCTTAGTTTTCTAGACCCCAATTGATATGTAGAGGTAGCCTCAAGTGTAACACCAAGTGATACTCAAGACCACAATAATAAACAAAATATATGCATCT
This sequence comes from Chroicocephalus ridibundus, assembly GCF_963924245.1. NCBI lineage: Eukaryota > Metazoa > Chordata > Aves > Charadriiformes > Laridae > Chroicocephalus > Chroicocephalus ridibundus. The sequence continues at coordinate 31,545,863 of NC_086285.1, forward strand.
CACTGTCTAGGAAGATGCCACTTCTGTACCCTCAGGGGTACCAGACAGGGGGAAGCCAGAGCACATACGTGGATGCCCAGCTCCCTGTATCATTTCTGAAGACAGGCAGGTGGTTCACAAGGCAGGGGACTGTGCTCCTGCAAACTCAGTAGGGAATCAAGACCCGGGTGCAAGGGTATGGCTCAAACTTTCTAAGTTTTGTTTCTGAACCGTTGAAGATCAAGAGGCCAGGCCCTGCTGAGTTACAGCAGACCTCAGAACTGCCCTTCTGGTTAATACAAAATTACAGAGAAGTCTGTCCCTTCTCACAGCACAGCGCTTCCTTCTTATAACAGTCCTGCCCACATGCCAATGAAACTGTGTCTCAGTTGCCTCAGCAATCTTTGAGGAGTTCAGGTGTACATCTTCACCTTCAGAAGGGAGACTTCTTGCAGACCAAAGGAGTCCCAAAGGTTCTGGGACCCCCTGCAAGTATCCGTGATGCCTTACTGGGTGCAGGCAGCCCTTCGGTAGCCACAGGCCTGGTCGAGTAGCCTGGCTCTGCAGGGCAGTGGTGGTCCTCAGTGGTCTCTGACAGCACCTATCTGAGCAGAACACCAGGGCCTGCTCTCACAGTCTGGTCTCATTTGTCTGTCTGTTTGTTTTTCACCCAGACCGTCGAATGTTACAAAGCATAAGCAGTCCAGTGAACACAGATCAAAATCCAGACCTCGCACGCACCACGCCGGTGTCCTTAATCAATAAGCTAAAGATTTGCTGTCCCACTTATCTGTTTTCATTCTGGCTATCAGAGTTAGGCAGTGATGGAAAGTAGACTCTCTGACTCCCTCTTTTGAATTTAGATATCTACGTTTTATCAGACGAAGTGGCCTTGTCTGTACCAATGTCATTAACTGTCCCTGTTCATTGGGAGCTATGATTTCCATATACGCCAATGATGCAAATTAGCATGCCTGAAAATTCAGTCTGGATGGTGGGGGCTTCTAGGAGACCTGCCTGGCTCCAGGCGCAGGAGAGAACAATTCTAACCTCCAAGTGCAAGATCATTTATATGGAAAGAGTGAGGAAAGAAAATCTGCTGGGATTTTGTAGTTAATGCTCCTACTTCTGTGAAAGTGTCATGGGATTTATTCAAGTGACCAAGTCTGTTTTATTATCTATATATATATTTTGTCTAAAGGAAAATATTCCTTCTCTGATACTTTTACAGTATTTTATTTATGCCTTCATCATAAATACATTAACTTTATAATAAAGACTGGAATACAAAGAAGTGAGGGCAGCAAACTGAACTATTCACTGTATTTAGATCTTATCCCATCGGTATGTATTAGAAGTAACTCCTCGGAAGTCCAGGAAGTCACACTGGCATAAAACTGGTGCAAGACCTCTGGTTGGAGATTTCTTACGCATGAAATTATAGTTTTGGTCCTCTGCCTGGTTTACATAAGTGCTGTGTATTAAGGAGAGGTCAGAAATTTATGAAGTCAGTGACTGCCTTGTAAAGAGTTCAATTGCCGGTGTAAGAACAACCTGACACTGTCTAATAATAAAGGTAAAAGTTCCCTATATCCTAATGTCGTCTTTCTGAGCTCTTTGAAAAGAGTCATATTTTATCAGATCCGGGATAATTAATAAATCAAAGTGAAGGCAGAGAGCACGACTCAAGGCAAGAATCTGTTGCTACTATTCACACTGTTGCTAGACCATCTCCTCTAACCCCTCAACTGGAATCCCGAGACCTGACTTAAATGCTTAACCTCTCAGAGCCATTAAGGTGAAAAATTAGGTACCTCCAAAAGATGGTCCCAAAAAAATCATATAGTGAAGGAAAGCTTCCTCAGGAGCTGGGAATCTCCTATGTCTAGCTAATAGAAAATACCAATCACGTCTGCAATCCCTTCTCTCCTCTGGAATTTCTATTCCCAGGTCCGCGCTGTGAGTAGACAGACACTCCCTTTCCACTCGGGACCCTCAGCTCCAAATCCCCTCCCAAGGGAAGCTTTAGCAATTGCTCTTTGAGCAGACCTCATTGTTTTATTTCAAAAATAAATCCAAAGGAGGAACCACACGTAATAGCTTAGCGGTTAGAGGCGCTCCCCTAGGAGCATGAAGAGAGACCATGCCCTCCTCAGCCTGAGGGGGCATCAAATTAGCATCTCCAGGAGCTGCTTCAGCCACCAAGCCCCAGGGGGACCTCCTTCCTCCCCCTCCCCTGGATGCCACGCACAGCTGAGCAGCATGCGGCCGAGGGCAAAGCAAACACAGCTTTTACAGACAACACTGAACAGCAGGGCGGGTTAATCCAATTGTAACCAGCAAAGTGGTGACTGGCCGCAACTTGGTACTACCTTCTTCTTTCAGTTTCCTCAGAAGGAGAACGTGTAACACATCACAGCCCTACCTGTTATACTGCAGCAAAGATCCCCGTAAATATATCTCTTACAGCAATGATCAAATTTGATTCATCCAGTAGCACTGACACGGAAAATACATAAATATTAACATTTCCAAAACTGACAGATAACTTTGGAACACTAGCACCTAGCTGCTGCTAATCATTGTTACTGTGCCAGTAATGTCTTCTTTCTAATATTGACCATTCTTTTTACTTTTTGCCAAAATTATTTTTGCCCTTCGACATTTTAACGTGCACCAACACCTGAAATATTTCTCACACAATGCTTAAATAGGAAGGAAAAATAATGCCACACTCTGTTGTAAAACAACCGTCAATTTTCTTTATCAAATAACTAAATGAACCAAACTAGCTAGGAAAGCAAACCTCACTGGTTTGTGAATAACAGCATCTAGTGGTTTGCAATTAAATTGATATTAGTACTTTTTTTAAAAAAATATAGCAATCTCTCAAGATTCCTCATATAATTCTTTTTTATTTATGTGCTGTGTATCTGAGCACTCCAAAGACTGATCTAATGACATTTCATCACATTCTCTATATTCATTCACTATGCATTATGTGACATCAAAGGTCAGAATAACTTTTTTTTCCTACTCAAGAACAGTAGATTCTAATATCAAATATCTGTTCAAAGAAAAAGCAGATAATTAGTGGATAGGATAAGCAGAAGATTTTATCTCCAGAGAATTCACTCCTCACAGATCTCTAATTAAACCAGAAGAAATTGCATGATGTGCATATGCTGTTAAGCGTTAGCACAAGCAAACCTTGAAGAGGGCTGGTACAAAGTGATATAGGATATTTTATTTGCTTGTTTCTCAACACTTCATGCAGACAAGACCTCTACTTTCGCTTCAGCTGCTAATCAGCTTGTCTGATAACAGGATGGGTTTTTGTTGGCATTATTAGTAATTATTTGCATTGCCTTCATACTTAGGAGCCCTATTTACAAACTGAAGCTATGCTACTCCTGCCAAAAAAAGCAGGCTCTGCTTCAGTGAGCTTACAATTTAAGGACATGTCTATACTGTACGTGAGACTACTGCCCATGGTCATACCATTCCATTTAAAGTTATTTCGGGTATTTTCTCTCTATTCTGCAGCTAGCGTTGTAAATATTATGGAGATGTACCTGAAGTGTGTGATGAGAGACAACAGATACATACAGACGTATGGGAGAATACAAGGGCAAAAAAAGGCACAATAATGGTCACTAAGACTGATAGAGGTCAAAGCATATTCACATCTTAATTGTTGCCAGCTGTTTGCTAAGATTTATGGCCCCAAAGAAAAGGTTTTTGAGGAGGGAGTGAAAGGAAGATGATAAAATAGCTGTGTATGTAGTTACAGGGAGATTTTCCCCAGCATGAAGAGCAAAGGGAGAGAAAGCACAAAGGTGATTAAAGGTAGAAGAAATAGTAAAGACTCGGGTGTGAAGAAGGAGGATTTGGAGTGGAGACAGGCTGGAGTCAGGCTCTGGAGAACCTTAAGGGTGAGGGCAAGCAGTGCAAACCTCACACAACAAACATGGGAAACAATGCAGAGAAAGGAGCAATTCGCTTGCCTGGTTGAAGAAATGAGTTAAGAAAATGCTCTTAACACCATTTTACATTAAGTGAGACCAGACTGTATTGTCAAGTTTGGACTAAGACATGCTGTCATTAAAGTCTTAGATGACTGGCACTTGGTACGCCAGTGTGAGGAGTGGGCAGCATACAGAGATATCTGTCACTTGTCCAGGGCCACTGAACTTTCCCACTGTACGTCATAGTTTGTGGTTATTAAACATCCACAGGACTTAGATTCACAATAACCTTAAAGTTATATTAAGTCAGTGGACAAAGCTACTTCTACAGACAGAAGAGTGAGATTGGCAGCTCAAGAAGATAATCCATCTTCTCCTCTAAGAGAGCTGATGTGAATCTCCTTTCTACTTATAGACACAATCAAAATCTTTCTAAGCACGTTTTCAAATGACTGTGTTGAGTTACATTTTTTTATTCCATTTTTTTCTGCACTGTCTCTGTTACATCCAGGCTTCCTGTCTCTTCCTGTTCTCTAAAGGTTATGAAGTTAATTTATCAAAGTGGTTTTAAACATGAAGTGGTAATGAATATTTACACACGCTATGTCTCTCTTTGATGAGATAAAATGTGAGGATTTATTAAACAATTTTCCAATTAAAGACAGTCTGCGAAGAACAAAAAATACATCATTGGGCAGAGTACAGCAGGACACGGGGAGATGTTAAAAGCTTATGAATTTAAGGAGTATTGACCTGTAATAATACACTATTCCTGAAAAATCCAGCACTATTTTTTCAGATACTATTAACTTTCAATATGACTTGCCCTTTCTGTGAGTCTTGGTGGGTTTGTATCCCGTGGTGCAAATTTCTTAGGACACTTCCAGATGAACATCTGTTGTAACCTGCAGGTGGCTTTTCACATGAAAATGTACTTTCTTGCTGATCTAGAAGGTATAGCATGCAACAAGAGGCCAAGTAGAAAAATGCTATTACTTTACCTTTGTTTGAGAGGAAGGGTGTTTTCTTTTGGTGGTGGCGGTGGTCATGAGAGATGTCAAGAGTTGAGTAAACAGTTTAAATGCAAACCAACTTGGTTTACTGTCCATAAAAAATCTGGGAAATGGTATTGTCGAGTCTTACATTATGTCTGTTTTATATTAAGCAAAATACTTATATACACAGAAATATATAGGACTCTTGGGTCATTCTACTTCTTAAAAGGAAATCTGAGTAACATCAATATTCCTGAAAACCAGTGTGCAAGTTCACAAAACCACTGTCAAGTTGGAGATCATTTCCTTACGTTATTCCATGCATCCTAAATATGAAGGGTTTGTCATTTACAGTTTACTATAACATTCAGCTCAGCTGCTGGTAGAAAGAGGGGAACAGACGGTCCACTTTCCTCTCTTTGAACTCCAAATTATGCTTATGTTAAGGAATTTCTCAACTTCTACACCTCTTAGATTTACTCAGATCTAAAGCATTTTTGTTACTCTCTAACAAACGGTGAAAAAAAATGTTTCCTCTTTCATATCCAACACTATTCTTATTACTAGCAGGGCCACAAGTGCTAGTTCACATTCTTGAGCTATTAAAATAAATCAGGCAAGAACAGTGAAAATTAGTTATTTGTCAAACATCACTAACAAATACATACAAAGTCCAAAAGGCATCTGTATGTTTTAAGTTTTGAAAAAAGACACCCACTTACTATTCAAATACAATAAGCAGTAAATATAATCAGACTAGGATTATATTATAAATAGTCTAATTTATCTGTAGGCACTTCAAGCAACAAAGCATGTTACCTCATACGGTAGCCTTCTTGCTGATGCATAAGCTACCACCCACACGAGAAGCCATAAGAATATACATAACTGAGAAGTTATTAGGCTTTGCCAATGTATTGCACATTGCTGCTTTAACTCAACCCCCAGTAAAGCAGTATTATAATTTTTGTACTTCAATACCAATTTCAAGACATGCTGTGTCTTCTCAAGAGATGATATGACACGTCAGAAAAGAAGTCAAGATCAACTGTCTTATAAATGGAACAAGAATTTTCTTCAGCAAAATGAACACCATCCAATTAGAATTTTCCTAAAGTCTACAGGGTATTTTTTTTTCCCTTTTTTTTCACCTGCCTGTTTTCAGTCAGGAAAGGCAAAATCTCAGTGTCAGCTTCACACATACTGTCTGAAGCTGATGCAAATGAAACTAGTTATTAGCTTGGGATAAAGGAAATATATCTTGACAAATAAGGTTTTTTGTCAACTGTGTATAAAACCTTTGACTGATATATATTCACAACTGGGCTTGAATCTAGATGCACTTTTCTCCTTAAGCACAGGTGGTAGAGTACAAAATGAGGTTATAATTTTTAAGGGGTAATTTATAGCAGAATGAACAATTGATGTGAATTTACCTTCCAAAATATGAGCGTGATATCAGACATTTGACTTAATCTGGTCAAAAAAAATAAGTAAAATTCTTTCTACTCTTCTTGTCAATGAGAAGCCAGTTGTCAGCCTACGTTTGTATTAATGTAGTTATTAGTGCATAGATCCTAGCATGAACTTCTGCATTCAAAAATCTCATATTGTGCAGGATTGATCCTTGCCGTATTTTGAATAAAAGAATATATATATTAAACTGTGTTCAGTACCTTTCTGATGTTTCAGGCCGAACATGACCAGTTTGATGAAATCTCACTAGGGCTTCAAGCCTGGTACACAGTGACAGAGATTGCTAGCACTTTGTATCAGGCAAACCTCTGAAATCTGCTACGTGACAGCTTTTCAGCTGTGGGATAATTGCAGGTTGCATCTCTCATTGCAAGTTTCTACAGTATATTTAAGAGGCAGATGGGCAACATCTATTTCAAAGATATGTGGGCCTCAAAATGTTTCACTGCCACTTTCTTTAATTAACTGACTTTAATGCATTAATACACTTACAAAATAATAAATATAAATATTATTTACTATTATTAATTAATACTAATTAATTAATGAAGTCATAAGCAGGTATGATAGTAAAAATGTGATTAATGCAGAGTATAGCTACCGGTAAGCACTTTGTAGTTTTTCATAAATATTAAACAAATGGGAATCATAACACATTGTAGCAAAAACAATTGGCAAGTAAATTTGAGAAGGGATTGCCTGCAACTTTACTCACTTCTGGCATTTTGGAAATTATCTCTACTAATTATGTCACAATCTCTCAGGTTCTCCATGGAGATCCTAGTTGGCAGCAGAAGGATAAATATGTACCAGATAATATTAGTCTAAATTAAAACCGCTGTCAGTGTAATTGAAGGAAATGTGAGCAGAAGCAAATTCAGCTCCCTGAAATTTAGAGCCATCATCTATTCAAGTCAATGGGTCAGTATTAATTTCAATTTAGGCTTGTATTGTAGTAGGCAATGAAACTTTTAAAAGTAGCAGAGAAAAAGATCATACGGTTAAAGTTTTAAATCCAAACAGATGTATACATCAAGTCCAATCTCACACCATCCCAGCTCCCCCTCCCAACTCCGTCCACGTTATCGTAGAAGCATGTACTCACTTTCTGCTGCCTCCAGTGCCAATACCCTGGCAACTGCCTGGTCTTTGCACATAGTCCTTCCCTAGATGCCTCTGCACCCCAGTTCAGGCCTGTCCATAGCAATTCCTGGCATGACATGAACCCAGAAGTTCCTGAACAGAAGCTGAGATCCCAAAGCACCTTGAAGGAACTGAAGGATAACCTCTCTTCCACCATCAGGCCTACTTTTTGCACTTATAGGTTCCAGTTCAGATTCAGCCACTCCTTCCATTTTCACTTGAAGAGAAAAAATTAGTAATCAGTTCAGTTAACCTTAAATTGATTGTTTGTGAGACTAACTGTTGGAAAACATTAACAGCCCTGGTCATCACTATGTTGTTCAGAAAAAGTTTCTCATATCTGAATAAAGGGTACAAGCAGGATCAGTTCAGAACTTGTCCCCAGTTGAACGGGACGAACGCTGCCTGGTGAACCTATGTGCACCAATGTGTGATGTAGAGGAGAGTAGTGTCCATTCCCTAACGCACAACAAGGATCCTTAGCCAGCCTAAGCTAACATTACGTGCAAAGGACAGGAATAAGGCTTGAGGCACCTTGACAGAGTGCTATTCTGCCCCTGATTTCTAGCCCTGCCACGGTCCTCCAGCGGGAGTGCGGACAAATTCACAGCCCAAACTCTGTCTCAGTAGCCTGTTTTCAGACCAGGGGCTGTTCTTCCTTCCAGCTGAAGGAATAAATCATTTGCAGCCACGCTATAGCTGTAGGAGAACCGGACTAGGTAGACATCCCTCATTCTCTTTTAGTTTGAGCCAAATAAATTATCCAGCATACAATTTGAAGCTATTGCAGCTGGACTGCTCCTAATTCCTCCTTTAGAGGTAGCTCAGTTTTCTCTGCATTGTGCTTTATAGTCACAGACATTGCTACACAGGCTGGTGAAAAACTTCAGAGTTACTCTCCTACTAACGTCTTATCTCCGTCCGGCTATTTGCCTTTTTTCTAGCATACATGACACCCATGTGTTTACATTGGTTCAGAGAGGACTGACCCCATGCAGCGACAGTGTAGTCAAATCCAATGACTTCCATGGAAATATCGCTGTTTAGGTCAGTGAATGCAGGGTCAGACTCTCCTACATTCAAATAACAATTAACAGGCAAAGAATAAACTGACACACGTTCCTGAAGGCCTCAAGGAGAAGAATGAGAAGGAAGCGTCTCTTACAGCTCAATTATCAAAGGCTAAAAGCCTAGGACATCTGATTGCAGGACTTCTAAGCCTCATTGATCTAGGGACATACCTGCACATTAAGCAATGAGAAATCTTTTAACTAATCACAATTAGACATGAAGCGTAGGGCTGAGCCAGCTGGGCATTAAGCTCTGCCCAGGCTGAAAACCAGAAGTCATGTCTAATTTAAATTTTTTTTTCCTACTGCATTTTACTTTCATATTCTGTGTTTATCGGTATCTGCCAAAAGTCTTAGCTTCTCTGCACACTAACAGCTAGATCTCAACATCAGTCATTCCAAACTCAGACAATGCAAAATCAATTTTGCTTCCAACATTTGCCAAGCCCACAGACTCTGTTTGTGTCAGCTTTTGAAGTCATCTGACTTTTTTCCCCGTTGCCTTGTTTGCAACAGTGAGGGGCTCAGCATTTTTTTTTTAGGCAGGATTTTTTTTCTTCGTGCTAGTACAATATCTTTGACACAGACATCTTCAAATGCTTTACAACCATGCAGTTACCTTACTGCATAAGAGTTTTTTGTATACTTTCTGTCTACACAGCTACATTTATACATATTATATATAACCCATATAGCACATTCATGCATATGCACGTATGTTAAACAATACAAATATTAGTATACTTCTTTATTATATGATTATACAACTCTATACGTGGGTGACAGCTAGACATACGTAATCTTTCAAGGAAGTTATAAAGCAAGATAAATGCATGGTTGTAAAACACGTGAACATTTCTGAGTCAAAGATCCTGTTTGTACAAAATCATCATCACTGTCCCTAGTCATATCTGGATAAACTATAGCACATAGTAACTTTCTCAAGATCATTCATCAAATCATGAGCACAATTGGGAATAGGTGAATCTACCCATGAGATACACTTTATTTTAAGTGCTGCATATTGAGACATGGAGGGAATTAGAGAGGGTACCGATATACCAGTGTCAAACAGGTCTGTTTCTTTGTTTCCCCGGTTTCCTCGTTTTTTGGCAGAAGCACTTTTTTTCAGAACATTTATATTCCCCATGTAACGTAGTGCTTCAAAACAAGCGTGTTAGAAAGTTAAAGTGCAGGAAGATCAATGAAGCTTTTTAAATGGTTTCTAAAAACGTGATAAATCTTTCTTCTAGTTTCTTCTATAATAAGCACAATGTTTAGCAAAGTAGTTAAAGCAATTTTGGGCTCCTGTAAATCTGACTTAAGCTGTTCTAGCATTAATATGGAGAGGAACATTAAAGAATTAGAAGCATATGTCTTAGCAACTTTGACTCTATAGCTGAATTATTCTCAACCAATAAGCATAATCTAAGGCACTCAAAGTATTTCTTTTTTGTGTGATTAAACCGCAGTTAAGAAAACATATAGTTAAAATAGTTGTAGCCTGTGATTCGTAATCAATGTTTAGTAAGGTAGCATAGAGATTTCTAACGGCAAGTTGGGTACACATAATGCTTTCTTAACAGAATGTTAGTGCACATTAAAAGAAAGAAGTGTTATCATAGGTTGGTGGATAGGGATTCACCAGTCTTCTGCATTACCTGCACTTCACTATGTTAGTCTCACAGTTTTGCAGCTGTTCCAGCTACCTTTTGGTCACTGCATGCACAGATGCTATTAGATACAGTTAATTTGAGACTACTTTGCAGTCTGTGTCACGTGGTCTGCATCATATCAAATCACCTAAGTAGTATGAATCGGTTAACATATTTTATGACTGAGCCATGTTAATGAATATTAAATGTATTTTAATAAAATTGAAAAAAAAAAACCAAACACCTCAACATGTTAGATATAATAGGTAACTGTTGGAAAACTAAAATGCTTTTCTGTGCTTGAAAACAGAGTCATCTGCTTGTTTGTTACTGTGTGAATATGAATATTCTGATGAAACTGGTGTAGCTGTTGCTTTCTGTTGCTCTCTGTTACTCAGTGTTTTCAGAGCTTGGGAACAGATGGTGCACCACCTGACTCTGCACACTCTAATGTAAGATTCATTGTGCTTCACAGGAAATCAAAGATCAAGCAACATTGCAGAAGGTGAAGCAGCACCTCAGCAACCAGCAACACAGTATGATACAGTCAAGTGGTGGAGCGAGAAAGTAGGGAGAGAGAAGGGGAGAGAGAGAAAGAGAGAGAGAATAGAAGCCAGACAGACGTAGCTTGGTTTCTGAGGTTTATGTTGCTTTCTTATTTCTCCTTTTATTTTCCGCTTTTTCTTTTTTTTTCCTGCCTTTTTTTTTTTTTTTTAAGCTGAAGTCTATTCTCCAGCCTTTGGGAAAAGGATCAGCTGGTTCCAAAGAAGTAACTTTAATCCTTAGATTGTCAAAAATTCAGACCTGACAATCAAAATCTGAACGTTCAGAAACAAGGAAGTTATTTGATTTGCTTGATTGCTTCAATTTCACTGTAACAAATGCTTGTTTTTAACATTAACAGCTTTACGAATACTTAAAGGTTCATTCAGAATTTCAGATTGTCTCATAGCTGTAAAGAATTACATTTATTAGTCACCTGCCTCTCTCCACTTGCTAGCCACTCACAGTATGTTGCCTGTATAGGTACCCAGTACAGCATCACGCAGAACACAGAGCATCTTTCACAATACTCGTAAGAGGCAAATAACTGCCTGAAAGGATCATCGCCTACTTTCTCGTCACTTAAATGCAGGAATTTGCATAACTCTATATCCTTAAAATACATATATGCCCCCCCCCGCCAACCTTGCATCTAGGCCTGACCTAAATCTAAGTGAAGTCAGTAGGAAAACTGCTTTATGCTCAATTTGAAGTTCACCAGAGCAGGCCTTTCAGTAAGATACCCCAAGGCTGTCTGTTTGAAATGTGTAAACACTGCAGCACACAGCTGAAGCCTGTACCACAGCGAAGAAAGTAAAGAAAGGCAGGGACCACTTGAAAGGGATGCCCAGCAAAGGGCATTCAGCAAAGGAAATGTGCTCTTTCCTCAAACCTATTTGTGTGCCCAGTCTGCATCTAGGAATCTGTGGCTCAATGAATTCAAAGTGAGGTGGCATATATATGCCTTTGAGGATTTGGCCAAGAAGACTAGCAGGTCATCAAAATTATCAAAGTCATCAAGATACACATAGATCTAGGCATAAAACTACAGCAACAGACTGCAGCAGTCATGACTCCACTGCCTCTTTTGCTTATGCCAAGTCCCAAGAAAGCCAGGCTTGTATCTGCCACTTGGAAAGAGTTTGGAGTGTATGGGCTGTGACTTCTGGAGGGGTGGGATCCCCAAGAAACATAAGTCCCCACCCTATCCTCTTATTCCTCCAGAAACATCGCAAGCAGCTAGTCCGATTTTCCATAGCCTATCTTGCTAGCTCTCCCCTTTGGCCCTTCTAGCAGAAGGGTCCTGAACATTGTCAGGTCCCTGCTCCTCATCCTTGGCACAACCAAGGAAGGAGGTAAATGTTAATTTTATTTATGAAGGCTTAAGACAGGCTTACCTAAGACCTGTGATGTCTGGTGATGGCACTGGTATGAAGGAGCACATAGCTGAAGAAAAAAAAAGATTGTTCAATAGAGAGGAAGCTTGGTATGCTGCAGTATCACATGAACAGAAATTACACTAAATTCACTAATTCTTAAAGAGAGTTTAGTATTACGGAAGGCAAACAGCACAAAGCAGCACATCATGTGTTGCATCGGTGTTTCACTGTGCTGCATGGAGAGGTGATGAGAGGACCAAATCTTGTACTCCTACAGCATTCGCTTTTGAAACAGCCTGATGGCCCCTACACGTATGCTTTCCAGTTGCATGGATCCACTTCACTGCGTACTGCTCTTTTACACTTCTATCAGCCACTGTGTTTACAGGCATGACGCGTGGTTTTCCTCCAGCTATAGCAGTGCAGCACTTGTGCAGGACTGAGCACAACTGATGCGCTGTCAGCTTCAGCTCGCTGCAGGTAGGTTGTACCTGAGGGGGTTACGAAGGTATAGCTAGAGAGAGATTAGTGTAATTATTCTACCTGTTTTCCTTATATGAACAAGGTGGTACATAGTCCCTTTGGTCAGGCACAGAGCGAACAACAGCTTGGATGATTATGCCTCAGGATTTATAAAGTACCTGGTAATACCAGGGGATGCAAAGACAGTTATGTTATCAGTATGCTAATCACAATAAGAAATTTCATTGGTTTCATTGGTTCAACGTGTCCCCTTTAGCCCTAAGCACAACAATAATAATGGAAGTTACAAATTTTATTTTTGTCATCAGTTTTTGGGTGAAATCTTCACATACAAGATACATCTTAAAGCAAATGCTTATTTGCAGATGGATTATTGCACTTTGACACACAGTAACTAAAACAATATTTTTTTTGCTGCAAAGACAGCAGGCTTGACACTCTGCATCTAGAATCAATTTGATATTACCAGTATACATTACCTTACTGTAAGCTTTTTTTTTTTTTTTTTTACTTCAGGCAATTATAGTGTAAGATTCTCAAGTAATCCTTCACAAATCACTGCCCATGTAGGGCTCTGCATTGAAAAGTGATGTGGTTGAAATAATGATGTTTCTATAAAGAAATAACAGGTGGGGGGAAAAATAGAATATACATGGGACGAGGGAAGAGATGCGTAAATTTCTTCTGATAAAATCCAAAACAGCTGAAACAGCAAACTCACCAATCACTTCAATCTAATTCATTTTTATATTCTTACAATGTTTGCTCACTTACATTAATAACATAATTCATTACTTCTGAAGTCACTGCAGTAACTTAGTTTGACTTTTGTAGCTAAGCATGACATGGAATGAGAGAAGATACTCAATTTTTCCATGGTTTATGAAGAAAAATACTTAACTTCTTACAATAAAAACCTAAGGGTATTAACCAAAGAAGACAGAAATTTTGGATAGGAAAGACCTAGCTATCAATATGATTGCCATTGTTATTTATACTGTGTTCTACCTTCCAATACAATTACAACAGACTATTTTTAAAATTCAGTAAATATACTTGAATATTTACCGCCTTAGATGCCAGAGGCACTTTGTGGACTAAGAGAGGAATAAGCTTATCATCAGCACGTACCAAGATGAGAATAATCTTTACTTCATTTTTTCCATAGTATTTCAATCCTCCCCGTTATGTCAAACGTATGGGACTGTTAAGTCATCCTGAAATACCAACTACCATAGTCCTGTCTCATCCTCATCTCTGCAACGCCCATACAGTTTCACTCCCTCCTTCTCACCTGTGCTGGTGCTTCTGTGATCTGACCATGGCTAGTTCATGGAGCTGAGCCAGCAGAAAATCACTTGCTTTTTAAAGGCTAGGGAGAAACAGGCAGGTTTGTGGCCTTGGCTTGCTGTATACTGCTGGGAAACAACCCCCTGAGTGATGGGGTAAATACATGCTCGCACCAAAGCTTTTGAGTCTACTTGTGAGTTCCCAGTGATTCATTCTATAGGTTAGTGTACGGCCTGCTGCTTCAATAACAGGTATAAAGGGGAATGGGAGGAGCACTTTCAGAAACTCAAAAGTTACATTTAAAATTTAATTAAGTATTTTCATCCTTTGAGATATTCAAAAGCTGTCTGGACAGGGTCCTGGGCAACTGGCTCTAAGTGGTCCCACTCGAGCAGGGGGGACTCACCTCCACAGGTCCCTTCCACCTTCAGCCATTCTGATTCTGCGAAAATTACCCATACTCTGATATTGATCTGTTTTCCAAATGTGATGCTTATAGCACCTTGCTGTACATCTGAGCTCATGCCTGTTGGGATGTCTTATGAATCAGTATATGCTCTTTAACTAGGCTTATTAAAAACCTAGGGGTACAGTATCTTCAGGATTGAGTCATGGGTCCTGAATCACCTTCTTAGAAGCAACGGAATTTAGAAAGTTATTGTATAAGCCTGCGCTGTTCATCACCAATCTCAACTTTAAAGAGGAAATTCATTTACTTTTCCCCCTTTTACCAGGAATATATTTATTACCATTGCAAAGCAATTTGCACATATCAGCTTTGAAATGACTACAGAGAGGACTGGGCTTGACAGGAAGAAGCTGGGCAATTGTCACAAGCAGGGCTATGTGTTCAGTCCGGAGCGGTCCTTCCGCATCACCTTTCTTTGTACACATAGTAAAGCTGAAGCACAGGGTTAATAGATTCCACTTTTTAAAAATCTAAACTGTACACCAACAATAAGATAAAAAACCCGACATAACTAAACTGGTATATAGTAAATATTTCATCTAACCTTGGTGCCAGAGAACTGACTTTCTTTGGTTATACTCTTTTTTCTTAAGGTACCTCTGTATAGGGTGAAGCTATGAAATTAACAAAGAATTTACTATGAAAGGATTTCAGAAGTTTTAGTAAGGAATAATATCTGGTTCTCCTAATCTAAAAATATTATGTCCTCTCTAGAACATGGCTAAAACCCAGTATAAGAATGAATGGATTAAAAACCAGACTTTCTGTATTTCCCAGTCTTCAAAAAACAACATCTCTTTGGAATAACAATGTGAAAATTCATCTCTAAATGGCTTCTCAGGGCAAAAAAAAAAAAAAAAAAACACCAAACACCGAAAACCAAAACCCAAGCATTACTGGAGTCATGTCTATCTTTTTATCAAATAATTTGCAGGAAGAGAGCTTGATCAGCCACAACAATGCCTTCCTTCTCTGGCCACTATTACTTTTTTACTCCCAGTGGAGTTAAAATTACTGGAAACTCCTGAATCTTCACGTTCCCTTCCCTATAAAGACTTCCACTTGCCCTCTTCCCTCCCACTGCTTTATCTTCTCTGTCCTCACAACTGTCAACTGGTAACTGCTTTTCTTCCACTTTCCCTGGCCTACCCACCTGTCCTGCATGACTTACACAGATTTCCTATCTTCTTTCATATGTAACTCATCATCCACACCCTATTTGTCTTTCTCAGACAAATATTATCTTACTCCAAACATTTGTCTTTCACTCTATCAAGACCAAATAGCCTTTCTGTTATCCTGGCCAAACCCAGACAACAGCAGTAACAACACACCACTACTCTCATTCACAGACTGGGTTGAGCCCTGTAGGTCTCCACCCCTGCTTCGTGTCGCCATCCAGGTTAGCTCTGTAGTCCATACCAGACCTGCTCCTGTTAGGTTTTTTCAGCACCTCATAACCATTGCTTCTTCCTTCCCAAAACACTGACCAAAGAGGAGACATACAGCTTTACGTCAGTCCCCCAAGAGATTTGGTGCCACCTACGCATTATGAGTGAGCAGCCACCTCTACCTCCTTGGAGGAAGCAGGGTTCCTGAGTGCTCCTGGTGACAATATCTTTGTGTTGACCTTATATTAAATTGCCAAATGAGTACAACCATGTTGCCAGATACTAGGTGGGGCATATCCATCATTAATGGCTCTCACATAGTCTTTATTGCTTGAATCAGGACAGAGGAAGGTGAAGATTTCAGAAGACTGTTCTGTGCATTTTATTTATTTATTTATTCATTGTGCAGACAGTACTGTCTCTCTTCCACATTTTCCCTCCCAGGAAGAAATTACGGTAATTGAATACAGGGGCTGTCTGCCAGCAACAAGCAGACCAACGTTACAGGAGCCACTGGAATATACCTAATGTAGCTGTATATGAATGTGTACAGATTGAGGCCTCAAAACCAGAAGACAGTAAATGTGGAGGAGCTGACAGTTTCTCTGACTCAAGATTTCTCGACAGACTGCTTGGAAACTCTGTCTTTGTAAAGGTGAGGAGAGTTAGCGGCTGAATTTTATCCAAACAGAATTAATAGAAATCACAATAGGAAAAAAGCGAAGAAATTAATACCTTCACCTCTTTGAGAAATGGGAACTTCTTCAGGATATATCCAGATGTCAGGTTCCTGCTCCAGCTTCTTCTCTTTCTGACATGTTAACAGCTTTTGCAACTTTCTATTATTCAAGAACAAAATTGTTCAACAAGGAACTTCTGCTTCCTGAACTCCAAGACGTGGCAGTACTAAAAGCCTGACTTGGGTCCAGATTTCAGACAGATTGTCTGAGCTGTAGAGAATGGATATTATAACACAAGCTTACAGGTCATGGCAACTTGCTGGTGTTGCTGCTGTTATTTTATAACTCGTTTTCATACTGTCCTTGAAAGTTACAAACAGAAAATAGTAACCAAGAAGACATTTTGCTGGGAGCTTTTGTGCTCTGAAAATCATGATTTAAGCCTTGACTTTTCTTGTTATGTTGTCACTCTGTTCTCAGAGCAGAGTGATGACTTGCCAACTCTGCTTCTTGGAGAATAATGAAGTAAAGCAGCTGAACATCAGAAACAGAGCTCATGATGAGTTTGTCATTTGAGTTTAACAGCAGGGGCCCCGCACTTGGTAATCATTACTACAGCCTAATCTACTGCATGTTTTCTTAGTCAGTAGAGATTAGAGCAATGGTGCTTCAGACATCTATTGGGAATAGAGCTAAAAAGGAATCATGAAAATTATGTGTAAAAATAAGACTGTATAATATACACATGTTAATGTTTCTTTGCTGAATGTTGTTGGCCTAGTAAAAATGCTGCTTGCTGCTATGCTGGAGTCCCACCTTTGGGACTTAACTGTAGACTCTAACAACAAAACATCGAGACTATGGGCTTTTGAGGCTTCTATAAATTTAGAAACTCATTGAGAACACTTGTCCACACAGGGGGAAGTTTTCTCAGTTACGTGCTTGGGATTTGGCTGCATGATTGCAAACAATGTTAATGGGAGTTATTCTTGCCTCTGAAAATATGAGCCTAAGTCTGTAATAAAGTAATTTCCTCAACTATTGGTTTAAGCACTTCATGCCAAATTTCTGACCTCAGTTACTTATTTGAAATCCAAGGTTGTTTTCTGGATTGGGTTGTAATGAATCAGTGCCTGCAGGCAAGAGAAACAATTGCTCAATAAAATTCAGAGACAACCAGCACATCTAGGACTCATATTGTCTGCTTCTAATACATATTTTTGTACCACTATACTCCACGAATAAACCACCAGTAGAGGACATTACATGCATTATAAATAGAAAGCCTGTGAAATAACTTCACAGACAGAAAAAGAAGTGTCAGCTGAGGGAACTGCCAGATGAATGAATCCAATGGTTAATGGAGGGTAGGTTCTGGCCCTTCTCCTTGGGGCTGGCAGAGCTGTTCAGCACAACATACAAGAAGGAGGCTAAAATGACAAAAGTCAGCTTTACGTCCCCGAAAATCCCATATCTCTTGGGACACTGTGGCTTACCGCTGCATTGCACTGAACCAGACACTGCCCCACCACGGCAATCCAAACAGGCTGTGGGTGGCCTGTTTGCTTGTTTAGAAAACGTTCACTAAGATGCAATGACTCTGACAGATCAGGAAGAAAAGGTTTTGTGAGAACTAAGGAGGAGCGGGCAGATGCTGCATAGGCAATAGCCATGTGTCAACATCTACCGTGATTCCAAAGTGGGGTCCAACTTGAAACAGAACTAGTTGTACGGTACATTGCAAAAAATTTCCTTTCATGGTACTAAAGGTGAAGCAATTTGCTTCTGGACTTTTCAGCATCAAACTTAATTTCATTATGATACTTCATTATAGTGAGTAGAAGCAAAGCTGACAGACATTCTTTTTCTTCTAGAAACTATCTGTCTAGTTTGCTTACGTCTCACAGAGCCATGTGACACTGTCCCACTCTTTTTGGATTTCCAAAGATGCTGTAAGTATCTGGGATAAGTGGAATTCCACTTTCCAAAATGGACAAGACAATGCTCTAAACCATCCAGGCCATGTAAAATTGAGTTGCTTGAACTATCATTCCCATAAAACTAAAACAGAAACAGCTATTTAACATTAAACTTATCTGAAAATAAATTAATTTGATTTAATTTACCAAAATAAAATTTTATTGATTTAAGAGATTATAAAAGTTATCATACTATAATGATAGATGTAATTTTGATTCTTTTTCCTCCTGCAAAAAAATTACTCCTTTTTTTTTGGTGACATTGGCATTTTTCAACAGTATCAACTGTTAATGCGAAAGAGCATGACTTGGTCCAGTTTAAATGCTCTAAGTGCTTTTGGTTTGCATAGTGCCGAGCATCTTGGCTTTGGTCTTATAAAGCACGTAAGTATATTTAACTTTAAACAGAGGAACAACACAGCATGTATACCACACCTGCACGGTTCGCAATTCACTGTGGTCTCCAGCTGACCCTTTCCCACCAGTGGAAACACACCCAGTGGACCACCACACATCCTGGTCTTTGGATTATTTACACCAAAGGAATCTGTTGGAGTCAGAGATGCTCTGTTATTGCCTGTATATCAGTATTTCTTTACAAAGAAAACAAGGGACCACACCTGCATCCCACCCCGAGACGTAATCAGAAGTATGTTGACTAAGGCAAATGCTTAGGAAGGAGCGCAGTTTGCACCTTGGAGAAGGTTCACACCATAACATAACACATCTACAACATAAAGAAATTTTACAACCGTCTTCAGCATGGCTTTGTGGTAAACTACACTAGCATAGTTGTTTTTTTTTTTTATTAGAAGAAGCAATGACAGAGTTGTTCCCTGCTGCAGTTTGGCGCATACTGACAAAGGTCACCCAGGTGTCCTTGCAAAGGCCAGGAGGGGAAAAAAAAAAAAAGGGGGAAAACAAAAAGACAAAAAACCCAGACTATCCTACTCATAATGCCACAACAAAACCTCCCAGGTAAGAGCAACACAGCTATACAGCAGTGGAAGAGACAGAGATGGACTTGTAGGCAATGCAGCAGATACACTGCAGCCACTAGTTCCACTGCAGTGCTGAATTTTCACTATTTTTAAAGTGTTGCTCCATTTCCGTTAATCTTTTGCAGCAGAGACATATTCAAAAAAAGTTCATTTTTTCCAGCAAAGTGATTTTCAGTCTTGCAGTGTGTGTGTGTGTGCACGTGCGTCATTTTCATCTCTGTTCCCAAACCCAGAAGACTAGATCAAGAAAAGCAGTGAGAGTCAGACAAGAAGGGAGATAAGTGTACACTGAAGTGAAGAAATGGTTAAAGGTGTCACACGGATCATGGATCAGACAGGAGAGATTGTTGTGGTGTTCACAGTTGCTGGGAATGGAAAGAAGGTCCCATATTTATTATGCTGTTCAGCAAAATGTCAATTTGAGAAAATTAGAGAATTGGCAAGAATTAGAGTTAGTAGCAAGTTAGCAATACTAAATTTGTCTGCTGGGAAATTTGCCTTCTGTCATTTTCCCAACTAAAAACTGTGAAAATGCAAGTTGACTAGATTGGGCAAAGAAGAACCAGCATTTCCAAAGGGGAATGTTGCCTTATATCTGCTGATGAAAGACTAGATCTTTGGTCTTCAGTCTTTTTACAGTATGTTATTTATGGTGTTCTCTCATGTCAGTCCTTTTATCTCATCAGGTTTCACATGAATTATTCACTGAAGCTCTGGCTATATGATTTGATTGCTCTTCTAGAATGTATGTTAAATTTAGTTATGCTGCACTTTTCTTAGTGAAGCCTTATTACTGAAACTCACAGTTTAGCAGGATACAATCCCCTCCTCCCACCTTCCAACTGTGGTTTTTGTTGTGGGTTGGGTTTTTTTTTTTAACAGAATGCCAACGGCATAGTGCTAGACAGATCCTCCATTATACTCTGAGGCTGCATTTTCATCTAGGTTTTCACCTCTCGGAAAGGTCTTGAATGTCTTGAACTGTGTTCTATTCAAGTGTATTTCTTGTAGGATGCCAGCTGCTTTCCTGGCATTACGCATGAACGTCGCTGCTAAATTATGCTCTCTAACACTGTTGCTGACATCTTGAATGCAATCTTTACAACCCTGACCCCCCGTCTGAATCGAAAGGCATGTTGTGGATTATTCCTGTTCTGGCCCATTCTTTCTCACTTTCACTTGTATTGTGTTAGATAACTCAACTAATTGCTGTGACTCAAAAATGTCACAACTTTGCATGTAGGGGCTTGCTATCTTCTTCTCAGAAAACCGACATCATGAATAATGTTATATCAGCAAGGTTTTGAAATAAGGATTATTTTAAAATATTCTTTCTAACAGCGAAAGAAGGTTATTTGGAAGATATCTCTTCTATTGTCTGCCTAATGAAAATTTTATATTGGCATATAAACCTTGTGTATCTCTTCCTGCTGATCTTATCAGGACTGAAAAATCTGCCCTGTGAAATCAGAAAAGCTTTTTTGCAGAACCACCCATTGAAATGAGGGTGGTCAATAAGGCCTTTTTTGTGTAGCTACTGTTTTAGTCAAGCTTTCTCACCTCTGAGACCAGCTGTGTTCTGCGTACCCAAATTGTCTATGCAGGCATAGCTCTGACCTTCCCTTTCTGACTCGAGTGGTGTGGAGACCGTGGCTTTTTACGACACCCTCAGATGGGAGTGCCTTGGAAAAGCACAGAATATGACATAGAAAGGAACTGAATGATTCATATTGATTGGATAAATGCTTCAACATTCTGAAGAGGTCTAAGCACAAATGTTTACTGTCCAAGATTAGCGCTATGAACATATAATGTTCATATCAGGAATGCCACCTGCAGCTAACTTTATTTTTAAAGGATTTAATACAACTTTCTTTTGTTTATAAATCCAGTTTGAAATCAAGAACATGTACAACCCCAAGCATCGATGCTCTTCAATATCTAATTTCACAGTTTTCTTAACACATATCTCATGTTATTTATTATAGTCAGTGTCATCCCAACACCTTTGTCTATTCTTGATACATTTTAAATGGTTTAGCTGGCAAGCCATCAATCATAAATCATGAGACATATTTTAACTTCAACTAAGATCAGTTTAGAAAGAAAACAAGTCTTGTATGGCCTAATTGGGTACATTACTCACATCTATAAGTGATAAATGCCTGTTCTAGAAAAGAAAACTCTTTTTTTCAGAGTTTTGGTATATATCTATAGACAGAAACAAAATTTTCAGTTTCTTTGTAGCCTGGAGCAACATAGTTATTGATAAATCCAGAGCTTTTAATGGGAGAAAGAGTCTTCAGAACTAAGTTTCAGTGTTCAGAAATACATCCATTGTTTCATTAAACACAAACATATTTTTTTTCCTAGTTATACTTCAGTCACTGGGTAAACGGAGGAATGATATAATTTTAGGAATAACTGAATTTCCTCTTCTAGCGACATAAAGAAGCCAGAATCGACTATTTTATTTACCCAGTGTATTTTAAAGCTTCCCCTTCTGGAAGTTATCATACTGGTTGTGATCACGTAAGTTATCAGACTGGTTCTTCACTTGTTCTTCTGTGACTAACTTCTGGTGCTACACAAAAACAAAGCTATTTTTAAAATATGAATCCATATGTGAATTGATCATGTGTTTTTCTCTGTCTGGTGTTAAAGAACAACATTACAGCAATAGCAAACTCACAACAGAAAATTATGAAAAAAAAAATAAACTCAGTTTTATAGTGCAAAGCAAACAAGTATTTGAGAAAGATGGCAATCATTTCTATAATGCAATTTTAATTCCAAAGAAAATAGATAATTTTACTTATTCCATCAGGTCAATTGTACTAGCCACATTAACCAGGTGAAGCTCATTTCATTTTACAGGTAATTTATTGCAACTGCAACACTGACTCTGAGACGGTTCACAAAAATAATTTACCTTAAGTAAACACCATTTGCCACTAATGATAGGGCAAAACAAACTTGCAGAGCATTTATGAACAGTAACATCTCTCTCTTTCAGTACACATTTGCAAACCGATCTCTGTTGTTTGCAGATGAATTAAGCATGGCTTGAAAAATCATTAAAGCCATCTGCTTTGATGAGAAAAAAAACTGCTGTGATCATTTTATTGCACTGACAGAGGCTAGGGACCATTTTACAATATTTTTTAGCATCATTTACCCTAAATTTGACATCCTGTCTAAAAAATGAACAGTATTATCAGTTCTCGTTGTGCCTATTTAGAACTACATTTACAGAGAAAGCAGCTTATACAGGTAACTCAAGGTATTTGTTTTGCTGGCCTCCAACAGATGGATGAGCCTGTTTTTCAACCATTAAAATCTGTAGTTACAACAAACTAAATGTTTATGGGTTCTGGGGAAAGCTTAATCTTCCTCTGAAATGATAGGAGCTAATAAGCATAAAAATATCGTCAGTGTTTTAGTTACAAATTAGTTCCCATGGTCCATTTAAATATAACTTCTTTTTTTTTTTTTTTCCCAGAATGCTCTACAGTTATTCAAAGTGTAACAAAGAAGTAAGTTAACATTGCTGGTTTTTTACTTTCCAAATACTTACTTTTGAGAACAAATCATTAGGCACCAGCAACTTCTAATAACTTTCAGAATCTCAATACTTCCCTTTCTAAAATCCTATTTGAATCCTGTGATTTCAGCAGATTTTTGTCTCAAGTAGCTTTCAGCAGTATTTCACTGACTGGATTCCACCATGACTGACTCACCTGAAAAACATCATGCACAATTGCAGCATTCCTCCACCATTAACAACACTGTCCTACTCTGTATTTAGCTTTTGTACAACTAACTCTACTGCATATATGGAAGTTAGTAAAATTTACTGATGATAAAGCCAAAAGCCTTCTAACATTAAATGACTCATGTTATGGTGCTTTTTTTAAACTTCACAAGGAGAGTGGCGGATGCATCGCCTAGAAAATGTCGCTTATTCCATCAGCATCCTAGGTAGATACTATGGGCCACATAAGACCAGAGCTAGGAACTGAGGAACAAGAGCCAAGGGGCAGTTCAAGGCACTAGCTGTTGCCTAGAACCACAGAAAGTATTTATAGATGCTAATCATACGCCCTTTTGCTGTAA
Organism: Chroicocephalus ridibundus; assembly: GCF_963924245.1. Classification (NCBI taxonomy): domain Eukaryota; kingdom Metazoa; phylum Chordata; class Aves; order Charadriiformes; family Laridae; genus Chroicocephalus; species Chroicocephalus ridibundus. The sequence continues at coordinate 31,569,480 of NC_086285.1, forward strand.
CTACTGTACTCATTCAAGTCTCTTGGCACATAGCAGACTGTCCAGTCCCATGACCAATCTAGGAAAAACAGGCCCTGATTAGCCCTTTCTGTGCACCCATCATAGTTACAGGTCCTTTTGGAAGTACATAATCAACACAGCACAACACATCAATGGGACTGACGGGTTTCAATTTCTGATGGTAATAACTTCCTTAATACAGTCTAGAACCACATTTGCTTTTTCACAACCACATCACATCCTCCCGCAGTAAGTAAGTAGTTCTGTGTAGAAACTGCTGTAAGACTAGACAGTTCAGAAAAAAAAATATAAGGAGTCCTTGTTCATGTGTATCTGCCTCTTTTTCACTTATGACTCTCCAGTTCTCTTCTCTCCATTCTTAGTCTTTTCTAGATATTCTCCTAACCTCTATTCCAACAACCCTTAATCTTCCTACAGCTCTAGTCACAGAATGATCCTTTCCTCCTTTTCTTCACTTTCCCTCCACTCCACTTTCTTTTTCCCTTTGTTTCCCCCTTGATAATCTCTAGGGAAGTATATGTGTTCCTCTGTTCACCCCCCACTTCCCAGTCCTCTCTACGTTTGGTCATACACTTACATGTGTCCTGTGGATGTCAACAACCATGCTCCAAAAATCAGTCAACGGCTTAATAAAAGTTATTGAGCTTTCAGTACTTCTTGGAAGCTTAGGTGGTCTTCCCTCGACCCCCACTGAAGATATTTCTGGAAAACCTTAGACTTCATAGAAGGCTGTATAATCAATTGCTATGCTTAATAAAAATATTCTTCATTTGGGAATATCAAATCAATGCAATTACTCCCATTTTGCAGACAGAGAACTTGAGCACAGAGAAATGAATATGATGGCCATCCCTCTAAAGTAGGTCAGGTAAAGATCAGAATGAAAAGATAAGTCTTTGGGCACACAGCACTGTGACTCGTTCATTTTTCCTAGCTGTCTGTAGTTCATACGACAAATATTTGACAACAACTTTTAAGCATACTGTCCCCTGATAAACATTAAAGAAAAATCAACTATCTAAATTCTTTCATACCAAGTTGAAAATATATAATCTAGAAACCAGTTCCACTGTTAAGTATGAAAGCATTATTGATAACATCATGCGGCCAAAGGAGTTAAACTGACAAGGAACACAGCAAACCAACTGTACGTGCTCATGTTTGTGGGTTAAAAATTGAGCCCTTGGGCTCATTCATTTCTCATCTTTTCTCGGATGGTTGACCTATAATTGCCATCAGTCTACCTTCCTGTGAGAGAAATATATCTGCTGCTACACACACAGATCTTTGCAAGGTCCTACAACCACAGTCCAGCTGTATCTCCAATGGTGCAGAGGGACTAGAAAGAGATCACTAGGGACCGCTTTGATTCTGTATAAGATCTCATGAAGGGTTTGATGCCTGCATAAGAAAACATTTGACATCTATCTATCTCAGACATGCAATAGTAGCTATTAAATTCTATGTAGTATCAATGATACAACCACAACAACTCATTACCTAACTCTCATTACCTATTCCACACAAATTCTAAGAATAAAACGTCATATTTGCATGGGAATATTTTCTCAGTTACTCAACATCGTTTTTAAAGGCAGAGTTGGAAGTTTAATAGTGATATTTTTAAAACAGTAGAATGCATATTGTATGGAACAGTCACATAGCAGAGACCTGGGTAAGATAACCCATGTACAGTACTTTTCTGTCTAATTAATGATATTTATAAGCTTCTGTACTCCTTGAGTGACAGAATTATGCAGCTGATCCCTGAACATCTTAACCTGACTTTTAAGATCCACTATTTTAATTAGGTAAAGTGCTTTGGATATGATTGCTTTTATCTCCAAATGTCAGCATTGTTCTCACATTGTATCTTCCTTTTAAAAACCTCTTGGGTTGTGCCTCATATATATATATATATACACACATATACATATACACACAAAGCAATAACACAGGCTTTCAAAATTAACTCTGAGGCAGAATGTTCTCATGCAGGATTTGTATGGGAAAAACTTCATCACTTCTATACTCTTCTACTGTTCAGCTGGTCTCTTTCAAATGAATTTATCCTTCCATTCCCCAAAAATGCTGCTGAAGGAAAGATGAAAACTGCACTATAATGAAAGCCCTACCATCATCAGAAATCAAGATTCATATGCTTGGAGGAGATAGTAGTTGTTCCCCATGTACAAGATGCAAAATATAGAATATACAATATATAGTATATAAATAAAGAATTTTATATGTATATTAGCTAATCTTATAATTTCTTTTCATCTTCAAACAGTTAGCTAATATATTTTCCTTTTTATTGTGCTATCCTGCAGAATATAAATATTCTGTATCCAAGCTTACAGTCAGAGCCAAATTTTTCCAGCTGGTTAAGAGTTTAAGGAGCACTGCCAATACTTGCTGATTCACAAAGTCGCGTTACTCATTCTCTCTTTGTCTGTCTTCCACATTTTCTCTACTCTTTTCTCTACTTTTCTGATCAGTATTGTACAAAAGAAGCAGTCTTTTCTTTGTTTGCATATTTGTTCCGGAAAAAAAATAGTGTTGATGGTTCTGATAATGACAAGAGTATGATTTGTCTTGAAATTCTCCAGATTTGTATTTCGGTAAAAATAAGACACTTTTTTTGCTGTTCATCCTCACGTCTTTGCTGTTCTATACAAACAAGCAACTAAATGAAGGTTTATTTGATTTATTTTGAATAGAAGCCATCTTTCTTTCTTAAGAACCATCCAACATTTTCCATCTTCTCATTTCTTTGCATTTTACTTTTTCCCAACACTTAAGTAATTGAGCTTTCCTTGTGTGAATATGCAGGGAGAGTTACAAATAAAAGTTACAAACTAGAAAAAGTTAGAAGCTACAACTGTAGGTTCCACACTAAAGCTCAGTATTTGCAAAGTACATTACATCACTGCTATTTTTAGGGCAGCAGCAGTAAAAAACAGATTCCAGACCCCACTTCACAAAATACTGCATGAATATACAGTAAAAGAAAGCTTTTACTTCAGAAATCTTATTAACACAGATCAACCTACTATGGACGTCAGCGGAAATAGTTCTATTAATTTTATTTACCTCCATGTTGATTTGGGCTTAATCTATAATTTGCATTATAGTGGCTGCAACTCAAATATACACCTCCAGAAAACTCAAAAGGCTTTTGTAAGCACTGCTAAGACAAAACAAATAATAAAGCAGCAGAAGATATTTTCCCTATCTGACTTTGGGCAAGTAATTTAGGCACGTGCATTGTCAGCGTTGCTTCTAAAAGCCAAATCAAAACAGCAAAGACAGGAGAATTGCACTGCCTGTTGGCTCTGTGGCAAACCTTGATTTCTGTTCCAGGCCTATAACAAAATACATGAAGTAAGAAGGTGAGAGTTACAACTACAGGAGGAATGGAAGTAGAAGAGAATACGATGTTTGGACTGGCACTTAGCTGGGATACAAGGCTCAGCACTTCATGACATGCACCATGTGCACATTCATGACTGAACGATGGCACCTGCAGCAGCCAAGCAATTCCAGCAGTTACTACTCACTCAAGGAGGGAGCATCACCTACTGTAGTCATGAGAAACCACAAATGCACCGCTTACTGTTTGGAGCAGCTGCGACAACCAGTGCCTCAGTTCTGCTGGAGCAGATGTTTCACTGCAGGCCAGCAGAGCTGGCACCTGATGGTAGCTTGGACACGGACTTACAAACAAAGGATTGCCTCACCTTATGGAAAAGCCCAATAGAAGCGAACAGAAATTTTCTGAGATACCCTTCAAAAATTACTATAGTTATCCCATTGTTGAAAAGATGTTTTTAAATCTGTATATACTATTTCGTGTTCCATTACATTCAAACGTTTTTGTATTATGTTAAAGTCAATAGAAACCTAATGGTTTCAACCCTGCTAAATTCTACAGGAGTTTTCCATATGGAGAACTACCATCGTGTTGATAGTAGTATCATTGATCTACGATAAATCTTTAGGGGTATTGTGGTCATTTGCCCATGCCTATATACATAAACCACACACTCTCTTCAGTGCTTTTTCTGGGCAAATTTGAAAAAGTTAACTAGCTAGTCATTCCTTCTCTGTGAATTTTTACCTCAGTAAATGATAAAGGCATGAAATTTCTGAGTAAAGAAACAAAAGAAAAACTCTAGGAACGATTTTCTATCCAGTGACTCAAATGATTGCAATTAACAACTTTCACATTTTCATGAGTTTAAGAATTTAACCTTCTTAACAAAGAATCAGAAACTGAGTGCTCTTTCTCTTAATCTCTCTCTCAAGCTGAGCTAATTTAATTCCGGGATGGCACTGATTTCTTTACTATTGCATGAGTGCAGAATTTGACCTTATAACTTATAAAAATTGGGTTTCAGTGTAACTGCATTGGAGATGTTTTTATACAGTATTAATTGATGCTTATTGAAGGCTGAAGGGCTGATCATTTAAAGTTGTGGTATCAGACATGTCTTGCTTGTGGGCCTTTGCGACGTGACAGCAAGTACAAAGACTACTAAAATGTCTTTGTGAAAACACAAAAAAATCAATCCTCTTCCACAAGGAGGTGCCCTCCAGCACAATCAATACAAACTGGTACAACAATATCTTATGGCGCTTGTCAGCTGCTTTAAACCTTTTTGCTCGGTAAAGCGCACAAAGTGCTGCTGCCTTTCATCGCTGCTGGATTGTGCCAAATGAAGATGTATTTCTAAATGAGTCGCAGGGGCAAATGCTGCCATCAGTTACCCCCCTGCAGATGGCTTTAAATTCAGCAAGGTTGTAGAGGACTGAATTCAACTTGGATTTCGTCCAGTAGAGTTAAAGAAGATGGATTTGTTTACTGCTTTGAAACTTTTCCTTCCTCTACTTCAGTTATATTACAGGTTCTTGATGGAAATTTTTGATCTACGTTGTGGTTCTTGCGTGCTAGAGAGCCCAGAACACCCAAGGATTTTGTGTAATGACAATCAACAGGTTCTTTCACCTTCCTTCTATTATTAATCAATGTTATTAGCTCTAATTACAAACCAGCTGTTAGAAACTAAGTTCTTCAAGAGCTGTATACCTTGATCAAATGCATATCTATGAGCTACTTTAACTTCGTTTTGTCTTGTTGGGGTTGTTGTGTACCTATCACCACACTTTTAACACATGGCTGTGGAAAACTGCTGCAGTGACTCTCTAGCAATCAAATATTTTCCCCAGATAACTATGAACTCAGGACTTGACAAGTGGAACTGTTTTGTTCCTACTGGCTAACATCTAGGTCAATCAGTTTTAACTTCTGCTATGTATTCCTTGAAAATAAGCACCACAAAGGCCAGAGTGATAAAAAGCTCTAGGTTAACACAACATTGCTAAGCGTTAGACACGGGAAAATACTCCAGTAGCTCAGGACAACATACCTGCACACACATTTAATACAAAAAGACACTTGATAGGCTTGTTCAGTGAAAAATTAAACAGTATTCTCTGTCCTTGTGCTGTATTTCTTTATGCAATGAGACATCGAACACCATGACTGAAACCAAATCCCATAAAATCTTGTCCAAACAAGCCCAGTCAAATCAAAATCCCTTTAATGGAAATTAACCTTCTGTGAGAAGAAAAGAAAACTCAAGCAAATAGGCAGCTGCATGACACTGTAAATTAGTACATTAGCCTTTCGGCCTTAGGAGAACAGTTTAACTTCTGGCATTAAGTGCAAAAGCAAACAAATTTTGAGGTCTCATATGAGCCATGCTCATGCTGTACTTTTGATAGCCCATGTTCAAAGAAAGGTCACTGTGATTTGGATGGATCACATAGTAAATATTTAGCCCCTGGTTTTATTAACTACTAAATTAATTTATTAAAAGTAAGAGTGAAAAACAAAGACCTGTCCTGAATTCACCTCCTTTATGAATAAAAACTATGTAAATGCGACAGATCCTGGTTTGTGAGCCAGGGAATGGTAATAAAAATGTTACTTATTCAGCGTTGCTCCATCATTTCTCCAACGCTAAAAAGTACCTTAGGGATAGATGGAATTGTACGAAGACAGAACCTCCTACTAAACACAGAATATGTCTGACGTGCAAGCACTCTGATTGATTTTTTCTCTATGAATATTACAAAACCTCAAAAAACATCAACTTGATTCTATCCTTTTCAGTTGAGTGGAGCGGCTGCCATTATGGGTCCTGGTTAGCAGGAGACGCCTGTCTCGACAGCACTCCTGCAGAAATCAGGGATCGGCCCAGGCGTCAGATGCCAAAACATCCTGTGAGAATTTCAAATAGCTGTAGGACAAAAACATGAGTGTGGAATACTTGGCTCCCAAAACTCCTTGCATCACACAGTGGCATGAAACTGCTTCTCAGCCAAAACACAGCCCTGCGCTTTCCACAGGACCTGTATCTCTCCCTTCCCACCAAACTCCTGCCAGCTATCCTGACCTCCCGTCCAGAAAAGAACTGCAGTCTGGGAAACCACTTCTTCAGGGTTGCCAAGTTCCACAGCAGACACACAAGACGGGCTTGGGATTCAGTGCAGGAGCTTTGCCTGAGTGCACTGCTCCTTATGAGGGTGACATAGCCCCCACCAGAAGAATTCCTTAGAGATTCTGTGTGTCGAGAAGGAGGAAATTGCATCCAGCACACATACACTGAATTGGCTGCAGCTGGATTCAGCTCGAGATCAGATGAATCCTTGTGGGACCGTTCCTCATCCATATCTCAATATGTGCCTATAAAGCAGGAAATATACTTTCTGATCCCATAAGATTGTAAGGAAAAATTCCATAGCACTCAGTGCAGTTAGGAAGCTCATAACTGCTTAGGAGTATGGAGAACCTCAGGTAATTCCTTATCTGTCTCGTGAGGCTGTATCTCCAAAGAACATAAGTGACCTTGACTCAACTGAGGTTGACTGAGTTTTAGTGGGGTGATGTCCTCTAAAATAACTTTGTACCTGGCCAAAAGCTAATCATGTGCTAAAACACGTGCTAAGAAAGGAATCAGCTTTTTCCACGATCTCAGATGCAAACATATTTTTATACTTCTCTTGCAAGCTTCATAACGTACTAGTCACAAAAGAGATACTTAATACTTCTTTAGGGAGCTGCTCCCCAGTGATACTTTAGGTGTAAGCAGGACACACTTCAATGAAGAAACACTGGTATGACTCTATCAATAGATAAGAAAAGTGTGAGTTGAGTGAAGCTCAGTAAAACTATTCACATATATAAACTATATACTTCACCTCCTCTCAAATGCAATTGCAGGTGGCCAGATATCCCAAAAATTCTCAGACCTGAAATGCAACGTTAGTTTTGGATCTTTTAGGTTTTTCTTATTTTAAGAGGAAACCTGTGATCCAAAGGTATTAGACAGGACTGAAAATTGGCAAGTTGAACATCAAAGGCCGATACAACCAGTCAATGGCATTAATTCTTAGCTGCCATTAATATTTCCATCTGTAGATCTCAAAGCATTTTACAAAGGCAGGAGAATACTGTTTGTCACAAGGGGTAACAGAAAAATGAGGAGCTTTGCAAAAGGGCACCAGCAGTGCTGTAAACACAATCCAGGCTGCCTGGGTCACAAGTCAACGAGGAACACCCTTCCTCTTGATCTGGCAAACGGAGTAAGGGTTTGAAAATGTTCTGTCTATATATTTCTGCATGGAAGATGTATTTACTAATGCAAAATATCCTTGTATAGATTTACAGCAGTCTTTACGCTCAAATATTTCATATGCTAAGACTAAGCATTGTAGATACTTGCATTTATATTGTTTCTCTGCCACAGTACTCTCTAAGATATGTTGACACATTTGAATAAGTTGATATATCTGCCTTAGCTTCCTGAAAAGGGGATTTTCACAATGAAAGAGTAAAACACAGAAGAATCCACGCTAAGTGAAGTATATGGGATAAAAAGAAAAAAGGATTTTTCTTTTCTGAAGAGAAGCAGCAGCAGATTCCAGTGTTCTGGTGGTGACAGAGATACAGAATAAAAACAAGTAATAGCCTGTTACAGCTCAAAAAACACCACAGAGGAAGAAAAACTCTTGGATTTGCATGGAGAAGACAGCAAACAACTGGATGCCACAGCCCAGTTCTTTACTTTTTATCTTCATTTGCATTTGTGCTGATTGGTTTGACCTTGCTCGATTCACACCCTCTCTACAAGAATAAATGTATAAAGACGGGGCAGAGGCAGGATGAATCAGTGTCCTCATAGCAAGTAAACACAAAAAACCCAATAAGGCATACAAGATTAGCTTCATCCATATGATAATGAGGTAGAGTAGGGATATCTTGGGCCCGGGCCTGTTGGATTTAACAGACTCCAGGGTTCTTGTTTCATCTAAACTGTACAGTAAAATTCCTAGCACCGCTGTGAAATGCTGGACATCTTACCAGGACATTAAGTGGAGCTCTTCTGCCCGCAAACATTGACAAAAACTGGTGCTTCTGATTGCATTTGGCCCTTGATGTCCCTCCCTTCACAGTTCAGGCTTCCACCTGTGCAGAGAACATTCACACATTTCGGGAAACCATACATCACCTAAGGGTATAAAAAAGGCAGAGGGACATCAAGGCTGTAGACCTTAAGGCAGGTTCAGAGAAAGCATATGAACTGTGTACATTAAAACATTGTGACTAAATATTCTTCTCTCTAACTGCTGTTGACAGGCACGATTATGTCTGCAATCCTAAAGTCTCTGCTACCTGTCATAATTATTACACTTAACCTTAAACTCACTAATTATTATTCTTTTTCTTGAAGTCTTGTGAAGACATTCTGTTGTACAATTCTCAGGGGAAGCTGAAAATTTTTCTGTTGTTATGCAGAAACTTGCAGCAAATAAACGGATTGTCTTAAGGCAGTAATGAGAATCTGTTAAATGTTCTTCCCCTCAGAACTGCTTCTCAGTCCTTTTCTAATTTCCACATCCATTTTGAAACTGGACAAAGGAGAAACAAAAAGGTTTATATTTTTTACTCCGAATATATTATATATTGGTGCAGTTCTTTCTCTAGTCTGTTCCTAGAGATCTGACTATTGCCAGTATATTTTAAGCGCTCCTTGATCCACTTCCACATGGCCTGTGTGCTCCCTTTCCAGGGCAATAAGACTGGCTGCTTCTGAAATATCATATAGTTTTATTAGTAGATTTTATGTACTGGGAAGAATTTACTCCAGCTTTTTTTGTCTAATACTGACAGACCGGAACAAATGTCTTATGGGGATCACACTAAGTTGTATCTTACAGCTTCAGGATGGCAGGATCATTAATGACATCTCTTAATAGAAACACTTATATATTAATAATGTATACATTAATTACATGGCTATTATATAAAGTGCCTATAGAGTCTATGTACATGAATAGAATCCATGTAGTAAATCACAAAGCTATATGTCAACTGTAATTATCCATGCATTTTTAACTTTCTTTTTCCTGCTTCATTGGGCACCTCACATTCCAGCACCCTGGAAAACTTATCTTCCTTTCTTTTCTGATAAAGTTTCCCTCATTCTCCCACAAAATCTGAAGTTTTCTTCCAAAATTACAACAGACTAAAGATCAAAATAGACTAATTTTGTCAAAGCTCAGATCTTCCTTAAGAATAGCTTTTCTACATCTAGAAAACCATTCAGAATGTGATCACTGACATCTTAGTAAGCTCTTTGACTCTGGGGTTTTCAGATAGGGAAAATACAATTTTAAGTCCTCAAAGCCTACATTCTCAAAGCATTTTTAGAGCTTCTTATAGCCTTATCATGATAAATTTACAATGTGAGATGGATACTTCTGAGTCTTTCCACAGAAAATAGATGATGGCAGTACAATATAAAAAAGTCTCAAAACAGGAACCATCAACTTCTATCTTATAAATGTCTGGAATCATTGATAACTTTTTTTTGAAAGAAGCACTTTGAATATGTGTGTGCGTGCACAAATAGAAGCTAACACATCTGTGCTGCTTCTCTAAGACATTCTACCTTGATCTCACTTTCGAATACTTTGTCAGGACTTGAGACTTTCTATCACAGTCATTAACTTCGTAGGCAGACAAATGATGAAACCTGGGCTGTTATTCAAAAATTTCTAAATATTTAAAGAATAGCTTTCTCTTTTTTTTTTCTTTTTTTTTTTTTTTTTTTTTTTGCTTTTCAGCATATGAGGCTCGGAGAAAATAAAAGATGCTTGGGAATATTGCTATAAAAGCCTTTTTTTATTTTGGGGGAAGGAGCTGTAAAATGTACTTCTGCCATCGCAAGTAAACGGCATGGAAATAACAAGCAGCTCAGGCATGGTAATACATCTCCTTCACATCCACGTCAATAAAAATATTATATCACACTGCTCCATGATGCATTCTATAAATATGGCATAGCACCAACTGCATCCAGTAAGGAGTGGGTTACAGACTTCAGCTGTAAAACTGAATTTCATCTTTCAGCAACAAGAATAAAGAAAAAGATTAGGAATTTTGATAGATATTAAATTTTTAAGGGGAAGCTTATTTTTCTGTCATAAAGCAGGGTCATGCAAAAAAAGGAAGCAACCTATACCTGTACAACCATTAAAAACCTTAAACATTGGACTGGCTTGCTTTTCTTGCTATGTGTATAAGCCCCTGTGGATCCTTTTCTTTAGCAATAATGTTGCTGTCTATGTACTGATTCCCATTTTATTTTTTTTTTTTAGCATTATAAAAAGGTGTGTTTTTTTAACGTAATGACTTTAACACATCTGGTTGAACATTCCAGATGGACTTTTCCTTAGCAAATTTGGGACCACTTCATGTAGTGTGAAAATTCATTGGCTTGAGTTACTTACGTCTCCAGATAGAAAGGTGATCCTGGGCGTGCAGTCCAACAGATCCTCAACTCATCTGATGCCCCAGAATTAAAGGTCTGTGAGCAAGCCGCTCCAAGATAATTTTTACTGCTCATGAGTCACAATTTACAGCTTGCAGTTGCCGATTTGCAGCAAGACTGAGAGCTATAATCTTCTTTTCTTATGCTTAATGGTCTCGAGATTCTTCCTTTGTTCTTCCCTACTGGGCAGAGCCATATGTGACCCTCTGTCCTTCTAATGTATGGAACTGCTGTCTGTCCCATTTAGGGCTTTATGAGAATTCAGCTCACACTTGCAATGATATTTTAGACTGATACCATTTGGGGACAATGAGTCAGCAGGTCACGCTTCTCTGGCTAGATCCTCTTATATAAATTTTCAGAAATACTGGCTTCCCATTACAGTTCATGCACAGGGTCATCCCCAAGTAGCACAAATCAGCCAAATAAACCTGCCTTTTGTCTTCCAAAGATATTACTAACTGAAGACACCACATACACAGTATTCCCAGAGCTTTTTCTATTATTTGACATGAGATTTGAGTCTCCTGCTGTCTTTGTTTGTCATAACCATCCCATCAAAATCCAAACCACCTTGTCAGGAGAAATCTCTGTGTGGATCCGCACCTGCTTTCAAAGAGTCAGATGCACTGGTCTGCTGATACAATTGATATAAATGCATGAAGTTACCTAAGGTTTTGAGCAAGAGTCCAAGTCTGATGAAATTAGGATATGTACTGCTTAATGTTATCATCTGTTGAGGATGGAACTTAAAGCATTATGGAATATGTTATTGATAGAGTTAGAGGCAATATGAGAAGGGAAAGACATTCATTATTGTGTTTTTCTCTCTCTCCTTATTTCGAGGGCTTATAACTTCTGAGTCCTGCTTCAACCCTATACGTTACCAAATAGCCTTAGCTTGCTATATGCAAAAATGCCACACACAGAGAAAACTTCATGGTGAAATGTCAGGCGCTAGGGATATAAACGGGCATATTACTCATTAATTGGTCAAATTTTTTTTCTTGGTTTTTTTTTTTTTGGTTGTTTGTTTCTTCTTTTTTGAGACATGCAATTCCCAGTTAAACACAAGTGCAGCAATGTTTCTCCTCTCCCTTTAAAAATAACTCCGACCCCAATGTCAGCAGCTTAGTAATCACACGCAAGTTGACAACAGCTCTTTGTAAAGGGTGTGTTTGTTAGTAAGGAAAACAAATCCTAGAGGCAAAGGATTCCAGGTTCAAATTTACAGATTTAGTGTCAAAGCACACAAACTACTGAAGCCAGTTGTGTTACATCCTTTTTAGTTCAATCACAGGACCCAAACAAAATGCAGGATACAGAACACCACCTTGTACCACCAGAACATTTCAAATAATACTCACTTCTAGGAGATACCAAGTCACCTGTAGCCAAAGGTCCATCCATGCCAGGACAGACCAGCACCAGTGTTTAGAAAGAGAGGATGCGAAGAGGGTGACTCTGGCATGTCCTCTGAAGGTCCGACAGTCTCTGTATTAGGGACTCTCTGATTTGGAGAGTTCGACTTCATCATCATAGTCAAGAATCGCTGTTGGCCATTTCTTCCATGAATTTCTCTAAGCAATTTTTCTTAATTCGTTTAAGACTTGTGCCACCTAAAACAGCTTATGTCAATAAATTTCACAAATTAATGATTGTGCTGTATGATAAAGTACTTCCTTAATGTTCTTAAAGTGCCTCAACTGCTTTTTTTTCTATTGTCCCACCAATAAATTGTTATGAGACCCAGTAAATTTTTATTCCCTATTCTTCTCCAAAAAATTCATGATGTTATAGAACTTGATTTTATTCCTTCTCCACTACCTGTCCCAAGTTGAATCCTTTTAAGTTTCTGATAATACAAAAGCCATTTGTAAGCATTGCTTATTCTTATGATGTCTCTTGGTATCTTTCTAGGTCTTCCACAACCTTAGATGTGGGGATCAGAAGAGAAAGTAACATGATGCGTGGAGTTGCTTTCCTGGCATTTAGCTGGCATAAAGCATTAATAAGCCAAGTTGAGGTTCAAGGACTGGGTTTGCCACAGCCAAGCTATGTCACTTACCCAAGGCGAGATCATGATCACGGAAACTACTCAGTTTAATGGACTGCATAGTTCCAGGAATTTACCATTCCTTATGTGGCAGTGCCTCTTCGGTCATTAAGGCTAGATTCACAAAGAAACTGTGTGTACCATAAAGTAGAGCATTAGAGTGTCTAAAAGAAAACTTGTTACTGAGCAGAATATTCCTCTACGTATTAGGAAGAATTAAACACCAAAAACCAAATTCAGGAAAGCTTGAATGCTGAGCAGACACATGTATGTGCTGCATAAAACTAACAGTCCTTTTCTGGGTGTAGGCATCTATTCTGGGCTCCAAGGAAACGTTTGACTGCCTCAACTCCTGTGAACTCCCTCCCTCCCTCCCTCCCTTGCAGCACTGAAACTCTAAAATAATAATACAAAGGCGTCCTTCATTTTATTTCTCTGTAGATGCAGATCTAGGTCTTCACTCATCTGTTGTCTCCTACATTTCATTCCTGCAGGAAGCAGAGAAGCCCTGGTTCAGCTGACCACCTTTTGAAAGATTTTGTGGAGGCCCTTAGATACCCTAAATTCTTACAGCTGGGCTCACAGGGCCTTGTAATATGCAGCAGAGCAGTGGCTCAAATCTCTTTGCAAGTCTAGCCTTTGTAGCTAAACCTGCAATGTACCTGAAATTTGCTAGTGCCAAGAATGGCTGGAAGCTTAGTGCACTCCTTAAGACTTGTAAATGTCCACATGATCTTCATAAGCAGCTGGGAAGGCAGCCTGACCCTACAGATCCCAGTCACCTTTGCGGAGACCAACGCTGAGTCACCTGTAGCACGGACTCCAGCACGCACAGTCTGCCAGCATCGGTCACAAAAGATCACTGTAAGGATTAAAGAGGTGTATGGAGCTCCAGCAGAGAGCTTTATACAAAATTGAAATGAGTTATCTACATCAGTAGAATTCATAAGACGTACCTTTTTGTTAAATTTCATCTTTTATTATTGGTCTCATGCTAAGCCCCACGTCTTGATCATTTGTATATCTTTCTGAATAATGTAACAAGCAAAAGTGTCCTGCGTATATACCACACTAGACAGGGATACACATTGCTAAATACAGGTCACAGACTCTTGTTAGCATAAAGCTACTCAGCTGACTTCAAGGAAACCGAGCTGATTTACACCAACCCACAGTCTGACCCACTATCCTGTAAGGTTTTCTTCTTTTTTTTTTTTTTTTTTTTTAAACACAGTGGGACAATAAAGCCACTACATTTATAGCCCAGAACACTCTCTGCATATTCCAATATCTTGTTTGCCCTTTTAACAGCTACCAAAAACCGTGCAGATGGTTTTACCAAATTATCAACAATCACTCCAAAGTCAGTTCTGATATTCCTGTCTTTGGGGATATACTACTGGGGCCAAACCCATCCCTGGTGCGGCTCTGTTAGCCTAACACATTTGGCCCACTGACCACAAAGTGCACTGCCTCCAATTACCTTCTCTCTCTTGCTCTTATCTCGGTTTACTGACTCTTTACTTATCTTAGTCCCTTCCTTATCTAAAACACTGCAATCTTCCAGGTCCCCTAATGCAGCTCATGATTTGACTCCTGTTGTTCTCATCTAATATTACCGTCCCTTTCTGTGTTTTACTTTCTCTCTTCCTTTTCCTGAAGCACTCCCACAAGCACTGGGGTCTTAAAAAAATCACTGCTGTTTACAGAGTTTATTACTTTCCATCATTTCTTATGATTCTCCTGCAGTATGCCTTTCAAATAATTACCGCTGTGATTTACTATATTGGCCATATAACCTCCTCCTTCCTGTACTAATCAGCTCTGGATTAGCTAGTTGGTAGGGCCAGATTGCCCCTGACAGACTTTTTCCCATCTCTGTGCCTCACCCAGACATGCTGGGATCACGCTCTCTCTGTCTTTCCACGTGGACACAGAGCTCCTCGCCAGGTGCTCCGGGGCAGGCTCACCCCAGCTAGCGCTGCAGCAGCCTTAACTGTGTATTTCAGCAAACATCTCGAACTCTGAGGAGCTGGCACCTCTGCAAAAACACCTCCTTCTGCCTCTTATTTAGGTCATGTAGCCACATGCCACTCCCCATGCAAGGCTGTCCCTGAAAGCCACCAGAGAGCCCTTTGCGGTACATCTAAACCACTCAACTCTGGGCTTCTATAAAGGCCACTGTAGTAACTAATGAGCACACTGTTCACCAAAATATCATGGGTGAGTGAAGAATTGGTTTAAACTGTCTTCAAATAGATCCACTGGGTCCTATCACGGAGGGGAAGGGTAAGAAAACAGTGAAATCTCCTCTAGTCTTTCTTTTTTAAGGCAGCGGCAAGGAACTGCCATAGTCTGTACCGCGGATTACACAGCAAAAAATGCTATTTTGGACCCCAGGTATCTACCTGGTTACCTGGAGTGTGGAAAGAGATACATAGACACATTTCTTCCGAAATAAAGCAAATCATAGCTACTCATAAACAAACAAAAAAACCCAACAACAAACCAAAACCAAAAAAAACCCCAAACCCAGCCCACCAAGGAGTGGCTGTAATCACTTCTCTATCATGCAACTAAAAAGCATGGACGTGGGCAGAAATGCCCACAGAGCTTTGCAAGGACAAAGACACAGAACTAGGGCTTATCAGATCCAAATGCTTGATTGTCACCCTGCCTCAGGGGTACCTTCCTGTAACCTCTATTAACAGCAGGAAGCTCGTTTCAAAAACACTTTAGGGTATGCTGTGTATTTTTGAGGTCAGTCCAATGAAAGTATGTAATAAGGAAAATACTGCAGCAGTATTAAAGACATGACACATTTCTGGGGTAAACAACGCTACAGTTTTGGAGAACATGATGTATGGATACTTTCTTGGGAGTTTATTTATCCCTTCTTTTGGTGATGTTTATTGTGTCACTTTCACACAAAAATAGTTCTTTGGGAAAATGTCAATGAGACTCTTCATAGGCATTTTCAGACTATTACATAAGAAGATGGCGCAGATATTTGCTTCCCACAGAAATTAAATTGGTGTTCAAGGGGGAAACCAATATTTCAGCCTCCTGAAGTAAACTTTAGTTAGTTAACTCTACCTACCTACGCAGCCATGAAAGCTGGGTGGTAAGGTACAGCGCTTTGCTGATGCATTTCTGATTCTTAGGGATCTGACAGACATCCTCCGGCTCATCTTGTAGTTGTAAAATGCTACTGCCCCTAACTTTCCATTCCCCTGCTCTGCCAGAGATTACCACTCCTGTAGCAGAAGCAACAGAAGACAACGCTCTGTATTTCCCTCCTCTATAAGAGAATAAGGGGAGGGCAGGGCTGTTATGTATTGCAGATGCTCTAGTTCTCAGCCTGGTATCTTAGCAAAACGCAGGGGACTTTGAACAGGCACCTGCTCCCAGCTGCTACCTCCTTTCCCAGCAGAGTAGCCTCTGATTAAGGAAAAAAAAAAAAAAAAAAAAAAAAAAAGCCAAAAACACACACAAAAACCTCCCCAACCAACCAGCAAAGAGAACTGAGAGATTAATCGCCTAGGCTCTTACAGCGAGATCCAAGTGGGGTATTTCAAAGTGATGGTTCTTAGAGTGTAATATACCATATTAATTAAGGCCCCCAAAACATCTTTGAAGGAGATTATTTGGAAAAGTCCTCAGTGCTATTAATGTGAGCAGTGAAAAGGGCTGTTCATGAGCGCTATTACCTGTAGGATGTGAACTGAAGCTAATGCTCTTCAGAGGAGAAAGTACAGCCATTAACAACTCAAAGATTTCCTCATAATACCTTTTGCACACATTCATCTATTTCCTGCTATTAAAAAACAAACAAACAAAAAACCACAAACAGGGCAAAAATATTTACTAGATGATAATTGTCCTGTGAAGATGGACTTGCAACCCAAACCAGTCAGAAGCCAAGGGCAATAAGACTGTAAGCACGAATCCCTGGGGAATAGTCCCAGGTACCAGAGAATCTCAAAGATGAAAAGATTCTGAGCAAAGGGCTCTTCGCAGGGAATTACCAGAGAAAATGATCCTTAATGTTCCCATATCCCAGTTTTCCCTAGTTACCACAGCTTCCAGCTGTAAGTAAAGCAGGCAGATTTGGTCTGACAAGCATATGAAATTCAGGCTTTCACAGAATTTAACGTGAAGATTTGCACTGCAGTTAGTGTGTGGGAACGTTAAGACTGGTGTGACCTTGGAGAGAAAAGGCTTAGGCCCTCTGTTATGGATAGTCGTATACCCAAAGCAAAATTTGTGCGTTGCCCTAAACCTGTAATCTTAACTCTCTCAAACGGATTCTGGGGGGACCTGCCAAGTCCTTATCTAATTTCACCTGCGTTCAGCTACCGGTGCAACTGAACCGTCACAGCAGGGGAAACCCGAGCACCTACAGCCTTGCAGCGATGACCCCTGGATTTGTCTCACAGTAGCCGCCTGGGCAGCTGCTCTGGGCGGCAAAAAGATGCACAAGCAAACACACACAAGCTAACGCCACTACAGCTCCTCCTTCTGAGGTGAAGCCTGCATTTTCTCTCCAGTTGTGGTACAGCTTGAAAACAAAGCCAAAAAAAAAAAAACAACAAAAAAAACCAACCCCGACCAACCAACCAAAAACGCAGCACCCTCACCCCAGCCCCCGACACCCCACATTCAAATTCAGTAGGGTATTCAAACGCCCTGGGAAAATGTTGTAAGTGTTCCTAGTTGGAATCAATCTTTCTCTAAATTTACATAGACCATCCCCCATCTCTTTTGTCAGTCAAATATGATGTTTGGGCAACCGAAACCCTGGCTATAATTCATATAGGAATTGTACATACTCCTCACTTTTTTTTTTTTTTTTTTTTTTGGGTTCCATTTTGCAGGAAGCTATTCTAGGCACTAAGAAGAGATCATCATCTCCTCTTCTAAAACAAGAACCTTACTGCAGGGGCCTCTCCAGTCCAAATGGTTAGGAATCCAATACACAACAATCTTGCAGAAATCAGCTGCCAGATTTATTATTCTACCTGAAAACCCCAAACAAAGAAAAAAAAAAAAACCCAAACAAACAAAAAAGTGGAATAAAAACAGACTTTAAATAAAGCTCTTAGGTACATTTTAAAAAGGGTTAATCAGTTCAGTGAAAGACTTTTATATCTTCTGCTGAGAGATCATGTAATGTTGGTCTGATTGCTTGTTTTGTTCAGTGAGTCACTACCGTATACATATATATATATATTTCTTCTTAAATATTACACATTTGATGCATTTTTTTCATTTTTTTTTCTTTTTCCTTTTTTTTTCTCCTTTTTTTGTCCAACCCCTTTCCCAAATATCCACATCCTGCCACAGGCAAGAGGCGCTCCGTGCTGACATTAAAGAACCAAAACCAATCCAAGGACTTTTCATCAAAGCATGTTTCATTTGAACCTTATTTTCAATGGAAATCACATTTTTTTTAAACAATCTTACTCAACCTTTTCCCTTTCCTTTTTGCTAATTCTGCAGTTTTAGACTTCTGATTCTGGGTTGATCACCGAAAATTTAAGTGCCATTGAGACTTATGGATGACAGAATTAGGTGACATATTAAGGCATATATACACTCCCATAAAATATGTTGTCTTATGGATCTGAGTAAATTAAATACCTGCCCAAATGTTTTTTTATGCACCTGTGGTTTCTAGTGACCACTACACTTCTTTACTTTTGATTAATTGCATATTAAAATATTCATAGCTTAACTAGTGTCTTAACTGACAGAGGATGGAAAATTAACCCACCACCTAGGATTGTCTTTGAAATTCATCCATTGTGATGAAAATTATTCTTGTTGTTTTATGGTTATGCACTCGTTTTCCTCCCACTTCTTGGGAATATAGGAAAGTGAGGCACCCCATGTAACACCCATATAAATTTCACTGGGCAAAAAAAGAAATCCAGATCTTACCCCCTCTCCCTCCCTTCAAACTAGGAAATATTATATTTCAGAAAAGGTGCTCATAAATATTTTAAACTTTTGAGGTTTTGTCAGGGCTTTTTTTTTTTTTTCCATTTTACATACAGAGCAGTATGTGCAGCTTGTGTTCAAGATTACCCCTCTCAAAAAATAAAACGATTTGAAAAAGTAACAACAACAAATAAAATCCCTCAAAAAAACCCCTCTTCCGAGCATATCTGATCACATTTACATTTAGTGTCCAAAACAAGTTGATTGGTAACATCAGTGCCAGCACTACAACGTCATACAGCGACTTCATGGTATTCTTTGACAGTTCGTCTAAGTCTCCGTTCCACCGAAAATTACAAAAGGTTCTGCAGAGCTTTCCTTAGCAAGCTGAAGCTTACTAGTCATTTGTGGATGCGCATAAAAGCTGCTTATAGCACAGCTATGGCGTAAGCTATTTTCTAAGCAATAAATGGTTCAAGTCATCTATTTTGTCCTGAAATGCTACCTGTAGTTACAGCATTGCTTATAAATGGTCATAGTAAATTCAGCATCAAAGAGAATATTACAGAAAAAGACAGCAGCAGAAGCATTAGCATTATCTAGTATTTATATATGTTATCAACATAACACAGCAGTAAAAGGTTTAAATGCATATTAATGGGTACCGTGTCTAAAAATTACTAAAGTACCTATTTAGTGTATTGGATATTTTTCTCAAGGAGTGCTTGCTGTGTCTAAACAGCATAATTAGATATGTGACTTAGTACAGTTAATTCCTATTGATTAAATAACTTATTTATGTACCAAAGGAAATGGAAGGACACAAAATGTTTTCTCCCTCCCGATCATGATCCTGTATTTAATGCTGACATGATCATCAGAAAGCCTACCACATATAGTTACTGCCCTCAAATGGATCTTGAAAGGTCTGAGCCGTGGCATGGGACATACGTGTATAGCAACGTGGTACCAGATACGCCACGCGGCTCACAGTCTGAAGTCAGGGATTTTGCTGCTTGGTCACTGTACTTATGGCCACTCTGTCATTAAACAGAATTTTTTTTTGAGGCCGTATCGAAAAAAAAAAAAAAATTAAAAAAAAAGGAAGAACTCTCAAGATATCTGGTTGTTTTCAGAGGCAAGGTGCAAGGTCTGCCACTGCAAGCTTCTAAATTAAATGCTGTGGTATACGCTTTGCTTCTCTTTTATAACTGCAGAAAGACAATTAAGAATGGCAAGAAAAAAAATGCCCTAGGCATGCTGTGCTGATATCATCATCAAGTGGTTATTTTGCACAATGAGAATTAACTGTACTATGGATACCCAGAGAAAATGTACAATATCTTATGCTGATATGAAACAAACCAGACATGATATAGCTTTTTTTGTACTTAAAACCTGTATGTTCCCTTCCCAAACTTAAGTAAAAAGCAAACCCACCCTTTTGCTCCTGTTACACAGAATAACGTTTAGGTTCCAACCCTCCCCTTTCAAATAAAGTGCGCTGTCCATGGCAGACCATAGGAGTAATGCAACAGGAAAAGCCCCTTTTAGTGTACTATTTAAAAAACAAACTGAAGTCGAGTCAGCTTTCCTCTGGGTCTTGTGAAAGAGGAGAAGCCTAAGGGAGGGGGAAAACACCCCCTTCACTGTCACTGTTGTTAATAGACATAGCCTTCGTTATAGGGGTGGGTGTTGCAGCAGCCACCGTCCTGCATGTAGACCATGCTCTCATCAAAGTGGGACAGAGGTACAGTGTCCTCCTCGTTGATGTGGCGCTCCATGTCAGTCTTCAGTAAGGGGCGCTGGTTGTCTGGAAAAGCCATGGAGAAAAGCGCTTCAGGGTCGCAAACAAACTTGTAGACGTATCTCTCTCCAGCCACCTTAGGACAACAGAAGGGACAAAAAGGTGCAACGTAAGGCCGTGTGGTTTTGCAACTCCGAGTTCAACAGTCTCGAGAAGAACTCACCTTTGTTGCGCAATTAATAACGCAGAACTGCTAAGGCAATGACCTAGCAAAGACAACAGGGATCTGCAGAAGCAGACTGTGCGGAACACTCTCGGTTTTGCCACACGTGATATCCTGTTGGAAGATGGACTAGGTATTCTACTTCCAAACTTTTGTTTGCGATCGTTTCCTATACTTAACCACAAATGGAACTGTTCTTACTGGAAAATGTAAACAAATTGTCACTACAGTGGCAAAATAAAATTACTAAGTCCAACACGCTGTGTGCGACGTGGAAAAAAGAATCACGTTGCATGATAGAGATCTGAATTTCACTTTAGGTAGATTGATTCATACTTAAGTATAAAAGCACTTAGTTATAGTGCATGCTGATTGTACAGCGACAGCGTAAGCAAATACGTAGGCTAATATGTACTTAGCAATTGCTCATGCAAAGTTGGGACATTTGGATTTGCTTATGGAGGGGCAATTTGTCCAAAGATCCTATAGTTTTCCCTTATTCAGAAACAGCACTAACTGTCTGTGCTTCATCTTCCTAAAAGCTGAAGAATGATAAAAGCAATACAGAATTATTGTTTGGTTGTTTGTTTTTTTTTTTTAAAAAAAAGGTCAATACGGTGTCTTCTCAAGCACCTTATTTAAGGAAATTCGTTAAAAAATATCAACCATGTTGCATGCTCACAGTTTATTAAAAGTATTTTAAAATAAAGAACATATTGTCTGGTTCTTGCAACTCCAGGTAGCACGGTATTGGAAGCGAGCGAATGAAGGTGGCAAAAGTGTTGCAAACTTAACTCTATTCTTACGGGTGCAAAACAGTCTGAAGCACCTCCTTAAATTTTCAGCTTATTTATTGTACAAATAATGTAAAGCTTTGGTAGAGGTTATATCTGCAGTAGAATTTTTTTCATCAAATTAATGTCAGCAAGTTTGACAGACTGAAGGCTGCATTCAGAAACTGGGCATTTGCATAACCTTCTATCACTGCTCAACTTAAAGCAAAAGGGGAAAAATGTGTGTACAAACCTTGCAGCAAAGAAACCTACTATGAATCTACAACCACCATTAGTTTTTAAACGTACACTAACTGGCCAGATAGGGTGATCGCAGGGCAAACCTCAAACATTGCTATGTCAGAAAAACAAGCATCCAAACTAGCTTTTAAAATGTGTGTTAAATACATTCTTGTAGATAATAAAGTAGCAGTTTAAGAGGTAGCAAGCTAGCTGTCAGAAGCACTTGTAAACTTTCCAAATGAAATGGATGTGTGGGTTGGGCAGCTTTATCAGCCTTATGGTATTCCCGTCCCCACCTTTTCAACTTGTTTCACTCTCTTTGCTACTTATTCTTGCCTCTGCACTGCCTTTGAATTGTGCTGGCACAATTGCCTGTGCAGCTGAGCTGCAACCTGCAACGAGGACTTCCTCTGCCTGGAGGAGCGGCAAAATCAAGCATTTCTCCTTCTCCCCAGCTGGATCCAGTCTCCAGTCCACGTTACAAAGACTCAATGCACAGTTATGTGACACACAGAAACGGATGAGACATTGTGCTGCTGAAATACCATAAGCCAATACCAGCCCAGACTGTTGTCCAGGTTGACTCCTGGAGAGTGAAAAGGAGAACACTGCAACGATCCCATAATCAAAGCAAGAGAACTTGTAACAGGCAACTCCAAACTGAGACTTCACAAAGCCTACTGGCAAAGTCGCCCAGTAACTTGAGCCAAGAGCATTGTTTCCATTCATGGAATTGGCAAATGGCAGGTTTAAACGTGTTTAAGTCACCAGAGGTCACAAAACTAATGTAAAAAGATATGGAACAAGTTTTACAGCACAAGGTGTTCATTATGATCTTTGATCACACCTGCCAGTTTTTATAGATGCAGCAGACGGGTCTCTCCTATTCATTTCTCAATCTACGTAGTACTACATAGCAAGATTTAAAAACATACACGTAAATCAGCATGCTACAGTAGAAGGACAGGTTGGATGCTATCAGCAAGAGCAGACTGTTACATATAAATTATTGTTAAATATTTCTCATAGTTCAGCCTATTATAAAATATTAAATTCCACTTAAAAATGGTATTCTTACAACACTATTGGTAAAATATTTGGTATGTTAATAGGTATCATTTTTCTCCCCTATCTTGCACATACCAAAGAACCCAAGTGCTGTGCAGCTAATTTAGATCTGCAAAACATTTTTCATGCCGCACTCTACTGTTTGCCTTTCCCAGGTGCCAGGAAGCTCTTTTGGATATTTTTGAATGTTACCTCTTTCCCTATAATCATGATGTGCATTGTGTGAACTAAAACCACAGACATTTTTTACATAGAAAAAAAAAATATCTTGATGCATACA
The DNA here is from genome assembly GCF_963924245.1 of Chroicocephalus ridibundus. Taxonomy (NCBI): domain Eukaryota; kingdom Metazoa; phylum Chordata; class Aves; order Charadriiformes; family Laridae; genus Chroicocephalus; species Chroicocephalus ridibundus. The sequence goes on from NC_086285.1 coordinate 31,592,735, forward strand.
CTGAACCTCATAGGTGAAAAAGCTTTGTGTTTGCCTAAGTAGATGAAAAACCTACCTAAGCAATGCAGTTACAAGTACTCCTCATAAACTGACTTACGGATTAACATGCAACGCTCTAGCGAAATTTAATACAAAATCAGCTACTCACCTTTTGCATGATTCCCTTTTCATAATAATAGCGAAGTGATCGGCTAAGTTTATCATAGTTCATAGCTGGCCTATTTTTCTGAATCCCCCAGCGACGTGCCACCTGCCACAAAAAAATGGATTAGCATTGATTTGTTAAATGCATTTAACAAGCAGATCTTATCATCAGATACTTTATTTGGGGATGGGGGAGGGGAAACCCTGCAGGTGCAATGAATAAACACAAGAGAAAAGGTTGCCATGACCTGAATTTCCCATGTACTACTAGGATTTTTAATTGGACGCACAGTCATCCATTAAACTTGAAGCAGACTTACTTATTTGCAAATGTGGTGGAAGGCTGGGAAGTTTTTTGTTTGTTTTTAATAAATAAAACCAATAAAAAATAAGTAAAACCAATGAAAGATGATACACACAAAAAAAAATATTTATCAAGTTCCACCAGAAAACTTTTGTGAAAGATTAAAACTTTTCTTTAGTTTGATACTGTGGATAATTGTACCGTTCCTGTGTTTTCCATGCTGTCAGAACACTAAGTTATATTAAACACACATGCATACACACTTAGTTCATGAACTAATACAGACTGTACTTGGAATGACAGAGATGTTGAGATTATTAGCAGACACGAGTCAAAAGCCAACTCCCAGTCTTAAACATTACTTCAGCAAAGACAATGAATTACCAGAGAAGGCAGGGTAATTGCTTGGAAGAACTATATGGTAGCATGAAAAATGGGACAGAAATGTCATCGTTGCAGTTGTATAATTTCCCTTAAAAAATAATAATAAAAAGGGAGTTGCAAGCAACTCATGAAGCCGTTCCATAGAGAACAATATGCCTTCTGCTCTGACTTATGATTTCTACTTGCCTTTACGCTTCCTGTTTTATTGCCAAAGGTAGTTCTGGACAAAGAGACCTTTTGTTTAAAGAACTTAACTGCTTATTCTGCACCTGAAATTATAATCGGCTGTTGGTGACATTTCAATTACTGGCTGTACAAATGACTATCATGTCACCAGAGGGGAAAAAAGTCAGAGCTGATGAACTCTTTAAAGCACGTTTTATAAAAATGTTTGAGAGGTGCATATGCATACAGCTCCGGAAAAAGGAGAGAGTAGCCAAGCGGCTTCTCTGCACGCAGCTCTACCAAACTTTCCCATAGGTGTCTGGAGCCTTTTGATGCAAACCATAGACGACACGCAGCGCTGAGAATCGAAGGGGACTAAATAACAAAAGCAAAATCCATGACTTTGATCTCCATCTGGACAATAATTTTTAAAATTTCTTTTGAAAGCATTATTTCCTTTCAGCAGTGCAGCTTTTCAGGCTCATGTAAATTATCATGGCTCTGCTAACTTCAGCTATGTTATAGCTGTATTGAAACATACCTCCAATCATGTCAATTTATTCCAGCTGTAGATTTGGCCTAGATGTGTAACCTTGATTCGCCTATTCATCTTTGTAACACATGCCTACATCACTCCTTGTTTATTCCTGCCAAGTTTTTTCCTGCATTAATCAGAGTCCTAAAAGTCCCCAGCATAACAGGCTTGCATAATAAATAAATGCACAGCAAAGATAACTACAACAAAATAATGGTTGAGAATATGCTGTATCGTGTGGTATTTCGACGTTCCTAAATAAGCAAGCAGGTTCAGAAGTAGTCTTGGTAAGCAAGTCTTCCTACCCCTGAGCTGCACAGCATTTATTAAGTCTTGCTGTGTGGAAGGGATTCCGGCTTCTAGCCTTCCAACCCACCTTCCTGCTGAAGGCTGATGTCCCTGTGACAAGACAGCAGAAACAGATCTACGCCCAGTTCTTAGCTTCCACAGTTCAGTTATCTACTTTCTGAATGAACTGTGGTGCTCAAGGAGCTGATACATATTCATTTTTGTTGTCACCCTTTCTACAAGGGCATAAATCTCCAGAAAGGGATGGGATGGAAAGGTCATGTCATTGACAACCTATCCTGCCACAGCTGAACCAACAAGCTCTTTGACTTCCCTTCAATTTACACTTGGCAACCAACAGAAGTGTGCAACTTCCCATAGGCTATTCTTATTTTAATTGACAGTTTCTGTCAGATCCATGGCATTCATATGAAAACAACTTAGGCTCCTTTGTACTCCCTAAGAGCACACAGGAGTGAGACAAGTTTCAAGTAGCCTGTCTCCTCCAGATCTTGGATGCAGTGCTGCTCAAAAACACAAAGCAACTGCTACAAAGTCAGACAAGCAGATGATCTGGTTAACTTAAATCAGAATATCCAGTTCTTCAGGGAATTACACAATAAGGAAATCTTAGGGGTTTGTTTTTCTGCTTTCCCTTCCTTAGCTAATAAAAGCTACAAAGTTTTTGCACCATCTGCTGGGAACCATTTTGCAATAAATCTCTTTAATCTTTAAAAACTTTGGACATACCTTAAAGACAAGACAAAACTACAAGGGTAAAAAATACTGAGACTGGGGCAGCAGATAAAATTAGGTATCTCATTCACCAAAATCAAACAAAAGCCTTTCCAAAGATTTCACTTTGTCCTGGGACAGATCACACAACTACGAAGTCCGTGTAGCCCGCCAAGGCTGCAGACTTGCGATCAAAGTTTTGGTATCTAATCGACTAAGACTGTTCTGTGATCAAATCCTCAGATGCACAATGCCAGGGTCTGCCACGGTGACCATCACTAGCGTGTGGACTAGTGAGAGCCAGCACACGGGTCCTTGCAGCAACCTGCCCCCTCAGCCAGACCAAGTCAGGAAGGAAAAGGACATCAGTCCTGTCGCCACCCCCAACTACTCAATCATCCCCCTTAGGGCTGTTGGCACATGATGTAACTTAAATGCAAGAAAGCCTTCAGACTGCTTATGCCAGCAGATGGATGGCAAACGGCAGAAATAGCTGGTGGAAGGCAGAAGCAGCCTTACACCCCCGAATGTTCCCACTCAGCTCTAACTCAGAGGGGAACCTGACGGAAAATTCGCTGCGGTCTCCTCTATTATCCAACCCTGTCCAAGGGGCAGAAACAGTAAACAGAATGATACTGCTTTTTGACAACCCTAATCAAATCATCTACATCAGTATTACAATAAAATTCACACACACCGAATTTTCCAACAGTTTCCATGGCTGTTTAGAACACAGGATAGATTATTTAATGCTACCTAGTCCAAAAAAGTTTACATAATAAAATGTTCCATTTATTCCTGTTTATCACACAAGTGAATTAAGTCACGGTTCAGCAAATGTTCATGAATACAAGTAATTTTATCTACCCCCCGAGTCCTTCATGGTTCAGGAGAGACATGCATGAGTGTTTGCAAGCCTAGGATCTAAACGTGCACTAAACAATCTAACAATACAGATAAGAAGCAACACTGAAGAAGACTCTAAAAAGAGGGGGGGTTATATCATCTTGATGGGATTTTACTACCTAACAATCTTAACCTTGCCCTTTGCCCTCTGTCCCCTTTGCCCTTGCCGACTTGGGGTCTTTCCAGACTAAAAGTTCCAAGTTCCCACATCTCTACACTGAAGAATCTTTGGTGTTGGAAGACTATTCAGGGACAAGTTTTCAAACGATTTTGGAACACACCTTTATCCATGAAGCGGTTCTGAAAAATCTGGGCCCCACAACTAATGCCGGCTATTTTGTAACTCTAGCACTTGCAATATTTTTATTATTTTCTAATAATAGGGATTAGGAATCAACTCTATGCTTAACCACACCTCTGTCCTAACTGAAGCACTTCCCTTGCCAGTCCTTTCTGTCACCCTTCTAAAGTGCTACCAAAACAAAATATTGAAGGAAAGCAAGCCTAAATCCAAAGGAGCGCTATTAAATTTGCAGGACAGGATGTCAGGGCACGCTGTCTGTCTAACCCACCTCCTCCGGCTCAATCAGCTTGAATTCCATGCCTCGGCCAGTCCACGCTATGAAGTGAGAGTTTGATGGGTCATCAAGAAGAGCTACCAAGAACTGCCACAGCTGAAGCGAGCCTCGTCGCTGATACGTGGGTCCCTCACGGTACATGCCTGGCTCCTGTTTGACGTCACCTGCACAGAATAGCAACAATGTTAGATGAGTAATGCACAAAAAGCATCATCACTCCATTTGTCAGATAAACCAGCAAAGCACTCGTTAGGGTTAAGAAAACAGAGGGAGAGAATTCTTACTACCCAGCCACCCACAAATGCAACATTCCCCTGTCTGCTGTTGATTGTAAACATTCTTACAATAACATATTCATATACTAAAAGGTACCTAAATTCAGTCATGATTTATGGAAGCCTCCCTAAGCCTATCCCCATTTACTTTTGATCCATGCAAATCTCGCTTGCAAACCATTTTGCAATATCCTCTATCTGAAAGAGCATGAACTACTTTTGTAAGCAACCCTGATGTCTGAAGAACTGCGTTTGTGTACTATACTTTGCACAAGCCCCAGTTTTGGAAATGTAATGTATGCTTCATAAAGCTGCAAAACCCTATCGAGTGAAACTTCTTTTGCATGCAAATGCGTCTAAGGAAAATTTGACAAAGTATTTGACTTGGACTTAAACAGCATGTACTTTATGTATAGGTATGCAAATCCTGCAGATATGCGAGTTCCTCTGTGGCATATTGGACTTACATATAAGCACATATTACTTTTACTCATATCTACATATTAGATTAGTATTCCCCCTGAAAAGCACTAAGTTAATTTTTCTAAAATTTCACGTCCAGAGGAAGCTTTTAAAAAACAACAACAATAATATTCTGCTAGCTGTTCCACAAACTGCCAATGGAAAACCATCCTGCTACATCCATACTGTGTCTCTGTTGTTTTTTAAATCATATTCATACTGAACAACTTCATGCAAACAACAACAGCTGAAAGGTCTGATGCTGAAGCAGAGAATATTTTTTTCTGCACGCAATGACGGCAATCCTTGATATGCTGGTAAAACTCATTTCAACTACCAGAACAGCAATACCCTCCAATAAACAGTGTGACCTGTTTAATACGGAAAGGCAGGACTTTACATTCAACCACAACGTTAGGATGCTCTGACGGCCATTACAGAACAGCTCCATGTAGCGAAAGAAAGAATAATAATATTAAAAATGGAGCACTTCCTTTCGTAATCAGGAAAGAAAATTGAGTCAATAGCTGTGGAAAACAAATAAATCAACACAAGGCTTTGTGGTTTATGTGAGGTTCAAGTTGCAGCCCTGAAAGGCCTTCTTTTTCAAGGCCAGGATTTTTCTTTTAGCGATAGCTGAGCGATGCACAAATAGCAAGTGCACTATTACAGAGGGTCAGATAGATCCTTTGCCTGTGTCGATCTTTGATTTCAAATGGAGCAGCTGAGAATCTACTTCTGAAACATCAAGACTAGACTTGGGCTTATCCCACTTTCGCTTTACTGACCAAAACATGATGACACATCTGCTATTTCTTCCTCAAAAGTCATAACACTACAAGTATAAACACACCTATTTGTATCACAACATCAGTCTTCTAGAGCACAAGGTGTTCTCTCAATGGACAGTCATAGAAGCCAGCAGCAGACTACTTGCTTTGCAAGCACACAAGTATTTCCAAACGTTTATTTCTTTTACTTTATTTCTATTTATTTTCCATTTTCATTCCCTTCCCTGTACAAAACCCAAACGAAAAAAAAAAGGATTTTTGAGAAAGACATAGACAAAAACTACTCCTGAGGAGTTTTAACTTCTTGTAATAGAGGGTCTCATCCCATTCCCATAAATGTAAATATGAATTTGACACTGGTACTGAAAACAGATCAGGTCCACACTTATTTTTTGGGGGAAGAAAAACACCTGACAGTCTCCTGTTCTTCAGCAAACGCAACAAATGCTGCTAGCCACGCGGTAGTTTTATAATCCATGTAAGTGATTCTCAGGTGTAAACACACAAAGTAAAGCAGGAGAAAAACCCCAAGAGTTCTCCAGCTCTACTTTTGGCTATGATCAGAGACCTGTTTGGGAGTTTATCAGAAAGTATCTAATCCTTCCTGCTAAAAAAAAAAAGCAAGCTGGACACACATACACTAACACAAAGCCACTCTAGCAAATTTAAGTAATTGGTCTCCAAATTACTTCCCAAAGTTGCAGACTAACAGTCACAGGCAAGAAATACTGAGCCCATCTACTTTGTCTATAATGAAATAAATCTGAAATCAACTGAGTTACACCAGGAAACTGATTTTACATCAGAGTAACTGAGGATAATTTGGGCCATTTATTTTAATTGACCTCAGAATCCCTCTTTTTAAAAAAAAAATCTGTTGTAATGGGTAGTGTTGTGAAAAGATCATTGATTTGTTATCAATCCCACTGAAAAATAAACCATTAGTACAATGCTTAACCTAGTGAAAATACATGGACACAAACACAAAAATGCCCTATACACTCACTCCCCACTATTCATCACTTCACAGACAGCGAGACAAGAGGCTTAATCCTCAGTAAAACCAAAGCTGCTGCTTTCTCCACTGTTTCGTTAATTATAAGAATAGCTTTCATTAAATCTCAAACAACAAGCGGTATGTGATCATCAGTGCAATGGAAATCCTCCTATTACTTCTCAACAGTACAGGAACTGAGCTCCTCTGCCACAACTCTGGATACAGCATCTTTTGCTGGCAAAAGTCGAACGACATCCTATTGAAAGGGAGACTTTGGTTTCAAGAGACAAAGGTCAGCTTTGGTTGGGCGCACCGCAAACGGTGTGTTAAGGAATCCTAAATCGGAACGTTACCGAGCTTTTTTGATCAGCAACAGAGAAAAGTCCCTTATCTCTCCCTTTTTCATCTCCCCACACAAGAAAAAGAGAGAGAGATGTGTCATACGTACCATCAAACTTCTCTGGAACAACGCAAGTGTCATCATAAAACTGCCTAGGTCCCTTTTCATACATGCAGCCTGTAAGTTAAAAAGAGAGAGGTGTTTATATAAAAGATGCATGGAGAAAGAAGAGATCATAGGCTTAATGCCAGAGGGAACACTAAGTCATAGAGGAATCAGATTAATATCCCACATCCTTTACACACCGCCCAATCGCAACATTTTGGCCTCAGTACAGGGGTGTTTAATTAATGCGTGCATTCCCAAAAGACAGTTAATCTCCACCTGCAAAAATGAAAAAAGCACCCATTTTTCTTTATGATTTATTCCAAAATGTTTGTCTCATTTCCTGTTTGAGCTAGCGTGGCTTTGACTTTTAACATTAGCTCCTGAGGGTCTTCTCCCCGCGAGACTAAAAAAGTCCTAACTCAGTATTTCCTCCTCACCCTCACAGAAGTCACCCCCACCCCCGATGTTTCTTCCAATTAAGGTCATTCTGTAAAATTTAATTTTTGTCGTTAAAAGACACTCTCTGCAACCCTGCATTCTTTCTAGCACTCTCTTCCATACACGCTCCTATTTTCAGTATTATTTTAATGTCTTGCTTAACCAGAACTGTATTGTGTGCCAGTATCAGCCTCACCGGTGCTACTCAGCAAGACAAAACATCTCCTCCTCCCCTGGCTCCCTCTGACCCTCCTTTTGACTGTGCAAATATTACAGAAGGCCTTTTTGCCATACGGTTGCAATGTTTGGTTGGGCTGGTTTCCTACTGCGAAGCCGGGGAGGAGGAGGCCCATCTCCAAATCATTTTTTCCAATATACTGTTTCCCGGTTCCATAGGCCTGGTCTACATTCAGCATATTAAAAACACATTTTGTTTAATCTGCCCAGATTACCAAACAATTTAAATTGCTTTGTGTGACTGCCCTGTCCTACCACTCTGCCTACCTCTGTGCCATAAAGTTATCTATTAACTTTGTTCCATATCTGTACTGAAAATGTTGAATAGCAACACTCCTGATATCAATTCCTACAGAATTATAATAGAAACAATCCATTCTGAGATGATTGCCCAGTGACAGCAACTTTTAGATCTGTCAGTTGGCCAGGTCTTAATGTATTTAATGTGTACTTTATTGATACTGCTTTGTGCTAACTTCTTAATCAGAATGTAATGCAGTGGCAAACTGAATGCTATAAAAAGTCTAACTATACGATACAAGTATCTTTATCAATCAAACTTTTAATCTCGGCAAAGAACAGAATCAGATTTGACATGACCTTTATTCCACAAAACCATATTGACTGATTTCCAAATACAGAAAACAAATATTTATCGAACAACACTGCTTTTTTTACATCATTCATAACAATTTTACCATCTCCAGGTACTTATGAGTGCATAACATGGCTAAGATTTTTTTTTCCCTATCTGTGCTGTGATTAAAACTCAAATCTGTTGACCTTAGCCCTGCAGTTTGTGGATTTTTCCCTGATGTCTTTCACCTCCCTTATCAAGGTTCTATACTTCATATAATTTCATATACCAAGACTGTTATAAATTTCCATCTCTGTTTCACCCTCCTTGTTAAACACTACCTCTTATTTCTACTTTCTGCCTTTATTCCACCCAGAAGCAGTTGGGCTTTTAGCCAGATTTGTTATCTTTCCAGTTGTGTCTTTTCACTAGTGAATGAAGTCTTACTAGAGGGCTTTGATTCATACATCTGTCTGAATTCTTATGAATCTCAAAACCAATTTTCCTCATGTTTGTGAAATTTGCCCTTGGAAGAAAAACAAATAAACCCTAAACAAACAAAAAAATCATATATTGAAAGAAAGATACACCAAAGCAGAAGAGTGGAGGGTACAACCTCTCTTTCAGTGGTCTTTTTTCCTTAGTTCTGTTGGCCTTCTTATTTTTAACACATATAAAGTGCTTTTACTCAGAATTATTAATTTTGACAATGATCTAAGCTCTGCCCTACCGAAGTCACTGAAAGTTTTGGTACGTGTCATGTGGCTACACAATTTGGGCCTAAGCAGCACCAAAACATTGCAAAAATCGTAACAGAAGGAAAAGCCAAAAACCTTCACTGATTTTAAAGTATAAAATGTATTACTTAACAGTTAACTGAGCCTGTCACACCAATAGCCTGGAAAATATCACTTGAGCAGAATGGGTGAAATGGACAGATTTTTAAGCGCCTCTTCCTTTCGACTGCTAGAGGCCTTGAAAAGCAGAATGAGTAAATTAATCATAAAATTGATTCTTATCCTGATCAACCTGTGGCACTAAAAGAAGCTACAGAAAAAAAAAAAAATCAGCGCATCAGAAACTCAAAACTGGGAAGGGTAAGAAAGATGATGCAAGTCTTCCCAGCAGCAGAGTTAAACCAGTAAACCCAAATCCCTCCAGGCTTTTTAATTTTTTACATTTCTCTCACACAAAAGCGATACATAATAGAAAACTTAACTTCTGTTCTGTTTGGGTGAGCCAGGAAGCCTTCTTGCCTCATGTAAATGGAATGGCAGCTAGGCACTTCTGAAAGGAGAAGATGACAACGCTAAGTCAAAAGACTGTCTGGAATTAAAAGTGTGCAGGTTATCAATGAGACAGGCTAGAGGCAGAAAAGCAACAGAAAGGATGCAAGTTACAGCGAGGGGGAACCCGTCAACACACAGTTAGCATTTCAGAGCAGCACGCACAAGGCATGGCGGAGGAGAAAATCATTCTGGGAGGATCACAGATCCCACCTAACATAGGCACTTGAACTCAAATCCTTATTGTAGTCAGCTTTGCTAAAAGCTGACTCCCATGACAGTTACACTCTGGACCATTCACAGACCAAAAAATCCACACAGAACAGTAAGAATTGTATATCTATCTTTGTAATTAACGCGATATCTATCTTTGTAACTAATGCGACCTAACATTTTTAATCAATTACACAGAAAAGCCTGCCAATCACACTGGAGACTTAGAAACTCTACATTAATACGAGGAATGTTAGAGTGAATTTAGGTAGGATATTGCTTTTTTAGACTCTGGTTAAGGATTTGAAGGGTTAATGAATTTTTCTGCAATTGCTAAGGATTTAATTTAGGAATTCAAATGCATCGATTTCACCCTCCACCTGCCCACCCCCTAACCAAAGAATTCCCCTCAAAAGAAAAAAATTACTGCACACATTCTAAGTAATACAGACATTTATTTGCCATTCCCCGCCTCTACTCAAACCTTCAAGAAAAATGAGAAAAAACAAAAAGAACTAATGAAAATGGTGTTCTTTAAATGCCTTTCTATATTTCCCCCATGTCTTGCACTGTCCCCAGGTAGCCACATCCTGTGCACAGGGACTTGCAAACAGAAACACACCATAAATGTTTGCCCTTCTAGACCATGTTTAACCCACTTCTTGGATATCAAAAGCCTTGCTTAACAAAGTCTATTTGATCTTGTGATAAACTCCTACCCCAAGCAATGCAATCTGTTACCAGTAACTTGTAACTCTTTAAGAGATGCAAACAGGGGTCGAAAGAGCAGACATTATTTTTCCAACACTGCCTACAGACTCTTTCAGACCGTGATTCCAAATTTCACTGTTCACTGACTAGCGATGAGTATCAAAGATCTGGCAGGATAAGAAAATGAGGTTTTACACTGACTTCACAAAACAAGTGAAACACAGGGCAGTAATAATAAGTTTCCTCTAACAGTCCATGGCCTCTCTTGCACATCTGTGCCTAACTCTTCATTACCTCCTCCTCTCGATGAAATGCTCAGTGCCTGCCTGCTCAGGCCTCGGGAATCTCTAATGTCTCAGGCAGCTACTCCAAGCAACCACAGGAATCGGTGATTCAGTGGTCACCCGAGTCAAGTATAGCTCTGTAGACTAGAAGTCAAGGCTACAAGTAGTGGTTCACCTGCAAGGAATCACTCATGTTACCAAGTAGATTGAATTTTAAGGAGAATGGAAAAAACTACGTAAAAAAAAGAGGAAGTTGGAGAACTGAAACAGATGCTATTTTCTATTTTAGGTAAAAATTCACTAGTATTGGCAGCAAAACCCTTTTTGACTCATGAACTCCACTCTTGCAAAGTGATACAGCAGAGTATACAGAATAAAGAATTATGCACGCATCCAAGAAGTCGTGTTCTTAGCCAATTTGGGGTTTCATCTCCCATGCTCCTAAGTCAATTATAATTAACATCTGGAGTCTTTTTAAGGCGAGCATTGTTTGTACCAACATTACTTAATCTTCTGGTTAGCTTGTGCTTAAACAGTCCACAGAGGACCGAAAAATACAGCAAGGAAGAGTTTATTTCTCGTAAAGTAACTAGAGTCTTGTTATCCTAAAGTGCTATCAGTTAATTTATGACTATCAGAGTGGGTCAGACTCTAATCAAATTGTAGAAACATTTCCAAAGTGATTATTCAATCAAATGACTAACATGGTTAATTAGGAGCCATAAACATTGCTCTGAAGTTCATCAAAGTAATGACTTGCCCAGAAAAATTACTGCTAATTAAATTGCCTGCTGCTTTCATTTCTACCTTATCTAATAAAAAGTCCAACCAATGAAATTTAGCATTGCAGTTTTAAATTGTACTAAATGCTTGAGTAAGACCCAGAAGTATTTTTACTAGCTAAGCGGAGCTACTTCAAAAGAAAACATTTTAGTGCAGAAATTACAGAGCAATTATATGTTTTCTTCTCCTTAAAGCATTGTTTCAAGGCAACAAATAAGACGGAATTAGGCATAAAATACTTCCAGGGCAGGATACAAGTGTCTGAGGTGACTGATTCTATATCACCTTTTAGCAATTTTTAGTCTTTGAAGAAAGATGAGCCTGGATTTAGGACACACAACAAGCTTATTTCAGACTTTTAATGAAGTAATTCACATTGTAAAGCTACGTCATCTCAAGAACAGCAGAGTCCCTTTAAAAAAAAAAAACTAACTAAAAATATGGAGACATAAAAAAAATAATTTATCTTTTCTTATTAATTTGGAATACTTAGGGGTTATTCTTCATTGCTCCTCTTGCTTACAGCAACATAGCAGTCATCTTAAAACAATGAATATGGCCTATCATGTTGGTTTGAAACCATTTTTCCGCAGTAGGTGTTACTTTAAAATTGTGTGTAATCTAGACACCACAGAAATGCCTTCTCAACTGGGAACGTCACAGAGAAAAATACTGGAAATAAGCCCCGCTGTGCCTTAATCAAAATACATCAAAGCAGAAAAGCCCAAACAGACTTCCTCAGGACAAGAAAAATCTGCTACTGAATTTAACAGGCACAGGTTCTAGGTTTCATTATTGAATAAGATGCTTGAGTGGTCCCTTGGTAAGGAAGTATTTCATATTAATTACAACATCAGAATTTAAAGGCTTAGGTTGTCTCAGCCCTGTATAACTCAGAGAGGGTAAGGAATCCTTAAATCCTCTTTTCTGATTATTTTTCAGAAATAAGGACCAGGTTTCAGACCCACAATCACACCCTGCGTAGAAATAAACAGAATTTCAGCCCACATCCCTAGCCAGACGAGACACGGGGAAGACAAAGCTTCTGCAGGCAACGGGATGAAGTGGCTGTCTTCTCCTGAATGAAGCAGAGCAAAGCAGGAACTGGAAACCTGAACCAGGATTTATTCTTCAGCCATTCCTCTGGTTCTGACCTTACATAGCCTTCCTAACTAAGGACACATTGTTATATTACACTCTAAGTCTGAACTACTTTTTAGTTCACTTTATCAACACCATCTGAACGTTTGCAGGCCCAGGGCACTGCCCACGTGCATGTGACAAAGCACAGTGCAATACAGAGGTATTGCATTACATACGTGCACGTGCAGAGAGAGAGATGGGAGACTAAGGCTTAGAAGGTGCGTACAATCTGAAACAGGGTGGGTGAAGAAGTTGAGCTACCTGTGTGGCAGCTCAGGTGAACAGTACGGTGTACTAGTGAGTGGCTGACTTAGACACCAAGCCTGCTCACAAGTCATAGAATCATGGACTCATAAGAATCATTTAGGTTGGAAAAGACCTTTCAGATTATCACATCCAACATAACACTGCCAGAAACACCACTAAACCATGTCCCTAAGCACCACATCTACACATCTTTTAAATACCTCCAGGGATGGTGGCTCAACCACTTCCCGGGGCAGCCTGTTCCAATGCTTGACAACTCTTTTGGTGAAGAAATTTTTCCCAATATCCATCCTAAACCTCCCCTGGCGCAACTTGAGGCTATTTCCTCTTGTGCTATCGCTTGCTACTTGGGAGAAGAGACCAACACCCACCTTGCTACAACCTCCTTCCAGGCAGCTGTAGAGAGTGATAAGGTCTCCCCTCAGACTCCTTCTCTCCAAAATAGAAAACAACCCCAGTTCTCTCAGCCTGCTCCTCATAAGACCTGTGCTCTAGACCCTTCACCAGCTTTGTTGCTCTTCTTCGGATGTGCTCCAGCACCTCAATGTCTTTCTTGTAGTGAAGGGCTCAAAACTGAACACAGTATTCGAGGTGTGGCCTCACCAGGGCCAAGTACACGGGGACGATCACTACCCTAGTCCTGTTGGCCACACTATTTCTGATACAGGCCAGGATGCTGTTGGCTTTCTTGGCCACCTGGGCACACTGCTGGCTCATATTTAGTTGGCTGTCGACCAACACCCCCAGGTCCTTTTCTGCCAGGCAGCTCTACAGCCACTTTTCCCCAAGCCTGTAGCGTCGCATGGGGCTGTTGTGATCCAAGTGCAGGACCTGGCACTTGGCCTTGTTGAATCTCATACCATTGGCCTCGGCCCATCGATCCAGCCACTCACATTCATCTCGAAGTCACTCAAAGTCATCACACATCAACTCACACGTGAAACTTGTCTCCTTCCACACAGGCATAAAATAAAGTGATGACACTAAAACTAGAACATTCTTACTGTTTGCCTGCCTACTTCTCTGGCTTACACTTTATTACCAACTAAGTCATATTAAAAACAGAAGCAGTTCCCAGTGGATACAGTCCTGTAATTTAACTTACACCACCATCTCCTCAATTGTCCTTTTGGTCTGAAAAGTAATTACATGGGTTTGGCTCCTATTTCAGCAATTCAGAGTTGGTACATCTATACAAACAGACTTTCACGTGCTGTGCCACTTTTCTTCTCATAGGCAAGAAATACAATGCATACAGATTCTTTCCCTTTGTGCTACTGGGCACAAAAGGACATGCACAAGCCCCTTGGGTAGCTGGGACCAACCAGCTCGCAGGGGCCACTCACAGACATCAGCCTGTCCCTGTGCTACACACATGGCGAGTATGACGGTCCTCCATGCCATGTCTTACACGGCTTCACCAAGTACTTCCTCGCGCAACACAAGCGTTTCTCTGGTACACAGAGAGGTGGCTGGTGCAGTGGCAGAGATTTTCACTAAGTGCAGAGACAAAATAAAACGTTTAAAATAAAACGTTCAAGCTAGAACACATCATACTTTTGGCCTCACACTTAGTAACATCACAATTACACAGCAAGTAACTTTTCTGTTCATGGGTTTCCAAGAGCACTGACAAACTGTTCCAACGGAGCGCTTCACCCACCGCTGAAATGCATTTAGCCTCCTGGTGGAAAGCAGCTGTTTACCAACACTGAGAAGCTCTGACCAGCTCAAGCGGGAATACTGAAATCACTGGCAAATGGACAGGGCTTTGTAGGTAAGAAGGGCAATTCTTCAAACTAGATCGCAACAGGTGGCTAAGGTGGCACCAGGCATCACTAAGAAAAATCCTTGATCTGTGTTTTGCAGGGAGAAGCACTAAATGATTATTTTTAATTATGAAACCTATGATATTTTAAATGTGCAAAACACATTTAGATTAAAACTCGTATGTATCTCCAAAAAGATAAATTCAGGTAAAAATATGAGAACTAATGACAATCTCCCAATACAGGAATTGCTTGAGCACGTTTCACAACTCAAATGCTGGTGGATCAGGTTTTAGTTCAACCACCTTTACAAGCACTATCCCCTTCAGAAGCTATGTAATTACAACACAGTCCAACAAATTGTTAAAATCCTGGCAATACAAAAGTCAGCGTTATTTTTTCATTAGCACGTTCAGCATGAAAAATGTAGGTGCACTGAAGTTACATGGGTGAAAACAGAGTCACTAAAAATCAACCTAAAAATTAAGTCTTCTTTTCCCAAATCATTATGCAGTTTAAAAACATTCAGAATGTAAGGTTTCGTTCTTCATTTTGTCTGTCACTAGCCTTCCTACCAGCAATTAGGAAAAATAAAAATTCTACAAGTATGTGCACTCGTACATACATATACATTCCCTTCTAAAAATAGCTAATTAAAATCTGTTAAGTTTAATTTCTTACATCTCACTTGACAAAAACATAACAGAGAACTAGATTTGGCCCCACCAGCTCACGTCTAAGTGGAATTATTACACTCATACAGAAAGAAAACCTTAAGCAAACAGCTTCCTTTCCACAACTTTGGTTTTTAGATCTATGACAACATCTAATGCATTTTCTGAGACCAGATGTCAACAGCCTGTCTAGGCAATGTGTAACTTTTTATACAGCAGAACAGGAAAACAAAGGCTCATACATTCAGCTCTGAATTGAAATTCCACATGGAGTTGATCTTTCGAGCATGCTTTAAAATCATGTATTTGCTTTTATTAACCTCAGTAACTGTAAAATGTATTTTAAACACCGCTTTCCTTTGAATTCAACAAAAGACAGCAGTATTTTCTCTCTCCTTTTGTTGGTAATCTTGCTGCAAAAAAATGTCTGTGTTGCTTTTTCCCCTCCCGCCCCATCCCCTGCCTGTAAAAATCGAAGCTGGACAAACACTGCACGGCTGAAGTGACATATTTGAATGGAATTCAGACCAACCAGTTCCTGTTTATGTTTCTGATTTGAGAATGTAGCCTTCTCATTCACTATACATTAGAAACACACCAAGGCCATAAATGGTGTCAGGTTACAGGCAGGCAGGGCCAAGGAGCATTAATCATTACTTTAAGGCAACTGGCAAAAGCAGCAGCTGAGGGAACACTACACCCTTCAGTTCCGCATAAATGGACATTCCAGGGTTTGGCGTGTGTGGGTTGGTTCCCCCCCCCCGGCCCCGGCTTTTTTTTTTTTTTTTTTTTTTTTTTCCCTTCAGCATCCATTTTATGAATGAAACTTCAGGCTGCACAGAGTCCATTCATATAAAAGCTATGCTCACAGGGCTCCGTCTCTCGGGATCAATCGGTCTTGGGTAAGGCTGATGTGATTGGTTTAAGGCAGGCTTCAGCCTTCCATTACTGATTTAAAATGCAGCCTGTGTCCATTTGACCTGCGTTAATGCACAAAGAGTAAATCCAGACCGTGCTCTCAATCCTCAAATCAAATCATTAGCCAGTGCCACTTACTGTAACTGTAGATTTAGAGGATATTTATCCATTTCTTTGAAAAACAGGGACTGCAGGACAATTTTTCAGATCATATTGTCTGCTTGGAAAGAAAAAAAATAGACGTGTGGTCTCCTGTCTATAAGCTCACGTTAACTTGGTATTCAGGTTTTCCTTTGTTCATGAAGATAATATTAGAAAATAAATTCTATTCTAACTGCAGATTTCTTTCGGACAGAATTAGTGAATAGAGGAAATCAGCTAGATGGGAAGCAAGTGAAAAGTTAAAATCCTGCCTTTCATAGCAATCTTCTGAAGTCCAGGTTTCCCAAGTTTCCCCCTCGGATGCTATTATTTTCTACTGTCATACTATCCCACAGCAGATTTGTGTTTATGCGTTTTAAAAGCAAGTACAAAGTGCAGCATAGCTTAACTACTGAACAAAATCCATGCTCGCTCACTGAAGCAACACAGCAAAGACAAGCTCCTGAAACAAGAGGGTGAAATATTTTAAACCACAGAACTGAGACTCGGGAAAACTGCAAAACCAAAAACAAGGAGGGGAGACTTCTTAAACCTACTGAACTCTAGAGGAAACCTGTACCCTTTGTCCCCTCCTGCCTTTATGCCAGCCGGATTTTCAGTGAGAAGAATTGTAGTGCTGCATAAAATAATTTCTTTAAGGCCATAAGCAGATGCAGTTTTGAGATGCGTGTACTGAAGCACCATATCCAGGAAAAGCACAGAGTCAGTTCCATTTCACAGGGCATTTTATAAAACTACATTCAAAAATACTGCAAGTATCTGCAGCCTGACCAAAGGGGAAAAAAAAAAAAGGAAAGAAAAAAGAAAACCTTGGGAGAATTTGAGGAAAAGATTAAGCAGCTGGAGGATTTATGAAGCAAGATCTCAACAACGAGTCACACAGACAGCCTAAGAGTATACATGCAAACTGTCTGCAGAGATTTAGAGGTGGTACATTAATACCAAGGAATTGTTTAGGATGAGCCAAAGAGGTGTAGCTATGAGCAAGGGAATGCAACTGATCAAAGGGAAAATTTAGGCTTATGATCAAGAAATATTTCTTAACTGCGAAGTCTATTAGTCTGTGAAATAATCTTCCAGGAGAATAATTGAAGTAATAGTACTTAGCACTCATACAGCGCTTTACGTTTTCAAAGCACTGTACAAAAATTAGCCAATATAATTAAAGACAGTAGTAGAAGCACTGTGAGTTGTGTTATTTTAAATGCTGCACTGGTCAAAGCACTAGAGAATATCCTGGAAAAAGCAAACCTGCACCGACTCTGACTGACAGCTAGGATTTCCTTTTTTCCTTCATACTAGCATCTCCAAAGGTCTAAACTTCACCTCCAAGAAATACAATAGAATATCCAACTCTTGTTTAAAAAAGGAAAGGTGGGGTGAGAGGGGAGCTGTTCTGCAAAATCCCAAATTTAAGGACATGTCAGCTGATCTCTAGGGAAGAATGTGCCACTAGGGATCATCTTCCACGTTAATTTGTCTTGGTTTGCTTTTCAAAAAACACCACATCAGGTATTTGAAAGGACTCCTGCTTTTTCTTCTGTTCCCAGTTATTGGGTAAATACACATTTACAACATGGATGGTGGAATGCTAACAACATCCTATACCTGTAAGAGCAAATGCAGGAGGTTAAGAAGTGTCATAATTACAACTTCCTAGGCAACCTTGACACAACTCCTCTGTTACAAATTAATTATGATACAAGCTTTTGCCTCTGCACTCTCGTCTCTTGAGTGCACGGGTCAAAACTGTTTAGGGGAGGGAGAACATGCAGTAAACAGCGTTGCAGGTGGAGCCCCCGTCCCATTTGTTGCAGAGGCTGGAAGTGGTGTACTTAATGAGGCAGAACATTTCAAGAAAGGAAAAAGATGACTTCAAGATTAATAAGCTGAATGGTCAAATTTAGGCCCCAAAGCAGCCCATTCCAGCTCCAATGAAGTTTTCCAAAGTAGTCACATCGTTTCTGCCAGATTTTTCATATTATGTATTTCTTATTTTTGCAGTGCGTACACAGGGACCCTAATCTGATCTTCATGTACTTCCTTGCCTAGAAATGCAAAAGAAGTCCCTAGGAGCCAAGCTTTGAACATATGTGATCCATAATGTTCTTTAAAAACTACCCAGTCCTAACTGGGTACCCAAAATAAGGAGGTGTATACATCTGATGTGTCTCTCCATCTCCACTAATCTCTCTTAACAGAGGGGCACTTCCTCATTCCTTCTAACATGCCACTAAGGCACAAAGTATTGCTTGTGAGGCCTCAGGAATTAAAAGGATGAGCAACACAAAAAGCAAGACATGGAGGCTAATAATTCTGTCTGGATAGTTCATTCTTTAAGTGCTGTGACTAGTATCTTGGAAGAAAACTTTGGAAGTGACAGAATCCAAATTTTCTAAAGTCCATTCAAGCATACTAATCATGAGGCTACTGCCCTGAAACGTAACTGTGAGAATAGCCCTGATAATGCCTCTAAACTGCTCAAGAAAGACTAAATCTATCTAGATTTCAACAGATTAATTCCTGGCAATCAGTAGTAAGTACACGCAAGCAACAATTCATCCTCTGCTTAACTCTTAACACCACTGTGTGACAAATTCCAAAGTTCCCAGTCAAAGACATGGTCACAGAAGAGTTTTCAAACCAGAGTAACTATTTCAATTTGGCAAAACAGAATATGAGATTTAAACTTAACAACAATTTAAGACATTACTTTAAAACTAGACTTTAAATATTGATACATGCACAGCTAGAATCGTACCTTAGTAAATTTGCAAATACACTACATTAGGCAGATAGGATCAAAGCTGCAAAGATCCTGCTTCAAAATAAAGCCCAGAATCGATGAAGCATCTCAATTTGGCCTTTTTGTTTAAACAACACTATATGTGAATTGAATTCTAGAAGTGCTAATTGTACAGGAATGCCCACTATTAACCCTTGTAAACAAAGGTCTTGGGAAGCCATCTGGGATATATTCATTAAATGATGCAAAATCGCAAAGCTCTCTGTGGCCTTGGCTGCATCTTTGTGCTTAAAGTTGCTAGATATAGCATCAAGTACTAAATACATCCGACTGGCAATCACAGACACAAAAAAATCCAAGGCAGAAAACAAGGTCTGCTTGATTGAACATGTATGATGCACTGTGACTTCTAGAAGTGTGGATGGATAAGGAAGAGCTTCTACTCTGTTGACATTTTTCTTTTTCCATTATCTCAAACATTCTGCAGTAGAAATTGCATACCTGCAATTACAATTACAACTAATTGATCTGCCATTTCCCATGTCATAATTAATGTCATGTTTTAATAGAGTTCTAATCATTCCATAATAATGCTTTTCATTCACTAGCTTCCCATGAAGTATAAAAGTATAGTGCACAAAAGCAATGAACTTTTATGAGGCTCTTTCAAAAACATCCCAAAAGGAACATCTTGGTGTATTACAATGAACTTTTAAAATATGTTTCTATATTCTTATCTGAGCTGCAATAAAATACCACGCAAAAAAAGACTTTTCACTCTGGCATTCCTCCTTCCCTGAACATCCATAGGTGAAAAATGAAATCAATGATTCAGTGACAAATACATTATGTTTCCTAAGGGGTTATTTAATGTACTCTTAGCAAGGATGGAAAATGATGGTTTCTAGAGAACAGATGGTAACAAGACAAAATATCAACAGACCACAGTTGTTGACTGCAATTTATGGAGTGTACAGATGTGTCAACTTAAATGCAGTGATTCTGAGGCCAATAAAAGTACTTCCTGATACCAACAGATTAATTTTTCATGACCACTGGTTACACAGCTATTACATTTTTAAAAACTAATTATTCATCTACAGAAGAAACAACAATTTTGCTTGAACGTCATTACTATAAAGTGGAATGTTGTTCTTGCTGGCACACAAAAAAATAAAAGAAAAAGGCATGACAGGATTGGATACAAGTTTGCACATCTTCCTTTCAGAACAAAATTTCCTCTTTTTTTCCTTTCCCCCCCATAAAGGATATTTCAAAGATGAATGCTAGCAGCCAACCCAGATTTAAAGTAATAGTATGCAATAAGGAGATCCCACTTCCTAGGCAAATATGAAGCGTGCTTACAAAAGGGCCTTTTTTCACCCTTTAATTTAGCAGGATGAATAACGGCGCTTGTGAAGGTTGCAAGGGACTGGCAGTGCCCGAAGCTGCAGTCCCCTATTTATTATCCATTGCCACATTAACTATGCCGACGGTCTCTCCCATGCTGCTCTGTAAGACTAAAGCTACATGACTGCCAAAGCCACATATCTCAGAACCTTCATCAATGAATGGGTTTAGTTCTACATCTGATCCTTGCAATCTGAATTCACTTTCATCTTGTCTTGTATGTCAACTTGGAGAAATATTTCACCCTTGGTCCCCTCCCGGTAGAGGCCTAACTCAAATTTACCTAAGGACTGGTTCTTTACTTGTCAAGAGTAAGAAAAGAGAAAGCAGCTCTACTTTCCAAATTCCCCCGTTCTAACAGAGAGGGAAATTCAAAAACAAGCACTTTACAACAATGATACCACAAAACAGCCCACTAAATAGACAATTTTACTTTAGCTACAGAAAAGACAATAAAACCAAATTCTCCGCTGCATCAAATTGGAAGATAGTTTGTCATGGGCTAAACTTTCAAAGGAGACCTCACCTCAGCTGCCATGTCGCCTTTGGGAAATAAACTGCAAAAGCATCTAAGCAGAGGTTAAACCAGCGGGAAAGCACTGCAAGTACCGCAGAATCCATAAGAGAGAGTCAGACAGAAGTCAGGCAGGGCCACCCATTCCCCCTGCCCAAGTCAGGGTGCCCGTGTACGAAACCGATGCACCCTCCTCGAGAAGCATGGTAACAACTCACTGAAATCCCTCCCTTTCGACACTGTGGCACCCACAAAGCAGGGCAGAGGCTGAAGAGGAGCTGCAGAAATCACTTACACTGGCACTGGAAAACGTTGTTTGGATTGCATTTTCTCACCTCGGTACTGATCAACCGTTTACCCCACCTAGCCCACTACATGCTGTTTTAGCCTCAGCTTCTCTCCATATCACCCTTCCAGCTTCCTTCTCCTTGTTACTTGCTACTCATCGCTAAACTCCTTTTTTGCTTCCCTAATTCTCTCTCTCTTTTCCCAAGTACAATATAAATATTGTATTTAAATTGTGGCAAACATTTACAACGTTAATCCCTTGCTTTGTGTTTTTATCCTTTCTACTGCTTATCTTTCGATTTTGACCAGAAGCTATTGAGAGCAGGCGCTGCCACCACCTCCTCTGTTTTGTACTGTCCATAGAGCAGTAAGGCTCCATTCCTTTTGCCCTATAAGCACAATCATAATAAACATTATTAATAGCAACAGCGTATTCTCTACATCAGCAACCTGGCATCACAGATTATGCACCTCCACAAAACACAGCAGTATGCACAAACTGAGAAGCCGACACCAATTTGGCTGATTCTTCTCCCTCATTGGTTTTATAGCTGTATAAACCCCACTTCAGTGGAGTTACTCCTGATTTAAAGTAGTGCAAGCAAGAGGAGAGAGAGTCCTCTATTTCTGGCAGATAAATGAAAGAGCTCATAAAATGGAGCACACAAATTCAGAGGTCAGAGATGAGGCAGTACAGAACAAGCTCCCTCTTAAGCAAAGCTTAGTTTTGCACCCATGATTTTTTCTTTAACCTGTGCACTGTCTGGACAGAGAGTTCTGGAAAAGGAAATTCTTTGCAGAGCAAGCATTGTCGGCAGGAGATATGCTGTACTATGTAGCAATCTTACTACTGCATAAGCTGAATCAGACACAAATTACTTCAGGAGACTTAGAAGCCAAAAGAGCAAGTTTCAATTCACATGATCAAAACATCAATAGCACTAGCTTGGACTCATTTATTTTACTGTGCAGAAGTAAACGAGAGTCTCACCTACCTGAATCATATGCAAAATCTCTAGGTTCTTGTTTAATCATCAGAGGAGGGGGGAAATTTTGACTGGCTGCACTGCCAACCATAGCATTGTGTTCATAAACTGGATCGTGGTACTCCTGCTTAAAACCTTGAGGCGGGAAAGGGATGTTTGGCTCAGACATCTGGCGCTGATATATTGGACGTCCTTCCCTTGGCATTGCAGGCAAAGGTGGGAAAGAATTGCAAGGTTCAGAGAGCTGGCGGCGAAATCTAGGACACAAGTTAGAGAGGTCATGTAAAAGACTTGAGCTACATTCCGTTTCCCGAAGATCTTCACAGGTCATGATTAGTGGCTGTATCACTTTCTTAGCAGCAAACATTTTGCTTGTGATAATGCCAGGTGCTCCCATCAGGATCCCTCGCGTTGTAGAACATTAACAAGCAAAGAAACAAAAGGACCCCCCCTATTAATACCAACTCTAAGACCTGTCCCCACCACCATCCTCTTTGCTTTCAATATCTGCTTTCAACAGAAGAGGCAAACAGGAAATACACCAGCCTCAAACCAGCAGAAAGACTGACATCCTACCACAGTAACATGAAGGAGGCTCAGAGTTCTCTGTTCTTTCACGAGTATCAGCAACATATTGCTTGTACTCTAATTTACTCTTGCCATTCTCACTGTTACATGGAAACCATTCTGACCACAACAAACACAAACATTTCAAATAAAAAGTATTGTCTGCCGTAACATCTGGAATCACTCCAGGTTAAAAGTCCACTGTTCTGTCCTCTCAGGGATAGCGCTGTGGGAGATCTACGTACAAGGCTGGCACTGCACTCCAGCTCTGATGGGAAGGGAATGTACGCACCCCAGAAAAAGGAGAGGGTGCAAATTTTTGCTACAAGAAACAATGCCTAAGAATTCCCCTCCTGCCTTAAGTTGTTCCCTTGGTCATTTCTACATGAAAGAAGTCATCCATACAAGCCACCCTGCCATTCGCTACTCCCAAATGCTCTTCACTAGGCATAAAATCTGATAATTCAGTTTTAAATTAACTTCATTTACATGCAACACTACTCAAGAACCTATCCTTGTTGCTTCTTCCACAAAACATCTCTCCCTGAATCAAAAAGGCCTGAATGTAATTACTTGGATATCTGCAGGTTCAGAACATAGAGAAGGATGCTATTTTCCCACCGTGCCCCGATGAACTGCACAAAGTCTTCCTGTCATCTCCTGCAGATTACCACGGTAGTGGTAACCACCACTGTAGTAATATTGTGTCTGCACTAATCCACAACAGATGCAATGTTCTTGCAACAAACTGCTTAGTAGTCCTGTTATCACTCATCATGAACAAGGCACACTTCGAAAAGAAAAAAAAAAAGGAAAGAAACGTATGCCTTTCTCGGCAAGTTGTTTCTTACTGTCACACTAAAAAAAAAAAAAAAAAAAAAAAGAATTAATCATTCTTCAACTTTCTGTACTTTGGAACTGATCCGACTTTGGATCACGCAAGTAAAAGCAGACATTCTCCTGAAGAAAACTGGGTGAGTGAAGAAGAATGCAGCGGTTTGATTGCACAGACAATACAGTCCTTGACTACCAACTCATACATAGTACATGTTTCAGAAACAATTTAAACTCCAGTAACGTCTGTCATAATACTGCTGTGAACTTGGTCTGACAAATATTTACTGACATAGCTTAATTACAAATACTGTGGGAGTTACAGAGATAGAAACTATTACAATGTAGCAGTGGAGACAAAATGAATTTTTTTTTAATGCTGCTGCAAGTATTATATTTTGCAATAGAAAGAGTACTGCACTGTAACACTGGGTTTTGCAATTCCACCTACACCTGCAGAAAATAAACTTAGAAACTCAAATGTATTATGAAACAGTTAGGCTGACTGGCACTGCATTCATTTCCCTCTTTTCCTTTTTTCATTAGCCAAAAAAAGAAGCAGAAATTATCATTAAGAACTGTCAAGGAGTGAATCAGAAAATTGCAACTTGAAGTTAAAATAAGAAACAGGCTCACTCACAAAGCCTCAAAGGAAGTTAATAATACTTGTTGTACTGGAAGCTTTGTATGGAATCAAGCCATTTGTTTATACAAGTGGATTTGATTCCTGTTGGTACTTGTTAGGACCACTTATCGTTCATATATTCATGCCCTGTATAAAGATGTATGGGCTGTATGTTCTAGATACTAACGCTATCTTATGCCATCAATGCATGTTCCAAAGAAATATGCCTTCAGTTATAGATTTATATATGAACTCATGCACATAGATCATTTGTTTAATTGACATTTGCCGAATACACTGATTGTAGTACCTTATCACCTTATAAATCAAGAAGATTTGAATTTCACAAAAATATGAAGTACACATTTGCTTCAAACAACTGTAAGTGAGAAGATTCACAATAAATAAAAAAAAAAAGGGGGGAAAAATATCTTCCACTACAATTGTGCCTTTCTTAAAAAAAGGAGAAAAATGAGATTTTTTTTTTGGCCTGAGTCAGCTATTTTAGACTTCACTAGAACACACATGTTCTTTCATGGAAGGGAAGGGTTAGTGCAAAATGCCCTAAAGAACACAAATACCAAAGACGGGGAGAGGGAAATCATGTAAAGAGCCTATAAAGCCTATGCAGAGCAAGTGTTATGGGTATAGAAAAATATACTAAGATGTATAGAAATCTCTATAAATACTCAAATTAAGGCTATCATAGAGCTGCAGTACTCTCTTTACAAGTTGCTCTAAACCAAAAGATTTTTTCATCTGAAAAACCTTATTACTGCTCTCTGCCCAGAAGCCATTTAGCTTCTGGAGATTTCAGTCTCCTGACAACTTGACTTTGGTGTATATACAGAAAGACATTTATCCACCATCCTGTAATCAAAACTGCTGCTTGGCTTCACTGGGGGCCTGCGTGGTTAGACCACAGTGCACAGAGGGAGAAAAGACGGTGACTATGGCTGCTGAAGGGGCCAATTCAGTGTTTCCTCACCGCCAGGAGAGCTCATAGAGAACCTCGAGCGATATTTAGAACTATCTCAGCAGAGCACAAAACAGCAATATAAACCTTAGCAACCCCCTTCAGAAGCGATCTCCACAAATCCCTGGAGATAATGGCCCTTATTAGAGCAGAAGCAGACAAATCGCACTCCCAACAACTGTGATTTTCTTTTCAGGTGCTTCTTGATTTGCTAACGTTTAAGCGCTAAGTCGAGTTTCTGACTATATACACGTCTTTATACACAGCTGAAACTTTAAATTCTCAGAGCAATCACACAACACAGCAGACAAAAACAGGTTCATGCCACAAAGATTAGAATAAACACAATTCCACAAACAAGTGTTTGCTCTCAAAAAAAAAAAGGGAAGTCCACTGAGCCTATCTGTTGCAAAACTGAGCTAAGAAAGATAGTCAGTTGTCTGGGGATTTCTAACATATCAAAACAAAACAGGGTGACTTAAGGACAGTTTAAGCTTTAATTCTAGTCTCTAGCTCTTGTGGCTTTTACTCAGACTAATGTTATTTAAGCACAGTTTATGTTGGCATCTTAGCTTGTTTGAAATGCTATATTTCAAAAGGGGTTGGAAAAATGATCCACCCTTCCAAAGAATATTCTGAAGCAGGAACACCATAACATGGCTACTTATCTCTTAGATAGGTAAACTGCTTAGCAAGAGGCCAGATATTTATAGCCATGATCACGCCTGCTAGTGACTTCATTACCTCATAGGGTTTATTTGCCTCAAGTGAATCACAGAACAGCCCAGGTTGGAAGGGACCTTGAAAGACCATCTGGATCAACCTTTTGTGGGAAAGGGAGCCGAGACGAGATTATCTAGCACGCTATAGTCACCCTCACAAGAGAGAAGCAGCAGGTCATTAAAACCCTGTCACTGCCAATACAAATTCCTACTGAAGTCTACCAAGTCGGGTGCCAGCCTTTCAGAAAACACACATATTTCTGACACTCTGAACCTTGCTGGCTTTCACCTCGGTCCCCCAACCCTAAACGGGAATAGTTGCGGGCAAGAAGCCAGCGCTACCCTATGGAAGAGACTTGCGACCAGAACTGAAATGCCTTCTGCATGGGTCCCTCGCCTGTTTTGTGTTTTACCTGTGGTCCATAGGGAAGCTGTTGTCTTGAATGGACTGGGATGGAGGGAGATGGGCTGGGAAAACCCGGTCAGGTTTAGGAGTCTGAGCTGAGTTTGGGGAGGCATGGTGCAGCGGTGACACAGGAGTGCTGGATGGCGTCGGTGGGTTGGAGGGCCTCATTCCCACTTGTGGCTTCTGATCATAGGCACTGGCAGAAAAGCAAGGGGAAAGAAAAGTCAGGTTATTTTCTCTGCAACAAGAAAAAAGTAGCATCTACATCAAAAAAAAAACCCCAAACTCCAAGTGCCACATTTATAAGTTTTTTATTATAGTTACCTTATTAACCAGTTTAGGGCAGCAAAATTCTCTATTTTACATTGAGAAGAGCACAGAAAAAAATCATGTTAGAGGCAAGTGGTTCAACACAGCATTTTCCTCTCTGTGGCACAGAAATGTATTTTTAAAGGATTCAGTCTTACAGTGACATTCTAACAGGAGATATACAAAATACATAAAAGTAGAAGCACCTGGACTAGAGCACAAAGAGCCGGCAGTGCCTGTCAAGACTCTTTTAGAGCTTGCACAAACCACAAAATGAGACAGTAAAACAATACAGCTAGAGGGAAGGGATCTGACCCAGAAAAACAATGGTATGTTGGCTTAGCTACCCACATTAGGATGTCAGCAGCCTCTCCCGACAGGTTCCCCCCCCCCCCCCCCCCCCTCAAAAATAAAGTGCTGGTCCTGCAAATACATAGTGCTATTTTCAAAGGTGTGCCAAATCGGGAAAGGACTTGAGCACACTTTGATCATCCCTCTTTCTAAACAGGAAAAATGCAGACACGAGGCAAGATAGTAAGCACGAACTCACATACTTTCCTGTCTGGTCCCCTAGCACCCATCAAATCCATCAATGTACGCATTTGATTTCTAAAATCAAAATCACTCCTCTATGACTGGCAAAGGTGCCAGTCCTTTTTTTTTTTCTTTTTTCCCTTCTCATATCCAAAAAGTTAAATGTAAATGCTTTAAGTGCTAGCAGTGTTGGTGGTACATTAATGAGTATAAAACCTCACAAGCTAGATGAAAGATTCTAAAATAGACTGAAATGTCAATAAGAAAACCTTCACTGCTGACACTGAAGGAAGGAGTGACACATAAGTGCAAACCAAAAGAAAGTCAATTACGAATGCAGTGGTATCAAGCCCCTCCACCACCCACAAATAAATAAAGCTTTTATTATCTACCCCTATAAAAGAAGACAACTTGCTTTTGGAACAGATAACAAAGATGCAGAGCCTAATGAAATACTATTTTAAATTGTAATCACCCATGAATACACACATATAACATCTGCAAAACTTGTCAAATACCTAATGCATTGCTCAGACCTGCCAATCTCTGGGCTGTTACACAGATCTCTCTTTCCTAATGTGTGTAATGCATTTTGAAAGTACTTTCAACACAACTTGCAGAAAACAAGGCACTACTTCCTTCTATTTCACACTTGCAGCCTGGGTTTTTAAACACTGGCTATCTCCCATGGAGAAGGAATGGAGAATATGCATTTTGATGAAAAACAGTGCTTTAAAATGGTTATGTAAGTGTTTGATAAAACTGTAAACAACTCCATCAGCGTTCATCAGCTAAATGCATTATCTCATCAGTCTGTTATCTGCTGAAGAGGTAACTTTTATAAGATCTCTATTACGGTTTTATTACTCTTTAGTCAGTCCTCATTTAAATCAGCAGTTCTCACTGCAAACGTGCTCCTGATTGCTTTACCTGACATTGTACAGGCACTTTTCCCCATAACTGAACTTGAATGGTTGCTCTTGACTGCAAGCGGAGCCAAGTTCCGAACACGGGCTATGGGGTTCCTTCTTGATTTTCACAGGGAGACCATGAAAAGCCACTGGAAAGAGAAGGGAAACGTAATTAAAACCCAAGTACAATATTAACAATGAGCTTTCTCAAGTAAGCTAGACACTGCTAATTAAACACATGATTAATTAAACCATTGTAATACTAAAAACAATATAGGAAATAAACATTTCAAATATTTCTTCGGGTGTCAACTGAAAAATAGACACTAGAAATCCTTCGCATTGGCTATTAGCACTTTTATTGTTTAATAGAACGATGGCCAGGATCCCATCTCATTAGCAGGAAAATAACAGCCCACTTATATTTGGCTTAACTACTGTAAATGTTGTCAGAGGCAAAATACTTCCCAGGCACCAAATGTTTCTAAGTAATATTAGTGAGGTAGCTTTTAGCTATAAATGCAATAGTAGTTCACTTCAAAGAGTGCCACACAAATGACACCAAAATAAATTCCTCATATATCAGCCTCAAGGATATGATCAGTAATCTTTTTGTCCCACAGAATGCATGAAAACTCGCAGTGAAAATTATGAAACTGGATTATGAGGAACACCTGAAAAAAAAACACGTAAGAAATGGCTTCAGTAATTTTTCTCAAAAACACACAAGATAAAATCCTGGCCTCACCAATGACAACAGTAAATGTAATATAGACACAAACTGATAAAAAAAATTAATCATACTGTTTTAAAAGGTAAAAAGAACAGAGGGAGTGTGACAGAAACGCAGTATTAATTAGAAGCACAAGTTGGTCTGGATTAAGAAAAAGGCCAAAGGTAAAGACAAGGTTAACCAGCGTATTAGTTTAAGCCAGCCAACTTTCCTTATTTCATCTCTGACCTTAACCAAAATTAAAGCGGAACAAAATTCAAAGTTCACCTGACATAGACAAATCTAAAGTAAGTGGCTAGGAGGACAAAGGACTAAAAGACAGGTATGTAACAGCTTGAAAACACACCCTTCAAGTTTTAATTAAAATGAGGTTGTAAATACATTTTTGAACTCTGAGAAGCCTAGAGTTCGGAGATTAATTTTATCACTGATTTTTGATGTTGCCACCAAAACACCACGGTTTGAACATCACGCTCCAGCCTGACACAGACACTTGTGCCTCCGTGGAAACCCATGTACGTGGAACAGTCACAGTTAGAGAACCTCGGCACAAAATCAGGCCGTTATTATAGACCATCAAGTAGCATCTTGCCCTTTCCCTTGCACCTGAACTTAGGAAAGACAATTTGTTACGTACTAGAGATTTTGCGATACTAATGCACCTGCATACACAGGCACGTGGTCGGTGGCGAGGGGGAGATAGATGGAATGCTGTCTGAGAAGTGAGCATCAGAACCAATAAACTCTGATTTATAAGTATCTGTGAGATCTGGGTTCCAGATTCTCACCACGGGTTTTCCCACATTCAGAGACCTCTTGCACAAGCGGGTCCTCTCGTACCCTATTACGTGACAGCTTCTACCATTGCCTTTCAGCTGAGACATCTGCAAGATAACACTGTGTTCTTTTGCCACGTATTTTCACTAAACTCACAAGAATTGTCTCTAAAACTGCTATCCAGCTATTATATTTGCTGGAAAACAGTCAATTATGTGGAAAGATTACAAAGGAAAAGCAGAAAGTAAAACAGGTACACAAATACATATGCACAGCACAGGAACTTAAGAAACAGAGGTGAAAAGTGGTGAATGTCACAACAAGGAAAGGACTCCTTCTGAATAAAACTGTCTGAAATGGCACTAAAATAGAAGACCATACGGACTTCTTGAATCAAGATTCTCAATGTTAATAATACAGCGAAACGCAGCCCAGTCAGCTCTCCACCGGAATCGTAAAGCAGGCTGACATCCAGGAGTTTGTTTCGGGTTTTTGCTGGTGAACTTTTGCTGCTGACTCTCCTTGCATGTCTCGGTCAGATAATGCGCATCGCACATTTAATGCATATGATGGGCCCCACAGCTCCAGGACGGCAGCTCCGACGCAAAGGTAGGCAATCTCTTTTGATTTGAATCAGAGAATTAAAAGGACAACTGCAACAAGACTCTTTTTTTTTTTTTAAAGCCAGTATCACATATTCGCGCAAAGGCCACACGCTGCTCTGTTTTTTTAATTTATTTTTTATTTTAACTTTGCTACTTCCTCGGAGTTAATCTGTTATGAAAAATTACTTCCCTTATTTATTTTTAAATAACGGGAGTACAGAGACTCCCACACCACGGCCCTGCGCGGAGAACTGGCTGGGTATTTCATCACAGCGCCGAGAGCCTGAACGTCTGCTAACAGGCAGTTTTCCAGCTCACTGGCACAGGCACAAGTGAAAGCAGCACATTCATTTTGTGCAATTTGCTTTACCTTCCCACATGGAGTTGGTGCATGTAAAAGGCTGTTAAGTACTAAATTATTCCTTATCAAATCACCATCATCTGGAGTCATGATCAACACTAATTAAATTACTTTCACTGAACACGGCTCCAGCCTGCTGCCTCGGCTGCGAGGTACATTTTATTTTGCTTACTGTACAGTCCTAGCAAGGTACAGGGCACAGAGCTAGAAGGCATCTGTGCTGTAGTTTTAATTAAAGTTTACCTCACCTTCCTCCCAGCTTTATAAGCTAGGGTAAAGTGTATCAAATCAAGTAGGTTAACGCCTTCATTTCATTTAGGGAAAGCATTACAGTCCAAAGTGATTTTATATTAGATCTTTATCTTAACTACGGCCAGAAAGATAATGTAGCTGTAAAATTTAAAGCCTTCCTCGGGCAATCCCCTGACACAGTCACCATGCTAAGCTTTATCTCTAACTCCTTAAGAGTACACTTTTAGAGGCAAAGAGGGAAAAAGACAGCCTGAGAAAAATACTTACTGCATTGGGGGGGGGGGGCTTCCTTGACCTTTCAAACCACACCTTAAGTGTGGCTGAAGATGACTGACTTATTCCAACTATAAAATTTCGAACATTCAGAACAGTTCTTATATCATCACTGAAACCCTCCCCCCGTCGCTCTTCATTTTAGCGTGACACTCATTTTATAGTGCAACTATTAAAACAGATTTTAAACATACACCACGTTTTGCTAAGCTGGATTTTATATTACGTTTTCAAGCTGTTTTCTTTTGAGGAGAGCAAGGTTGCTTATTTATACAATCTAATTTTAGTGCAGCATACCAAGCTACCAACACATCCAAATTAACAAAATGACATTTCAAACAACCAGCTCCTCACCACTTCTTTCTTCCTGATGGCAAATTCATTTTACTTAACCCCAGAACTGAATCTCAACCCTATTAAAGTGAGGGGCACTCTGCCTTAATAACGATCTTATTAAGAAGTGACCAAGGGCCAAGATTTCATCCCGAGTGATTACTTACAGATAACTACCTCCGAACTTGAAAGGCAAACAATCTTACAACGTGTATTTAGATGGATGGCTTCAACACCTTGTCTCAACTACTGGGGAAAGTCAGGCTTATCGGTGTCAGAAGGGACTGACTCCGCAGAGCCTGCCCGGAGCTCCTCCCAAGCCACCACGCAGACATAAGGCAAGCAGAAGGACTGCTACCATCTGTAGCAAATTGATTAAGGTATAACACATTACCGTATGCATATTCCCTGTGCATAAATATATCTATCTATACCTGCAGAGTAAGAGGGCTTGCATGTTATACATAATGCGCTGTTGCACAGACCTAGATTTTACACAAAACAATAATAATTTCACCACGAAGTACTCGCACCCAACATGGAAAAACACAGGGTGAAACCTGCTACCCCAAGTTTTGAAGTGCTGCTCTCCTTTGCTATCTGTCAACATCCTAATCCCCAAATATTTCGTTCATAACACCACCCAGTTTAAGATCCAAAATGAAGAACAATTTTATTAGAAATTCTGAAGTTAAAAGAGGAATCGTTTTGTCTCAAAGGAAACTGATTTGTATACTTTCTATCCTGAGAAACAGGAAATGTACCACCTCTGTACAGACAGAACTGAATCGCTTCTTTCAAGAAAGCCCCAGAAACGCGCTGCACCCAATATAAAAGCAATGGTTTAAAACACTTTTCAATTCAAGAGCTGATTATTCAAGAAGAAGAAGAAACAAGGAACATTTTATGTGAAATTGCAAGTCATTTCTCCTTTCAACAAAAAGTTATTTTGTAATTTTCAAACTTCAGATTCCTGCCCAGAACACAAAATAAAATCCGATTTTTATTTTCTGAAGAATTGATTTAAATATATTTTTTTAGAAGGTATGAAATATTACTGGTAATTCAATGACGTTGCCTAGCGGCGGGCAATCTTGACTCCACTGGCCAAAGAGACAAAGACGTCTCATTATCAATACTTGTAGGGCAAGAGCATTTACTATATGGTATAAAATAAACCAACAGCAGCAACCTTGCTTGTGCTAGTGAACTCCAATGTCTCCTAAGTAATACTATATTCCTGTGTATTAAATTTGAGGACTTTGTGTACCTGCAGAGAAAAGAAAGTAAACAAGAAGTCACAGTAACATGAAGTGCCCTGAACATTTCTGCTGCATGTTTCGGAACTGCTTTTCACATTTATGCTCTCAAATCACCCTCTTAACCCCATTTAGTAAATAAATTCATTCATTTTTATGATCGATTGAGGCAAAACTGGTAATATGCAATGTAAGTTTAGAGAGATTTCTTGAACGCATTTGAATAGAGGGGATTTGATTTTTGTAACAGCAAGATGAAGAGACAGAAGATGTAAAAATATTTAAGTAAATACCACTACAACTCCAGGTGCTAGACTGATTGAGGTGACCCGATTTAATACTCAGCGAAATTTCAAAAGCAAGAAGAGAAGGCCCCGTACTGATAAAGCCAATACTGTCACACTTTAAATCTATCTCCCAATACACACAGAAATGCAGCAGGCACTTCAGATACATCAGAGTCTCTCCAAGATTCTTTTCCAGTACATTTACCTCTGCCAAGCCCTCCCCTTCCCCCAACACACAAAAATCCATTACTAAAGGGTCTAATCTCAGCTATCAGCACAGAGTGCCTTTTATGGAGCCATTAAACCATTTCTCTTGTTTACAGTGCCTGAAGAAAGATGTGAATTATGTCTGTGACAAAACAGGCGATAACATTTCTAAACTGCTATCAAAATGCAAACTGAAATACACTTAAGGACAGGGACCCTAATTCGTGTTTTTGCAATTTTCCTCGCTCACTATAACTTAACAGCACTCACCTGATGATTCAAACAAATTATTTATGCTGTAAGTACAACAGGTAGGCATTTTAATAATAACAATAAAAAAATCTACTTTCAATAAACGAACAGTTTA
This sequence comes from Chroicocephalus ridibundus, assembly GCF_963924245.1. Classification (NCBI taxonomy): domain Eukaryota; kingdom Metazoa; phylum Chordata; class Aves; order Charadriiformes; family Laridae; genus Chroicocephalus; species Chroicocephalus ridibundus. The sequence continues at coordinate 31,626,491 of NC_086285.1, forward strand.
TTGAACTGTTCATCAAGGAGGGTAAAGTGCTGGTTATGTCTCAGGTGATAGTAATGACCCAGGTGCTCTTCTCAGTAGACATTTAAAAAAAATCCAAACACAACATCAAGGGTTTATATGAGGGCTGAAATGCCCTATTTCTGTAACAGTTACTTACCATTTTAATCACACATTCAGTATAGGTATTTGAATATCTGACGAAGCGAGCTACGAAATTAAATACTTTGTATATGACCTTCTAAGTGAGAATGTCAGGTTCTATACATCTTTTCTGAAGAGGTTTCAAAAATGTGTATTTAACTTATAGAACAATAGCCTTCTGCATTCTGGAGGCTATTTATTGATTAATTATTTCCAGATCACTTTGATTTGAGTCACAAACCTTTGTAGAGAGCTGCACTCTTGAATTTCAACAACCATTTAATAGGCATCTGATTAAAGACAACGGGATGCCAAAGCAGGGTGCTCTTTTCATTTCATTCCACTATACATTAAGATGAGAAATTCTACTGGTAATCTTTGGACTCAGCTGACCATTCCTTCACACTCTGGATGTTACTGCTGCTGCAGCTGAATGCGGCATGCAACCTAATATACTAACAAAAAATGAAATAAAAACATCATGTTGGAGAGGTGACAGATGAAGAGCGCTAGGAGGATGGAAAGACAGTAAAGGCTAGTAACCAAGGCTTTCCAGCTAAACTGCTCCCAATGATTTTGAATTAAAGCCTACACATACGGACCACTGCAACAGCTGAAGACAGAAGTAACCGCAAGCATGGGTGACCGAGGCAAGATCTGCAATTGTTTTCACCCTAGGCAATCTCTTGCCTAGACAATGGCAAAAAAACCCCTTTTGTTTCTGACCACTGCAACAGCTGCAAAGATGAGCAAGACTTGAAGGCTGTGGACTGATTTAAAAGTGGCTGAACAGATTACATCTACACAGACTCCACCAAGTTCTTCAACCATTTGATCTATCAAAGTCACCTCTATCAGATCTTAGCTGAGTTCCAGTCAACTGGATTTCATTTAGGTCCTGCTCTCTGCCAGATATTGGAAGAAGCTGGTGACAAATTGGATATCTGACACACAGATGTGTATCATCACTGCGGTTTCAGAGAATATCCTGGCTGTTTATATAAAAACTGAACATAGACAAGAGACCTGAGCTTTCACTATCTCACAAACGAAAGCTACTAGAAAAGGTGAGGAAAAAAAAAATCTAAGCAATCCTGTCCAGTATTTTTTTGAAGAAGTGCATGATCTTGGTATTATTCTCCGTTTTATAGTTGCATCTAGAAAACTATAACTCACTGAAGACGCTGAATTTGGCCCTAAAGACAACTGGCCTCCAACTAGTCCCACTGAGTGGCGACTATTCACCTGGAACAGAGTCTGTGTCCGTGTTTGGGCGTGCACAAAGTCAAATGGAAGTTAAGTATACCGATGTGCCAGTATCCCTCTGCAATGATACATTACCTATGGTCAAAATATGTGTAATACCCTAAATAAAGGGCAATAAGCTCTTTCCTCTTCAAATGCATATATGTAACTGAGGAGAAAATGGGAAAGCAGCATGCAGAAGAGAGGAACAAGACGTAAATGTGTAAAAATGCATTCAGCAAAAAGCTAGTCTTTTCCTACATGATGGCCTGGCTCTAAGTCCAGGGAAGGAAATTTGAGGATAGCCGGTATCATGGCAAATGCTCTGCCACCCCTCGTCTCAGTGCTCTTTCCCAGAAAGTGGAACTTCATGACTGGGCAGTACTTGGCAAGGCCATTAGATATGATTCCATCAATTCAGTCTTCGCCTTGGCTTCAGATCAGATCCTTCCAGCCCCTACCAGCTCAATAGATAGAAACAGCATGGGACCTCATTTTTTGGAAGCTAGTTCTGAACGATGAGCCCAAGCACAAGCTTTCAAAGCCAACTGGCAAGAATAGAATACGTGGGCAAGATGGATCTATTTGAGAACCTTGTTTAACAAAAAGAAAATACCAGCTTTGAAGTAATCTGTCACCTTTACTGGAAAATATGCAACTACAAATGCACTTTAATAACAGTTAGAACTCACTCTGCAAAATGAAGCAAATTGCTTATTTTCTCTTCCAGCCTAAAGCACACAATACCATGCATGTCAATTAACGGTCTACTTGAATACTGCATTGCACAAATGCTACATAATAGTATAGTCTTTAAAATCCTCAGGGGGTGGGAAGGGGTGGAGGGGGGGTGTGTGTGTGTGTGAAGAATAAAGGACAGCCCAAAATTGTGGGATTTTATCCTCAAAGTCTACATGGACTGTTCTCAGATGACATGGTACAAGAAGAAAAAAATATTGAGACTGAATTTGAATTAGGAAAAAGTAGCAAACAGGTGAAGATGAACTGCACTGAACACAGGAATTTATTCCTGTTTAACACTACAGAGTTTCAAGATGGAAAATAACAGCACATTTTCCTACAACCAATATTGGGAAATTCTGGACCTTAAAATCTGCAGTAATGCATCCATATTAACAAACATTGTTTGTTAAAATAACTTCCTCTTGCTTTGGAGTGAGGGGGGTTTTTTCCTTTCCTTTTTTTTTTTTTTTTTTTTAAAAAAAGGGCAAAAAGCATTACAGATTAATGACTAAAAGACAAAAATCAAGTATTGATGAAAATAAATTTTAAATTCATTGAATCACCTGTTCATCTCTAGATTATGTCAATTCTATATGTCCACCATAATTTTTCCCTATCTTTACTATGATCTGGCTTTAACATAAAGCCTTTTGAACAGGTGAAGAATAACAGGTAACGCAAAAAAAAGAAAAAAAAAAGGTTGAAGGAGAGAATAGAGACAGATTCACTGTAGCTACAGCACATCAAAGTTGCGGCGCTATCCATAAAGCAGGTTTATATGAGGGCATCTGTACACAAGGAAAAGTGATCAACAAGATCATCATTGTAATGCGGACACATGCCAGTTCCCTACAGCACAGCTTATCTGACTCCTAAACATGATGCTCCCGTGCCTGTTCGGCAAAGAGATTCTTCTAGATGCTTCTTCACAAATGGAAATAAATGCCATTCTTTAACTGAAATGTGCTCTGCTAAAGCTTGTGTGCTAAGACACTAAAAATTTTTTGCCAGTTTTGCTATTTCTGGGCAGCTAACCCAAGACCCCCCTGCCACAACGGATGCAGCCTTCCTGGGAGGTGGCGGCTCCTAGCCAGTGTGGAAGAGGAGGCACAATATTAGAGGTTGCACCCACACAGCTTGATAATGGGTTCAATGCTATAAATCCCCATTTTTAGTGCAAGATATCCCTCATTTGCTTGTCTGCACACTTGCAATTTCTGAAATGCTCATTAGAGTTACTGAGGGTACACCTGCAGCTTTTCTGCTGCTCGAAGTGCTGAAGGCACCACTGAGATAATTCAGGTATTTGTAGCCACTTGGCTTCTCATTTAAAAGGACTGCGCCAGTTGAAAATTGAAGTCTGCGAGTACATTCAGTATAGCGAAAATTAAAAAGCCCACCCAAAAGGGTAAGCCACCTGGCTAGAGAAGGAGGGAGGGGGAGAAGAAGGAGGGAGGGGGAGGGAAGCTTTCAGTAAATATCAATAAAAGCTGACCTACTCCCAAGGCAAACTTTTCGAGAGGCTGCTAGTAAACACCTTGTTAGGACACTATAGGTCCTTTGGCGTAAACTGACACTATATTTGGGCAGCTGCTAACCGGCTGAACTGCCATGCTGTGTTAGAAGACTGTCTCTATTCTTCTACCCCCAAGCAAAGGAACATTTTGACACAGTTTTGGTTAGCTGACCCCTCTTCTCCTCCACCCCCAAAACATTTCAGCTTCTAGTTAAGAATTGTCTAGAAGGTATTTTCACGCAGGGGGAGCTGCAGTTAGCAACACAGTTTCTTAGCCTCTGAAAGCAGCAATCTCACAGAAATGCTGTCACGGGCACAGGTTTATTCTGATTTATGTCCCCTTGATGCAGTCCTTCCTTTCCAGGACAGTCACCTGTCCGGCTGTAGGAGATCCACCACCGCAGGCGGTCGAAGGGAAAGTACTGCCAGAGGGGCTCTGCCTCCCAGCAAGTACCTCTCCAAGGCAAAAATCGACCTGCTGACAAATGCCACGGACACTGGAGAACTCCAAGAAGAATACACGGAAATTTGCAGAACACTGATGGGAGGGAGGAAGGGAGCATTAAGCTAGGAGGAGCAAACCGAGGTGTTCTGATGTCGGAGGAGAGTAGGTGAGGCAGGAGGAAGAGCTCTCCCTCTCCCCCTACCCCCAAAATAAACAGAGGCTTAGGGCTCTCTGGAGGACGAAGCAGTAACCTAATAAAAATTAAAGCAGCTGGGCTCTGTAGCAATTGATCTAAAACCCATGGATAGCATAAAATGATGGGGGGGGGGCAAAAAAAATAACCTAAAGAATTTTCAATGCCACTATACTGAATCTGCAACCTCCAGGCCCCCACAGAGAAACAGGGTTGCTCTTCATCTGCATTCGCTTTCGGTGTTCAAACCCTGGGAGGAGATCAGGGGCATTTGTTCCTCCAGTTACTTCTAATGTATCCAACAAGGTGCAAGGACAGGCGATCCACCTTCCGAGCTCCTGCTAAAGAGGAAGGTCTTAATGTCAAACCAAGCCTGGGAGAAAACTTAAATTGTATTCCTACCTGGGAATTATCAATAAAGTTAAACGCAAAGAGAAGAGCTGGCCACTAAATCAGGGCCTGTGTGCTTTTCTGAGGACAGGATTTCCATTTGCAGCAATTTCCAAAATTTAATTTAAATTGCAAGAGGTAATGGCTAAGTACTACGTAACTTCCATTACTAAAATACCCAAGTGAGATAATGTCCCAGCATTTTACACACACACTGACTTTCCACTTCAGGTGAATCTACAGTTTGAGGGTTTTGAGTCTGGATGTTAAAAGGTTTTGTAGAAACAGAATTACGAAGAAAACTTTGGAAATTATAACAAGTATTTTTGCCAGAAGTAACAAGCAGCTTTAAAATAAACCATTTCTTATTTTTCATATTTATTGTTTTAAAGGTATCATCAACTTGGTATTTAGGAAAGCATGCCCACAGCAAAAAACAAACAGGAACTGATTCTGCCTCGTTTCCCCTCTTATGGAAAAGTTTCAAGTTACATCAATCTAGTTATTTTTGTTGTTGTTGTTCTTTTTTGATGTATTCATGACAAGAGCTAATGGCCAGCTCTAGATGAGAAGGCTGCTGATCTTGTGCTTGTGAAAGAAACTGGATTTAATCTCCGGTTCTGCCATTTGTTGATCGTAACATAAACAACCGGTGTCAGAAGGTTCCTTTTGGTTTGAAGTAGCTGGGTCTTAGGAGCCTACCTTGAGAGATTCATAACCACTGTCTCAGTTTGCTTCCCTGTAAAAATAGGAATATCCTCATAATAAAAGAGCATCATAATAAAAGATTATCCTTAAGGATAATCATGCCTGTCTGTCAGTTAGCTACTCCAGAATATGCGAAAGCAAGAGAAGCCAATAAATAATGAAATGGACTAGACAGCGAGCTCTCTCTAGCATGAATTACAACAACTAACTTAAAAGGTTATTTACAATTTGTTTTTATTTTAGCAACTCTCAGTGACAGGCACTGAAAGGAACAAAACTGCATTTTGAGAAGATTATTTTTAATTTGATTTTGCCTTTAACAATAAAAATATGTATACATTCATAAAAGTAGTATATACTATCTCAGGGTAGCTAATGGGATTTTCGTTTACTTCGTTGGAAGAACAAGACCGTCACCACTCTAAATACACGTGTCCTTCATGCTTCGATGTTACATTTTCACAAATGCTCACCAGTAAGGCAACCCCAACAGACCCAGTTTATAGTTCAGTAAAGCAAGGCTGAAATCTAAATCTTTAGTTCTCTACGAAAAACTCACTGCAAAAACCGCAGTCTCCACTGGAAAAGGTGCGGGCCATTGAAATAAGTCAACAATAAAATTCAGCTCCCAAGTTTTATCACTGATTCAACAGGGAAACAAAGAAGCCATTGTCAGGAGTGGTTACATCTGGGAACATAAATTCAGGACTTAAAGAAGTAGCCCGATATTCAAAGGCTCTCAGCAAAGTGCTCTTTCTGGAGCCGGTGGAATTTTGACCACCTGCAACCAGGCTCTGGTTCTCAGCACAGGTATTTAAGGCTTTTGCCACTACTTAAAGCGTTCTCAGTGTATACGAGACTCCCACTGAATGTACATTACCGATACACGCACCGCACATTTTTTCTAAGTTGTATCATTATTTTACACGTGCCTGCAATCAGTAAGACTTGACAATTACACAACACGTATATTTCTTACATGCATGTATGCATATATATACATACATGTACATACCAAATAGGTGTATACATATATACACACTGAGTATATACTGTGTACATATACACGTACACTGGTATAAATCCAGGTTCCAAATTCTAATCCCAAATGCTTGAAACTTTTCCTCTTTACTGAACACTGACACTTTTCAAAGTCTCTTTTGTCTTCATTTATGTTAGTGCTTGGGTCATGTGAAATTTTATTTACGGATGGGTTAATAAAGAAACATTGCACTCAGTTTCAGCATGGAGACAGAGTATTAAAAAAAAATTAAACTGTTTATCTTTTTTAGGTATGCATTAGAAGCAGAACGGAAAGAACATCTGAGCAAAGAGGATCAAATTAGCAAGACTGGGAATTGTTTCTGCACATGTAATTTTTCAGATGTCCTTGATGACGAGTCATAATATATAAATTTAAAGAGAAAAACCTGGCCAGTCAGTAACCTTCCTATTCAGTTACTGCAGGACTTGGCAGTAAATGTCACTGCTAAAAAATATTTCACTACATTAACTTACTGGCAACCACATTTGCTGAATAAGTTCATAAACAGCCACGGGAAAAAAGACAACCAGAAATAAAGTTGCTAATGATTCACTCTTTTCTAACATGCATAATCCTCAGTTTACAGAACAAATAGATATGGAAGAATAAAGATATCCTTTACCAAGACAGTTCACTTCTCTATTCACCTGATCAAGGTGAAACTATAATCCAGAAATGGGTAAGGGCAATGTATCAAAGACAAGGAGAACATGAAGAATAAGTGAAAGGAAAAGAAAAGAATCCTTCTCAGGCAAAAGCCTGGAGCACATGCCTTGAAAAAGCAATCAGTTTTCCATTTACTAGTTTAGACTAGGTTTAGATCACTCCTAGAAAACACACTGATGACTTCTAAAACTCAGAAAAAAATAAGAAATGTCATTATTTATGCATATTTATCAGCTTATACTTGGCTCCACCATAATTACTTCCCAGTACTGAAATGCACAGGACCAAACCAAAAAGGACGCAGAGCCTGAAACAAGGGCTATTTTTCCTGTATGCTTACAGAGGGCTGGCGCTACCAGTCCGACATGACACGAACGTGTCACAGACACTCCAATGCTTAACTGATGTTTTGAGGACTGTCACTTTCTCCTCCCTTTTTTACCCTTTGAAAACTTCACGGCAGCCTGTGGGAGAGCCTGACTTCTGTGTGCAGTTGCTGAGGTAGCAAGGAGAATTTGAAAGACCAAACAAACGATACGGACTGTAAATACATTTTAACCAAAGAAACATATGAAGCAAATAGAAGTGCATGGTCTCAGCTTGCAGACTGCCTCTTTATTTTACGTCATCGCCGAGCTTATGGATTTTCAAATCATTATTTCGTCTGCTCTTGGAATACAAAACACATTTTGCAGAAACGCTGTGTGGAAAGCAGTGTAAGGAGAATAACGGCTTTGTATCAATATGGAATCACGAGGAGCCTTCAATCTGCCTTGTTTGGTTTCTGTGTGAAAATACAGTTGAAAAAAATTTCTGCATACTTTGTTTAATACAACTGGAACTGAACAGATGCTCTAATACATATACATACTCCTGATGAAATTAACTAAACAACTATCTGTTTTAAAACAGAAATAACTGTAGTGTTAAGAAAATACTGCCTTGACTACAAGTTACAGTGTGAGGCTCGCCTGTATTTCCACAGATGGGATCTTCACTGAGTCCTTACGGGGAAGGAAGGAGGGAAGGCTTCCTCAGAGAGGAAACGGAAGGTTTTTTTCAAAACTGAAAATTCAACATTTTGAATAAAATATGTTTAATGTTTTTGTTTTTATGTAAACAGAATTTCGGAAGTGATCTGACAGCCTTAAGAAATTACCATTTGAAAGAAAAAAGGTCTACATGCTTCATCTTTGATCTAGGAGACAGATTTATCACAGGACAGGATGACTGAAGTTTATTCATTAGCTGATAACCTCCACATGCAACCTAAGCCTTTAATCTGCAATAAAACAGCAAACAAGGATGGGGTTCTGAGGAAAGGAAAGTAAGTCAGCTTGGTCGAGCAGGGACACGCCAGTGGAATGCCAGGGGGCAGACAGAGGGACAAAACCCCACAAGAAGAGCCCTGTTCACCTGCCTGGGCTCCTGCATGCCCTGCATGAGAGACCATGCACGGAGACCATCAGGTTCACAGCGGCCCCGTGCAGCTGAGCAACATCTGCATAATACAGCTGCTGTCTCTGCTGGGATGGCCCAGAGGTACCTCTTCGTTAGCAATAAAATTCACATCACAGCACGCAGGGAACTCTGACAGGAATAGCTTCCACTTTAAAAGTTTTAAGAAATCAAAAGCTGCATACTCAATGGGGTCTCGTCATTTGTTTCACAGTGCTATGGCCAGCATCAGTACTTAGACAATCTGTGAGCCGCTACCACTACTACAATCCAGGAGAACCTTCAAAGCTGGAAATTTAGTATAAAAATAAAAGCAGAAAAGCAAATAAACAGAAACTGCTTAGTAACATCAAAGCAAACCCCCAAATTCTCTACTATTAAGATCACAAGTTAAAGGCATTACGGTCGACAGCCTGCCTTTTGGTAAAACTTCTTCAAAAATTAAACCTTGCAATTATGGAAAAGGTTGCGACTATGACAGATTTAAATATTTCCAAAAATCCTCTTGAGGAAGAAAGAGGAAAAAAATCCTTATTAGCACCGGCTAATGCCCGGTGATGAACCACAAAATGAGCCCACAAAGTTCTCCGAGAGACACCAATTCCTAATTTCTTTTGAATGAGAACTAAAAAAAAAAAAAAAAGTTAACAGCTGGTAACAGTTTCAGTCCTGCTTTAAACAGAGGAAACAAGTGCTCAGGGAGACAATGAAAGAAGTGAGGCTATCTAAGGCAACTATGAAGGGAGATAAGGTGGTCAGCATCGACTCCTCAGCCTGACCTCTCCAGCTCTTACAACAACAATTGCATTGGACTCTCTTTGTAAAATGCTTTTGAGATCTCTAGATAAGTGATCATTAAGCAAGCCGCGTATCTCACAGCAGAGTGATACATGCATTTCTGTACCTACTTCAAACCCAGAAACAAAGATGTTAAGCAACATGCCCAAGGTCATGCAAAGCTAAGGGCAGGAACAAGCCACCGAGCCCCGACTCTCACAGCCCTTTAGAAAGAATCCGTCACAGTCGGGCATGGACTAATAAATAACTAAATGTCTCTGTATTTGACAACGTCTGACCTACGAAAGGAAGTAGTTTCAAGACAAGTGGCAAGAAACAAAACACAGCTGCAGCAGAAAGCCCTACCAGGGAGTAGCACCAAGAACAATAAGCACCACCTTGTAGGCTATTTGTCGGACTGCCTGCTGCAGTGCCACACTGGCACAGCTATACTTAAAGAAAAGGTGACGCCAGCCACACAGACTCTTAAAAAAAAAGCAATTTGTAAAAAAAAAAAAAAAATAAAAAATAAAAAAAAAATCCTGAAAACACAGTAGCTGGTGTGTGCAACTTGCCACGCACAGAAAACCAAAACACTACCAACTGCAACTTCTAGGACATCGTGCACTAGCAAGACATGAATACCAGCTGCCTATGTAGTGAATCATCATGTTAAAAAAAAAAAAAAAGTTGTCTTTTTTTTCAGTCCACTAAAATTTTTTCAAGAAGCCGCAAAATTAAACTATTCTGCATCATAAACAAAAACAAACCCAGTAAACAGATCTCCTTTTGACTTCAGTATGCCCATCAGGACTTACACTATTCTGGTGTTTTCTGCTTTGTTCTAATTGTGTGTGGGTTTTTTCCTCCAAAAGATGTTAAAATAAGTGAAAATTAACCTCTACCAATTGCTCAGCAGCTCTTGCTATACTAAAGCAAACAGAAAACTCTTCTAGATCTGAAATTTGCTTTTGAAATTTGTATCACCAAAAGAAGAGAAAGAAAATAAAATGAACAGAACATTTCTCACCTGATAGTGCAAAAAAACCCCAAAAAACAAACAAAAAAACAAAACAAAAAAAACCCGACATGATTTTGTATACTACAAACATGTAAATAAATACTAAAGCTTTTCCTCATTTAAACTGCATTTGGAATATCCTAAGCCATTAGTTAAAATGATAGAAGAATACAGCTACCTGAAGCCTATGTAAAGAATCTCTCTTTAGCAGGCTTTTAAAGATCGCAAGCCAGAGCATCTAAAAAGCACATCCCTGAATAATTTAAGGCTCCTGGCATCTACATTGAAAGAACTCCTTTGCTAAACCTGGAGGCAAAAAAAAAAAAAAAAAACAAAAAAAACCCAAAAAAAAACCCAGAGGTAAGAGAAAGAATAAAGGTCGTGAAAGATCAGCGACAAAATCACTACTAAAAAAGTATTTTTCCTATCTTAAAGTTTAATCAGACATGGAGGAGCACGGATTTTACAGCCAGTCCTTCCCATTTACTGTCAACAGCCGTGGTCTAACATTAACATTTACCCCTTGGCAGTGTTAAGTTAAGGCTGTGATGGTCAGGGAAACAATACAGGAACAAAATGAAAGAAAAGGAAGGAAACCGATCAAGAAGGTGAAGCACAGCACAAATCCTCATTAGCAGAAGTTCAATATCAAATAAAAAGCAAAAAGCAAGAGTTTATAATGAATTTTAAATGGGTAATCTACATTTTAAGGCAAAAGAGGAAAAAGAAAAAAACAAACAACAAACTCTGGAAGAACAGAAGAAGAGACCAACGTAAATACATATTATTAAAACAAAACAAAACACAGTTATGCTATTAAGACACCAGGCAATCTGGTTTGGTGCAGGGTAATCCCCATTTATAACCAATTGTACCAAGCTCGAATTACAAATCAGTGTACTGTTGACAATACCAAGTTTTCTCTGCCAACTACATCCTTTAAACATCAGCAAATCCTACCTACTTCCTCTTGTGTCTGTCATAGAAACCATCCAAACAATGGGAGCAAGCAATCTTCACCTCAACAGCTATTGACTTCGAGCAAACTGAACACTCTATTCATTTTTACTCCTAGATGGGAGAGTCCTTGCTGTTCTACAGTATCGGAAACCCTCGCCACTGATTACAACCCGTTCAGGATCTGGCTCCTCCTCAGTACATGAAAATGGACTTGAAACAATAGGAAACCTTATCTGAGGAAGTTAACACAGGTCACCGTTCTCCACACGTGAATGCTGACTTTGTAAGGACAGAAAAACAGCTTAACCAAGTCTTTTGAATAAGGGAAGAATTTGGAAAAAAGTGTCACATACAGAATGCTGATTAAAAAAAAAAAAAAAAAACAAACACAAAAACCCACACAATCAAAAAAACCCAACCCACAATCATTCACCTTTTTGGAGAAACAGATTTTCCATTTTTGCTTTACACAACTTTTGATGTAATTGCTAAAATAAGACTCATTGGGAAGTAACTTGGATATACAGCAAACAGGTCAGCTGAAGTGTGGAAGCAGATTCAGAACGGGGCAAAACCACCCCGCCTAACACAGAATGTCCAAGTAAATGCCTGTAAAAGTGATTCCTCCCTCTTTGTGTGGAATTTCTATTTCTTATGAGAATGGAAATGAACGAGTAAGAAAATTACACTATTTAATATGTGATTGTGATATTTTTCCAGTGTAATTGCAAGCCGAAAAAAATCTTTCTGAAACATTTTTCTCCCTTAGAACTCAAAAAGTTCAGTCATTGCAGAAAGTAGAAGGTTACAAGACACTAAACTGCAATTTGTTTTTCAAATTTCACCCGAACAGGCTAGTTGTTATCTACTCTTCATTCTGCTCACTCTGAGCTAAACTACAAAAAGATTCCTTGTGATAGGTATTCAAAGTTTAAAAAAAAATTAATAAAAAGGTAATACAAGATGGACAAGGTGGGGATTTGGATGCTGTGACAAGAAAGAAAAGGTTTGGAAGTGCAGACATCTCTAAGATTATTATGGTAGGAAGAACCTCTTTCCAGAAGACACAATGGAGTAACAAAACAAATTCAACTTTAAACAGGTAAACTGAAGCTTAAAGCATTAAAGGGAAGCTTGACATGCTGGATCCTTAGCCAGCAGAAATATGCATAATCGCAGTAACGTCAATAATATCGCATGAAGTTATGCTAGCTGTTGATCTCACTCATAATATCTAAAGCCCACACCTAACTATAAATATATATATATATATTATGTTTGCTTTTTGAAAACTGATTGAAGTTTAATAGCAACCCATAATTGAAATATTCACGGTCCCAAGCTAGCTTTGAAGTTAAATCCCTAAGTGGATAAAGTGGACTGTATATCTAATCTAAACTAAATGTTTCCCTTAGTTACTAATACCAGTGCAGTTTTACTAGTTAAAATCATTATTACAGAAAAGAAACGCGAAACCCAGGGCACTTTAAGGGGCATTTAATCCTGCACAGCGCTAGGAAACAGCACATGGTCTTGGCAGTATCAGTTCCCCCCCTACCTTCCACATCCTTGCTTCAAGAGTTGACTAACTTGGTGACTTCTGGGCGAGAAAGTTTTAACCACAGCTTTCCAGCCCTGCTACTGTTACCGAAGCTCCTCACAGCTCCTTTCAATGTTACAAGTTTCAATTTAAGGCCACAAATCCACCTCTGGTTTAAAGGCCATTTCTCAAGCCATGAAGCTAGAAATAAAACGCCACTCATTTTTGCACCTTTTTACAGACTGCAGACTGTAACTGTTTCAGTGGAGCACTTCAGGTTTCTCTACATACTCTGCACATCACACACGCACGCCCCTACCTATATATAGCTTTATAAATTAAATTTGTGCAGCAAACCACAGTTTGGTTGCCTCTGAACTAAAGTGGCTGTGACGCCCCCTTCCCTTCACTGGTTTACACTTCTGTCCTTCACCATTTTTGGCTCAATTAAGTGTATTAAACATTGAACCTATGAAAGTTTGCCCATCTTCTCCCATGTTAAAAAAGAAAAAAAGAAGAAGAATTAAAATTAAAAAAAAAAAAGAAGCATCAAGTGCTCCTGCCAGGCTACTGCCAGTAAAAGGGGAAGTACTGTACAGACTTATAGATTATATATAGTAAGTCATTATAATAGAGTTTGAAGGCAGGTTTGGATCCTAGAGAAAACAGTCACAATTGTGCTACTTCTGCAGCAGTAATTTCCCCACGGCTTTGGTTATGTTGATCTCCGCTCCTGTTTCACAGAGCCCACAGCTACATACATTATATCCAAGTGTATGTCTGAAACTCCATAACCTTTGCCAGAGTAACTCTCCAGGAAGCTCTCCTGACCTTTACTTAAGATAAAGAAACCAACTGAAATGAAGAAATAAATGTTCCTTTGATAATACTGTGTAAGCTGTGGCTAAGGAACTTTGAAATACAACAGCATTAATGAAATAGCCATATTAGGAGAATTTCTTTATCACCAAAAGCAGTGACCAACTTCAATGGAGCTTTTCATTCACAGTTCACAAATTATTTTCCAAGAATCACTGACTTGTTGTGTAACGATAATTGGGGGTTAATAGAAGCCCTAACTGAACTTTGTACTCTTACACAAAGGACGTATGCATACATGACTATATTTGGACACAGCGCCGTATGTAGGATAACGTATCTGATTTTCAACTTAGAGAATAGTTTTGGTTTTCGTATTATAATTTAATGAAAGAAAAAGAGACTTTGAAGCCAGAGGTGGGGAAAAAAAAACCAACCAAAAAAACCAAACCTGTTGCAAAGGGCAACTTTAAAAGTTTAAAAGCGGCCATGATTGTTAGTTGGTATATGTACAGGAACTTCCAGAGTAAAATAAAAATAAATTGTTGCTGTACAAGTACACTATCACATCAGAGTCCAGGGGATGAGAAAACCTTTTTCTCTTTTTCTTTTTTTCTTTTTTCCCCAGAAAATGCTGTTATGAATACTCTTAATAAATTCTTCTTAAAACAGTTTCTAAATAACTGGAAAAAAAATCCTCTAAAAGATTTATAAGAAAACTCAACAAGTCTGAATTCGGTTTTTGCGTTAAAAACTATTTTAATGCAATTCTTTCTAATCTTTCTAATTTTAATCCTAGCACTTCAGTACACAAATGCTGTATTTAACAGCTATCTGGTTTAGTGAACTGCAGTAATTCACTCTGATAGGATAAATTATTTAAGTTATTTAGCAAAACGGAAAAGCTACCATGCGCTCTGCTGCAATCAGCAGGCACTGTTCAGAAGAGACTTCTGATGATGGGGAGAAGTCTTGCCATGAAGAAGAAAGATGTTCCAAGAAGCCTGTGACTTGAGTCAGATAACATTTCTCACGCCATTTCTTTACTATGCCCTTGCAACCACCCAAAACAACAGAGCAGCAGGTACAGCGAAGGGAAGCCAGCATATAACAGAACAGTAGCACTTTAGCAGGTAAAGGCATGATTTGAGGCATACAGGCTAAAAAAAAAAAAGTTTGGGCACATGTTAAGTAAAGTAGCAAGCAATGCAAAGCATCCAGCTTAACATAACTCCCGCTTCCTCCCTTTAATTCAAAGGGAAATTTTGTTTGAGCAACAAAATGCCACATGCTAAGACGACTTAAAAAAGCTTCAGCAAGTGGCTGTATTTGATTGATTATGTGGGGAATTTTGTTTATTTATTTGCACACAAAACGCACCGAGCAGCCCAATTTCTGCTCAGCAGAGCCGCCTCCTACGTCCCACACTATCTGATCCGCACCGGCTCAACATGCTCCTCTCCCCACTCCACGGACAGAGAAAACTCCCTCCACCTCCACAACCTGAGTTTTTCCCCTGCTTCCCTTGGGGCTGGGGGGGGTGGGGGGTGGGCATTACAGGAGAGGGCCCCCTGCTAAAGGTTGTACCTTCAGCCCCAACAACTTCTTTTGGCTGCACGCCAAAACGCCACTTGCTTTATCTATTCATCGCGCTGATGTCACCGAACGGCGAAAGGAGCTATCACATGATCGCAGATGACACAATAAATAACAAATATGAAGAGCCAAATATCAATATACAAATACGGATTTTTAAGAAAGGGATGATTCATACTATACTTACAACTTTCAGCCTGATAGTCTGGCACAAACTGCTCGTCATTGTCAGGTACCTGAGCTGAAGAAAGGAAAACAAAAACAAAAAAAACAGACAAACGAAAAACAAAAACAAGGAAAGAATTAAAAGAAGCCATTAAAGCATAAATAAAGACTCTTGTGCTTAAGTTGAAGCACAGCCAAGATTAAAACTAGGATTATTTTTTTTTTTTCTCATTGTTGGGTATGAAAGTCAGGCAAGCGCAGCATTTTAATATCAGCTAAACCCTGGGGCAAAGCTGTGCGGTGCAGCGCGAGCCCAGAGCAGCCCCGGCACGGAGCGATGGGGATGGGAGGACACGAAGGCTGGCACTGGCGCTGGCTCTGTCTCGCTCCCTGCACCAGGGTCTGCACCTACCCTGCCACTGGTCAAAGCCAGCAGTGCGTGTTTTCAATACACCTGCACGGAAAGTCTGCATAAACCCAAATCCCAGCGTTTTAACGCTTATGCATCTTTAACCCCAAAATACCACACCTTCAGCTTGCTTAAAAGTGATTCCAATTTTTCATGGCAGTCAGCCAACACAGTAGGGTTGGTTTGGTTTTTTTTGTTATTGTTTTAAATACTCAAAAATGACCGTTTTAACCAGACCACGAATTCGTAGTTCGATGACAACATTTCAGACATCGAAAGAAAAGATTTACTTAAAGCAAGCATCATTATTAACATCCATTCACCTTGTGTAAGATCATCTTCGCTTTTAGGAAACTTGCATCACAAACCTGAGCTATAAAATACAATCGTTTCACGGTCTGCTGATACATAATTTTGTGTCTGTGGTACCACGGTTCCTTTTCATTGTATATCTAAGACACTAGCCATCTCTCATACTGTGTTGCAAACTGATTTAAACCATTTAAGCTAGAAATACCACTGAACGTCTACTATAGGTGAATACATTCAAATGCAGTACGTGATGCTGAGAAGCGGCATCCTTGGAGAACGACCGGTTCTGGGTACCTCCCGAGAGAGATCCAGCTTCAGATCCATCCCTGAACTTCGGCACCCGCTCCTCAACATACACTAACTAGAATCCTGACGGCAAAGCTGCATAGAATTACCGGTTGGGAAAATATTTCCATTTACACATTTCTTGTCTAAACACAAGCAAATAATTCATATGATCTTAATTAAAAGTTAACATCTGCCGTGATCTGGTTACCCAACAAGATTTGAGAGGTAAATACTGGTTATATAATCATTTATCGAAACAGCGACTATCACACCATTAAATACGTTAAATAATAAAACATTAACTTTAATGCCATTCAGCACGCTTTCTAAGTTTAGGAAGCATACGCTCCCCTTCCTATACGTGCAATTGCTACTAGTTTTAACAGAATTTGTCTGAATTAAAAACACATATTTAATTATAATTACTCACAATTACTGGGAATGTGCACTACAGGACTCTTCATGGACCAGATCTCCACTCCTCACTTCAGGAACTATTTCTAATGACTTAACTGAGAGGTTTTTTCCCCAAGTTCAGAATCAGGCTCATTATATCAAAAAATTATTTGCTCTCAGGTTTAAAATAAATGTTTAAAGTCCTACTGTCTTAATTGCAGCAAACACCCCTTAAGGACAAATGACCTTGGGAAATCTGCAAACACAGATTTGAAAAGAAGTGTGAGTAAGATAAATACACGAAGTGTAATTAGCATTACTCTGAGAAAAAGCATAGCTATTGTTGCTTTGTTGTTCGGGTTTTTTTTAATAACCTATTCTTTTAGAAGAAACCAGTACCTCTGAGGACATGTTAGCTCCTCAAAGTTTGAAGCTGTATAAAACATGTATTTTACCAAACCAAATATTCCCAGTATTTTTGATGTATTACGCTTCTCTCTCCTCCAGAGAAACCACAGGACTTTTACCAGAAATGAACTCAGGGACAATATGAGCCCAAATACTAACACTCTGCAATTTCTGACATTTCATGCAATTCACTGCATGTGAATGTTAGGCATTTTCCTTACAAAAATGCCAAATATTTGACTGTCACAGAAAAATCCAATTACAAAATGAAGGTATCCTACTTCAAAATCAATCCCTGAGGATTTCTTACATTTCCAGTTGTTTTTGAATGGCTTGTGAGTACATTCAGGGCTAAAGTAATTGTATCAAGTAATTTCTTGCTTACAGAAGACACATCCCACACATTTTTCTTAAGTCAGCTATCATTTTCAAATGCAACAAGGAGACTAGTATGACTTTAATTTTTTATAAGCAAACGTGTATTTTACGTTTATATATTTATATATGTATGTGTTAATTTGTGAATCCACGACATCTGAAAAAGACTAAAAGAAAACAAAAACCCTCCTGTTGAAATCGGGAGGCTACATTTAACGATTGCAGAACTGGGACAGCAATCTTATATAACTTCCCAGAGCATACTCCGTGCACCGGACTGCTTTACCAATGCTTTATTCTGCTTTTATCAGTTTAACATGTCTTACTCCAGGATAAATCTGTTGTAGAGATATATGTACGTATCGGTAAATGAGGTCTTTTATTTTTTCCAGCCAAAGAGTAAGAAAAAGTAAAATACATCTGGTTGAACTGTCATGGGAAATCAGTATATTACTTTAGAGATAACCGTCATTACCCCTGATTTGGTCTGGAGTAAGCAAGAAAAATACACTTCACTTCATTCATGGATCCCCAAAATTTATGAAGGCATATTTAATAGAGATCAAGGCGCATCCTTTAACAGTACTCTAGAAATAGGTAGACACCACGCTGTCAAAATGTATTTTAAATACAATGTTGACATAGCCTTAAAAGCCTCTGTAGGAAAAGGGAGTACAGCAAGTTAAGAAGTGTTTAGAACTCTGCCAAATAGAAACAAGACAAATAACAACATCCAAAATCTTCAACCCAGGAACATACATTTCCTACTGGAATCTAATTTTAGTAGCATCAGTACGTTAGAAAGGAGCCCACAAGCCTATACGAGGAAATTAAAAGGACCCGCTAACTGTTGAAAATGAGAATTTAAAGTACTCCTTTGTTTAATCTGGTATTATTTTTAAATTAGCAGAACTGAAACTCACACATGATCATACTGCAGAAATGCAAGCAACCATCAGCAGCCCAATACACGGACTTCTTCCACCAGCATCTTGCTGTGAGGGGGCAAATTGTTGGGATACATCATCCCATTACTCAAAGGGAAGAAGAGGGCTTTTGTACCTTGAGTTTGGATAATTACAGGCAGACTTTGTAGCAAATTAAACAGACAGGTAAAGACACTTCAACCTGAATGTCCAAAGGAAAATGTGACTTGCGGTGCTGCAACTGTCTGCACATTTATACACATACGCCATTCATTTCCCCTTTTCTTTTATTCACAAATACTGCAATTCAGCTAGGCTGCCATAAAATCTTCATTGGTCTTCTGTTAACATACTCAACACAAGACACAATGCATAAATCACCAAAACTTTTTTTTTTTTTTTTACTTTGCCATTCAGAGGAAAATTGAAAAAGATATCTGAAATGATCATCTAACTGAATGAGAGTATTTCCCTGAGCTACTTAATTATGGGGGTTTGAGAAGGCAAGTGTATTCCAAAAGACTAATAAAAGGTTTTGAAGGATATTAAGCACGTGGCTTTTACTGCTAATAGCAGAAGCAGCCACATTAGTTCATTCCACATTCAGAGCCATCAAGTCTCAGACTCCTGAAGCAGACAACATCTGCAGCATAAGCTATCCAGCTCGGTCTAGATTATTACCAAAAGTTTTCTTTTTCTTCTGATTATAGCTACAATGTCTCAAGAGGATTTGGGAAGTGTACAGAAATGTTAATGATGATCTTGAGAATGTTATCAGTTTAGATTTTACAGTTTCACTACCTACCGAGTTAAAAATCCGTTTGCCAAAAGCAAACATTCACAGCACAAAAATACTTAATATTTGTTTGGAGTTTTTACAGCTTTAAAAAGCCTTTGAAAAGCTGAACTGACAGTTCATTTTGCAAAGGGAAAGCAATTTGGGGGGGGGGGGGGGGGGGAGGTTTAAAACTAGGGCCTGTTAGCTTGCTTTCATTGCCAGTAAACAAAAATAAAAAGTCCCCATTAACAAGCACCCAGGACAAAAGGAGTTAATATTTAATTAAAACCAGCTCTATCCACTGTAACAATGACCTGGAGCCAAACAAGGCAGAAGATGTATGAGTCATTCTTTCTGCCAGTGAATGAGACAGCTGATCTCCGAAGCAATTCCTCAAGACAAGCAGTCAGAACTGGAGTTCTGCCTCCATTCACAAAAACACAGTCCAGCATGAACCATGTGGCCCCAACCACAAGCTTTTCATGTCACACCCTTCCAGAAAGCTACAGCAAAGTAAACTTGAACTTTAGGCATAAACACACTGATTTCACTGCTTTGTCTCAAGATGCAGCGCAGACCTGCTGAGGAACGTATTTAATAAATGAAAAGTTAAGCGAGCTATAAAAGGCTTAAATTTAACTCTTCCTTCTCCCAGTTACAAACTGCTTCCAAAAGCTCAGCTGCGCTCCAGGGAAAGGTGCTCCTGTTAAAAAAAAAAAAAAAAAAAAAAAAAGAAACTTTCCAGAAAAACAAGAAGCTGCAAACCTCCTCGCTTCACTTCAAACTTTATTTCAGGTAGCGGAACACTTCCTGTGGTGCCGCGTTCTCTGACCTCAAGCTTCACTTTTAGAGCTAAGAGCAATTCCTTTTAAAGTATCAATGATTTATTCAAAGTGGCAAAAGAAATTGGAATTGACAGGGAATTATATATGAGCAGCAGCATTTTGGCTTCAGCTAAAATAAGACTTCAGGCCTCAACAGTAATAAGTCTATTGAGTTTTCTTTGATTTATTGTCACTTCTGAATATCTGAAAGATTGTATAAATTTTAAGTATTCCTGAAAGATCGGGGCGGGGGGGCATTTTGGTTGTTGGTTGGTTTTTGTTTGGTTTGTTGCTTGTTTTTTTTTTTTCCACAGGAACAACTGTTTCTAACAAAGGAGCATTCAGAAGGCAAAACAGTGACAAATTTCAAGATGGTAAAAAATATTATTTCCCATAAGCACTGGATTTGCTGTCAAAACAACCCCAAACCCTTTTTACATAAAGTGAGATGCTCTGACTAATAAACTTAAATGGAGTTCAAAACTAGCTCCAGATCTCAAAATTCTTCCTTATGTGAATAATCCCTAGGAATATGAAGATGGGTTTGTAGAATCTGCTCTTCATTTGCTGCTATGCTAAAAATGAGAAAAGAGTTAGCTTAAAAGGAACACTCACATTTAACATTTCACTACACCCTTCATAGTTCACAAACCCCACTACACCTTTGAAAATTATTATTTTGAGTAAAAGGCACCTACTTCTCCAGCAAACAAGAAAAAACTTTAAAAAGTTTATTACTACACAGACTTTCAGACTTGCAGATTTCTGGTGGTTTTATTTCTTTTAGCTTCCTTTTTAAAAGAGCACCCCTTTCCTCCCCCCATTTTTTCTAATCTACCTTGTCTCTTTTTTATGCACAGATATTTAAGATCAAGAGTTAGGAGTATTTGAAAGCCAAATCTGTCAGATCACTAGAATAAAATAAAAAAAAAAAATTAAAAAAAAAAAGGCTGCTATTCTCTGGATTACAAATTCCAAAATGAAAATCCTTTCACTGCTTTTGAGAGTGTCTGTCCCTCTCGGACAGATTTCATCCATGGATGTATTAAATTATTATTTCTTGCCTATTTTTGCTCCTATAAAAATGCGGATAGTTCTTGAATACGGCTACATAGCATTTGCCTTACACTGGGTAAATTTTACAAGTTTTTAGCAGAAGAAAGTATTCAGCCAGAGTAAGCTGCTACACATCTTCACTGATTTACATGAAGTCACTTTTACTAGACTAATATTTGAAGATCTACTACTTTCATTAAAAACAATCCTTTGAGAACTAGGAACTACTCGTTTTCATACCTCCTCATTTAAGAAATAAACTAGAAGTCAACAGTAGCTTAGACATCATCGCGATGCTGGTGCATCCTTCATGATAGCAGAACAGAGGGCAGAAACTTATTTCCTAAAGTTCATTCCAAATTTGGGTATTATTTGAGAGAAACAACTTACTTTCAGATACCAAGAACTGGCTTTTAAATACTGGTAGCTTGTAGTACCCATCCACTCAATTTCGCTAAGCTGCAGTAGAGGCATCAACCCGTTACCTTTAGCTATTATTTCAAACCACTTACTGTTCACTTAATCTTTTTGTATTTTTTCAAGTGACCCAAAGAACATTGTATTTTATTTTTCAGTTTATTACCATCTGAGAAGCATATTATCTGTTGCTCTAAGAAGCAGATCTAGTGCATAAAATCATTATTTATCTTTGCTTTGAATGTCTTTTACGTATCTTTAACACGCTCTAGGAGAAACTAGTACCCGAAAGAGTAATTTTAAAGAAAAATCTGGGTTTTTGTTAATCTACTGTTCCCTCAAAACCAAATGCTTTCACAATGGAAAGAAGACTTTCACTCACTAAGAATTTGCTCTCTCTTCTTTTTATTCCAGAGTAAGAAGTAACAGCTACCATGATGAGATAACATTAGATTAATATTTGACCCATTTTTTTCAAGTCACTGAACAATTGCTATCTGCCAAAACCAATCTGATTCCAGATGTACAGAATCAATAAAGTCATTTTATAATATTATCATGACAAAATGTTGCCATCGAGTTATTTAAATATAAAACAAAAGATAATATCTGAATAATATTTGCCTTGGTTTGCAATAGGCAATTTTAACTATTTCCTTTCATGTTTGAAGGTTGAAACAAGTATTAAAGGCTTCCCACTTTCAATTTCTGGCATCAGGAAACAGTTACAATCTATCTTCTGTCCTGCATAACAATTGACATGAGGGAACCTTATTCAGAGTAAGTTTTACATCAAAAGAATTTAGATTCTTTCCTACACATTTAATACTACAGAGTAAGAAGCAAAACTTATTTCCATAAAAACCTAGCATGCAGCTAGTGGAATACATTTGTAAGTTTTCTGTAAGCAGTATTCAGCTTGTTAATTATGGAGTAATAAAATATTAAAAAGGTTACTGAACTGGTTACATTTTGGATTAATTCTTTCCTACATGCGAACCCCCCACCATTTCCTATCAGAAAAGAATACATTTCTTTTGTGTTTACTTGTTTACCACCAACTTGTCACAGGTGACACTAACTGTAAAAATCTCCAGGCTAAAATACGTGATGTAGCTGCAGGAAAAACAAACCCAAAAAAAATCCACAAGCATGTTTTGAGTGTCTCAAAATGCGACTCACTTTCTTCTCCTAACTAATAAGTAGATTTTTGACCTGGTTACTCCCCAGTGGGGATCTGAACTCGTGGGAGAAACCTGGTCAGCTGCCACTGCTTTTCTTAAAAAGGGTCAAGATGTTTTAAAATTTCATGGTCATTTCCCTGGCTCCAGAGCATTATGAAAAGAAATATGTAAACATTACTGATGCTGCCAAATTGGCAGACTTCTAGCCTATGAAGGTCCAGAAGAACATAAATGGACACATCTAGCAATGGGTAAACAAGTCTGATTTCAAAATCTGTTTCCTGGCTAAGCTCAATCTTGTAGACATTTGAGCAGAGCTACAATATCCTCAAACACTAGTATATTATACAGACTACCAAAAGTTGTTTTGAGTGGGGTTTTTTTTAATAAAAATTTGGGATCAAGTTTATAGCTCAATATTTGAGTTTCTCATCTTGACTTTTTATTTCAGTTTTAGTTTAGCCTTTAGTAAAGCTGTGCAAAGTTTGTGTTTTATGGAACAGCTAAAACCATGGCATGGCCTGAAACACGCAGTTTTCTTAAAATATTTCTAGAACACTGAAAAATCTGTAATATTTATTTGTAATGTGCCATGGAAAAATATGATTATAACATTCTTTAGCTTTATTTTCCTCTACTATGTGAAAAGGCAACTTTTTTTTTTTTTTCATTTTTAAATACTTACCAGACGATGCTATCTGCTTTTACAAAGGTTCC
The DNA here is from genome assembly GCF_963924245.1 of Chroicocephalus ridibundus. NCBI lineage: Eukaryota > Metazoa > Chordata > Aves > Charadriiformes > Laridae > Chroicocephalus > Chroicocephalus ridibundus. The sequence continues at coordinate 31,650,013 of NC_086285.1, forward strand.
TCAACCTAGCTGACACAGGACTAGACACCTTTTCCCTCTCAAAACCTATCTAAATTTATTAAGTGAAACAGACTCGGCTAAAGAGAAAAAAAGGCTTTCAAACAACTCATTCCAGTCTAAAATAAGCAGTGCCTCCAGAATAAAAATTGCCATTACAGTAATTTATGCACCTACAGAAATGATTAAATCAGTTTTACATTCCATATTATTTTTCAAACTTACATTATTATCTGCACATGCATTATGAATCTGCCTCTATTTTTCTGACTTACGACGAAAGGAATTTAATCATTTTCAGAAACAAAAACAACTATGCCTGTGAAAAATCAAACTAAAAGTTCTCCTCTCCATCAAAAAACAGTATCTTTTGAGTGGTATTTTAACATACTTCTAGCTTGTTGGAATGAATGAGACGATACAAAATAAAGAGATCCTAAGGCACATTACCACAGGGAGACAGTTACAGTTGTATCTGATCATTATACTACAAAAAAATTATCTTAGTACAGGACATCCTGTTTTCAATTATTAGGAAAAAACCATATTAATTCATAAAAATACATCCTTTGATGCATTAAAGAGGACTTTTTTGATTATATACAGAATAATCACACGCTAAAAATAATGCTAGGAGAATAAAAATGTCAGCAAAATAAACAACACCCCACAACCTACCTACAGGTTAAGAACTTGAGTAACTATATATAAAGCTGTTAAAACAAAATCAGTATGTAGGCAGGTAGTCATCAGCAATATTTCCCTCTCTCTATGAAAACCAGCAGCAAGCAGTCCACCCCAACATTTATCCTTTCCCAAAAAAAGCGTAACATCTATTCTATAAACAACTGTGCATAGTCCAGTACACAATAAAAATTAAACATATGTGAATACTCACATTCATTTAAATCAGGATAAATTTGGAGAGATTATGTTAACTTCCATCAAAATCATGTTTATTTCAGATGCAGAAGTTTACTTCAATATTTCAAGCAGAAATATTAAGAACAGACAATGCATAAAAATCTTTATTCTTGAAATAATAAATAGCAAAGAAAAAAAAATCTGAAAATATTGCTGAAGAGAACAAATACACTTCAACAAGCAGAAAGCTATCTTGCATTTTGTTAAAGTTCTCTTAATGCAGCAGCTCATTTTTTATTATTGTTAAATGAATCTCTCAACAGCTACTCTAAATTCAGATTTCTACATTATTGTTCTTAAACGTTTTCTCTTCAGTAGAATGTGCTCTGCAAGATTATTTGAAATACTTAAAAGCACAAGCAGGTGTAAAACAGACCGATGCCAGTTTTCTAATCACCCAGTACACAATCTCACAACTACAATACGCAGACAAAAATAACATGCAAAATATTTAAAGGTTTCAGAAAAAAAAAAAAAAAGAAATAGTACTTTTTAAGTATTCCATACACACCTAATGTTCTGTGTTGTGAACAAGGTGGAAAGAAGACACTTGCACTTAAATCTTGAAGCATCCCGTCCCGATGAACCCAGAGAAACTAATTTCTGCCATCAGAAAAGTACTCCACCAGAACACCAAATAATTATATGTGCTGCTCTAAAGGAAACAGCAAGCCCAGTTCTGGCTGTATGTAGTCTCTCGAGGTACAATAATATAAACCTGATCAATTGCAATTAAAATCTGAACACAGGCTTAGAACTTGAAGTCTTGGTGCATTAGTTCTTGCCAAAAGCAGATGTGATTGTGAGCTGGAAGCAATTTCTCCTGGTAATTTGTGATGACACTGGGTAGAGCAGCCCCAGAGTCCCCAAAGACAAACTCATCAGAGGCTCTAATGTATGCATGACACATGAGGTGGCTCTTTTAGAGCTCAATTAATTGGGCTGAACATTAAGACAGCAAGTTCAGGACTTTTTTTTTTTCTTCCCCCTCCAGAGTTGTTTTTCCTCTTTTTACAAGCAGTTTTTTCCCTTACCTTCTGCAAGCCACGTCTCCTGTAATTGGCTCAGATCTTGAAAGAGTTCTGAAAAAGATGAAGACAGGGATAAAAGACTCACACCTTTAATCTCTTTGTAAGATTAAAATATATTTGAAAATATATTTTTCCTGAAGAACAATGTACACGAATTCTATTTTGGCAGGCAAACGAACAGACAAAGTAGGTATTTTCGGGTTGCAGTTAATGATTTTTTCTACACCTATTAATAAAAAAAGAGGTAATTACTGTATTATTTTATCAACTCTTGAAGTAATAACCAGAATCTTAACCAAGCTCTGTAGTATAAAAGGCTCATTCAGCAATGCATAGAAAAGTTAAAAATTATAATCTTTCTTACAGGTGAACTATTTCTCCTTACACAATTTGGGCCTCCTGCAATATCTGCCCCAGATAAAGCTCTCTTGGACTTCAGCAGGAGTTCTGCCCGAACAACGACTGAGTATTTTTATTAGTAGGGTCGTAACTATCATATAAAAAATTCGAAGCAAAGACCTGAGATGCTGCAATAGCTAACAGAAATGGGAAATCTTTTGTACTTCCCCTTATGCTTTACTTTGTATGATAGGAGAATCACCACTATTTCCTCTATGCTGCACTCACTGTACTTCTTTAAAGTGAAACGACTTTCTCCATGGACTAAGTTTTGCAGCAGCTTATCTTTCTTTCCAATTCACTGAAATCTTATAATGGTTGTAAACCAGAGCAGCATTCGGCTTACTTGCAAAGCTCAGAAACTCAGTTATGAAAATTCTGTTTACTAAGTCGGATATTTGAACTGACAAATGGTTTATTTTTAATTTACTGTATTTTGAGAGAGACTTCCTCTTTTATGAATGCTGACAGACAACTATTTACATACACTCAAATGACAGAGGCTATTCATTTATCCTGTGGACTGATACCTCATGTTCATGCTGGGAAATCATTTAACTGAGAATCAGAAAATTGACTTCTTTTCAATCTACCCTAGAATAAACTTTTCCAAACAACTAGGGATTTTGAAAAGTGTATCAGTGTGTCCTCACCCTGGTAAGATTTATATAGGGGTAAGTTGTAAACCCCTATATACCTTCCTATATGCCTTATGTACTCACAGGGGTGTAGGCGTAGCATCTATACTGACCTTGTAACCTAAAGAAGTGTTAACAGCTATCGCCAGACTACAGTTCTGAAGCTGCAATCACGTGAGTAGCTACTGATGGGACTAAGTTACAAATCCTTGGCCCTCCAAAACTTTGTCCACTCTAGAGTTCCTTAACCGAATTTCCCGGGATTTTTAACCCTACCAGTGTCACACAGCAATAGAAATGGGCTACCAGACACCAGGAGCCTGACTACTAGCTCTACAGTAAAGCTAGAGTGAAAACCAACAGTCTGCACACTGGCATTCTTGCTCCTGCAACCCCCAGTGAAGACACACCAGTGAAAAGGATGTTAAGAGATGGGAGGAATGAGGAAAGCCCTCAATCTCAAGAAGCTTGAAGGTGAAAAAGCCGTGACTTGTGTCAGATGCTGCAAAGGCTTGGCCTCAGTGCATGACATCCGTGTGCCACACCTGCAGCAGCACCTAAAACGCAACAGGGGAAGTCAAGGAAAGAATATCAACTTTATGAGTTTACTGCCTTTGCCGGTTTGTTCTGCAGTAGTAAATGCAATTTTCTTGTCTTGTTTATTCAGATTGATCTAGATATATTTATCTCCAAAATAAATAAATAAAGAGCTCTCAAAAAGCTTCTCTGCATTAGTAAGTGGGTGGGGGGAGTTGGGGGGGGAGAACAAGCCCTCACCTTCTGAATCATGAGCCAGGTCTCTGTTAATGAATTTTCTTTTCCTGACATTTGTCGGTCTCTCATTACAGTTTCTCCCACGCGGATTCTATAAACAGGAAAGATCAGTTACTTTAGAAATCTGAGGGTTTTGGATTTTTTTTTTCCATTTAATCAAGAATACTCAAAGCTGGCATGAATTCTTCATTTTCAAATAGGGAAATGATCGTTTTGCAGCCTCCAATTTCTAGCAAAAGATAGTGCTGAGCACCTACCTAACATCCTCCAAAAGATTCCTGTGACTAAATGCAACACATTTCTATCTATCTATGTAGACATCTATTTGTACAGATACATATATAATGTGTTCAAGCTGCAACACAATACCAACCATGTATTTTTAGCATCTAAAGTACATAAACCTACACAATAACACATAAATCCCCTCTGCATGAGCTACAGAGGAGAACCCAGATATGAGATTATAATAGACTTCTTTGTTTCCCTGCGTTGCTTATAATATTGTTTGCAAAGTCCTGAAAGAAAAAAAAAAGGGAAAAAAAAATATGTTAACGTTTGCCTCAACTTCATTCTTCTGAGCATTGCAGGCAAATGGAGCCAGAAACTTTGAATGCAGCTGCTGCTGCTCTTGACTCTCTCATCCGCTAATCATGTGCATGATTTTTTAATCATCCCAAAACTGTCTTTAAAAGAACGCGATGCTTTATTGAAATAACTAAGAAGACAGGCTCATCTTGCAGGCAAGGCTCCCAGATGAAGAGTCGCCCCTACAGCGGCAACAAAGCAGATACTCTGTCTGCAAAACTCCCCCACAGAAATAAGTCGGAGTCAAGTTTATAAACACCAACTTTGAACCGATCACTCACATTGGTGACCATGTAAGGCACTTGCTGGTCATAAAATCCATCCATTCTGCAGCTCTTCCGCAAGTCTTAGCTCAGTGTTTTATTTACTGGGCATTTGATCTGGAGATTTCCTCGGGATCTGGACTCCAATCAGCCTAGAGGGGAATACAAGATGGCTTTTAGATTTTAAAAAAAAAAAAAAAAAAAAAAAAAAAAAAAGGAGAAAAAACATGAATGAACTGCTTGAATTTGCATAGCTAATTAACCTCAAAGAGTCCCATTCATAAAAAACAACCCTCCCTTCTCTGCCTTCACCTGGGTTACACGCTTCTGCCAGGAAAACACGGAGCGAAAGCACTTCGGAGGCGGCAGCAGAAAGCCGGGCGAGGGGCCGGCTTTTATTTACGCTCCCCGCCGTACCCCCCGGGCGATCCGCGCAAGTGGCAGCGGCCCCGACCCTCCGCAAACGTGTGCTCAACTCGTAATGGCGAACGGCGGGGCTCGCCGCGCACCTCACGGCGGCGGCCACAGCCACGCACACACACACACACCCCCCCCACACACACACCACGCACACCCACACACACACCGAGCCGCCTTCTTCCCCGGCCCCCCCCCGGCCCCCCCCCCCCCCAGGCTCGCTGCTGCAGCCCACCACCGCGCAATCCCGCGGGGCGGCGGACAAAGTTGCGGGAAAGGACCCACCTGAAGGCCACGCGCGGCGGTCGGCTGCACAACAACAACAACAAAAAAAAAAAAATTCCCTCCAAATTTAATAAAAACATTAATTATTCCCCGGCACTTCCCCCTTGGAAGCGGCGAGCGCCACTGACAGAGCTCAATCCCGTGGTTTTTCCTCTCCTCCTCCTCCAGGGGCCCCCGAGCCGCGCCGGCGGATCCCCGCCGCCCATTGGCTCCCACCGCCCCCCGCCGGATCGCCGGATCGCCGCCCGCCCGCCCCGCACCCGGCCCCGGGCCCGCCGCCCCCCGGCCACGGCCCCGCCGCCAGGGCGGGGGGCGAGTCTCCGCTCTCCCCTCCGATCCTCTGCCGGGGGTGAGGTTGGGGGGGGTTGGGGGGGGGGGGGGGGGGGGGAGGTGTGGGGGTGTATCGGAAATCGCAACTCGGATGCTTGGCGGTGCCGCCGCACCGGATCCCGGGATCCTGCTGCGGGCACATCGTGTCCCGTACACCCCCACCCCCCCGCCCCCGGGTGGCAAGGCAACCCCTTCCCGTCACGTAATTTAATTTTTAAAATAAATACGTAAATAAATAAATAAATAAATAAATCAAAAGTTTAGCCCTCCTGACTCCGAAAAGTGAAGAAAACGCCCCCCCACCCCATACGCTCCCACCCCCCCTCCCCGCAGACGCCCCCACACTCTGCCGGCAGAACAGTCCCCTAAAACTTCGCGGGAGCCCAGAGGCGAGCGGGGCGAGGGGCTCACCCCGCGCCGGCGGAGGCTGTGCACCGCTCCCGCAAGATCGCCTTAGCATCCCAGGGTTCTCGGTTAGTTGTTAGGGGGTTTTTTCTGTTTTGTTTTTTTTTTTTTTTCTTTTTCTTTTTTTTTTTTAGCTGAATCATAGAAAGCAATTGTTATTTCTACTAGGATGACATAATTTCTAGGTTTTGTGGACAGATTTTGGCAGCATCCAGGCACCGGATCTAGGGTGTTTTGTTGTGTTTTTTTTTTTGGTGCAGCGGTGCCAGGACATATTAAAGCTCAGGATTTCTGAGGACTTCTCAAAGAAAGTGAGCTTTCTTTTCTCCGTGTAGAGTGGCTGCTGGAGGGTCATGTCCAAAAACTCTTGCTTTTTCTTGAACTGCCAAAATGCACGAAAGCAGATTGTGTGGTTTCATAGAGCAGCTATATTTGACCTCTCTTTGAGCACTGAAATCCAGGTATGGCAAGAATCAGGTAGTAAATTTAGGTATTCATGACAGTCTTTTGCTGCGAGATAGCAGATATTCAGATTTTTATGCTCTGATGTAGTTCAGCAATTAGCAGGCAGGGCCCCAAGCTAGAAAGACCAACTTTGCCCTCAGCCCTTTCTGAGGGCTTTCTTTATAGCCGAGGGCGTAAAAGCAACTAAAGAAACCTGCTTTTGCATAAATTGCCTGCAGTGGTGGCATTAACAACATTCAGGTTACTTCTTCTACACTACTTTGTTTTGAAGATTACAGTTGTTTCGCTACACTCTATTCTGGAGCATATTACTTTCTTCCACAACCTTTCTTTTTTTTTTTTTTTCCCTTTCTCCTCCTGTTCATACTCACTTGCCATCTGTTCTGTCCAGCCAAGGAAGAGGGAAGCACCACGCTCCCACCTCTTCTGTCCTTCCCATCGGCCCTTGTCATGGAAAATGTCCACTACCAGCAGCTTGTTTTCTGTGCTCTTCCTGCTTTTGTTTCCACACACGCACCTCAGCACACCTGGAATTACAAGAAAGTACTTAATAATATTATAAATGATATATAAACCTATAATCATTTTATTGTGTTCTTGGCCAAGTCTCCAAGTTGCTGCTCCTCTAAGCCAATTCTGTGATATAATTGGGGAATAAAACTCTACCAAATACTCCAGATATAAATGAAAATTCCTGGATAATGATTCCATCGTTTCATATTTATACCCATACCCAGACTAGAACAGCTGCCGGGCCAGGAGTGATGGACGTGTGTGAAGGCTGTGGCTACACATCTGTCCCCAGCAAGCACATAGTCACTTTAACCTATAGACCACACAGCTGATGCAGCTACACCATCTCCGGTTGTCCATCCCACCCTGCTGAGTGAATGGCTGAGCCACCCACCCATCAACCAGCCCCCGAAGCACTAGGCTTTACCATGTACTCTTCTAAACCAAAATCGGTGATGGATTGTCTTATCTCTAAACAGCGCACTAAAAATTGTTGGTGTGTCAGTCGGACAAGCTAATGACACCAACCCCAGCTGAAGTTTCCAAGGGACCTCAGGCCCATCAGGTATTAGGTACCGCCTGTGGCATTTGCACCGCTGGATCCCGCCTTGCGCTTCCCTACACCAGGGCTGGCACCTCACAGGCTGCCGGCACCGCACCGTGGCCACCTTCTAGCGCGCACACCCCCATGGCCACAGGTTTGGCACCCCAGTTTACAGAGCTGGAGGTGGTTGGCACGCTGCAACAGCCGAGCTCTCTGTGCTCCCGCTTGGGCTGTAACTCCAAGAGAGGCCGTGCATTAAAGGTGTCCTGGCAGGAGACGCGCTGTATCGCTTGCTGTTACTCCTCACCCCATCCGCCTCTTCCTTCCCTCCTCCCCGAGCTGGTCCTTTCACACCCGCTGGGGAGGAAAGGAAGAGTAAAGCTATTTTGAAGCCCTCTTTATCCTCCTCCCTGTTCATCCACTGTGCTGAGTGGTACTCACAGAAACTTCATTAACTATTAAGAAGTAGATGCTTACAGGAAAAAGAAAAAACAAAACAACCTACATAACTACTGGCAGAAACGCAGCCTTGTGCCATCACCCGTCATACCTGTCTTACATGTAAACTGATGCGGCCACGGTAATTATTTTGTAGTTTTTCATGTTTATCCAACATTCGTGCAACTTTGTTTTGGTTTTGGACTTTTTTTTTTTTAAATGAAGTTTTTAACTACTATTTTCAGAAAAAAGTATTCTTAAATATTTTTTTAAAAAAGTAAACATTTTAGAAAAGTAAAAAGTAACATAAAAATCACTTTTTTTAAAATTGAAAAGACTAAACAGTTTTTACCAAATTGAAAATATTTTTTTAAAATGTGCTGAATTTATTTTACTAGAAAAAAAATGCATTAAAAATTCAGCTTTTCTAGTGGTACCGATTTAGAAGCAAGATATTTGTTTTCTTTTAGAAACATATATTCAGTTACAGTATAAAGCTTCACTATATATTGAAAATTAGATATTATTTCCATTTTATAATGGCAATATATACTTCACACACTTATCTGAAAGAGGACAATGAGATACATATTTCTTACTCGATTTGACACACTATGGAGCTACAAATAATTGCTGTAACATAAAAAATAGAAGTAAATCCAGACAGACTGAGCAAAGACAAGATTTGATAAACTGGTTTCTCCTGGAAAATGTGAGAAGAATTTAACCACATTTTCAAATAAAGAAATAAACCATCATAATCCAGTATGATAAAATCTCAATTCAATATGGAAAAAAAAATAATGAACTGACTTGATAACAAGACAGAGAATTACACTCAAAAATGCTTTATGCTGAAAAAATAAACCTTTTGGACATCTTCATAAAATTACACTTACACCAAAGAAAATCCTGCAGAAAAAGGATAGTCACAATTGAAATGCAATAGCCAAGTATATGTCAAACCAATATTAAGTTAAAAAAATCCCACTTGTTTTTCTGAAATTGTTTAGTCTAACAATTCCTTCCAGGCATTTGCCCAGTAAATGTGATGTACTTATGGGCCTGATATACAAGAAAAGGGATGCTGTCAATGCTGTCAATCCAAACAACTGTTAAGCAACTTTTAAAACATAGTCTACAGCAGACTCAATAAAATAACAACTAAGCGTGGGACTGACTGCAGCAAAACTATGAAAACCTAATGAGATTTCTGTCTGGTAAATTAACCCTTGACCACGTTTTAACCTCCTGATGCTGACTCTTTCAGCAGGTTAACAGTGCTTATTTTGTTGTGATGCTACTGGCATACAACAAAGTAGTATGTAATAGCAAAATTAAAAAGAAAAAAAAAAGATAAACTAATAGGGCAGATACTTGCCCAACAGCATGGCTTTTTTGTAAAGTCTTTGCTTCAAATGCAGCATTCAGGACCAAACAAATTAGAAAAAAGGAAAGTGCCAGTAGGAAGAAAACATATGATGATTATATCCATATGCTAAACTATCAGATGTGAAATTCAAAGTACATGCAAACAAGTATCTTCAAAGAAAGAAAGAAAGAAAACAAAGAAGTAATCCCAGTTTGACAGTTTTTAGCATATGAATTAATAACACATTGCATACATCACTGTAATTTAGAACTAGCATTGCACAAACCTAGAGGCCTCTGTAAGTAACTACATTTAAATGCCCATTTACCTCATAATGCAGTGCAAGGCAATTTTCAGTAAACATTTATGTACTAGAAAATCATGCTTGCCAGGAAAACTAAAATTAAGATATTCCACAAACAGTGCAAGAAACCAAAAGCCCAAACAAATCTTTTATTGCAGAAAGATGAAAAGTAAATTTAGTTTAATAATATTTTCAGCCTTCGTCAATAACTATGACTTCAAACTTAGGGCTGACTATAAAAGCTTTAGCAAGGAGAAGGCCTGGCAGCTCTCAGACCACTGGCCTGTTTGTTGGAGCAAAGTAACCTCAGTATTTTTCTGGCTCTGCTAGCAGTCTGCTGGGCAACCCCTGTTATCTCACTGGGGGTGTTGTTCCTATGCAGTGCGACAAAGATACTTTCTTCACTTGAGAAGTACTGTTGAAAATTATAGAAAGTCTATTGCTATTGATTGCGGAGATCCTGGCTGCACCTAGCTCCTTGGATTGTCCTAATCTAGCTCCCTCGGAATTGGTGAAGGGCAAAAATTGTGCTACAGGTACATAGTAACTTCAATAACAGTTGCTAGAAAACAGGAGTGGATCATGTAAACCTGTGAATTGATGCTCAGGAAAGAACACTGAGCTCTGCGTGCCATCTCAACCAAAGCAGTATGCAGTCCTTTATCACAAACTACCAGAGAACAAGTTAAATGGCAGCTTGATTGATTCATATAAATCATCACGATCCCATCTCAACAATGCTCATTTCCTGATCAATTGAGCAAATCAAAATAAAATTAAAAATAAATAAATAAGAAAAAAGAGGTACTAGCCCAGGACCTAATATAGCAATATATGAGTCACTGGAAGAACAAACCAAGTAAAAACATTTAAATGTAAAGTGTAATAAGTTCCTGCAGGGTCAGCAAAGTTCCCAGCTTGCTCTCCTTGCAATTACACTCGTGAAATGGCCAGCCATGATTAAGTGGTAATGAAGTAGCCTAGAAGTCATTTGGATATCAGGCCAGTCAAAGAATTTGTGCACAACCCCTAATCTCACAGATGGCTTTAATTTGCATGTCCTCCCTTATGAATACCAAGAGAGAATCATGCAAACACTTCAGAATCCTTCACATACTTTATGTGAGTTTTCTGCCCCGCTGTAGTTCATAAGGGTTGTAGAAAACCTCAGATCTCCTGATGCAGTTATAGTCTAAGACAAACATGAAGGAAGAAAAAGGAAGACAAATGCTTAAAGATTGTGTTTACTAAGCTTGCTGGAAAATCTGTCGTTCAGAAGTTGTTCGGTACACATTAAATGGCTTTGGTCGTGATTTAAGCCCTCCTTACAGCCTGAAACCCAGAAGACACAAAGATGATACAAAGTGCCCTTTCAGAATTACAGACTCTCGCTCAAGATCACTATTGGACATGCTCAGAGCCTGAACACGGATATTAACATAGCAGCAAGAGGTCTGTAAGAAAAAGCAATGGCATTTATTAAACAAGTGGCTCTAGTGACAAAAACACAGAGAAGCTTTTGGACCCAAAGAAGGGCCTTAAGTTTATCTGCTCTTTTTTGGTAACTGCATCAACTAGTCTAGTAAAAAAAAAAATTATCTCTCTCTACAAATGTTTGTTTATGAATTTTAGCAGTTACAGCAATGATCAAAACTATTACTATTAGCAGGCAATGGCTACATTGATACTACATCATATCATTGGCATTATCATACCTGCATTGTTAGTATGTTAACTATCTGTGACTCTCTCCTCTTTATATGCTAGTTTTCCCATCTGGAGCTACATATACACATGTGAAATCATAAACACCTATAACCGTTAAGGCCTAACCATCCGTTTTCGCATGCCTACCATCCTTAAACCCAGATGTCTGAATACAACATCTGAGTATTTCAAGAGAAACAATACTGGAGACAAAGAAAGAGGACAAAATCTAAGCCCAGCACCAAGCACATGAAATAACAAGACACTGAAAAGCAGATATAGATTACTTATAGAAAGAAAAAATTAAAAGACAGCAAATAGTATTTCTTAATGCTTTTCTAAATAGTAAAAGACCTGTCTTAATAGCAGAAACAAATAATGAAGACCTAGGCAAGCCATGACACTAGTTGAGGAGCATACTTGTTGTAAATGCTGTTTCAGGGACAAACCCTGCCCCAGTCTCCAGTTAATTAGGAAGCTGCTTTGCTGGCAAGAGGGTGAGAGGTAGGTGTTGCCATTTGTGTTCAGGTGAGGAATTGGCAGTAGGGAGCATGTATGTGTTATGGGGTGGCTAATGCAGGGGAAAAGGACTACGTTAACTTCTGTGAGGATAAGCAGATCATTTACATTTTGTTCTCAATTTTGCCATATATAATATGTCCTGTAATTTTCAGTTGCTGAGAATGCCAGCCTTGCAGCACAGCTCTGTTGTGCCTGTGAAGGTGCTGAATAAAGGTGCCAGTCTCTGCCCAAGAGAGCATAGGTCTTCATTCATCAACCAGAAATGAAGATGCAGCCTCCCTCCTTCCCCTAAAACTGGCATCCTCAAGAGGCAGAGGTAATCAAATAGGCAGTAGCAAGTTATGGTTTCCATCTGTGCCAGGCAGGAGCATTTTAAATCGGAGGTTTTAAGGCAGCATTTGAAAGAACACAACGTATGATGTTCCTGAGCTTTCCATGGGAACTTTTCCCATACACAGCAGAAAGGAAGTAGCAAGCACAGGGTGCTGCAGGCCTTCGTTATGGCTTGTATGGCCATTACAGCTATTAGACAGCTACCCAGAGCAGACAATATCACAGTTAGGGTAAACGACATTGTGAAGAGCCAAAAGGCAGAGTGCTTCTATGAAAGATGGTTGAGGAGAGCATGGAAACCAGGGGGAGGATGGCAATACAGACAAGGAGCTAGTCCGTGGTAGCACTACATGGCGTCTGCAGGCAGGGGGGCCAAAAGTTCAGAGATAAGAAAATTGCAGATAGGCGATGATTGGGAAAAACTGCTTTCTTGAAAGCAAAGTTTAGACTGAGGACTAAACAACTATTTTAGCCCTGTGGGTAAATTCCTCATTGGAAAGAAAATCCAAGTGGGAAGGAATCACCTAAAAACAGAGCCTAAAATTGCATGTGTGGATGGGAGTAGGATGCACAGGAACTACCGGCAAGAGTCCCCCAAAATGAGTTGTGCAAGTCTTCACAGAAATAATAAATGTCACGGAGCCTATACCAACACAATAACATTTGAACTCTTAGAATTATGAAATAACAGGCACAGAACATTTAGAAGCAGGAAGCAATCTTTTCATTCAGTGAATTTAATGTGCTTAAAAACTTTCATTTGCACCTCCCAAAATCTGTTAGCAAGATAGGAAAGCATAATTACCCCTGTTTTTCTAAAAAGGAAAATTAGGCTCTTGCGAGTATACCGAGGATCAATAAGAGGGACAAATGCTGCATGCTGGGAGGTTTTCAGTCATATTCAAGGACTTCATTGCTTCCCTGACCTAGCTATATTGGGTCACCAAACTCAGCTCTGATTTTAGAGGCTTCTTCCACATAGAGTGCACAAGGTTACCATCATTCGCAACTTTGCAATTCATTAGTTTTCAGTATTTGAAAAAAAGGGGAGAAGGGAAGAACATACAATCTTTGACTGTTAGGAATTTCATTTTTAAAGTATCATGTTTTAATAAGGCATTCTTTTCTTTAAATTACTGGTTTGCATTGGATTTTATTTTGCCCTAAGGATTTTTTTTTGTCTGTTTTGAAGAATAAATTATATTTTTTAAATCTCCCGCATTCAAAAAACAAACCAAAAAAATGGAACTGGGAAGCAGGAGGAAATGAAGCCCCATTACATGCAACAAGGGCCAAACAGGGCAAATATGGTCTAACCCCACCTGCCACTGCTGCTGTTACAGTTACAGGTTGACCAGAGGGAAGTAAACAAGATGAGATGACTGCAGCTTAGAGGAAGCTGCCCAGAAAAGGAGCATCTTCCTCTCTGAAATATCTTGCTATGGATCCACACAGCTTCAGGCTTTGCAGGTCTGCGCAACCACAGAAGAATTCACCGGTGACTTTCCATTATTGCATATTAAAAAGAAAATTGTTCTGCAACTAAAATAGTACATCTTCTGAGAACCGTTTGCTGCCTTCATAAGCAAACAGCGTGTGTACTGTCCACGAAGAGTGAGAAGGAACTGACATTTCATGGTCTTACGTTTCTCTCTAACACATTGCAGGCTGGAAAAATTAGTCTACTGTAAATGTGAAAAGCCTTTTTTTACAGAAGGAGTTCCTCATAAGCCATTCTGCTGCATCTATTTCCTTGTGCGTATGATTCTACCTATTTATTTTTATAATTAAAAAAAAAAAGTATAACTGAGTAGTAGAGCAGATATTTTGAAGCCGAAGTCTGTACAATCTCCTGTTTTGTTTTAATGGAGGAGGGGGTAGTGATTTTAACAAATTTTCCACTGATCTTATTTACCTTTTACTGTAGCTTTTTATTTGGTCTCTGTATTTCTTAGGTTGGCATAGTGTTAAATTGTGGTACCTGCTCTACATACAAGTTTGAGAATACCATAGACCAACACTTACAAGCAACTGAAGTTTTTTTTATGAGGGGTTTTCAGAGCGTCTGCAGGAAAAAATGTATTATTGTGAAAAAGATCCGCAGAAGCAGCTGCTCTTAAAATGTCATGCACAGACACAGCAAGGGTTGCACAAAGCTTCCACTACTTTTGAAAAAGAGTGTTAAAATAAAATAATAATAATAAGGAAAAAAAATCAGTTCAACAAATGCCAGTCAGTCTGAATGGAAATTTTCAGTTTGGCAGAATTTCAGAAATGGAATGGCAGAACAGAGGCAGAAGGATTTGACATTTATTTGCTTGTGTTTCGAAATCACATCTTGGTTGAGAAAGAGGGAAGGAGAAGAAATAAACATCTCTAAGAAAAACAGCAATATAAAAGGTACAGTTTATGTTTGATAGGGCTCAGATTATGTAATTACATTATGCCATTCACATCATGATCCATTTTATTTCTTAACTTAAGATTTAAAATACAGTAATCATATTTAGCTTTTGAACCTAATAGGCTTCACTGGCATTCATTTTTTCAATTTTGGTTTGGGTTCATCTTTATTTATTGTAATTTTAGTTTCAAGTGCTAAGTTTAGCTCTCTTTCAATGTTAATTGCTATATTTATTTTTCTTTTTAATTTTAGAGGCCTGCAGTACAGTTTGAACTGGAGATTAATTAAATTCCTGGTAAATCACATTCTAACAGGAAATGTTGGAATCCCATTGTGAACAGGGCCAGACTATATTAAAAAAAAAAAAAAAAAAGTCTTCTCATTCAGTTAGAATCCAGTGCAAATAAGAACAGGAGCTCAGAATGACATAAAAGTCCTCAGATTGTAGATTCGCCGCAGGAAAACCATAAGAATGTAAGACTTATATCTAAGGTTACAATCTCTGAAATCTGGTACTTTATTCAGGATGTTCCTGTTACAAACTCTGTTGACTCTTTCTATTATCATCACTATGCTTTCAATGATGCCCTAAGGAAGAAAGCTGGCTTCTATTCACATCTTAGGAAGGAAAGCTCAAATTTATGAAGTGCAGTCCCCTGAGTCATTGTGATTTATTTTTTTTTTCCCCCCTCTGCACAGGGAAGATACAAAGGAAAACATACCTGAATTATGGAACTTTCTCGTTTGCTTTCTCTTAATGTTGATTTCTTTTATCAACTTTGATTACTAAATTACATTTTATAAATATAATTCATGGCAAAAATATGTACCAAGTGTTTGAGGGCTAGCACTGAGTACAAGTCAAAGAAAAACCTTCTAAGGAGAACTTTCAATCTTCTAAGCTGATACAATGATTTTGTTGACTCATTCTCCAGACTGGATGCCAGTCAAGTTCTCTTCATAGGGCGTCAAAATAATAATTTCAGAAACTAAAAGATACAGAATGAAAATTAACCCTGCCTCCCAGGGAGATTCCTGTCATCATCATAAAGATGCCATCTTTGGTACAAGTTCCTTGGATGACACAGATACAAAGGAGCAGTAATATACACAAAGAAACACGTACACACAGAGACACGCCTAAAATTATTCAAAATAAATATTCCATTCACAATTCTACTCTAAGGATAGTAAAAATGGTGTACTTGACAAATACTGGATGTTTTTTTAGGAGATTCTTGGACAATGCTCAAAAGCTTAAGTAGAATAAACTGTTAGAGCCACGCATAATGCAACTCATCTCAAACTATTGACAAGGTGCCACAGTTTTATATATAAAGTCAAATTAGTTCAAAAAGCCATCAACAAATTGTTATGGTAAAATGACAAAATATCTAAGTATTTTGGCTGAATCACAGAGTAAAAATATGGATGTCCATAAAGTACATATCCATATTCCAGAGATAAATATTGAATCCAGACCAGCAAAAGCAGAAAAAGAGTAAACTAAGCCTTGAAGATAAGAGCTTGAAAAATTAAAGAAAGTGAAATTGTAAATTATTTCTGCAAAATAGAAGGTGTCAGCTCTTAAAGACAACCAATGTCAGATAAATGATTGTTGCAAAAGCAGGGGAAAATGTCTTGTGTCTTATCCTCCCCACCCCGATTTAACATCTTCCCACATTTGTTCATACAGAAATGTATTAACACCTTTTTATTATTAACTGGAGCTGAAATTTTTTCATAAAGAACTAGAATAAATATATCTACAATTAAGATTTCCTGATTTGTACTCTATGTATCTTTATAGAAAAAAAGAGGGAAAAGAAGAAAGACCAAATTTAAAAGAACAGGGAAGCAAATGTTTGGAAATTCTGGATGTTCAAAACTCGTGAACAATTTAAGAGCATTTCTATTTCAAACGTACCATTGAAAATTAAAAAAAAAAAAAAAAAGAAGAAAGAGACACATCAATCTGTTGTTTAGGCTCAAGAAAATATCTTTCATAGATCCTATCACGTCAGACATAAAAACACTTTGTTCCTTCAAAGATATCAGTCAGCAACCTTATGATACATACCATGAGATTTATTTATTTTGTCAGATTCTGTAAAAGAAATTTTCCAACTTTCTAATGTCTGCTTATAAAAATAATAATTAAAAGGACTCTCTTCTTTTTTCCACAATCCCACAAACCTGTAGCAAAGTGTTAGTAACAGTCATCATGATTCGTTATGAGGTCATTCAAATTTCATATTTATCTTGTCATTTATTTTGATCAAAACATCTTTTCTTACCCTTGATCAAAAGCAAGATGAATCCACCCTCTGCCAAAAGTCTGCATCTGAGTAAGTAAAAAATGGCTTCATTATCCAAAGAGTAATTATTCTCAAGCCAGATATTGCTAACTAAGCAGCAACTCCGTGTCCTCTTTAAAGAAACTTCCACTACACAAACTTTTTACACATGCACAAATCAAATGTTTTCTATTCACCTACTTGATATCTCAGGCACTTGAGATCTCCGTGTGATTGTGCTCATTTTCATTGACATGAATATAAGAAGACTGATACTTAAAGACCTTTGCACTAGCTGGTTAAAGACACATTTCCTCTCACAGTCTAAAGAGGATCATGATAGAATCTGTTGGTCGATAGGAGTAATCATTCTACGCACATAGTCTCTTTTGTAGGGAACTTTGCCTAGATTTGCTTTCTGAACTACGATTTCTGGCTCAGTTTGAAGACTTAACTAAAACTTTGCTTCTCCAAAGAAATCCGAGTTAAAATTGAATTTCAAAAAAAGCCATTTATAAATAACATTTTTACTTAAAAGGGCTATATCAGGATCCTAGAAGATCATCCTGAGTTTAGATGGTCTTAGAGATCTTCCCCTTCCTCCTCCTGTCTTGTACTAGCACAAAGAAGCCAAAGACTTACAGGTTTGCCAAGGCATTCTCTTTCCACTGTTCCTTTATTAGGATTGTGCACATAGAGTCTTATTTCCTCATCCAGAGGAAATAAGAAAAATATGGAAAAGTTATATGACAAGTTGAAAAGTCAATATGGCTTCCTTTTATTTTCTTCCCTTTTTATATAGAAATAAAAGCATTTGGAAGTTCACAGAAAGTAGAGAACTTCCCAGATGTTTAAAGATATTTTGTTAATAAGTTGCAAATTTCCCCAAGCGTTATTTTTGTGGTGCTGGCTAGTTTTTCCAGATCTATTCTTGTCTCTAACCTTTTGCTTCTGTAATAGATCATGGAAGGAGGAGCGACTGGTTTCTTACTGTGGGCTCCTCCATGATCAGAACCTGTTAGAAGCTGTTGTGAATTGCCTGAAGACCATTTACTTGGATCTGAATTTTACCAGTTACTGAAGAAAATTGGATAGCTTATCCAAGTATGATGCTAAACATTGAGAAGTGTGTCACTATCATCTCATTTGCTTTGATAGTTTAACCAGGGCTGTTTGGTATCACTAATCCTGATTTATCTCTTGGGTGTGGGGCAGCTCCTCAGCACAAATTTGAAATACATTTGAGACCTCACATACATATAACTTCTTCTATTACTGCTTTAGTCTAGTTTTTTATTAGCTCAGTTTGTTCTCTGTATCACTGTATATTGTATGCTGTGGAGAACTGGGGGGGATTAAAGCTACTCAGTCCATGAGCTCTAAATACGACCCTCTCTCTTCTCTAACAGAAATTCATCTGTGAAATTCGCAGTTACCATCACGACTTTAAAACCATTCCGCAACCATTAAGGGGATGTATTTGTCGTCGTTTTTAAATCATCACTCACAAAATTGAACATTTCCTGTCTACTGCTGCATATTTGATAATAAGTAAACCAAAGGAAAACGTTGGATGCACAGCTGAGCTGCAGCTCCACTTTTAAAGGTGGTAGATTGGATACGCCATGTAACAGACATTCTAGTTTCACCAGAAGTATTTTGCTATACTGGTTCTCAGTTAAATTTATTAGATGAGACTTTTTCTTTTTTTTCAGCTGAGAAATCCAGTTTCAGGCATAACAAAACGTATCACTAATTTGTTTTTCAAGTATTCCTGATTTTGTCCTGTTAAAAAAAACAACCAAACAAAAAAGCCCACCACTCAAGTCTGAACAAATCAACACATTTTTGTTTTGACACTTAAAAAGTACTAGGTTTCTTCTAGAAATGTCCTTGACACTTTAAAAATGTTTGAAAGTAGTAGATGGAAAATTTCAAACTACCCTAAATGATAGGTTTTAAGTTTATAGATATCTTTGATGACTGATTTTAAAAAAAATATTTTAGCTGTTCTGAAACAAATTAACCTTTCAAGTTTTTGGAAACGCCCCAAGAAAAGTGAATTTTTCACATGGTTTTAATGCAGAATGACCAGCGCCTACAAAGAGGGATGCTGGCCTAATTTCCAGTATATCACACAGTAAAGAAGGATGATTGTACTGGTGCTTCTGTAATGGTTTTATCTTTCCTCCTTACTAGAAAAGAGCAACTGTAGATTGCACTGATTTCTTCAGAGCTGAAGGAAGGACTTGATCTCAGGTCACAAGAGACTGAGCCAGTGTTTGTAAAATTCCTTCAACAACATTAAAAATGGGATGTGATTTCACCATTTTCCAATTAATGGTTGCTTCTTAGTGGCTTTTTATTCTCCAGAAGGCACCTGATGATACAGTAGTTTCTACATACAGCAGCTTAGGCTCTTCAGTAGCCTTTCCATGCCACTTTGCTGCAACAGCATAGTAAGTCAAGAACTTAGAGATAATTTATTCTAATTTCTAAATATTTCTCATTTATTCTGTGGCTCTCTTTAGCAATAGGTCTTTTATTGCATGTGAGGCAGTCAGCTAAATGTAGCTTACAGGGTTGCGAAGCCTATGAAATTTGGCAACCTCACTCAGAAAGCCCTCATCAGAGCTTAAATTCAGAGTTTTCTCCTGAAAGCACAAACAACTCCCTGCTCAGAGCTAAGAGAGACCAAATACTTCTGGCAATTACAAAAAAAAAAAAACAAACAAAAAACACAAAACAAAACAAACAAAAAAACCCAAAAAACGCAACACACCAAAACCAACAACGAAAACACATCATCTTGTAAGGAACCGAGCGCTTTGGGAAAATGCTGGAACAGCAACTCAAAGAAGTATCCACATTGCGCATTTAAAAAGTAGCAGTTTTATATTAGGTTTAATATAGCAGAGAAATCTGTGCTGCCAGTACTGTCTGACAAACATCCCTCAGCTTTTCCAAGGGGAACACTTCTAAGGCAAGAGTGCAGTTGAGTCTTGATGAGCATTTAGGCTTAGGCTTCTGAGCAGAGACTGTCAACAAGAAAAGTATTCTTGCCAACTGTAGTGGTGCTTTTGCAAGACCACTAAACACAGTTTACTTTTTCTGTCTGAATATAGCATTTCTTATATTTGTCATGCTTTCCATATGGATATCATCTGCTGTTCTGAATGTTTAATGGTGCAATATAAGCATATAGAAACATGTTCAGAAGCCCTCTCTTATCTGTACAAACGTCTCCAGAATCAACTATTACAAAAATACTACACTTAGCTTCAGAGTGAAACACCAAACGTAACTCACCTCAGCAAGAACATAAAACCACGTTCATCCTATTTATCACCATTAAGATACATTTGTAAATATCAGAATGACAAGTACAAAAAAAAAAAAGTAGCTTGCTTACTTAGACTGATGATGGTAGTGTCATATGCAGTTTATTAATAGCAGTATTTTTTTTAACAGTGGTATAGTAACTGTCATAGTAAAAGAGAAAGAGCTATCAAAAATGTTAAATATCAAATAAGCCGCATCTAGCAAACCTAAAGAAGAGATTTGGAAAACTGCAAGAGCTGACCAATTCGCTCCATAGTCATCAGGTGCATGACCTTTGGCATTACCATAACGGATCATGTCAGTTCCCTTTTTTTTTTTTTTTTTGAAGAAAATAAAGAAGACTGAGAATGTTGTTGCTTTAATTGGTCACATTTTTTGAATCTCCCTTGGAGCAGAGCACGTTTCACTAATTCTAAACCAAAATTTGCCTTGTCAGTACAAATTTGATACAACAGGTTTTATTTTCATTTTAGTTATTGATACTAGTCTGATTTTCTCGCCTGACTCATATTAATTTTCTCGTTCTGACTAAAATTTCCATAGAGATGGCAGTTATATGGAATAAGCTCAGGACTTTTTTTGTCTGGTATGATAGTTGAGGTCTGACCTTGGTATTGCCCAGTGTAACTAATACTAGTAGGGTCTTGAGGTGGAACTAGGAAAGCATACACTTGTCATATGCAATAATTTGGACAGGCAGATCTTTAAATTTTCTCTAGCCTTTCTGTTCACTGAAACCAGGAAAAGGAAGAACATTGTCCGGAAAGGGGAAAAGGGGGTGGGGTAGGTATAATATCACCAGAGGAGTCTGATTTA
This sequence comes from Chroicocephalus ridibundus, assembly GCF_963924245.1. Classification (NCBI taxonomy): domain Eukaryota; kingdom Metazoa; phylum Chordata; class Aves; order Charadriiformes; family Laridae; genus Chroicocephalus; species Chroicocephalus ridibundus. Next base: position 31,671,121 of record NC_086285.1, read on the forward strand.
CAGGAATGACATCATTTTTTTACATGATGGGCAAAACAAAGAGCACATGCAGTAAAAAATGTCATCCCATCAACATTAGACCATCAGACGGAACGGGCATAGACAAAATAACTGGTACTTGAAATTTTTACAGTCAGAAATTGTGCTTAAGACTTTCATATATACTTCAGAATTTCAGGGAAAAGTTTTGAAAAATGCTGATGGAGGTGACAGCAAAAACTTATTCTCACATTTCAAGTCAAAACGAATTTTGATGTTAGATCTCAGCTCACGCACACCACACACTACTGACAAGGTGATAGCAGTGACCGTATTTAGAATTAAGCTCGGTTCGGCTTGGCAATCTGTGTTAATTGCATGTTCCAGTTCACCTAATTTGCTTAGCATTTGAAGTAAGTGAATTCCTTAAAGCGAAGGGAGAATGCAATTCAAATGTTTGTGAGGTTTTTTGCAGTATGATGTACTTTGACTGTATTTGAACAGAGCAAGTGTTCTTGCTCTGAAGAAACAAGGACACAAAAAGCAGCAGAGTGCATTGTATTTTCCTTGACCATAGCAAACAAAAAAGACTCCCAGAACTTTCCCATGCTTCCCAGAAACATCACCCACACACGGAACACAGCCCGGCATGCCGAGGGACTCAAGCAGGGACCTCATCCCTGCAAGTAAGAGTCCTCATAGATTCTCTGTTTAAGTGCTTCTGAGAACATAGCTTAGCTCTTTGGCGTACCACAAGTATGCAGCCGTTTTGTTAAAAAGTCCCAGCTGTATAGTAATCAGCACACATTTTAATCCATCCGTTCTCTGCTATGAAACTGCAATAGAGCAGAATAGATAATTTTAACAAGCATCCACTGCATTCAGTTGTAATCTTCAGTTGAGCCAGTACTCCATTTCTGTAGGCGATAAACCAGTATACCGCACAGAGATTTGTAAATCTTGGATCTCTAATACAGATTAAGGACAGATTTACTGGAGACACACGACAAAAGCAGAAGGGTGTTAAGGATGTCACACATGCCCGACAACGCTATTCAGAATTATGCATTTTCCTTGTTGTATAATAAGACAACAGTTAGGGTGCTACATGGCACACCTCCCTCTGCCCTACAACACTGCAGCCATGTCCGTCCCTAAGAACAGAGATCAGCCCTTGGTAGCATCATACAAACATTCAATCTGTGCTGTTTGCAACTGCATGGGGGGGTGGTTTTTTGTTTTTTGGTTTGTTTTTTTGTTGGTTTTTGTTTTTTTTTAAGTCAATAGGAAAACCTGGGGAAAGGTTTCAGTTAGATCTACTTTTTAAAATATTATCCTTAAGCAGCAGAGCAATTTTTTAGAGGACAGCCGACTGTAAATGGTGTCTGACAAAATGGTCTGTTATTTATCTGCACAATGACATCCCAAGTTTGCCAATATCTTAAGGGGAACTTCCTGTAACTTCTCATTGAAGTGAGTGCTTTTCGTTTCTCCTCTTTGAAAATGAAAAACTTTACATTTCTAAAGGTGGATTTCTTTTAGAATAAGTCATATTCTTTAAAGTGAGCACCTCAACTACTCCACGCTGCACCCTAGAATGTTCTGCCAACTGTGCATGATCACTTGCTCCTGGGAAAGGTCTAATCTCCCCTTTCGTCTGGAAAGTTTTCCTGCAGCTGCCATGTCAAAGCACACAAGCATCCCTTTTCCAAACTGTATGGCTTTTAACAGACTGCAACATAGAGGCAGCAAAGAGACAAGGCAGATAAAGAGACTGAGAGAGAGAGTTCTCAGTCATGAAATCGCACGTATGGCCGGGTTTTCCTCCTGAAATCTCTGAAGAACTGTTCAGTTTTATACATCTGTGGACCTGAAATGGACCGTTCTGTCTGGACACGTAAAACCAGATTATCTGTCCTTGAGCTATTCTCTTTATTCACCTGGATATAGCGTGCAACCCAATTTTTCTACTGAAAAGAAGCAATGCACAAATAATTATGTATGGAAATATTTATAAAGATATTAGTATAATTCATTGATGAAAACTGACAATTATAACTTTAAAAATATTCTAAAAGAAGTAGCAGATTTTATAACAATAATAAAGTTAGCCCATGATTTGGGTTTCATAGTAATCTATGGAACCGTTGGCATAATTTATAAATTATCATTGGTCATAAAGATCAAATTGGTGAGTAGAAGATTTCACCTCAATCCTGTCTGTGAACAAATGTGTTTCTCGCACCAAAAATTACAGTTAACTCTATTTAAAATTCTGTTAGAAACTAGATTGTTAACCAAGAAATAGAAAACTGTTAAAATATTTCTGATAGCCTGTCACAAAGGGGAACTGAAAATAGCATTAATAAGTACGCCTCATATGTATTTGCATATAAATAATAGGTTTGTAAAATTTTGTCACAAAATATAAATGAATAAAAGTTCATTTTTCTATAATCTCTAAATTTCAGTCTAAAAATGAAACCGAGAAGTACTTTAAATTTGAGAAAATTATTAAAACTATATTTATTTGTGAAAAATACATTTTGTTATTTAGAGCGTTCATTCTTATAACTCATTAACAAATTGATTTAATCTCTATTTTTTGAAAGGAAATACTTTATATTCAGAGAGTTAAAACTATGGTTTTGATAGATATACAGGTGTCTAAAGACACATGGATACATAGCTCCTGACCCATACTCAAATCAATAGGGTCTATGCTTTACCAACATATTCGGAAGCCTAAAGACAAATACAAATATAGTCCAAAATGTCAACAATTTGGAAGAAAACATTATTATCAATGTACATGAATGAGATTGTATTCCCTATTTCAGGAATTTAATCCACATCCGCTCAAGCAAGTAAAAAAGACACTCCTTCCTACAGGTTTTCCAGTAGACCACATATAAACTTCAGCTAATCTTGAACCACAGCACTACTAGCTGCTTGAAAGAGCACTGTATGTTAAGTTTCTTAATGCAAGAAAATAAAATAAAAAAAAAAAAAACATGAAAAAAAACCCACCCCAAAAAAACAATAGCAAAACCAACCAAAACACTTTACAGTATGCTACAGGCTAAACATCTTTTTCTGCTTTGACATCTGCCTACATGGATGAGTTAAAGGGAAGCATCTGCCCTAATTTCTAAGGATTACAAGTAACATTTTAAGTAAGAATTTACATGGAAAGAAAAGTGACCGTTGTGTTTCACGTTGTCACGTCTTTTGGGTTTTAGAAGCTGATGTTTTTAGATACTGTTAATTATTGTTAAAGCATTTCACTCTTTTCTATTCTTTTGATTTGACTGCACTTCAACTATAGGAGTACTTCCTTAGGAGGTCATGTGTGGCATACAACCATAAATATCTGGCTTCTTTTCCAAAGCATGAGCTGTGGTGCATCTTCTAAACTATACAAGCATATAAACTGCATCTTGAGAATCTTAAAAGTGCTTAAAAATCAATAATTGAGTGTTTTGTATGAGCATCATCAACTCTCTAGTGATGGCTTAAGAGGACTTTAAAAAAAGGTCATTGTGTAATACTTGAGAAAGTGTAACTCCTCTCACCTTCAGCATTAAAACACCTCTTCATCTTAAAAATAATTGCATAATAATTGCATATGAAGCAAATAGTTTACTTCCACGTATAGATATTGCATACCAAAATAGTGTTCCTTATAGGATGACTAAAATTTCATTGTAGCTACTAGATACAGAGACATACGGAAAATTTTGGTATATTGCTTTTGGAAACCATATAATCCTCATGTATTTCAAGTCTAATTCTATAACAGACTAAGGTGCTCAAAAATTACTGTTATTCATTACACTGTAGTCAACACACGGCCTCCAAATACGTGGAAAGTGGTCCACTTCAGACCATTGTAGCTTGTTTTAATCTTAGTGCTATAGCTTTTTAGACACATGCAGGTGAAGTCACATGATGGCTTTGTTTGTGCCAACATGTGGGACATAACCAGCTATAACAAGCGGCGGCGTGGACATGACTCCTACCTCTCTGGAGGAGGCTTTAAGAAAGTTTACTGGACTGACTGCATGCTGCCATTTTGGTAGAAAAACATAATTTCTGGACACAAGCTTTGTTACACAGTAACTCTTCAGCTGCTCTGTCCTTTCAGTTCTACACATTCACTGATACCTAAATTCTAGATAACTTCAAAATAAGAAGGAAAGAAAATGCCTGCTCTATTGCCTTCCTCTAGAAAAACAGAGCAGAGAAACAGGAATTTGTAATTTTCAACTTTGGTAACAAATCTGTCTACACCCACTTTAAGTTTCTAAGTTGTTTAATTGATCTGTCCCTTAGATAGCCATATTTAGTTGGTGGAAACATTTCTGTTAACTTGGGAAGAGTTTGACCACAATGAAAAGAAACCTTCATATGTTCCAATTTTTTCCTACCCTTACAGTACATCTTTTCTACGGAATATTTACCCTGATGTCACATATGAAACATTTATATATATGTCATGCTTTACTGCTACATTAATTTTTGTCAAGGAATTAGAGTAAAACTTGCCTTTGTGCGAGTTTTACTCAAGCAAGCTTTGAGCTGCTTGTTTTAAACTTAATTGGAATGGAAGATACATTCCCTGAGAATATTTAGCTCTAGTGCCTTAGCAATTTGGCATAAAGGATCATTCGTTTAAGTTTCACACTGTGCTTCATTTGTGTTCCTCTCCTACCCACCCCCATCCCCCCCAAAAAATAAATTGAAAGCCAAAGAGGAGAGCATAAGCATTAGTTTTGAATATTCAACCACCTACTTTGTCATATCATAAACATGCTTCCAGTAATTGTTAACACTTAGCATAAACTAGTCGCAATAAGAACCTTGTTGCCATTTCACAGAGGATGCACACGGTGACAGAGAGGCATTTTCATACTAAGAATTCAGTTTAGTACTGTTTCACTGGAGGACAGGGCTAAGATGAGGGGATGCCAGGCAATTTTGTGAAGTTTTTTGCTCTAAAGATGCTCTCCCTCAGACTGGCCTCAAAGCCCTGTGGCCCTCTGTTTCCCTGGGCATGTTCATAGTAAATTACTGAGGATATGCAGAAGAAAGTGAATTGGATTCCTTTGCAAAGGTAATGTGGTGTCCTGAAAATGGCATAGGTGTGTTAGACATATATATTCCTATTTCAGAGGTGTCTCGTCGTGTTGCAAACTAATAATCACTACAGATTATACCATGTCAATTCTCTTCAATGCAAATTTCAATACCTCTACTCTCAATGTTCCATTTTTCTGCTTTGCATCAGTTATTCCAAAGGAAAACCTTTCGGCAATACGCAATATAGTGGCACACAAGTCAACAAAATAGAGTTGATTTTTGTATAGATATAATGCAGACTAATGAATAGCTCTATAGAAATGTGCCATAGTAATTTTTAAAGCAAAGCTGCTTCATTAGTTAACATTTGAGCCTTCAGTAATTCAATTCAGAATAACAAATTTTCCTGGAAGGTTATGCTGTATTAGAACAATCAAATGCCTGTAAAATACCTGTTTGGGGTAATAAAACTTGCTAATTGTAAATAACAAATCCCCAAGTGTTTCTTTAATTCTTTACAGGATCCATAACAAGGTGCGCTCAGTTTTCAGGTGTATGACTGGCTGACCAGTGGTAAGGCTGGGCTTCTATAGTCTTCGCTTCTTGCAAAAATAAAACCTTACCTACTGAAACGTTATTGCTAATGCAAATATTACTAGTGTGATTACATACCGCTATTGTAAACATATGATGCAAGTTGTGCCTAGTTCAGGCAACAGCCTAGAATACATCTGACTTTCTAGTGGGAGGAACACATAAGTCTTTGTGCTTGGTTTTGATTTCAGGACTAAATGCGCCAATCTTAAAGAACAGATACTCAAAAGACAGGGAATGCCAATATAAAATAATGTCATAAAATTCTGATAAGTTTTAGTTCAATTGACTTTTAAATTAATGTTTCTCCTTTCAGAGAAACTTCCAGAAGAAATGCTTCCGTCCTTTTTTTAGTGTAAAATGTTTATCACAGCCTCTTTGCAGAAAAAAAAATAAAAATACGAGGGATCCTTAAGACAATGCTCTTCCAATCACTGATTTATAAAATCTAAAGCATATTTCAATTGAGATTTTTCTTCTGTTTTCAAGTTTTTATAGCAAGCTGAGACAAATTGTTCTTGGCTTTTTTTTTTTTCCCCCCATTTCCAGTTTTCATAGGGCTAGGGCTACAGTACAGTGTATATATATATTTTTTTATTTTATTTTAAGAAATTCACATTAATGTTACGGATCGCAAATGACTGTGTGATTAAAAGGACTAAAACTTCTGTTATTGTGGGGGCCTCAAGTGTAGCTAAATCAAAGCGCTTCCTGTCAGGGGTGATGAAGGTTGTGTAAATCCTGTCAAGGGTATCTAATGTCAGCTGCATGACACAAGTCCTCCATACTGTGAGATCTGAGGGGTTACTCAGGCCAGCAAAGAAGCACCGACGAGACCGCTGACAACGCTGAATGGATCCATCAACATAAAAACATGATAGGAATGGAAGGGCATGCTACAGATGGTCTGTTACCTTCTTTTGTTGCTCTGTGGACTGAAGATGACTGCTTTTTCTTCTTACTCGGTCAAATTTAAGTAACAAAGGAATCAATATGTAAACACTTAGGAGAGAAATAGATGGTGAATGATAAATGACAAGGATCAATTTAATAAAACCTGTCAGGCCACAATAAACATAAGCCATCTCTGAAAAAAATTAAGAGAGATGGTTTGCTGGGTAAAGCGATTGTAATTGTTTTAATAGATTTTAGTAAGGGTTTTCATGCAATCTGTCCTGGAAGCTTTATAGAAGAAATGATAAAATAGGGCTGGAATACACCTCAGGAGGCCATCTAGTCCACCCCCAGACCCAAGCGACACACGGCACAAAACCCACTCACAACACGTTTGCCTAACCAGTTCCTAAAAACCTCCGGCAACAGAGACTCCACAATCTCCCTAAGCAAACTACTCCTGTGCTTAACTGTCCTTTCCAGTAACCTTGTTGTTCTTAATGGTCAGACTAATCACATCACTTCTTGCCCTATCCACAGACAAAGAGCTTATTCTTTCCCTTTTATCGTCAACTTTTTTACATATTCAAGCCCTAACATTTCTCTGGAATCTTCCATTTTCTACGCTAAACAAGCTCAGTTCCTCAGTCATTGCACACGACTCATCCTCTAACCCTCAGAGTAAAGGTAACTAGGTAAAACATGAGGGGAGAATACTGCAGATAGAAATACAAGATAGTACTCATTCCAAAATTACCAATAATCTACAGTCATATATTGACAATAATGAAAGGAGACCATAACTATGTGGGCATAGGTTCTTCCACGAAGGCAAATGCAAACTTGTTTATTAACATTACAATCTTCACCATATTTTCTTATCGTTTATGCAGGTATTATCTTACTACAGAAATGGGTGTTAAAAATCAGGTATCATGAGACTAGCTTTTTTGGTATATGGGTATTTATAGCTACCTGCATTCAAAATGAAATCAGCATTAGCTGCATGTGGGATTTTGAAATAAAGTAGCACATAGATAAAAGCTACATTCCAAAGTTTTTTAAAGAGTTAAATATTTGAGATGTAATAATGTAAATGAATCAAAGAGATTATTGCAGTTGTGAACTATATAAAAGAAACTATGACTTGAAGTCAGAAATTAGTATTTACTGGAAGAAGCTCCTTAACACAAAAATCCCATGGGATGTCTAATTACATGTACCGTTATCACCCTTACCCTCATAATTTTCTACAGAGGTTTTGTTTTTTGTATGGCATTTGCTTTAAATTCCAAGAACCCAAAATCTGACATGGAAATTGTTAGCCAAAAATAGAATTTTCTTTGAATTACAATTGTTTTCTACTGACATCTTTCCAACTGTAGAGCAGTCAAATGCAGTATTATGTTTACTCTGAGCAAGATTCTTAAAAATATAAAATAAAATATACATACTATTTCTTTCCTCACCTCATTTGATCTTTTAGCCGTACAGAGTAACCATTGGTTGCTGTCCTCGGAATTTGATCCTGCACTATGTCAGTAGCTTTACTCGTGTGATTAGTCTAGTTAAGGTCCACAGCACACTTCATACAACTGAACTTATTAAGATAAAGTTCTATAACAGTTACAAAATATATATATTGTAAAAAGTGAGCATTTTAAAGAAAGCTAATATGTATGCACTGTAGGTATTTTTTATGACCTTTTATATATTATATGACATAATTGTCAAAGACATACAGTAATGATTCAGAATGACGTTGGACCAAGTCTATCCATACATGTATTCTGTACTTGTCAATGAATGTATCTTACACTTATGAAAAGTGACTTAAACTTCCACTGAGGATGCCAATTGCAAAGTTCGTATACTTCCATTGATATTATAATAGATCACTGTCTCCTACACTTCCTTTGACTTCTCATCCATTATGATGTCAATGGAAAAGTCTATACATAATTTGGCTACTGAAAGGAAAGGAAAAAGATAAAGGACATTTTTAACATCTTCTTTCATATTTTAAATGTAAACATCCGGCATATTTAGATAGGCTATGTTACTAGTCTATCTAAACCACAGAAATGGACATCAGTACGAGAACTCACTTTGTATTTCCAATGTATTCTGTCAGTTATGAACAGATAGCTCTTGCTGATTTTTTTCAAGAAAGAGGGCTTTTTTTGCCTCTGTAATAGAAACGCTGAGTGATAGATTGTGATTTGGATTATACACACAAAGAAAAATTACATGAGGAAAAGAAAGAAGGTAAGTACAAACTTCCTCCTACACTCCACAGTAGCTTCCTAGATCTCTGTTAGGATTTTCCAAAAGTAAAGTGGGAGAGAGAATTTCACAATTGTTATTTCACCCATCCAAAAAGAGAGAGATAAACAGTGAGTCTGTTTCCTGCTCACAGATTACACTACACTGTTCATCTCAGCCAATATGAAGCTGGTGTACAAACTCTTTGAAAATTGTGTAAGTTTACTTTGGCCAAAAGGGAAGAAATTCTGCTTAAGGCACAGACCCATTCAAGGCTTTTACAATGTCAAAGACCAAGCTAACCATAACTAATCTTATGTAAAAACTGCAGGTTACCTTTGAAATAATGAAATACCATACCCCAAACCTAGCTCTGAAACTCTTCACCTTCCTTGGCTTAAGTGAGACCTTTAATTTAATTTTACTTCAGGGTATTTCGCTAGTTAATTAAATCCAATGTGGTAACGCAGACGCCAATGGAGATCTTTTATGAGTACTGTTCTTCAGATAGAGCACCTGTCTCTCAGATGCTAATAGCTTCTTCAGTATGCAGCAGCCTCCAGCATTTGGGGGTGGTGTGACAACACACATGGAGACAGAGGTATGACTGTAACCTGAACCTTGGTATAGATCTGTCTGCTTCCTACCTTATCAGTAGTTTTCATGTCTCTTCACTGCATGCTGTATCTCACTTGACTCTTACTTTCTTTATATTGATGGAGATTCTGAAAGCCAAAAACCACTATAAGGGCAGGAAATGCAAAGTGTGGTCACTTTCTGCAACCTATTATGAAATAAAATTGCTCAGTATCCTTTGTGTAACATGAGGTTTCATTTATTGATTCAGAGTAGCATCATCATACCAGAAAATTCTGTAATATATTGCTACCTTTCAACAACACAAAGAAAAAAAAAAAGAGGGAGAAAAAGGGGAGAGAGAGAGATAAATGTACCCTTGTTCTCTATTTTCTATAAAAGTCTTATCTACTCCACATAGGTTACATCTGCAACTGCAAATAGCCATGAACTTCTCTTTATCAAGCAGACATCGTCTTCCAGCGGATAGACTCTAAGATGATACCTCTAGCAGGTTCATCATTTTTTGTGCTGGAATATGGGCATTCCTATGTTTCTTACTCTACCCTTATAAGTAGAGTTATCTACCTTAAATTTTCGTAAATTAATCCTGCATATTCAAGAAAACAAGCATGAATATATTTTATTGAACAATGCGTAGGCCCAAGTAAAAAAGATGTACAGAAGTAACTGGTTTATAATGGTTGATGGGAATGTGCAAAACGGATAAAAGCCACCTCATCATATTTTTAAATAGCCCGTTCCAAATGGTAGAAATGTGTGCCTTTTAACAAAACAGTTTTCTCTCTAAATTGCTTCCTGTCTAGGCTTCTCCCTCCCTGCCCCAAGAGACTCCTTAAGTCCCCTGAAGATTATGCAAACAGAGAATGGGAATGAATAGGACTCCATTTCTTCATATTTACGAAGACATCAGAAATTAATGACTAAATGATATTTGGATATTTTCATTATATATGTTCAGATTTATAACACACACCTTTCCCACTAAAAGTGAGTCTGTGCTTTTTTTTTCCTCCATTCCTAGGAACTATATCTTATATCTTCGTGATCCTGGTGCCTATCAGTCAAGGATTATAATAATTCCTATTGGACAAGGTAATTATAAAGAAATCCACAGCATGGATTTCAGTTACACATTTTACAGGACTTGAATTCAAGGTTTGTCTTGGTGCTGGTGTACAAGCAGGTTTCAGGACCTTTCTACACTTGAAAATACCATTTTACACAAGTCATTCACAACATCCTGATGGAACCGTAAAGGGCACCAGTCAAGAAGGCTGCTCAGGCACAAAACAACACTAATTCATATTCTGCTATCCACAACTTGCTGAGGAGGAAGTCAAAACAGGTGAGCAACGAGAAGTTTCTGAAAACATTTCAGAGATGGACAGAAAGGCTGTTCTGCAGCAGATCACTTGTTCTGTTGCTAACTTTCCAGGAAAAACATAGGTGAGCTCTAGACAATGTTACATTTGGTAATTATTGCAGACATAAGATAAATAAGGATTCTCTAATACTCTTGGCAGCTGGATCATATGGCTGCAAACCCAAAAGGAAGGGGGAGAAAACACAACCCAAACAGTATAACAAAGCTCTCAAGTGTGACCCTGTACTGCAGGACAAATTAGAAATTCTCTTTCTTGCCTAGATTTTCAAACATATAAGTTTAGAATTTTTTTTTAATTATTGTCTAACTTTCACTCAGCTCTACAAAGAAATGTATAACCTGCATGTTAGATGCCCTAAAGAAAAATGTTAGCTTTACTGTACGTCGGCTTACATATATGGAGGAAAAAAGGTTTTAAGTTTAAAGCACAGAATTAGAAACTAGGGGTTCTAACATGGTCTAAACCCACCTTAGAAGGTGACTTCTGCTGTTACTCTACTTCCTCATATACTAGGTTCGCAATCTGTTAAAGCATGGCTTGGTGTATATATATATATATTCATGCCACGTGTAACATTTGGAATTTTTAAAAGAACCTTCCTCTGCTGGAATGTGTAACTCATTATAAATGCCTAGCAAACAAACATCTATCTTGCTTTTCAATGGCACTAACAAGTAAAAATGAAATTGTGCATAGAATTAAGTAAGAATTTTTGGGACAAGATAACCCTGTTGACGTAACTGTTCTTTAACGTTTCTAAGAGTTATGTGGGATTTTAGTATCAGGTCTCCCAGTGGGGTAAGCAACTGCCTGATTTCCAGTGAATGACTTGGCTCTAATCTCTACAGAATGCTTAAAAACCTTCTCTTCAGCCTTTAGACTTTTCTGTTGCCTTTACCACTGACCTATAAATTTATAAAGACATTCGTTGTAGCCTTACCTAATATTCAACCATTATTGACGGTCTGCCTGAGGTTTTATTGATGAGCAGTATTTATTCACTAAAAAGTATGGTGATGAAGCAATAGTTATGAACCTCTGCAAGTTCTGTTCCTGCTTCTAGCAGAGGGAAAATGAACGTATGCCTTCCTGGAAAAAAAAACCCTCAAGCTTTATTCTTTCCCACTTCAGTGATAAGGAAAAGCAAATGCTTTGAAAACAACTGCTTTTATTTTCAAAGTTGGGTATGTTGTCATCATTCACATAGGTTAAATGGTAACTTCAAGTTTATGACTCCTGAGATTATTAATTGGAACTGCACACCTAATTCCCTCTACCTCCTTTCCCCAGCACACAGAGAGTGAAAGAATAAGTACTGTATTATGTAGATTTGTCCATATTTAAGTATAATTGTGTATGAATGTGAAATAAAAATTTTAAACTTTGCTCATAATAAAACACACATTGAAAGGACTAGTGTTGTGAAGAATGTAAAAGACCAGAAGAAAATAAGAGAACATGTTTAATACTATAACAAAGACAATAAAAGTTACTGAGCAGCAAGCCCAAGGAGTTATTTCCACTTGGATGGTAATGTGTGCCAGGTTAGTTGTCTTTTTCTAAGCAGAGGGCCTTTGACCCTTCCAGTGAATAGAGTTCGCTAAATTGCTTCCTGTTTCAGAATCTGTGAAACCACATAGTGAACATCCTCAAGAAACCCGTGTAGGTTGAATATGGCCAAAGTGGATGCTTCAGGAGCTGCTTGTACTAGAGGAAACTCGATTTGAAACAGAGAAAAGGTTGAAAGATCAAAGATCATGAAATATAGACGAAATAACAGTACAAGGAATGACTCTTCTGCTTTATAAGTCGCAAAACCCATAAGAACAAAAAGGCACCTGCATTCGTCTTCTGTATCACAGTGAAAAAAATATTCAAGTAGAAAATGTTTCTCTCTGAACGAAAAGCATTAAAAGAAATAAAAAGCAAAAACCAATCATGGTAGCTTGTTGCTAAGTTTCTAACTCAACAAAATCTTGCACAACTAGTGAAATAAGCTGTACATGCACGAGTGGTGAGGTTTAAAAGATAAGGAAGAAAGAAAGAATGGGCCTTTCTGAAACCGAAGTTTCATATGTCGCGTATATTCTGGGATTGGAGCACTATCTCTGTTTTGAGGTACCAAATGTGAAACATGAGGTGATAACAATCAAAACATATGGGGGGAGTTCACAAAAATGGAGTTGAAGTGTGGGTCACACTCTGAGGGCAAGTAAATTAAACCTTTCCATTTAAGATACGCCTTTTCATTGCTAATAGACAGGGTCTGTTGACCACATTACCCAGTCCTGTACAGGCATCCCACTGCTGAAGAGTGCCCAACTCCACAAAAGCATTGACAGCATAACAAAGTACTCTAGACAGACACATGTAGTAGTTGTTGTTAGGTATTCTCTTTTAAGTTTTGAAACTTAAGTTTCACTTAGATCTTGTTTCAACGTTTAGATGCATTTTTAGACATTTGAAATGTTACATGAAATTGTACTTCTGAACTGGAATACTCGTAGAGGTATTTAGTTTAGTTTTAGATTGGCAATTGCCTGTAGCAACAGTTATGCATATCACATTACATAAGTACTAAATAGTTCTTTACTCACTCACTTTCAAACTAGTTTTCTTAGCTTATTACAGAGAAGTGAGATCTGAGACAGTTCCCAGTCACCAAAGGACAAGTACTTAGAAGAATATCCAAGAGTAAAAAGAGATAAATTTTATTTCTTCTATTCCTCATCTAGTAAGATAGCATAATTTTAATTTTTTTTCTCCAAGGACTTTGTGGTTGTGTTTTGGGTTTTTTTGTTGTTTTTTGGGGTTTTTTTTTTTTTTTGCTAGTTTAAAAGCTCATTTTTTATTACATTTTTACATCTTGTCTGGCAACATTAACGTGGGTCTTGATGTGTTTAGTATTCAATTATTAATGGCCAGTTTGTACCCAAGACCAACAACTTGAACTGAAGTAGTACCAATACCCATTGTGCCTGTTCTGGGAGAATAAATACTGCTAAATGCTGTCAAAAATTTAAAAACAGACAGCATTACGTTCACAAAGTTTCTGGGCCCATCATGTTCTTGTGCGGTATGAGTAGGAATGACACATCACATGCGCGTGGCACTTTTATAATGAGAATAACGTAACTTATTTTAAATAGATAACAGTATTGTAACATAATTAACTTTCTTGTCAGTACAATAGCTTATCTAGAAATCTTGTGGCTGAAATTTTCATTTAAACGTGTCAACACATCGCATATTTCTGTTTCCAAAAAGAAATGTCCCTTTCCCTGTGTTGCTGGCAACACAAGCTCTTCTCCAAAATTCTCCACAGGCAAACAATGTAAGTGATATTCTGCTTTATAGCACAGTTTCCTCAGCTGGTTTATACATTATATTTAACCAACACTATCAGCAGATTCACTGTCGTAAGAAGTGGAACTGAACTGTGTGAAAATGGTGCTTACTATGCTGAGACACGTACAGACTTCTGCGTATCCAGGAAACTTGCATCCTCACTCGCACTACTGCTGTTATCTTTTCCTTACTATTAGGTGACCCACTATAGCAGATACTGGAGTCAACTGTGCTGTCCAAGGGTATATTCTTACTCTCTCTCAGGGAGCTGATAAAAGATACACTTGCATAGTACTCTTCTAGTCTCAGCAATATTAGTCTGGTTGGTAAAATTCCTGAACTAAAACAGACTACAACAGATCTTACTAGGCTATCATGTAGCCTATATAGACCAAGGAATATGTGAACTGTATCTGTGAAGTCTACTAATTCAATTGTAAAGGAGATCTAGATGTTGAGTGGAAAATGTTTAGCCTGCAGACTGAGAAAGTGCTCTTTTTTGTGCTTGTTTCAAACCAAGGAACTTGCTAGACCTAAGTCATCCCCATGTAAAAATAATGTTTATCTTTCCAGTGATTTCAGGAAATATTTAACCCAGTGTATTCAGGATACTTAGGATTCAATCACCTTAGATAAAAAATCTATAGGTTGGGAGATCTTTCTTCCTTCTAACCTACTAAGTAGCAGTTATCATCTCAGTAGGGCTACTGTTCTCAGTAGGATGACAAGTCTCACCCTAAATTGAGGGAATCTATATTTAAAGTCTGAAATGTAAGGATTATGAAGTTCTCAATAAAAGTTCTTTTCTGTGTAGTACTCTGCACATCACTCAAAGAAAAACAGATGCCACAGTGTCAGCCAGGAATCAAAAAAATCAAACTATGTCCTCCTTGGTTATCATCACCACCAAAAAGGGGGGAAGTAAAAGTTAGATTTGGCTAGTGGTTCTATTGATGTAGAAAGCAGGAAGGAAGCCAGTTGATGCCACTACAAAGTGATAAATACAATAAAGCCCTCTCTACTGATTAAATGAATAAGTACATTCTTAGTAAATGAAAATGTATGGTACACCTGTTGAATTGGAAAAGAGCATTCATACATTGTGCAAAACTGCTTTAGAAGCTTAAGTATGCAGTATGTAGTTATAAATGCTCTAAAAAAAGAGAAATGCTAATATAGTAGAATCTACTAAAAAAAAATCTGAAAACAGGTATGGAACTTATCATTAAAGTACTTAACCTTTTGGAATGGTTTAATTCAAAAAAGACATATAACTGCAGAAGTTCTCCATGCTTATTTTAACAAAGGGTATATGCTCTCAAACTAAAACTTAAGTGGTGATCATTAAGC
Organism: Chroicocephalus ridibundus; assembly: GCF_963924245.1. Classification (NCBI taxonomy): domain Eukaryota; kingdom Metazoa; phylum Chordata; class Aves; order Charadriiformes; family Laridae; genus Chroicocephalus; species Chroicocephalus ridibundus. Next base: position 31,686,618 of record NC_086285.1, read on the forward strand.
TGTTTGAAGGAGTGAAAGGCTTTAGGAATAGTTCAAGTCAGCTGTTGATAGACACCATTTTATTTCCTATTTGTAGGCAAATCATTTAGGTTGATACTGCAATGTACTGCAGAATTTAGGAACGTAGGAGGTTTAGTTAGATTGCAGAGCAATAGGAGGTCTAAAATCAGCCTAATTGGTATTACATTCTAACTTTTTTTTAAAGGTAAAGTACTTGGATCCTTTTATCAATGTTGTCATCAACTTATTATCCACCATTAACTCCAGGTTCTTTTCTATAAAGCTGCTGGCTGCCTTCTCTTACAATGTCTTACCACTTCCTAGTCTTACACAGTAGGCTGCACTATTAGTTCTCTGGGTGCACATATCAGAGTGCAAGAAACACACACATATAGACATTACTCTCTCTTTCTCTAGTAAAAGCCAGAAAAATCTAAAAAAAAAAAAAATTTAAAAAAGAAGTTAAGCTGCCAGCAATACAGTATTTGCATTAGAACTAGAAATAGCTTCTTGAATACAAAAAAAACCCGTCAAGGTGAAAACTGACTATTAGAATTAGCACAACAGGGAATTTTTAAAGAATCAGTAATCAATGATCTTTTCCTGAACTGATGAATGAAATTAAACCAGAAGAATTTAGATCAGTTGTCTGGCATGAAAAAAATGCAAATTGATTTTGACATGTGAATCTTTTTTATAAATACGAGTCAAGCATGTTAGTTTGCCTCAGTCAAAGTAGCCATCATTTGTATATCTGGTGTCCACAAGCAAGATATTAAGGGAAAGCGTTAGAAATATCTCAAGAGTTAATTTTTAAACGGTATGCAATAGAATGAGTGTTCCCGTTGTCGCTTATGAGCATCTGCTTTACGGATTGTCAGAAACCTTCACTTTCACAGCCTGGTCTAGTTGTCACTTTTCACAAGCCCTAAATGCATACAGAGAAGAGGACAGAAAACAAACAGTATCACAATATGATGTGTAAAGGAAAAAAAGAGAACAACATGCTCATTTTTTAAGTCAAGAAAAGGAACAAACCAAGATCAAAAGTACATTGTGTTCTAAATTAAGACAGAGATGAGTGAAAATGTGTTTTTCTTGCATGCTAAATGCATTGAAGGAAAAGTTTGAGAATGAATGGAGATCAGATTTGAAAACTGAAAATTCAATAATAGGTATTAGATTGAGTAACAAAATGTCTAACGCACTGATGTATTAAAAAAATCAACCCACCAAACAAGAAATCTAATACAAACTCATGTGCCACTCATAACATAATGTGAACAGATAATCCCATTCTGCTGAAACGCCAGAAAACATGTTAGTAAATGCCACCGGGTTGAGCATCTCTACCTTGTTATCACAGCCACACTGTGGCAGCGGCAGCCACTGCTGCTCCCCCAGCATCTGTGGCTGTCCTGTCCCCAAGCCCGGGATGCGACCAGTTGAACTTCTAATTATTCACTGAGAGACAAGCTGCCTTTATGATTACTCCCCCACCAACCCCTCCCCCCTCAGATACACCACACTTCAGAGATAAATAGCACAAGTATTTGAGTACCTCAAGGAATAAATAGCAAAGAGTACTGGTTTTATTGTTCTCCCTATCAGAGTACTATTCATGCTCCTGACATGGCAGAAGCTTAGTTCTTTGTTTCCACAGGTCCTTTTCTTGTCCTTCACAGATTCTCACTGACTCCAATTACAAATGCAAGGGAGGACAAGTCCACTGTCTCTTTATAAGAGAGAGGGAGGTTGTCACTGCTTTTATTACATTATCCAGGGAAATAATGCTCCCCTCCTTCAACAGCATTCGATTTGTGACTCCACTGACAAAATGCTGGGAAAGGACCAAATGAAATAAAGAAAAGGAACAGCTTTGGCTTCACTTCTCCTCGCTGGCTTGTGTAGTGGGCCAAGTACATCAGAGAGAAACCTGTTTGCACAAAGAGGCGATGTAATGTTTTCCTTCCTCCCTGGATGAGGGAGTAGGAAGAAAAATGATGGGCTGCAGTTTGTTGTCTAATTTGCTATGAGCTAAGATGCTCCTTATGCTGGTCAGATTGTAATTTGTATCTAGAAAAGAGATTTTTAAAAAAAGAAAAAAAAAAACTTCTACTGAAGAGAATCAGATCCTCAGTCTATTTGATGCCAGAAGTCCATCAGTTCCCTAAGAGGACTGCTCCTTTTTAGGATTTACCTCCTGTTTGTGGAGCATGCAGTGTACAAAATGGCGAGACAGCAGCTGGCCTGCACTACAGGGCTTAGCTCTCTTCCAGTGACCAAAGAAAACTGCTAAAATTCAGAGCAGAAACAATACTGAGTCATATAATAAACAAGCTAATCAACACCGTTCTTAAAAATTTGCTTGAGAAAAAAATAAAAATCTGCAGCTGATTCTGAAACAAAAGGGATAAGATAACTAACAGATAATTCTAAGGATGAATGTTCCTATTCAGTAGTGCTAAGTCCCAATTTTAAGAACTAGAGAACATACGTCTCCTCCCAACAGTTTCCAAAATTGTAATACTTTTATTTTAAAGGGAGTGTTAAATTTTAAAAGATACAGACATTAGTCACAGACTACCCAAAAAACTTGAGGAAGATTTTTTTTTCCTTATTAGAAAACAGCTATCCATTCATGTGACAATTTTTCAAGATTTATATTCTCAAATAATTTCAACGTTTTTTGAACTGTAAGGCTTCATATATTAATCAACAAAATTAAGTAATATTCTAAAGAAACACAAAGCGTAACTCATTTTACTGTATCTATAAGGAGCTAAAACACTTTTATATGAAGAAAAGAGACATCTTTGATGGAAAAAAAAAATCAGAATAGTTAAGGACTACCACCAATCTATTGGGAGTTGACAGATAAAATGAACATTTTCACATAGGAACAGATACAATACACTGTACCAAAATTGCTGAGATGCGCTTATTCCAGAAAGGTATTCTTAGCACAAGCAGTGAAGATTACAACACCTGGAACTCATTTGCAGTGATTAAATACCTGTGTTGTTACACAAAAGTGAAATCCAATTCCATGAACTTTTGCAAAAATTTTCAAAAAACCTTAGATTTATTCTTGGAAAGAGAAGGAAGCAAAGCACTCAAAGACTTACAGACTGAAAGCGATGAAAACATGAAAGGTAATCTCCAAGTTTTAGTGCCAGATGTTTGTGAATTAAAGGGTTCCAGACAGTAAACCAGACAAGCAGTTATAGAAATAAGAAAAAGAACAGTGCAGTAGTTTGTTCCTATCCTAACAAAGTCTAAGCCTCAGTTTTCTCTCTGATCTTTGCCTTATTGTTTTGGTAGGTTGCTTTCTTAATTTTTTAATGATGTGGGCTTCCAAACAACTCAGAAATTCCCCCCAGTGTCTCTTGTTCTGCATTTCTGATTGATCCAACATGCATTCCAGTTCAAAGTCAGAAATAGGCTGGAATAAGTCATCACTGCCATCAAAGAGCTAGCAAACGGAAGACCTAGGTCAAAGACATAGCACTAAGGTAAGAACGTTAAATTAGCCTAATGATTAATTATTTTTTTCCCCTTTTTCATTTATCAACATATAAGCAACCAGGATCCCAGCTTCATTTGATTGATGCTAGATGAATTTAACCTGTTTTTACTATCTGTGTCTTAATAACACCATTTGATATGCCTTAACGGAAACCATCCCCTTTGTTCAGCCAGTTAATGTGTATTCCTATTCATGCTGTGTAGCTAACCCATGGAGATGAAGGCCAGAAAGATTAAAAAAAGAAAAAAAAGGGGGGGGGTTATCTCAGTTAAATGCAAGGACATTCCTTTCCAAACAAAGCCCTCAGAGTCTTTTAAATCTATAAAACAGGAGACAAAATTAATCTGAGCAATGATTCACCAGTCCATAAGTATCTGGGCATCAAAATCTGTCTTGAGACATTGATAGAGGAGTATCATTTGATGATGGTGGAATTCACTAGACTCACTGTCTTGGATGGATCTAACTTCCGCATGGATGGTAACTACTCTCTCATGCACACTAGCAAGCAAATAAAAATAGCTAATTGAGCTATTTCCTCCACAGAAGGGGAAGAAAGAATTATTGCTATTTTTATCTGTAATAGCTGAGTACCTTCTGATTGCTTACAAAAATTTGGGTCATGAAATTTGTCTAAAAAGAAGAACCCCATGACAGCAAAATACCTAAAAACATATTGAACTTTAAGAATGGTGATAGAGCCATTGTCTTCAATGAAAGCATTCATATACTTAAATGTTCTTTTTAAATCATCTACCAAGCTACCATCTTCATAGCTAGCAACCAGCTTGCACTAATTTTAGCAAGCTGAGGAAATATTTAACATTTTGTTTGAAGTATTTAAGAGAAAAGACAATCCCGATGAAGGGGAGTTTGCTCAAAAGGAAGCAGAATTTTCCACTCAGTGCAGACAAGCAACAAGAATGCTGTCATGTCAGGTCTGTTTCCAGAGTTCAAGAATTCACTGAAAATATCATCTACGAGGTCTGTATATTTAGAGGCTCACAGGTGAATCTTAGACTCTAAGATTTGCAGAGTCAACTCTTGCCCTTAGACTGCTGCCAGTCTTTACAATGTAATTGAATAACTCTACCTTTTTGCTGCTCCAAGAGATCACTCAGGTTTTTCTAGATGTTCAGCAACTGCTAGTTGAAAGCTTTGAGCAACAGAACAGGTAAGAGGAACATAAGACACAGGACTATAAATCTGCCATTTGTTGGTTTCTTCAAAATTCATTTATTCTGCTGTGCACTTGTGTATGACAGTATTTTGGCTCCTTCAAGACAAAAATCAGCATTTTGGTCTCATTTTGTTTTGTGAAACATAACCTGGAGTAGGTTTGGGTTTTATTTTGTTTGTTTGTTTTTTGTTTTGTTTTACCATGAAGATGAAGAACAAATTCCAGTAAATCAAAAGAATATCTTTACAACTTATGTTTTCATGACATAAGACAGGATATTATTTTTCAAGACATAATATAGTCATACCTTACAAAAGACAAAAGCTTTACCTGCACAGTATAATTTGTTGACTGGAACCTGAGGTAACACAGGCCAGCCTGGTGCAAGAGCCCAATTGCAATGTCATATCCTGGCTCCTATATTGTTATCGTTCCCGTACTCACTCACGGACCTGATGCACCCTGTGTTTCTCTGAGATAAGACGTTGTTGTATTCTTTACCAGTTTCTCATCAATTATGTATAGGTCCCTTGGGAGGGAACTAGGGAGTCACTGCAGAATTCTCAGCATTCAGAAAATTAGACTGCATCTTACTACAAACTCAGGGCATTCAGACCATAGAAAACCTACCTTCCAGACAGCAAAGTTTTGAACATTGAAATGCATAGACTTCAGTGGTTAAAGCAAGTCCCAATGTGAGTAAGCTGCTTTTCTGAGAGGGTGAGGAAAGTAAACAAAGAGGTAAATAAATAAATAATTTGTGCTCTATGTTTCAGTGACAAAAAAGTTATGGAGACAGTCAAAGATTACACTTTGACATGACAGGACACGACACCATGACAACTGAAGAAAACGGAAGAAGCCTTGTAACTGGAGGCCCTGTCTGTCAAGGAGGACTTGAATGACACTGATATCTGCTGAAATGGGGACATCTCAGGACACAAAGATTCCACAAGATTTATGGATTACATCAGGGACAATTTTTTGACACAGGCAGTGAAGATGCAGGGTAGGTAGGCTCTCCTGGTATAACTGCTACTCACAAATAAGAACTGGTTGGGAATGAAGTAGTCAAGGGTAACCTTGGCAGAACAAAGCAGGGGACAGTAGAGTTTAAGATCCTGAGAGACATGAGGAACTCAAATAATCAAATAAAATTTGTAGGCATAATCACATGGGAAACTGCTTTGAATGACAAAGGAGTCCAGGAGATCTGGTTAACCTTCAACAACAGCCTCCGCAAAGTACAAGAATCGTCCATTCCAATGTGCAAGTCGTCAAGCACGTGAAGCCAGCTTGGCTGAATGGGGAATTACAGACTGAGATCAAATGCAAAAAGGAAGTGTAGAGAAAGTAGAAGCAATGTTGGGCTACCCAAAAACATTCTAACATTTCCTGGGCATTCGATAGTAAAATTAGGAAAATGAAAGCTCAGATGGCAGGAGATGCAAAAGGCAATAAGAACCTGTTGTTACCTTGGAAGAAAGACTAAATGGGGGCCGATTGCTGAATGAGGCAGAGATATTAATGGCAGAAGACAAGAAAAGGATGAGGAACATGACGTCTTGTTCAGTTTGCTTTAACGTGTACAGCCTTCTTTCATGTCTGCCTCCTAAGTCCTGGTGAACAACACTGGAAAATGTATTACTTGTGTTAAAATAAAGAGTGGAAGACTCAAAACAAATTGGACATACAGACCCATGGAACCAGACTGAATGATCTCAGAAGCTACTGAGGGAGCCAGCGAGTTTCATTGAGACACATTCTTCTGCAATCTCTGAATGGACTAGCATATGTGGGAGCTCTCTGAGGAGTGGAGACAGGCAGATGTTACACCCGTTTTCAGGAAGAGCACATCTAGGCAACTACAGGCTGATCAGTTTAACCCGTGGAGCAGAGAAGAGTCAATAGGCATAATTTGCAGGAAGGGAATTTCCAGTGAGACTCTAGGAAGACCTTGTCCCAAAGAAGGCAGTCAGACACTGTAATAGAGGCATAGTAGAATCTCTGTCCTTGGAGATACTCAAGATTCAACTGGATGAGGCCTTGGTCTAACCTCAGAGATGTTAGGCCTGCAGGCCTGTTTTAAGAAGGAGAAGACCAGGCAATCCCCAGCAGTATCTATCTAAATTGTTTTGTGATTCTAATTTGTGATTTTGTGTAAGAATATTTCACAAAAATTGTCAGGAACTACATTACTAATAAAAAATAAAAATGGAAGCTGCTTATGAAAGCTTTGCTATAAGCAATTTCTTTTTGAGAAGATCAGACACCCTAAAAGTGTTAAGGGGGAAATATTTTGAATAAATTTAAAAGAATTTAGGACAGGATAAGATCAAACTACCGTCCTCCTGTCTTTTAAAAGCTGTATGTGTTCCCTGTGCTGCAGTATAATTCTCATGGTGTTGAAAGTGTTGGTGAAATAGACAAAAAGACCTGCCAGTTAATAAGAGTAACCCAAGCCTCTCAGAAACTGAGGACACTCCACTTTTTTTCCTTTAACAAGTCAGTTACCGATGGCTTTCACCCCAACAATTTGTGTATCTAGGGAAAAAAAAAAATATATTTTGAGCTCTCATGTGATAGTACAAAGGAATTTGAGATTTGGATGCCAACTCATTTGGGTGCCTTTGAAAATGTGGCTGTTTTTTCAATCTTTTTTTGGTTGTTGTTGGGTTAGGTTTTTTTTTTTTTTTTTTTTTTTGACAGTACCAAAGGGCATTTCACAATGGGGAAAAAAGTATCCTGAATTCTGCAGCCAAACTGTTGCAAGTGATTGCTTCATCTGTCATATGCTCTATCAGTTGGCATTCCTGCAGATAAAAGAAGTCTTAGTGCCATGAGATGAGTAAGAAATTGGGTCCAATATAGTATGCTAGCAGACTGATTTTTCTCTCTCACACGCCTTCATATTGAGTGGGATGTGACTGCCAAACCAAATCCAGAAGAAGTAGTGGATTTGAATGTTAGCAGAGATGGGGGGCAGGGAGTGAAATTAACATTATCATTAAAGCTGCCTGCAGTTTTAACCATATTTCAGATTATGAATATACAGCTCAAGGATTTCTGGCATTTGACACCCTCCCCCCGCCCTTTTTTTTTTTATTAAGAGGAATGCTTTTCATCTTTAGTTATGAAGACAATATCAATACAGTAAAGATTATTGTAAAGGGAGGAAAAATTTGGCTTAAAGACCAATCCCATAGATCTATTCATTGAAACTGCACCTCTTAATCAGTTGTTACATTTAAACTTATAACTGCTAGATTTATAGCAGTCTTCAATTCATAAATACGCATACATAGCTATGTATTTATATTTCATAAAATATTATTCTTTTGCTAAATGCTATCAGCTGAAATAAGGGCCAGGTCCAATAATCTCCAAGTCTCTTGTGAAATGCTGACAAATAGCTACCCATTCAAAAAGTTGAAGAAAATGTTTCCCAAGCAATACTTCCTCACTTCACATACTGTGACTTCTGTTATTAAACTAAGGTATTATGAATGACAATGGTATCAAATACCCTTGAGAAAATTTAGATAAATTCTACCCTTAGAATTTATCAACATATACATCAAATACACTACTTAAGAAACTCATTCTATGAATAAGGGTACCTTAACTACAGCTGAGCACTTGCAACCCAAGTGCCCGATGTGCCACAGCCATTTTGCTCCTCTCCTGTGCCCCTGTGTGCTCTTTCCTGAGCATCCTGAAGGGGACGGAGGCCCTGGGAGGTGAGGCTGAGGGCTTGGTACAGAGTACCTTCTTAACCTGCCGCAAATTAACACGCTCCTCACTTCTTCAGCTGACAATTACAACTCCTGTGAAACCCATCAATTCAGAGAGAAATCCAGGTCCTTACCCTGAGGCATTCATTCCGCATGAAACCGACGCTGTTTACTAATTCCTTCCCCAAAACCACACTCTAGGCTTGCTCCAAAGTATATTAAAAGTGCAACTTTGAAAGGAAAGGGTACCCTGCACCCCAGCATATCAGGCATCACAATAGAGAACTCTCGTAGAAACTGGAGGAGGAGGGCACCTTCAGGCAGACAGGATTTGAGGCCGACTCTCACCATGGAGGTGCCCTTAGCTCCATCCCACTTTACAGAAGGGTTGCACAGGCACCCTGTCCTTACAGTTTCATTTACCAAAAATCTCTTCTTTCCCCCTCCCCTCCTCTAGTTGAATTCTTTCTCCAAATTTGTGAATCGTTTCAGGCTTCAGAAAACGGACCACTTGCCAAATCACATAGAAGTACAAAACCTCCACTCAGGCCTGTTTAAAAGGCCCACCCCATTTGTATTCACTGAGAATAGCACATGTCCTTTCACAGGGGCTGGGACATTGTCGGTCTAGCGCTAGTCTTTCAGCTGGTAATAAATCAACTCCACTGACTCTGAGGCAACTACTCCTATTTAGCTCAGCTAAGAACCTGTCCCCAGTGCCGAAATGTCGATCTGATGAGTTACTATCTATTTCCCTAAAATTCCTTCTGGGCACTGTTTGTTTTCCCCTTCCCCCTTCACAGTACTGTGTGGAGTTGTTAGGACACCTTAAACACTGGAGACTAATTTTAACGGTGAAGCTAGCGATCCTTTGAATCGACTTTGGTGGGCAAAGTAAATGTCGATCATTCAGAATGAAAACATAATACATAAATAATGACAGATAATAAATACGTCTGACTGATCAAGTTTTTCATAAGTCAGTGTGAGTAATGCTAAGACTATTTTGTTAGAATAAACTAAATACAGAGAAATCCTTAACAATATCTTCCCTCTCTTTACAAAAATTCTGCAGATATTTGACTATTTTCGTCAATATTTGATACTATAGTATCAAAATTATTTATCATTTCAAATATTAGGTATCATTTACAGATGTAGCTCATATCTTATTTCATCTGAAATGTGATGTCCCTTAGAATGATTTGTTTGGTCTGTGTGTATGGGACAGAATTTATGTTTATCTTTTTACCAAAAAATGAGGGGTGGGGTTTGATCTCCTTCATCAAATCTTCCGATGAAGTCACTTATCTTGAAATGAGATAATTACTATACAGATAATAAGTTCAACTTTTTATGAGCAAACTTTTATGTTCTTTTTTAGTTTATGTTTTTGCCCCAAGATGAATGGCTTTTTTTTTTTTTTTTCCCTTCCTTCTGCCTCCCTCTATGCCGGTAACGTTTGTGATGTTTAGCTACAAAAAGACCTAGGCATTAAAACAGAAAAGTCTTTATTTTATAGGTAAAGTAGTGGAATTGTTCAACCAGTCACTGCTTCCAGCAGATCCCGTAACTTGGCTTCAACTATATGATAGCAACAAGAACAGAAAGAGTGTAAAGTCAACGTGCCTAACTGCATATCAGTGACAAAACTTTTGATTTCCGTTGCACTTTTTTTGTCTTCAAATATTTGCAATTATGATTTCATTTTGGAAGTCAGGTGTGCTACTTCTACCTGTTACAAGCAATTCACAGTATGTCCAACTAAAATGAAATCATTATTCTCTAGGATTAGCTTTCAGGGTTATTCCCACTGTGTGACTCCCCAAAGCAATAAAACAATGCACTTGTGAGATAACAAGTTTTGCATGCTAAAACGTTAACCCCAATGTCTTTAGTCAGGTAAAACCCCCTGTGCTTGGAGTTAGAATTTTACCGTAGTAGAGACTGCAAGACTGAACAACTAATACCTCTCCTTAACCTGCTGTTTTAAGAGACCTTTTGAGTTTCTGTGCTAATCTAATAGCTCTTTTGTTAAACTATAGAGCAATAAGAGGGTATTTTTTATGCTTTGTGTTATATTGTGGAAACATTAGCAAATGAAAAAAAAATGTGAATTTCGCTTTCCAGCACTTAGAAGTATTCACTTTGAACTGTAAATTATTTATGATACTCAAAGAGACACTTTGTAAATAACAGGAAAGCATCAGAAATCAAATGCAGATTGTGGTATTTAGTCTTGTCTTGCCATCATTAACCATTTCGGTTCCACAACATGGTTCAATAAATCAAGCATGTCTTTTAGACTTCTCTCCTAAAGGAATTAGAAATCAGCAGAAATAAATGAAGCTGTCTACAAGTGACAGCTACAAAGGGAAACCCAGAAAGGGAAGGAAGAAAAAAAATAAAAAAATGCTTCTGTGAGCAGATGATAAAGCAGATGCTGTAAAACAACAGGGGGATTGCACCATTTCTTCTCCAGAATTGACAATCGTCTGATAAACAGCTAGTCGTGGTCCTGGAAAACCCTGTCCATCAGTGCATATCAGTACAAATTAATGATGACATGTCCCGATTAAACTTGCTGTGCTGTGAAATGCAATGCATTATCTGCATGGCAGTAAATGAACAAATGCTCACAGGGAGTGAAAGAACAAGCAAAGCCACACTTCCCAGGTTAGGTCCCGAGTCCTAGTTGCACCTGGTGAAGTAGGTGTTTAATTGGTAAAATCAGTCTCATCTTGTGGGTTTTGCAGGCTATAGCTTTTTGGTCTGTTCATTAAAAAAACTTGTCTTGATAATTCCCTGTCTGCAAAACTATAATAAGTCAAATTTCAAAATCTGCAGTCCAGTTTTTGTATCTCTTCCTCAAGCAAACCTTAAATAAGCTTGCACCCTGTGTACATCAACAAGAAGTCCCTCTTTGAAATAAACTGTATACTACAAATGTAGTAGTGGCAACATCACCCAACAAGAACTCTGCCTGAGTGAGAATTAAGCAATTTCTCAATAGGAATTTGAGAGGTCGCCCAAAAGTTCATTTTCTAGAGTCAAAGGCAAACAAGTTCATAATTTTAACATATTTAAAAAAAAATGAAAAAGAAAAAGAAAGAATAACGGAAGTTAAATTTGGCTTTTCTCTTCACCAACATACAGGATGAAAACACTTTTGTAAGAGCTAGCTATTTTCTTATTTTAAGAAAAGCAAGTCGTGTATTTAACACTGTTTCACTTTACTGAAGCATTTTTGACGTAACTGATAAATAATTCTCTATGAAGTTGAACAAGCATGGCTTCTCAAGGAAGACAGGTCCGCTGAACAAGAGACCTCTCTTAAAACAGGTAGGTTACCTTAGGGATGGGGAGCAAGACTTTGCAACTCATACTAGTGCTGAAAGGAAGGACCACTCAAGGCAGTAAGAACAGCGTTGCCAGCACAGCTAGCGGAATCTGGAATTTCTTCTCACATCTGCAAAACATATTGATGGTGGTAGACTCAACCCAGATGGCTAGATGCAGTCTGAAATATTTTTCAGAATGATTCTTTATCCTCTTCTTACTTTACTTAACTAACTTTCCAGGTCAGATCCCAGTCTCATGTAAAATCTAGAACAATTTAGCTGATTGCTGTGGCCTTACATTACGATGAATGAGATTCCAGTCCAAATGTTGTAATTTCTGTTAAGGAAATGCATAAGGCAGCAATAGTGACATTTCCTCTATAATTTCATTCAGGGAACAGACAGCAACAAATAAAAAAAAATATCTTGGGAATCTTGGGAGAAGTGAAATATTTAACCCTTTTAGTCCTTAGTTTCCTCTATACAGACTACCTGGCCAGCAAATGAGTGGAAGGTGAAACATATCCATTTCCCTGCCCAAAAACATATGGTAAAGAATATTGTACAAGAACTTCTCTGAAGTCCTAGTTCCTATGTTAAGAGGGTCTAGGAGGAGAAGAATTAGCTATACAAGAAAACGTAAAGGAGCTAAAGGAGCAAGCACTGCAGCTACAGGCAGCGATACAAAACACCCTCAAAGTCTCCATCCAAGAAGGCATGAAATACTAAGAGCAACCCTTAAACTATTCTTAAATACTTTTCCTAAGTCTTAATAAAAGGTGTCAGGGCAGAAGAGCACATTAGAAAGGGGGATGGAGTATTCAGTATGCTGTAGATTTAAGATAGTGCTTCCTTCATAAAGCAGGCTGAGAGAGTTGCAGAAACCCAGGTTGTTAGGTAGCCGATTCAGAAGGCTACAGCCAGCCAGTGTTCCCTTCACCTGGCTGCAGAGCCTGTGAGGTACCAGGCACAGAAAGGGCCTTTGGCTTGTGGCCAGTCTCTAAAACAGAAAAATGCAAGACAATGCAACTTTTTTTCCGCTCTTTTCTTTCATATGGACTTCAACCTACTTCTTCTATTTCTGAAATAAAGGTTTTCATTAAAACTGCCTTCCATACGATGCACTGCACTTCAGCTCTGTTACAAATAACACATTAATTTCCCCTGACTCCAAGTAATCTTACTTTCTCTCTTTTATCCCTGAACACATCTTGCCTGGGCGAACACCAATGGGAAATAACAGGTGGGGGCAACAAAACCGAGGCAACTTATTGGAGGTTACGACAAACTCTGCATTTTGTTATTTCTCTTTATTTTTAAAATATATACTTCTTTACTCTTACAGACTTCCCCTTACTAAAATTATGGAATAAGCCTTAACAGTGCAGCTTCTCACGGGAGGAATGGAAACGAAGCAGTCACAGAAGGGAAAACAGCAGATAAAGCATATCAAAAGAGAGGAGTACATGCTCTGTTCCAGGAATCGCCACTACAGTGCCACCCTGCAGGCTGTAGGGAGGCACTCTAAGCCATGAGTCTCTCTTTGTGACCTCAGGTAGTCATATTTGGCCTTCAAGCTCAAATCTTGCATACCCATATCAGAGTTAGAGTAAGGGCCTTGTATTTTTACCTGAAAACTCAAGTCAAAATCCAGGCTGTAAGATTTTTTTGTGTCTTTCTTTCTGATCCCGGATCAGGTTGTTAGGCAAAGACGTTAGATGTCAAGAAATTTTGCAAGGCCAACTTCCCTGTGATATACAGGGGAGAAAGGAAAGATGTGATCTTGATCATCTTGATCTATGCAATACCTCTCCAAAAGCCTGCAAGGTTGCTGGATCTGGAATGCCCCTTTATTTATTCCGCCCCCCCACTCTATGTCACAGTTGTTGTTTTGGCCAACAGAAGAGGGAATGAATGAAAAAGTTTCAGAACAGAAAGCTGAACCTGTGACAATGTAAATGGTTTAGTTGTGTTCATACATAAATGAATCTGCCAACATAAAGTTACATGGATGTATCTCTGTTGCTCTAACATTTAAATGATGGAGCTGTGGACCAGAACTCCTACTGTGGTAGATGCTCTAACACCATAGAACATGGAGCTCCTTTCCCCTCACCCCTAAAAGAAAGCTTGTAATTTAAAAATGTTGAAGTACAGATAAGTGGGAACATGAAAGTAAAGAAAGGTTCCGATTTCTGTGGTAACAGCTTAAACATGGTCTTTTTGTAGACAGTTGAAGGAAGTATTTGAAAGCACGTAATGGATTAACTTTGTAGATGTCTACAGAGGAATTTTAATCAAATATAAAGATCACTATATGCTGAAACACCCAAAATCTTTGCTTTAAAATATAAACCTACACATTTCAGAATGCCATCATGGCTTGATTAGATATAGATCACATGAATAAGTACTTGCCTTTGTATTGAACAGATTATACACAATGAGAGCTCTAAACATAGAATGATTTTAGGTATGGACATAAAAATACCTTTTGTTAAGGTAGGCATAAGCCATTAAAGGCCTCATAAGTGAAGACAAATAGCCTGTGCCTAATGTAACCAGAAGAGAAGAGGGAAGGAAAAAAACCAAAAAACAACAACAACAACCAAAACAAAAAAAAAACCAAAAAAACCAAAACAGAAAAAACTGACAGACCAGGAATCCTTTAGAGGTGAACTCTGAATGGATCTGAGGAGGAAAGAAAATTTACAAGGGCTGTGACTGAGATCAAAATAACAAGTACTTTAATTAGAAGTGTATGAACAAAGCAAAGGAAGCAAACTAGCAGAGGGAAAACAAAGTGATAGAAAAACGAACAAAAACTTCAAAGATTGAGGAGAATGCAGACAATCAGTTATTTTATGACTGAAAGTAAAGATACAACAACAATGAGCCAGAAGTCGAAGAAATACTAAGTAGCCTGATGACATGCATGGGGATAGCGGAATGAAACTAAACGGTGGTGGAAGGCAAAGAAATGAGGCCAAGAATCTTGTACCTTTTCTACATTCAGTATGGCAACATGACAAGTAAAATGGTTACTTTAAATAAGTATTCTCAGTTCTCCTTTACCACTGTATTAGAGCAATGAGTTAACCTTAAAAGAAGTGCAACATTTTTCTAAGGAATGACTAGTAGTTTTTAGGAAGTTGGGGTGTGTTTGTTTTTTTTTTTTTTTTTTTTTTTTTTTTTTTTTTGTATCGTGGCAAGCAACCACTGTTCTTCCTCAGATGATAGTTGTGGAGAAAAAAATGCCACAAAATATGTTTTGTTGTTATGTTTTACTATTTTGCTTTACACTAACTCTAAATTAACAATCTAATAACACTGAAACAATAAGCTATGAGCTTGGCTTTATATGTTAGGACAGCACAAGCTCGAAGGAGCACAATAGCTGCCAGAAATGACAAAACAGCAGTCCGAGTATACAGACATTAAAGGAAACTGCAAACAAAAAGCTGTATGTAAATGTAAGAGATTGAATATGTACGCTCTGTACACAATTTGCATACCTCTGACATTTCACATGCTAATCAAGGTTTGCACACATGCTTGCCTTTTTTTTTTTTTTTAATGTTTTTATATAGCACCTAGCACTGGGTATTTAAGCACTGGCAAAGGCCTGACTCACTACTGCGTCACTGCTGTTTTAAGCATAAAAGACAAGAAATCCAACAGCAGCAGCTACTCTAGGCAGAAATAATTAGGAGTGGGTTGTGTTATGCTGTACATAGATGTGGTTTTTGCAGCACTGTGTCAGGGCCTCTTAAGGCAACAGTACAGAATTGGATACCGAGTCAATATTCTGTTGAACACACAAGTCCCAAGAGTTAGGTTCAAAGCAACTATTTATTCATATTCAAGTTTGGTGTTAGGTTACCCCAGCAAGGTGATTCAAAGCACTAAGGGCAGATTTTTAAGGCTCTGAATAGTGAGAGGAGAGGGACATTTACACATAGAAACCATAAAATTTACATGTGAATTGGCAAATGCAAAATAAAACACTATGTGCGAACTCCACCTAGTTGAAGCTTCAGCATTCTCATGCCTTTGAGATTCAGAAGGTAGAACTTAAGGACAGGTCCTTAACTGAGCGGGACTCACTCACAGCGTTGGTTATAGCAGTTACAGCATTTGCTGAAAGGTTGAAGTCTTTGATTTCTTCCTTAATTTGAGAAATTTCAAATTTACATTTCTCAGCATAATACCTACCCTTCATCCAATAGAACCACGTAGGTGAAAACATATTCCAATACAGCACGTTGAAGCCAAGGCTTTTGGAAACAGAAATACAAGATTGCTAAGGACACAGGAGAAAGTGGGGAAACTTTGCAGGTGCAAGCATTCAGTAGGCTTTTACAGACGTGTGAGTGCACAAAACACCTCAATCTCTTTCCCGGACTTCTTTGCAGACGTTTTACTTGAGGCAGGAAAGACGTTCTGAGCCCTACCACAAGACAGCAGGGATAAAACCTTGGCCCTGTGACTGCAATGGCAAACCAATGATTTCAGTGGAGATGGGATTTCACTTCCACATTCCTACTTCACTTTAACATTGTCTCAAACAAGGTTATATTTCAGTCATAATCTCCAAAGCTATGACTTAGTGTCACATTCTACATTAGGACTTTAAGTGCTCTCAAGGGGATCCACATTGGTGTAGAAGAAGCAGCATGATACACAGATTATCTATATTGTATGCTGCCATCATACAAGTCATTCTTCAGTATTGATCATTCAAAAAAAAAAAAAAAAGCCAAAAACATTCACAGTAGTCATTGCAGAGCCGTGCTAAAAAAAATTAAAAAGTGTTTTAACACCTTAAAGGAGCCTAGTAATTAAGCAAATAGCGACTACCTCTGTGTTTCTGTACCTTGCAAGTAGGCTGTTTCTAAGCAAGGAAAATTTGCAGAAGACATTCTGTATGTAAAGGAGAACCAGATCTGGCAAAATATTCTCAATACTCCCTTACACAGTTGTGGCTGCATATTCTGATGACGTTCATATCATAGCAACTCTCCAAATTCATTTATCAACAAGCTAGAATGGAAGAATAAATGAGGTTGTAATTTGGCCAGAACTTCCCTCTTTTGCAGACTTTCCTGAGAAGAGATGGAAATGGCATTATGTGATTTTTCCTGAAAATCCCTTTGCTGTCCTGTGGTGTCGGACCAGAAGGTATGTCAGGTTCCTTAAAACATTATTTTATTGCACTTGTTAAAATCTGCTTTTATACGTTATGCTATTGCAATGTGTTTGGCGGAGGAAGCACACAGTAGAAATAGTTAAAAATTACCATTTGTGCTATATTTGAGATAAGAAAATAGCATAAATATTGCTCAGACAAATGAGCGTTATCAGTGGTAAGTTACAGACGTATTTATTACCTTCTTGTCCTCTTACATTTTTAGACAGATGTCACTTTAGAAACGAGTAAAGGAAGTTTAACTCTTCCCTGAACTTCTAGCAGTTTGTTTCAACTACTGCCTCTGCGAGTTTGACCCCAGCTATTCTGCTCCGCTCTCAGTTGTCAACACAACTGTTCGGGTTGTATTTGAATGCTTTGACTAGCTCTTGTGGTAGTACATATTTCTACATGCAGACCAACAGGGAACAATTGGCATCTGCCACAAGATTTTTTTTTTTTTTTTTTCCCAGGATTCAGCATGCAAGCCAAGGAAAAACTATAAATCATTTCACACAGACTAATATCTCAAGTCTTTGGCAGAGAAAGCCGTTATATCTGATAAAGTGACAGAACTCCCATCAGAACAAGAGAACCTTATCTTGTGCCGAAGGAAACATTTTCTTAAAGCCCCATTAACCTCATGTGAGTCCACTCTCACCTCTTGTCCCAAGACCATAAAAATAAGACTGATGACTGTCACAGCAAGGATTTTAACATGATATCAATTGGGTAAGACATTCTAACATTATTTAGTCATAAAGGTACAGCGGCCAAAAGAGGAACAGCAAAACTTCAGACGGCATACATGTTTTAGGTAACTGTGGTGAAAAGTGTTCACAGATTAGCTATCACACAGCATTAGTTGATAATTCACCCAAATGACTGAGAGACGTGTTAAGGACCACAGGATTTTGTGAATTACAGTGGTGCACAAATGCCTTATCAATGTGATTGAATGATTATTGTCAATTGAGTTACAGTGCATTCAGTACCTTAGAAGAAACACTTACAAGCATTATATCTGTCTTGCCAATAGTTTATTTTACAATACCTAGTCTTACATATTCTTCTTATTCACTTATTTTATAATAATAATTATAATACCTTAATAATGGTATTTCCCTTCTTTAACTGTCTGCCCACTCTATTTTTATTGAAAGCCAGTGTCCACTTCTGCTTTTTGAGACAACTGTCAAAATATTTGGTAAGCTTTTGGGCTACCTGAAATAATTTTTTTTAACATTATTCTGTTATCTCTGTTTTTCTTCAGCAACAAGCTAGACCTGTACTGACAAATTAATCTGAAACAGGAGGAACTATGAATCAAAAATCAGCTCCTTGAAGATAACTCGCAGGAAGCGTGCAGCTATTGGAATCATAAAAATGCAGAGATGTTACATAAAGACTAGAATTTGACATGCAGCCTTTTAGTCTGGTGACAATTACAGCAGTGCAAAGTTCAAAAGTTTTATTTCAGGATCTTGAACAACTACTAAACAATTTAAAATTCTCCTAAAGGAGATAAGATAATCATGTTCAGATTGAAATAAAATAAAAGCATCATGTCATTCACTTTTTGCTTTTTAAAGTCAAAAGTCAGCTATACTACAATATTAATCACTACTTTAATGAAACAGAATTAACGAATGAGTCAAATTAAAACCTTACATTTCCATTTGATGTTCAAGCACAAAATATTTTGACATTTGAAGAGGTAATTTTGCTCTGAAATGTAAATCCAGTGAAAAATAGATTGGTCAGGGAACATCGGTTCCTCCCCACAGTTTTGTGTGGTTTGCTGAAAGAGAGGCTAAAGAATTTTTGACCAGAGCTAGTGACAAATTATGAAGGCCTTAATTTGCATCTCAATGCAAGACTTGACTTTGTAGAATAGACGGTTGGACCAAATCTTTCAAAAATTCTCATGAAGTAACTATATTGAGCCATTAACAGATAGATTAAACTGTTGGGGTTTTTTGTTTGGTTGGTTTTTTTTAAAAATCACTGTTCAGAATAGCCACAGAAAACAGTGGTTGATGTAAATGATGTGAAAATTCATTAATCTACATATATATATTGTTTTAACAAGGTCATATTACTTAGGAGAACACAACAAGCCCATTTTTCCCTAAAGTCCTCCCAAGCTACCTAAAAATCAATGAGCTGTTGGCGTTTCCTTCAGTAGCAGGACTGAATTTAAACATATGGAAGTAAAGTTCAGGTTGAGTAGAATAGATCTTCCTGGATTTGCTTGGTTGCTTACTTATGTGTACACCATAAACATACAAAATATGTGCCTAAATTAAAGTTCAAGTTCTTAAAACTCTGGGGTAAAAATAGAAGTTTGCAACTCACTCATATTGACTAAAAAAACCCCATCAAAACAACAAGCCGTCACAGTCAAAAACACTTGAACAGCCAACCTCATGGCTGGGCAGAAAGTACAGTGCTGATGCTCATTTTGCCAAGTCCAATTGCCTCACTGAGGGATATAAAAATCACCGTTATCTTTCTGCAGATACAAATAGTTTAAAGAAGAATTGTTATTACGTGTTCTTTTTTTGGACTTAATATAAGTAGACTGACACAGATGAAGCTTGACAACTTGTATTTTCATGTTGGCAGGCAGAACATGGCCCGTAAGTAGGAGTTTTACCAAAAGAGTAAAAGGCATTCACTTCCCTGTCCAGAACAGTTACTTTTTAATGCAAATTGCTATGTTCCTTCACAACACGTGAATTTGACCCTGGGTAAGGAAAACCAATCAAACAAAACAACGCCAAACAAAAGTTTATTTCAAATAGGCCAATCAGCAGCTGACTATTTTCAGTCATTATCAACCTTAGACTAGAAGTCGACCTGAAAACTCAAAAACTTTGCTTCTCACTCAGTTAGACCCAGCAAATAATTTCCCACGTTTATTAGAAATGGGCACCTTGCTATGAAACTGTGGTTTTACCATCAACACAGCTACCACCTTTCTATAAATAATGAAGCGTGATGATTATCACTTACTTTTCCTATGAGTCATATTTAAAGAGAGCCCTGAGGTGCTTCTCAGGTAGTCTCTTTGAATCATGAATCAGAAAGGAAAAAAAGCATCCTTTGAAATACCACCATGCCCAGATTCTAGATGCCTAGAACGCGTCATCTCTTATTTATAGTTTCATGCTGTCGGGCAGTATCACATAATGGCAGTCAATGGTCATAGAGAAGTTTCTCTACTTCAGCTGTACTTATAAAATTAAGCAAACCTGATAATGAGAAAGCTCCATCAGTATCCATGCCACAGACACACAAATCAGAACAGGAAAGGTCAAACCTCCTTATTTCAAAATGAACTGAAAATCCATAGTCTGAGATCAAACGGGGTATAAAAGCCAGGAGTCTCCCCAAGGCACAGAGTTTTGCTGGGCAGACACCAACAAACCTTGACCTGAAGAGAGTTTGTACCATCAGTCATGGCTGCACAGCACACCCTCAGAGCCTCCCACACCACCAAACTTAACCTATTACTTTATATCTCATTAACAGATTCAGCTTCCAGATCTTGCCTATGTTTTATTTATTTTCCCACCAGGGCTACAGTAAGGCTTTTACTCACCTCAGCAGGACCACAAGAAGTTTCCTTCCTTATGGACAAGGGAGGGAAAACAAAATGCTTTCA
This sequence comes from Chroicocephalus ridibundus, assembly GCF_963924245.1. Taxonomy (NCBI): domain Eukaryota; kingdom Metazoa; phylum Chordata; class Aves; order Charadriiformes; family Laridae; genus Chroicocephalus; species Chroicocephalus ridibundus. The sequence goes on from NC_086285.1 coordinate 31,707,260, forward strand.
GACCTGACGGAGCTAGAGACAAGCAGCAATTATCTGACAAGAGGCTGACACGTTCTTCACCGCTCTTGCATAAAACATTGAGCAGTGCTTCTCAGGCCCACCTCAGCCTTCTAAATGTATTTATCTCTTTTCCTGCTAACTGCTTAGCAGTTGGCAAAACTGCTATTTAGCTACAAGGGCAAATGTCTTCTTTTTTTTCAAGGTACAAAAGCATTCAGAAATAAACAAAGGCCTAACAAGTCCTTTACCTTCCTTTGACCATCCTTCAGTTCTCTCCTTCACTCACAAGTTCTTCTCCCTTCATACAAAGGGCTCAGCTGTTCCTCATTCTCTTGGGCCTAACTCCGATCAGACAAACTTTCTCCCCATAAAGGAAGGAAACACTGCCCAACTCCTGCAGCCCTAAATGGAAGGGGTCTCTAGATTCATCTAATTAATCCACTTCCTTGGCGCAGCACTGCTCATTAGCCCTGAGTGCCTTCATCTGGCCTCCCTGGCCCCACACCACCATGGGCTGCCTTGGAGCAACCCACCCCTTTCATACATCACTTTGAGCATCTGTTTTGTCATTCCTTAGCAGAATTCTCTGATCTTCTCCTGCTTCCTTGTCCAGAGATAATTATTCCTGATTTTATTTCCCCCTGGTTTTGTAGACATTCTCTCTAGTCATTCTTCCAGAGAGGCGAGGGACAACATTTCTCTGAAGTGATTGCTTCCCAGAAAGCTTTGGTCTCGCTATGACGCACCTCAGAATTACAAGCCCCAGAAGCCAGTTAGGGATGAAGGCAATATATTACAGACTAGCACTAGTACCCTAAACACTAGTACCCTAAACCACTAATAATCACTGAATAGCTGCAGTCTCAACAAACAAATATTAATCTATAGATTAAAAAAGAAAGAAGTCATTTTCTCCCTTTCTTACAATAATTATATCAAACCCGCACATTCTTTGACTGTATTACTTCTTACACTGGTATTTTGGAACACATTGAACTCTGACTTTATTTGCATTAAATAATTTTGGTATAATTAGGTAATCATTGTTGCAATTTACACGTAACATTACAGAGTTGATAAGAGTGAGGAAATGTTATAGAACATCTACTACTGCTTCAGAAACTAATGCAAGGTGCTTCCTAGCTCATCAAAGTCCTAAACATTATCAGCATGTTACCTGATCTAGCATGCACGCACACGTACACGCACCAATAAGCCTAAATCACGAGGCCTAACCCCCTAGCTTTAAATAATCACGGTGATATACATACAAATATCTTGCAGGTACTGGAAACAGTAATTCTGTATTTGCCTCTGCAGCAAATTCTGCTTCCACCTCCTTTTAACAGGGACTCAGGCGAAGTGAGAGTGAAGCTAACCAATTTCAGAAGCTAAGGTTTCTTCCTGAGACGTCGTGTTCTTTCCTTAGCACATTGCCCAGCTGTAACGCTCTAGCAGGGAGATGAAAAATTTGCAAATCCAGTGTCAGATATAATTCCAACGTATTTATAATTTCCATTTATATCACAAATGTCATTAATGAGGCCTTAAAGAATGCTTCAGTGTAAACACTGGTAGGTTTACAGCTACTACTCTTCAGTCAATAGAAGAAGAGTGCATCTATTTCAGCTGTATGAAGATATATTCTTTGTTTCACTTCACACATATAATTTCATGATGTTAATTCTGTGCATACTAAAGTGAAATAAAAAGGCCCCCCCTCTGAAATTCTCTTTCATTCAATCAAGCATTTTCCTTTCATACTATGTTTTACGTACTCTGAGATTTTCCCCTCATCATCAATACTTCCAACGTGGCCACGGTTTTAAATTATTAGAGGCCATGATAAAAAAAACAACCAAACAAGATTAATAGAAAGACAGACTGTCACTGCTATGATAAGTGCCAATATAGTAAAATGGCTGCTCCATTATATTTTGCTACAGTGAGAATCTGATATGTACCGACCAACAGATCTGATTTACCTTTTATAAGTGTGGTCAGAATCGTATGTAATTGTGATTACATGAATGCATCTATTCCTCTTCATATGGAAAAGTGTGTTGTGAACAATTTTCTATCAGAGACTGGCACATTTAAAATTGCATACATTATTAAATAATAGCTTATGTATAATTTTATTTGTTTTCAGAGTTACAATGTTCATGAGATAATCATAGAGAGCACATTATATATTATTGTTAAACACATTTTTGCCACAAAAAGTTGAGAGCATTGGTAGAAAATCCTATGCTAAGTTATGTGAAAATATTTATCACCTATAACCATAATTCATAAAACCAATGTACACTTTATGTAATATTATGTCAGCAAGTTCCTTCTTTTTGCAAATATCCTTTGCCCTGTATTCATGTATGTTTGCAGTTAAGAAGTGCATCAAATGCTTCTCGGTGTCTGTGTGTTTGCAATACACAGAAAAAATAATAGTTTACTCCCGTGGTAACTGTAATTGTCAGCACCACTGGACGCAAGAATGGGGAATTACAAGATCTTAATTTTACAAATAATTGCCCTCATATTATTCTACCTAATGCTGAACATAACATTAATTGGTATTTACCTCCTAATGTTTACAGAACACAGACTGTATATTTCAAAGACATAATCCTTACCAACTATATACTAATTTTTATTTCAATATCTATTATATAAATTAGGACTCTGTTGAATTCTTATACTGATGAAAAAATGAAAGTAACTTTCTTTAAATACATGCACAGTACCGTGCACCACAGAATGATGAAGTACTATTTTCTTAATGGATGAATGAATCAATAGAAAAATAGATTTAATAAATCATTAACATTTTAAAGTCTAGATAAAAATGGGAAATCGTGCATTTCAAGCAGTTTTGTTGTTTCCTTGTTTGTTTTTTGATGAAATCTCTGAGAACTTAAGACATGCAGAGCTGAGAAGCAGCTCACTCTGAACAAAGAACAATGTTAAGACTGCACAAAAAGTTTTGATTGAGACTGGTTTATATGCAAGACTGAAAAAAGTTGCCATTCTTGGACTTCCCTTCAACATTAGACAGTGCTGTGCAAACCTCAGACAAATCCCTGTATTATGATTTCTAAGCTGTTAGGAAGTCTCTCAAAGGGCTAAGAAAGTAAAAACCTGAGCAACTGCCTCCCCAAAATTTATGACAAGAAATGTTTTCATTCTAGACAGCAGACTGAAAAAGGGGAATAGCTAACGGCTTATTCTTTTCTTAAGAGATTAATTTAGGGGATGAGTACATTTCGTATGGCATAAATTTATAAATAACAATGACAACAAAAATAGATATGTTTAATTTTCCAAAATTTAGAGTATGTGTCTATGTCTCAATATTTAGAATATGTGTCTATGTCTATCAACTTATGAAACAAATGAAAAGCGAATATTTACTTACAATTTATTTAATGTATTTTCCTACCCCAACATTTGTCTGGACATTGCCAACGTAATGAAAAGAACTGTAAATTTTCAGAAATGAGTCTACTCCAGTGCGCTTGATTAATTATGTATTAACCCATTTCTCTGAAGCATCCTTCACTAAATCTTTGGTGGGAAATGCACTTTATTAGGCATGAGCTTTGGTTATTTGTGTGCATACACACTATGCTATCGGTCAATATGCAGAATGATTTAAAGTTTGCCATGTTACAGAGATGTATTGCTCATTAAAATAATTCTAGTGTTTCAACAAACAACACTGATAGCTAGTTTTGCAAGTATTATTATCTTCACTCTTAGCATGATTTCCTTAGCCTTATAGTTTTTGCTCAAACTTGCATTGACTTCCAATCTTACAAAAACTTACACAAGAGTAATCATGATCATCTGAATACTGCACATATTGTTAGGCATTTTCAGCAGGTACAGTTACCCACATACATTGGAGTTATCAGTTATAATAAGATATAAGATTTTAATGCTTAGCTGAATAAAAATATTCTTAGGGTAGAAAGAAATCATAAACTAAAAGCACAGGTTAATGAGACCTGTAATAAACTTTACTCTGAAACAGGTCTAATTGGCTATTGATATGAAGACGCCTGATTCAAGAGGTACTATGAACCTATGGCATATGATCATTGCAGTGGAAAATGCTGAAATGGAAAAGGCAGAAAAATCAAATTACCCATAGCATTCTCTTCCTATATTCCATGGCAGAATTCTCCCATAGATTAGTAAATGGTAACGCATGCAACAAAAAATATGCTGTATCACTTTATGTAAACATCTGCTTTCATCATGCAAAATGCCTACAAAACTGTGACAATATTTTGTTCTAGTAGCATAGTTTTACATTAGCTGAGTTACAGAAACTGTTAAATCAAAATCCATGATTTTGCAAGTAGAAGATATTCTAAAACTCTTGAAAGATTTCCAGCATAAATATTCCAAAGCCCAACAAAGCTAATTGGTTTTCTAAAAACTAAACTACATAGGCTTATTCCTTGCTGTGGTTCCTTGTTCTTTTGATGATAGAAGAGAAAAGACCAGTTTTTGGAGGAGGTCCCATCAACATGGGGGCTTGGTTCTTGTGAGTAATTTTTATCTGAGGGAAGAAAGAAGAAAAACAGAGTTATCCCTTGAACTAGTTCAATTCCAAGTATCTGAGATGCCCGATTTATCTTTACATGTGACTTCCAAATCTTCTTCATTTAATCAAGAAAATACCTGTATTTTTAATGAATGATGTTACATATGTAGTAAACCAATCTATATGTAATCACTGTTTCCACAAATACTCTAAATTATACACACAATCAATATTAAAAATCATATGCAATAAAATACATGCCAGTATGTGATATTACTTTTTGAGTGTGGGATTTATTGCTTGCTGTTCATATTTTACATATCTGCAAGACGAGTAAGAATTTAAAAGTTGGAAAGGACACACATGCTGACAGACCAAGCTCTTGCCTATTATTAAGATGTAAGCTATGTCTTTGTATGCTTTATTTATACATCTAATCAAGCTGTACCTCTCTTTCAACACAGAACACTGCTTAATTTAAAAACAACCATTATGAACGAAAGTCAAAAGTTAATACACAAAAAAGGTCAAAAAAGATGAACTAGCATACTAATTTGTTAATTAATTGTTAATAGAATAGACTCAAAATATTGAAAAGCCTATTTAAAACATTTTGTAAGACTGCTCTAAAGCCACCCGTTTTGATTTCTTTGATATAAAACTACGAATCACCTTAAATGAGACAACCTTAAAGTAGATTATGTCTGCAATTTTCTCTAATTCAAGTCTAAATTAGAGAAGACATTTTATGAATGTATGCTATGCTCAAAGCTAATTGAAAGCAATTATCAAAGTGGCATTTTGTCTGTGACTTTAAGATACATTGTAAGATAATAAATGATTCTCATTATGTAATAAAAAGGTCACATCTTGCCTTTGGGCTAGTGACGCTAAGAGTTTTTCAAAAGCAATCCGAGACATTTTCTTTAGTGAACTACGACTAATACAAGAACCATCACTTATTAAATATCAGTTGTCACCTGCATAGTACCCACATCAGAGATGGGTATTTCTTTCAAAAAGAAACACCACCTCATTAAAAACTGGAAAAATATATCTCTTAAAGTGCATACCTGACATTTTCAAGTTAAAATGAATATCCTTCACTTGTCATTCACTAATAGTAATGAAACAAAAAATGTATGTCACGTGGAGAGGCTCATTAAAATATAGATCAGGACATTTCTTGGGGTGGAAATTTACTTTACAATATAAGGAGACAGAAACATAAAAATCTCAACAGAATGGATGGGTTGGCTTAACTCTATTAGAGCCTTTACTTTACTCTCCAGATGCTCATTTCCATGCCACCTTAGTTCATTAGTCTCAAATTTCATACATGACCTCTTTTTGTCAACATTGTTCATTAGTATCAAATTTAGCATAAGGGTTTTTTTTGGCAACCTAGATTAATTTCACACAGATAATAACTGTCGCTTGCAAAGACTGGCATCAACAGAATGCCAACAAGAAATTCTGCTTCAGGCACCACTTTGGAAGCCAAATCTAGTTGGGGTAAATTGGCGTTATTCCATTGATGTCACTTTAAACCAGCTGATGATCTGGTCCTGGAAAATTGCCTCAAGGATTTTAGCAACTTTCACATGCGTCATAAGACACATTTTGGGGCTCAGAAACAGTGATGACATCAACCTGATCCTGAGGATCAATACATGAAGTAATTTGCAGCTGCTGAGAGTGAATTCTTCAAGAGTCATAAGGGTTCAGTTTATTGCAAGATTTGGCCATGATGTGGCAGTAGGAACGGCCTCAGAGTTTCCTTTCAGAGGTAAATCACAGTAATTCCATCTTAAAATGAATAAAAGAGCAAAACTCAAAAGATGGCTTTAGTATGAAGAGGTGAGAGAATCCTGAGACCCCATACAGATTGCCTGTTGGACTGGGGCTGTTCAATGCTGCTGAGGATGAACGCAACTACATATTGAGAAAATGTTTATCATTTGTAATGTTCTTTTTTGGCTTGAGCCATCTGTTTCAGAGACCATGACCTCTTCAGTATGTTGTATCCTATCAGCTGAGATCAGCTAAGATGCCTGAACACGATTAACCACTCTTGCAAGTGGGGATGGAGTCCTATATGCATTTCTCTGAGATATATTTTCAACTGTTATAAATTGGCATGATTCCAGTGGTATAAAATATATTTTACATTCTGAAAATACAAAAATAAAGTGTAAAGTTAAAGTAAATTTTTTTATTTATGCGTGGTAGTGTGTGTTAACTTTGCATTGCTTAACAATGATAACCATTGATCCCTTATTTTCCCGTTGGAAAAAAAAGAAAAAAAGATTAAAAATCTTATCTTTGGGTGATAAAAAGAGATCAGTACGTTTGTAATACTGGCTGGACCGTTGCACTACCTTGCCTGAAACAGACTGTTTTTGTCTTTCTCAAGTCTTTCAGGCAGTGCATTTCTGCCCCGGACTCTCACTTCTGCTTCTGTTTTCATACTGGCAGCACTGCCAGAGTTGGTGCTGTGGGTGGGTGACAAGTGACAGAACACACTTTGAGATGGGAAGCAGCACTAAGGGTCTCAGAAAGAGAAATAATGTTGTAGATCAAAGTAGGACTAAATATTGAAAGTGCTGTATGGGAAGACTGAAATGGACCAAAAAAAAACCCCCAAAAAAACCAAAAAAAAGGCAAAAATCTTTAATTACAAGCAACCGAGATTTAGTTTAGTTAAAAATAAAGAAAACACTGCTTATAGATAGGTATATAGACTCTGTGTGCATGCACATGGAGTGTCAAAGACTTAACTTTTACCATTCGGTTTCCCTTTCATTCAGCAAGCAACCTCATATCTTTTTTAGTAGAAGCACAATTATAAAAGCTTTAAATACGACCCATTACTTTTTGTTTTTCATTTTTCCCAGGTAAATCTGTGATTTACACACGCGTGCACACATGAGAAAAAGAGATTGCTCAGACAAAAATTCCAAAAGCTCAAACCCTAATCTAACTTATTTTTTGGAATTGATGAAACCCTGACAAATATCCTCATACAAATTACTATGGAATTCTGGAAAATAATTTTTGATATAACTTACTCAGTTTTATTGAAAATATATAATGACTTACAAAAAATATGGAGGACATTTTAAACATAAATTAGGGGAGTGCCTGAAGTGCTGCTGGAGAAAAAATACAACTTCTATTTAGCATATTTGGCACAAATTTATACTTAAAACCAGGCAAAATGAGGAAATAACAAAATTCCATTTAAGGGGAAAGTAAATACAGGAATTGCTAAAATATCATGGATGTTTGTTGTAAGCGCGATACACAACATTATAGGCTAAACTCAAACTGTTGAAGCTAATGGCAAAACTCTCATTCACTAACTGAAGCCAGGATTTTATCCTGTAAGTTCACGATCATAAAAATTTTAAGTTCTGGTATATCTAGTAAAGAGGTTTAGTAGAAAAATACTGCATTTGCAATTTCAAAATCACCTTTCCAGTATTAGAAAGTGTGTCCAATGATGTCTTTGTGGCAAGGAACACCAGATCTAATTTAAAAAGAGCATAATTCTTAAAAGAAGAGATGGTAATTGCTCCCTATTTGTCAATGGCAAATTTTCTGATAAAGGAGAAGCCTGAATTTGTGATGCTGAAGATATTTATAAATGCATAAACCAGATATTTATTTGTTTCAGGAGCAGGTCAGAGTTTCAAAATATGCCTTGAAGCTACAATAATACAATGGATCCACTTAATGAAATGCAGTGAGCATCAATAATTTTACCATGAAAACTTTATCTTTTAGGTCAGTCAACTGTGCTTTCATGTTCCTTTTTCTACAATATCTGCTGGTTGCCTTCCTGTTCCTGACTTCACAGAATGCTTAAATATTTACTATTACCACAGAACATGGTGCTATAAGTAGAGGTACTAACTAAAACGCGAGATGAGAACAGAAAACTGGAAACAGAGATAATCAGTTCTGCTTATAATATTTCAATGAATGTTAAAGAAAGAAAGCCTGTCTTAAGGACAGAGGGAAAAAACTGTCAGAAAAAAAACGGTATCAAGTTGGATCTGTTAGTTCGCGGTCACTTTTTTCCATGCTATCAGCAGGCCTGGGATGTTGGTAGTTTTGAGGGTATGAGGGTTTTCCTACGGTCTAGACGGCCATATGCTGCTCCCCTTACGGGAAATGGAGGGATGTGACACCTCTACATCACAAGAGCACCAAATAGCTTTGTATTCCTGTAGATGATTAAGAGCTGTACTGGGTATCATGGTATGGGTAAGACCTATAGAACATAGGCAGTGCTAAATAAAATTAACCCGTGACTTGCATTATGTGGCATTTCGGTCAAAATCTCTTCAGATGTAGACCAGTTGTTTTAAATACAGCGTTATGCAACATATCTTTTAAATAAATTTCTTAACAATATTATTGTGCAAAGTGCAATCAAATCTAATCAGTTTGGCATTAATTAAGCTCTAATAATATACTCTAGTCTCTCTCCTAAGTAGTGTGATCCGTTTCCCCTTCAAACAGGTAGATTGGAAAACATTACAGTGTCATCATAATTTTTAAACATACCGAGAAAATGACAGAGCTGCAAAATTAAAATAAATGATTAATGGCATTTTTTTCGTGTTTTGTACTAATAGGTATCACTGAGGTTTTAAATTAATAGAGCTGTCAAGCTCAGGGTTGTTACAGATCCAGTGCAGAACTAAAATGGAAATTATGTATTCCACAGACACCTAAAGATGACACTTTGGAATATTTTAAATTTTAATTAGTAGGTGCAATTGTTTTCCCCCCCTCCTCCCTAAAACCACTGCAAATTAATTGGCAATTAGTCACAACTAATTCTTTTCTTAACAATGTGAACGGGAAAGAAAGGTGCATTACATATTAGAGGATTTGTCTGGGGTGCAGAAAGCACACATGCAGTAAATTGCTTTGTCAATTACAAAAACTATTGTTGTGAAATTAAGAAAAAATATGCATAGGTAAACAAAACTAATTAATGTGCAGCATACCTGTGAGCACAAAAAATAATGCCCGGCTGCAAAATCAAGTGTTAGAAACTCAATCAATCACACTGGCCTTGAAACAGAAATTTGAGCACACTGTTGCTCAAAAGGGCAAAAGATGCAGCATTTCAGTGTGACACCAAAAACTTTTTCTAGCGGTCCCTCTTTGCCCTACAGAAGTAGATGTATGTCTTGGTTTGGGCAGGACAACACAAAAGTTTGAATTCTCCCATTATAAACAACTGATAAGAAAATATTTCTCCGTTCAGTGACACGGAAAGAAGACAGAGTCTAGAATACAGAGTCTAGAACACAGCTGCAGCTGCTTCATGCGATCTGTGGGGTGGCGGAGCCAAGGGATCTACATGAAAGCAAATGTGTAACTCTCTCTTAGTTTTCTCACCCAGCTCTGGTCTACAGTAAAAGCTTATATTGTTTTTAGTTCTTGTTTCTCTCTGGATTTAACTACAAAGGTAGGACTTCAATAGGACCTCTGTGCTCAGGCTCATCACACCTCTCAGGACTAAAGGAAAGGCTACAGAGGAACCGTTCATTCATTCATGCAAAATTTACTTTTAAAGTGCATTCAAATGATAATATTTTGAAATATTATTTCTGAGTTTCATTATTAATGGCTTACTACAAGTTTTCCTATAAGTAAATAATTCTAATAATAATATGTGTTTCGGATGTCTGTGAAAATGTATTTCTGGCAATCCATTAGGTGGGCTCTGACTACGGATTTTCATTTTTGTTTCTTCATTTAGGCAATATTCTTGCATCTTTGATAGACATTTCTGTCTTCTACTTTTAATCTAATGTTGCTAGCGGCTTGACACTTTTTCAGATATGATGCCAAGCAAGTCAGGAATAGATGAAAGAACTGAAATCACAGTTATTTCTAATTAAGATGGAATATTCTTATGGATTTTTTCAAAACAAAGCTAATAATTTATGTGGCTAAATTGAAAGATCACTTTTCTTAAAAAAAAATTCTGATGGCTGAAGCTGGAAGTTTATTGAATTAACTTGAGAGTCTTTGAAGTTTCATTACTATTAATGACCTGTTTGGAGATCAGGTGAAACCATAGATATCTTTCATGTTGCTATATTTGTCCGTGAGAGCTCTGATAGAATTTCCTTTTCAGCTAATCAGACGAGATGTTTAACATAACATTAACATTATCATCTTTCCTTCTCCCAAAGACTCCTCTATAAAAAACAGTGAAAACAATACAATTTGATGCTCAGATTCTGCATCTTATTATACCAGAGCAGAGTGACCTTGTCAGACGCTGCAGTCTGCATGTCTTCAACATACTGAAAAATTCTGGATGACAGATTTTTAGACCAAGACACTCACATTTTTAAGTATGCACAGAACCTACAGGAATGCATTCCTGATCTCACCTAGGGATGCTAAGTGATCGTAAAAGATGTTAAAAGAAGCACACAACAACTTCTTTAGCACTAAATTAGTTTAGTACTAAAGTAGTACTAAAACCGGTAACAGGAGTGAAAAACCACAGATCACTGCATTATCTATCACATCCCACAATATATTCTCAGACTCTGCACTGTCATTTGGGGGAAACATGGTCTCTATGTGCACGAAAAGGGACAGATGTCAGCAACTCGTGCTATTCGTAGGAAACTTTTTCTGGTCAGAAAGGAGAAGTAGCAAAGATAAACTTGTTGATTCCTTCAATAGGAAATAGACTGTCAAGCCTGCGTGCACAGCCTGCATCCCATACATAACAGGGACTTGATGCAGAACTTGTTTTGCTTAATATGCATAATGGAATAGCAGGAGAACTTGGATCGGGCTGAACTTGATTTCTTGAAAAATCGTTCACAAAATACTCTCATTCATATCAAAATCTGAAGCAGAAAAAGAAAAGGGCTTCTGAGCTTAACCACTTGCACCTTGGGCCGGAGTTGATTCAATACCTGCTGATTGTATGAATTTCTTTCTCACGTGGTCTCTGTAATATTTATAGGTCAGTCCTTGAAACTACTGAACTTAGATGATACTGGAGCTCCTGAGATGACCATACCAAAGTAAAATGTGTTATTTCAACCTTCTAAAGGACAGTTAGAGAGGGTGAGAAAACAGTCTTTTTTGTAACAATAGCTCTCTGGCTGGAGCATCAAAGAATCAAAAACTCAAGGCTTGGCCGTTGTGTCTAACTGGTGTACATGATCTGTGCAACAGAACAAGGTGCAGGGGTCTCTCCTCTAGAACTAGTGAGATGGTATATCCAAGCAGGGCCATACTGTGCAGATATAGTAGCTTCTGTCCTTAAAGCCATATAGATAGTAAACCAATAAGCCCCTCCTCTCCTAATGTGAAACAAGAGATAGCACAGGAATGTCCCCCCATGTCTTGGTGCAGGATGTAGGAGTGCCGGCATCTTTATACATGGGCCTTGGTTCCTTGTAAGATCTAGGGAAAGAAACTTCCTAAGAGGGAAACTAAAAGGAAAACCAAGCCCTCATATATTTCCTAAGTAAACAAACTCATGGATTTCTTTATCTCATCATCGTATTTTTTTCCATTTAAAAACTGACTTTCAGGTAATTTTGGGGAGAAAACTGCGTTTTTGTCTGTAGAAAAGACAAAAGCTCATGATTCTTATATTGATCTCCTCATGTTGGTTTTTTTTTCTGAAATTTGAGCTCTTGCAGATTCAAATAATTGATTACATTTTATGGGGTTTTTTTCAGACTTTAGTTTTGGACACACATCACTGAGATATCATCCCAATACTTATGTAATCAAATACACTTTGGCTTCCAAACAAAGACCCCTCAGAAGCACATACTTAGAAATCCAATCTTAAACTCCAGTTGCGAGAAAGCTAACAACCACTTTTGTCATTGTCTGAGGAGAATTCCTAGATACTCTGCAAAGAGCTTCAAGGAAAAACGCCAGTGTAATTATAATTAGTGGGGAGGGGAGACGTTGAACTATACATATTTTTTCCTTTGTACGATGTAGAAAACAGAGTGGGGTAGATGTACAATAATGCAACGAGCAACTGCAATAAATACATTAAGCTCCCCAGCGAAGAAAAAACACTTCCTGAAAAATGAATAATACAACATAAAATAATAATTCTATATCAAAATCCATAAAGGTGCAGTAGTCAAGACAAATAGTTCAAGTATTCGCTTCTCAGAGGAAATAAATACATTCCATAGTATGGTTTTCTTATGTAATACAAAGTATATTCTCTTAGCAATGGTATAGCAAAAAGGATGGGTTCCACAGAAGAGTATACGCCATTTCTATCCCCTTTGAAAGGGTACTTCAACTGGACAGCAGTAATTATCGGTAATAATTTACTGTTTCCTCAAGGCAATAATTGAAATGTAAGAACTGTCTCTTTTTCCAGGTTTGTCCTCAATTGCGCGGGCAGCTTCTGCTAGCATTATCAATCAGATAGCAGGGATTTTGCACAGAGCAAGCAATCAAGACCGAAAAAAAGCACATGTTATTGCCAGCATCCTTCCATAAGTTCTCTTCTGTAATCTGGCAACTGAAAAATTACATGTCTTTTTCTTGAACAAGTAACTGCTGGGTTTCAGTACTGTTGATCTGCACTGAGCCATCACTGTAGAAGAGGCAAAGATAATGATATCTCTTAACTCCAAAAGGTTTCCTGGAATAAATCTCATAAAATCCCCACTGTTCTGCCTTCACACAGTGTGCGTTCACGTGGTTCTCCTCTCATTGCAGCATCTGAGCACTTACTACAGAGAATCAGAGTTCAGGCACTCTCCCCACTGTTCAGCTGTACACTATGGTGTATCTGGCAAACATGAGCTCTCACAACACTTTTATTTTATCCTAACCCATACATTATCAGCTGCTACACCTGTTAGCACCTTACTGAAGGTGCTCCCTTTCACTTTTTTGTGTATCCCTTAACTTTAGTACAGACATAAAGTTCATGAAAGTGCTCCAGTACCACGGTTTGGATAATTACTCCCATCTGTAGCGGGATTTCTTTCTTGTCACATTATTATTTTGTTATACTTACAAGCTGCAAGGCTACAGCAATTCATCTAATCTAAAACACAAGTGTTCTTTAGGGAAACAAAATTAGTAAAATTGTATATTAAAATATGTATCCTATCCTATCCCATCCCATCCCATCCCATCGCTATTTACCTGCCCACACTTCATCTGTGTGGACACTGAAACAAGAGACTAAATAATTTCCTTCATTTCTTCTTTAACCTGTAAGGACTTTTTAAATATTAGTTCTATTGTATAATTCAATCAGCATAGTCAAGACTTCAGCTTTAAATAAAACCTCCTTGATACGAACTCTTAAAAGCATAATGGAAAATCTTCCTAATTTTTTGAATAATAATTTGTTACTTTATGCTTTTTAGCATCAAAACTAACACTGGCTCTACCTGTGACTGCACCCTTTGAATATTTTCCAAACTTTTGAAATAAAAATCTTTTTATTCCATCCTAACCTGTGGGAAAAAAACAGCATGATAAATTGGAAATTTAGTGGGTGTTGAACTATAAAATGTGAAGATGTTACTTTAGTAAATTGAGTTGATGCTGATGACAATGGTTGTCTTTTAAACTGAAAGATTCTCTATCATTGAAGAAGTGAAAGTAAATAAATCAATTAATATTCTCACTATTTTAATTTTTGGTACTCATTTAAAAAGTTCTTAAAGTTTTTGTTTAGCTCTCTTCCCAGAGTATCCCACTATCCCCAGTATTCCCAGTATTCTTACCGTGCAAGGGGTTTGCATCCAAGGTTCCCCATCTATCTGCATAGGCAGAGACTTGCTGGTCCTAAGGTGACATATTTCATAGTATAAGTAAAGTAACTAGACAAAATTGATAAATGTATTTATTAAGGAGAGATATACATGATGGCACACACATATAATCCTGATTTACCTCTAAATTTCTATGTAATCTCTAGTATGACCCAACGTGCTTACAAAAGTAACCTAGTCGCTTAGTAGGCTTAGTTTGATTTTCAACACAAAAAGCAAAAACATTGCAAACATTTTCACATCTTGGTAGTAACGTGCAATTCTCCATGGGAGAATAATCTGTAATTTGTGAAATAGAGTGAATTATTCAAGAATTTCAGGAATAAACCTTATTAACTGAAAAGACAAAGGAACCTCTGCTATTTTTTATAATATAGAATGACTACTACAAAGGAAACAAGAAATAAATTTTAACTCTATCATCACCATTTATTAGAACCGTAAAAGATGTTTTTACGCTTGTGTCTAACTCTGGGTGAGACAGAGCACTCACATAATATGACAGCTGCACTGTATAATCCGAGGCTTTAACTTACCATGTTATAAATCTAAAGTGTTAGTGAAGGGGCACTGATTTTAACATAAAGCTACAGCCTCTATGTCTAGCTTAGGATACCACATTAAGAAAAGTATAGACAAATGTGGGGGGAAAAAATAAAAGTAGATAAATTTAATAATGGAAAAATGAGTCAAGTGAGCATTCACATTGGTCAATGAAAATTCTGGCTTGGACATTATTTGAAAATGACTAACGGTTCATGGGATTCACCACCGTCCTCTATGGCTGTAAGCGGAGGAAGGGAATAATGTTCAATGAGCTCACACTTTATAAGTTTGGAAGGGTTCTGATTCTTTTGCAGTTGCGGTCCTCCTGATGTGAGATTATAAAAATTATCTCTTGGCATCCAGAGAAGGTTGGAACTTCTCTGTGACCTTATTTCTCTTCCTCATCCACATGAGAGAGTACTTTTGAAGCCAACGTCACCCACTCCTTAAGGAGAGTCTCAAAAATGTGCCAGGCACTTTGGCAAATCCTACTTTTTTTCTTAAAGTTTTTATTGCTGCTCTTCTGTTTTATGTTCATTTTAGGCTTTGGGGGGCTTATAAAGGTATAGCTTATGATTTTATTAAGATATTGGAAAATTCTTCCTGACAAATTCTTCACTGAGAAAGAGTTGATCATCTCTCTTTTTTACAGTCCTTATCTAATCCAAAAGTTAGAATAATTATTTTCTCCTTAAATCCTAATCCAAGCTTCCTCTATTGTGAATGTTTTTGTCACTTTTTGCGTAGTAAATGATAAAACACAACTAAATTAGTGCATTCCCCCATTAGCAGCTTACACATACCAACACATTTATTAATAGTGACTTGTCAGTGTTCAGTAAACAACAAATAAATTAAAAACAGAGCACTTTGACTTCTACAGATCAAAAAAGTGCTTCACAAATACTAATTACATGATACCATTCCCTGGTGAGCTATGCATTATAAATGGGTTAAAATGTGTCAAAGTAATGCTAAATGACTTTTCGCTCAAAATTGCGCAGAGTGTACGTCAATAGTAAACCCCAAGATGTTCATGCCTCACTCCTTTTGCTCCAAATGGTTGACAATATTTTTTCATAGGATGAAATGACAGTTGAACACAACATGTGAAGACTGAATGTAAGCACCCTTTTTCTAGTTTTTTGACATGCTTCAAGAAAGGAAGATGTATGGACAGAGAATATGGATGGAATAGATGTATTTCATATACAAAAATGATACTTTCACAAGAAATAGGTACAGTAATTATGACTACTAGTTTATCTACAGCAGTGCAGTGCAAATTAAAGCTGCCGATACCTGATGACAACAGATGAGCACTGGGCAAGCCGTCTTCCAGCACTTTTCAGACCTGTGTATATCTGTCCCATCTCCATGGCTCCTTCCAAACCAACCACTTCCATAAGCTGGTCACTTAGATCTGCAAAAGTTGAAAAAAACCCCACATTTTGTCTAGACAGGATTTTGACAGTGGCCATCCTGACTAGCAGGAATTGTCACAAGACCAGTTGATAAGAAAAGATCTGGAGAACAGAACTGGCGAAAATGATGATTCCTAAGAAGTGATTGCAGCTTTAAGGTTGGACACATCCGGACCTGTTGTCACACCATTCTAAAATATCCTGACCAAAATTATTCTAAAATACAATAATAATATCCATAGTTTATTTTAATACATAAATACTGAAAAAAATTATCTTATTGCATGAGAAACTAGGAAAGACTCCTTCATTTGGGTTACCTGACACTCATAGAATGAGATGTTTGCACTTTAGAAATTCATGGTATCCGTTGTTTCAACAGATATTTAAAATCTGGTAAAGGAAAAGTCAGTGCTCCAGACCCTATTGGATTCTCTTCTATACACTGCCTTCCAGAAGATGTGTAACACTGTAATTCAGCCTTTGTGTGCATGCATTATTATAGTCTTTAATTGTAAGACCACACATTATTTTTTGCATTGGATCTTTGTCTCAATTAGTGTGCGGATTCGATGCAAAGAGGGCAAAAATCCCCCCTTACATCAACAACTATTCATCTAGCTTTCATGAACTTTGTAGTGCTTTTTTGCACCCAGTTATATATTTTCGTTTCACCCTGCTTTTTGGTTACATAGCATTTTGGTATTAAACTTAAAAAAAATAATAAATAACGTTTCTGGCAAAATAAATGTTATTTTGCTTGACTTCAAGGAGCAAGGACAAATTCTGTCTAGAATTTCAGATACAAACAGATACAACCAGAAACCTAAGCAGTAATATAGCAGTCTGGTTTGAGAAGCAACCAAACAAGGTAATGAAATCTTATCCAGAATTAGGTAGGGTGTTTTGTATGAAATGTTTTATATGCTCCTGTTTAAATACATGTTGCCAAGACCAAATGGACAAGAAAAAGAAACATTTTTTTTTTAGCTGTATATTATGTGTGTTTTATAGATTGGCTGTTAATATCCATGTTTCCAAAAGCTATGCTATTCGGTGAAGCACAGCAATGAGCTAAAATGTTAGAGTCTATCATCACATTGAAAAAACAAAGAAAGGAGAGCACATTACTCTTTGTATATTGTAAACCCTTCAACCTTTAATGAAGGTAGAATTTCATGCTAATTATCATATCTATGAGCCTAGTCCAAAGTTTCAAAGGGAGTCTTTTCTGTTCACTTCTTTGGGCTTTGAATGAAGGTAATTAACTGAAAGAAGTACTGTGAAAGGGGGGGGAAAAGTATTAAAAGCAAATAGGATTTATGGTCTGGATTATTCTACTTCCAACCAGAAAATCTGACACTATCCAAAGCCTTCATTTTTTTTCTTATACTTTCTTAATAATCTTTGCCATTTTCATTTTCTCATCACAGTGAAATCAGTTCCATATAATATTAACGAAGAAAAAATAAACTCTATACTTTCCTATTAAGGAAAAACAATAAGATGGACGAAAGATTAAAACATACAATATGATTAATTTTAAATATACATTTTTATAGTTTGCATCCCTGTAACACATGTAAACCCAATTTTGTATTTGGCTTTCTGCTGGATTATTTTTCTCTTAAAATGTTTTCCTTAAGTTACTTAATTTTAAACTTAACTCAGATTTAAACAAATTCTGCTTTTCTTGATAGCCATAGGGATTTAAATGGGAAAGTCCTACTTGATTTGCAAAAGCTATTATATTATAAAAGCACAGAGAACTTTATAGATGTATTAAATCATTAAAATGTTTCCAGCCGCAGAAAACATCGAATTCCTATTCACTGGGTTATTAGAAAATTATTATTTTTCAAATGGGAGAATAATTAAGAACAGATTTTTATTACTGACAGCTCAGGCAACATATGCAAGATTCAGAATAGTGACATTTGCAGTGATATAAATTTGATGCATCATTTTTCAATAGCTGTGAGATTAGTGCCAGTAACAGCAGGTAACTAAGGGCCAAATCCTGCCCTTTGATCTATACCACACATCTCAAAAAATGGGGTATGTTAAACATCGGAAGATGGAACTGAACAACACTCTGATCTACCAAAAAAAGTGAAGCCTTTTCAAAAACTTCACATTCGCAGTGGCACATTCCCAAAGTGGGGTTATTTTAGGCCAAATAAAAATATTTTTAGAATCAAGCTTAAATTAGACATAACCTTCCTTGAGAAGCAGTAAAAACTAAAGCAAATGTAACATGCAATTATCGACTTAGGGTTAGTTCGTGCTCCTGCCCTTGCTAATATATTTGGCCTGATGCTTTTGCATAGTCATATCCATTTCAAAAAATCCTTGAGCTATATTGACTTTGATAAGAACTCAGAGGGACAAAAAGTGGAAAAGGGAGTGTGTGTATTTTAGTCCCATTCATCAAAGATGTTACATGACTATAGGTACACTGTTTGAATATAAAGGGTCAAGACATCAATGAATGGATTACATTTGTTCTTAAAAGGTCCCCACCAAAGACACTGAAAGAGACTAAGCTCTATTAAAAGAGATCAGGTCTTCTATTAAATTAAAAGATAGGAAAGGGGAAGTCATTCTTCATTCTAGCGGAAGGTTATCACTGATTTCTCAGAAAGATCTGTGCTGGCCTCTGTACTGCTCAACATATACCCCTAAATAATCTGGAAACAGAAGTAGATAGTGAGTTACTGAAGATTCAGTGAAGTAAAGACAAAAGCCAATTATAAAAAAAGTTTAGGAATTTTGCAATACTGAGTAATGGAGCTATACAAAGGTAGAAAATTCAACATGTAACTTAATGCCCATGAGGGGAAACAGAGCTAACTACATATAAGAGAGCTAACTACAGATATGTAGAGTGTTATATGCATGTATATTACATTTGAAAATAATATAGTGTGTGCATATCTGTGTGTATATATCCATATATACACGCGTATTTATTTTGCTGGGCCACAATTAATACTGTCCTGCAGGAATTGAGATTATGGAGTTACTGTGGCTACTTCTATGAAAATATCAGCTCAATGCTCAATAGTGATCAAATATCATCAAGTATTATGATTGGTACGTCCATACAGAATGGAGTTTGTACTTCCATTCCACTCAGCAATGCACAGGAAGATATAAAATAACCGCAAATGACAGAGCAACAAACATGGTAGCAAATATGGAGCAGCTTCTGTATGAAAATAAATTAGACTAGGGCCCTTCAGGAAGTAAAGACATTAATGGAGGAAAGATGTGAAAATAATGAGTGCCATAGAATAGGTGAAGATAGTACTGTAATTAAGTATTTCTCAAAATGCAAGAACTAAGGAGTTTCATAGAACAAGCAGGAAATCCTTTTTACATAATACTTTGTTATACCATGATGTCATACTAGTCTTTGAAATTCCCTAAATCACAAATTGGTACATATTTTGTAGCGTATCTTAACAGAAGAATCACTGTAAGTTTCCTCTCTTATGCTTTGTTTCTAATCATGCAACACAGGTTGGCGAGAGGGATCAGACACTGAGCTACACGAACTTGTGGGTTAACCTAATATCACAGTTCACGTTGTCTTCTTATACATCTTATACATTGTAGACCAGCATAATGAATGCTGCTGTTGACAAAACATCATTCATCACCTAAACCAGCTTATAATGCAAACTTTTCCATGACGTGTATCCCAAACGTGTTTAAGACCTAATTCAGAAAGTCACTTCTTTTCAGTCCTCACATTATATTCTAAAGTTACACACTGGTGTATCTGTCTGTGTCTCTACCAACTATAGAGCAAAACCTATATCTCTTTTTAGGCACGTTGTATTTCTTCTGCATTCTACAGATTTTATTCTAAAGAGAAAACAATCAATTGGCGACTGTGCTGATAAAATTCTCCAATGCATACTTCACCTATTATAACCAGTTTTAGGAGGTTTAGGTTTAGGAAACTGAAGGTTAGATTTTCAAGAATAACTTAGCAGCTAACGGCGTTTGCTGACAGCGACTACAAGATACTGAGCAGCTTTTCGATCTAGCCAGGTCATTTAGCTGCCTAAATGAGAGCTGAAGTCTCACAGATAAGCTATCATGGAGAGCATCTCAGTATTAGTGCATTAGGAAAGTGTTTTTTGACTGGTGCCTTGGGGTTCTTGAGTCTGTTTGTTCCACTTTGAGCTCTGTGAAAGAGCTGAAGGCTCTCACTTGTTTTCTATGCGAATGAGCCATTAGAGTGTGTGGGAATGTTTTCACAGCACCATGCCTCTCCTGCCCTCTTCCACAAACCAAAGTACTTCACGTGTCTCCTCATATTAGCCCCGTCAGTAAACAAAGGCAGCTCTCCCGGGGGAGCGCTGCTGTCAGCAGATGGTGACGAGCATGCAGAGGGGCAGCTGACCCCTTGCACTCATTCCTGATGGGGAGATAAAGTCACTAGGGAGATGACTGCCCATTTCTTCCCATCAGGCAGCGGGAGAAAGAGAAGTCCAAACAGAAACTTGCACAAGTGGCAGACAAAACACTATCCGTGAATATAAGCCCTTTATAGCACTTCCCCAAGGCATGAAGAAACACACTTGGAAACTTTAAAGTTTCCTAGTGAGGAGTTTACGGTATCCATTAGCTTGGCATTAGCTGAACGCTTCAATATTCAAAGTGAACGCACAAGAGAAAAACACATTTGGAATTCATCTATGAAGATAAAGCAAGGAAAGCAAAATGGGGTAGGGGGTGGGAAGAAGCACGGTGTGATTAGAAATACTGATTTACATAGCAAACTTTCACTCTGTAATGGAACTGGTTTTGATGTCCAATTTATCTTTGCAATATATAAATATTGCTGTTCTGGCAAGAGATTGAATGACTCTATTATAACTTGGGGTTACTGCACTCACTCAGGCACATTTGCATAAAAACACTGTTGGTCAGTGGTAAATCTGTCTCTGGCAGCAGTTTGTCTTCGAGGAGAAGGGGCTCCCTGGCTTACTAAATGTAATCAAACCCTAGTAATCATCACGCTGGAAATTTTTTGGCTCCAGTTAAAATACTGGATAAGAATTTGAAAACTGGTAGGATGCCAGAGGTTCCTTGAAACACTCCTGAGCTCAATGCTCTGCACCACATGAATACTTCAGTATCTTCCTAGGACACGGCATGTATTAAATCTACAGTTTCCCATTATGCAGGAATGTGGGGTTGCTTCCATATGCGGGGACAGGGACTGCAGTTGTATAAAATGCTAAAAATGTGTTTCATGTCACAGTGTTACCCTGATTTCAAATGAGGGACTTTTTCTAGATTCCTGGTTACAAGAAATCAGTAAATCAAGAGCAATCTGTGCATCCTGCTTTTCGTTACGCTTTGCATTAGAGAACCTACCTGAAGTAACTTATGCCTCAATGTTTATAGTTGTTTATATCAGAGTGGTACCTGGAGGTCCAGATGATGTCAAGGCTCTGTTTTGTTACTGTTTCAGGGACACATAACAAAAGACATCTCTTGTATCCAAGAATTTATAATATAGCCAACTAAAACAGACAAAGCATTGGGGAAAAATAATACTATTACACCCATTTTACAAAGTGAAAATAGCACACAGAGAAGTTTAAGTCCTGCAAAAGGTGTGTTCTCATACTCAGCTGGGTATACTGCGTGTAGACCCACGATACTCGTAATATTATTTCCACCACGTAAAGTTAAGCACATGAGTTTGCAGAACTGACCTGGCCAACATCACACATGAAGTTTGTGGCAGGGACAGGAACTAAATCAGCAACTCCTGAATTTCAACCCTCTGCTTTTAAAAATCTATTCTCCCTCTGAATACTGACTTTGAGGATATATATCAAGTTCTACATCTGTAGTATTGGAACCAGCTCTGAGTAGTTTGCATTGCTGAGTTTCCTTGTGAACTTTAAAAATCTCAGGTGGCTCCATACTTCTATTTCATGCCAGTATTGATTCTCAGCTCAAGTCTTCATATTTTTTTCCTGTTTTTAAAACAAAACAAAACAAGCTAGGCCTGCCTCTTAGTGTGAAGAAAGGGAGATATATCACTGCTGTAATTTTCACCATGGGGAGATACTCAGATACGGCGATAATAAATTAAGTAGATATTTTATAAACACACAGAAAAATGCACACACATTTTATACCTATGTGGACATACATACATATGATATATACCCATATTGATGCATATGTGAGAAATTCAGTACATTCTTTTCTCCACCATCTGAATTGATGATGCACTAAATAGCTTTAATGGGGTAAGAATGCAAGGGTGCTATTTTTGACACTTAAAACGAATGCAATCAATAACATCCTGTCTCTTCTGAATTCAGTGGCAAAAACTCTTACTGACTTCAGTGGGGCCCAGATTTTACCCAAGATCTTGTGCCTTGCATCAGTCTAGCACAGAGACTCCATCCTCAGATGGTATCGTTTAACAGATAGAACTCAGCCTACTACTGTGTAATGGATTTTTTTCATATATATAATCATCTCCTGACTCTCACTAATCACGGAATGACAAGTTTCCCAAAAAACAGGAGGGCAAACAAGGAAGAATCAGTCCTTATAATTAAATATTTTATGGAACTTTCTAATCTGCACAGAAGGCCTTTGTAAAACTTTTCCTTAAGTGAACTTTTTTTTTTTCCCCAGCTTACCAGGGGGTAGGAGAGGGGAGTTCTTAATAGAAACTTTTTTGATTAATTGTAAAAGAAGAAAAATAATCATTAAAAAAACCCACAAACCACCCCAGAGCATTCAAATTAAATCACTTCCACCCAAAAACTACTCCCAAATACCAGTGTTCAGATGTTCAACATTTGAAACAAGAGGTTTCATCTTCCAGTTCTGGAGATCATTATGGATAAGTCTTTTATGGTAAAGCTTGGCAGAAAAAATGTATTCTTTTTTTATAGATTTATTCTTCTAATAGTTTGAGGTACAATTGCATTGAACATGCTGCTGCACCCAAAAGCCCCCTATTATTTTAATCTGTATTCTTTTAAAAGTTATTTGTTCAAAAAGATTTTACTGTGTTACTCTTATACCCCCTTCATCCAACAGAACAAAAGCTGTTCTATGAAAGGAGTCTAAACTTGGACAAACCGTAAAAAAAAAAAGCAAAGTTCCTCTCTGTTTTTATCAAATTTGATTGCTGCAGCTGTTCCCAGTTTCTGTATTTTAAAAATAGCCTTATTCAGTGCCTTGTTGGCTAAAGGCCAGAGTACCATTAGAACATGCTGTACGGAAAACCTCTATTCAGTTACAGATACAGAAATATATTTAAGATCAGTGGGGGTCATCTGCAGCAAACACTTGTATGGGGGAAAATGGAATTTTAATGTGCTTGGACTGCTCACCACTTTTAACAGATATTTAAGAACTTCAAACCGGATATCTTTCTATTTGTATTGGTACTATCATATTACTGAGCATCAGGTACAATACAATATGAGCAAGTCAAGATCATTTCAACTAACAAAAATAGATCTAATTCTCAAATTACTCCTTAGTAGTTCTGGCATTCACTTTAAATGGCTCCTAGTAATATTGGATATTTGATTAGCCTATAAAAATGCCACAGCCTAGAAAAGAAAAATACAGTAATATTGATGGAAATGTAGTAATCTGATCAATGAAAACCAGCTTTCATTTGTACATTTCTAAGAGGACTAGTACTAACAGGGGATAAATGTTCCGTTTCTGCAGGGTAGCAAACTCTAATAATGGCATTATCCCTATATTTATCCACCAAAGAGGTTTTTTTAGTTATCTGCCAGAAAGAAATCTTCATTCCATTTACATGAGTATTAAAACTCCTTTTGGTTAAAGTGGTAACGATTTTGGTCCAGGAACTCAGAAACCCCCCAAAGGTGATCTTCACTCCTCTTTCTCTTCATGAAAACCAATTCTATTTGCTTCCCCTACCATGCTAGTATTCTGTGGTGTTTGGAGATCACAGTATGGAGAATGGGTACTGTTTGAACAGCAGCAATTTTTAGCTATTAACCAAGAGTCTAATCCCAGGAAAGTATTCTGAAAATCAATGAGAGGTATCATAGATCACTTTTAGCCATTTCTCTGATGGTCTAGAATGCCTGCATTAAAGTATTCAAGGTTATGTATTTCTACTGCAGCCAGAGGAGGAGTCTTCAGCATGGTAGAGATATCCGAGGTCATTATTTGTATAAGTACTAACAGGAAAGAAGTCACAGCAGTGATGGCATCAATGTAGTCTATGCTGAGACTCCAGGTTCTTAGTGGCTGGTTGCCCCCCTAAGTTTTTGTGCCCTCACTCTCTCAGTACCTGGGTTAATTTAAATAAATAAATGCTACAATCACACTTTGGATTGCAATTTCAATTACAAACATTATCCACACCTTCTCTTTGCACAGAAGGAGTATCAGGGTATTGAATGAAGTCAAATCCAGTGAACTCTGGGGCAGGTATTTGTATCACCTAAGTAAATCAGACAATCTTCCTAAACTTCCTGCACTCAGTGAAAGTAAAGAAGCTTTGATTTAGTTTCCCACCGAACTAAATGTGTTTTGTGTATCTGAGGTGGCCTAGGATTTCCAGGACATTCACAAAGGGCTGACAAGCCTGACAGAGGAACAACAGCAGAAGCAGAAGTAAGGATGGTACCTTGAGAGGAAGGTGTTAGGAACTTATACATGGAGAAATGAAGAAAGCTCAGAGTTTTCTCCAGGCAGTCATTCAGAGGAAGAGTCTAAGAGGTCTGGTTTTCTGAAGGAGCATGTTTTTCTCTATTGTCACAAGATAGCATGCTTGGTCAACTTGGCAATGTGTCTAAAGCCATCTCTCTTCTAAATCTACCACCCCAACATTACCACGTGTTGGCTCCTTTGGGGAGGCTAAGGCCTGCAGAAGTGATACATCCTCTACTTACTCATTGTTTGATTGGAAACAAGTGAGCTTGTTACCTCCAGGACTGAGTGCCAAGTATGTGAGCAGATTTTCCAAATCTTACTTTCTTTAAATTTGTTCTGTTCTCATAATTTTTTGTCACTGTGGGTTTTGGTCTCTGCTAGATAGTTACATACAAGCAATCGCAGATATTTTTCTTCCTATCTGGACTACACACATTGCAAAAAAAAAAAAAGTCACTATTTTTTTGTACTATTACTGTTTTACAAGAAGACAGTTCTGGGATATGCAGAAACATTTGTTGTTGGAGAAACCAAAGGAGAAAGTTACCTCTAATAGTGCTGCAAGAAAAATAAATGTCTGCTTTGATGTGCTTTACATGGAAAGAAATTTCACAGGTTCACAAAGAAAGCAAAATTAAATTTCTTATTATACCTTTCAATATTTTAACTATTCATGACTGGCATCAATCTATTTTTCAATAGCTTTTCTCAACAGTTACAAGACACAGAGGAAGAAAAGGTATTTCCATAACCATGATCAAGACAACTACAGAACAGTTCCAAATTTCTTCTCAAGGACAAAAAGACCAGAGTCAGCTCCAAGTATGACAGTAGTGAGACTCAAGTTATTTTTAGTGCTCTGGTCCCGCACAGTATCAAACAGAAAAAACAAACTTTATTTCATTCCAAACAAGAAAAAAATGACTTACAAACAAAACCAGGATCTGGTTATAATTTGTTTGATTATGATGATCTGCCACAAAATGACAGCCACAGTCTTTTACTAAAAAACGATTTGAACACACACTACTCACGATCCTTCAGGTACTGAAGAAATACAGAAGCAAAGTCCTTGCCTAGAGCTAACTCATACTGAGATCCTGAGCTGAAAACCTGTACTGAAATGTGGAGCCTCACTGAATTTGTCTTCAGAGGGACTTCATATAAGTAAAATATATCCTCATGGAGCTTAATGCAAAATAGGAGACCTGGAAAACTAAGGGAATGATTCTCATCTTATTTTCATTCTCATTTTTCACTCTCATTTTTGTTCTGAATGATGGAAAGTGAGAGAAAATGCATGAGAAACAGATAAGGAGATTGGAGTTGTATGAATACATCTGCATTTTAGTTGTTTTCAGGCTGGACTATGCTAAACCTGAATATGTCAATCCCACTCTGAATAGTAGTCATCCCATCTGTAGTTCCTGCAAGAAGTTCTGCTGTAATTGCTGACCAGCTACATTCAGGCAATTCCAGAAGCTGGACAAGCCTCCTGGTTACTTACTGGCGTTGTGATAGGATGGCACTTCAGGAAAGGTTCTATACTTTCCAACTTCACTAATTCATCTTCATTATGTGTCTTTGTTTAAACTCCTTTTCTAGGCACCGGGACCAAAACTGAAATAGTACGTATGTAGGATTACTCTTTTTCAGTTCAGACACACATGAACTTGAGAAGCTCCCAGAGTTAATTTAGTGTATGGGATTCTAGGTGGGCTGTGATGGAACATGCTACTGTGCTGTTTATGTGGTTAGTTCTATTGTATGTGCTATTTGCACAATATGTGCCGTATATTGTTTCGCAATACTTGTTGGGAGAGTTAGTATCCTTCATCATGGCAACTGATATAGAAGGAAAAGACGCCTTTCAGGCTGAGAAGTATTGCCTCCAGTCCAAAACAGAAGGAGCAAACCTCAAAGTGAATTAGAGTTTGGAACAATCATTCTGGGTTGGTTTTCATTTTACTAATTAATTATACACTGGAATGTAAGGGTGGAAGGGTTGTTTTGTGGTTACATATGGAAATTAATCTGGAAGGACAGCAGATTCCTCTTGAGCGTCTTGGAATTTTCACCTTCCAGGTTAGTTTTAACAAATGGCTGAGACAAATTTTTAGAGGACTTTAATTTTGGTCTCTGGCCAACAAATTGTTTAAGCGTGGATAGTCAGTGATATCAAATGGACTACATGTGTGTTTCAAGCATGACTGTTAAGTGCTCTGTTGATTCAGGCCTATCTCTATGGTAACTACTTTATGGTATATGATTTCAGAATACTAATTATAAAGCAATATAAATAAGGTTGTGTACAATAAACAAGTTTGCATTTACATATTTGAGGCATCTAAAAATTCAGCCTTACTTGTATAATATAATGTGTGATTGACTTTGACATATATTTTTTGTCATTGTAATTCATGCACGGCAATAGTAGCTGAATTTTCTTTTCCATAACACTACTTTGCACTAGGATCAGCAGTACAAGGGGACTGTAATAAACTGAGGGAATTAAGGAAAGTAGAAGATGCAGGTGCACTAATAAATGGGCAGTCTTTGGATTACAGTATTTATGTGTGCTATGCCGAGCTAAACAGAAACCTAAATGTTACACATAAGAAGTGGTACAACAAGAACATCTGTGTTGGGGGACTGAACTGGCATGGCTAACACCTCCAGTGCCAGGTGCAAAGGAAATTTCAGTACAGCTTGAGTAATTTTGACTGCTAGCATCTGTACATATCAGATTATCTCTCCTCTTCCCTCCATATTCCACTAGAGTCTTTGTATTATGCATCTGGCTTTAGATTCTAGGATAGCAAACAACAGGTTGTAATCTTTCCATTCCTGGATCTTTTTCTTTTTTTTTTTTTTTTTTAATTTTATTTGGGTCTTGCTTTTCATAGAACCTTAAGGCCACAGTTACTAGTATTTTCCAAATGTATGGTTAAGGAAAACGGGCATTTTTCCCTGGGAAAGAAAGAAAGAAATGTTAAAGGAAGCATCGTACCTTTGATCTATTTAAAGCTGATCAAAATGCCTGTAGAGAAAGCTTTTTCTCTCTAAGATACTAAAGTTGGACTACAACTTCACATATCTCTGAGATTGTCCACTTTTCTGAGAAATTCTAGATTTTCATGTAAAGTCACTTTTTAAAAATCAGCCTTCAAAATAAAATGAAAATTTTCATTTCAAGTTCAAGTGACATATCGGATTCATAGAAATACTGATGATATTTGGTAGAAGACTTAAAATATTTGAAAGAACAAGACAGCTGGCTAAAATGATTGCTAGGAGATGCAAAACCAGTCACTTATGATGTACTCATTGAAGTCCAAGCCTAATAATCTTTGAAATATACCTGAAATTTCTACAGAGTCCATTGAGACCATGACCTACTCATTATTAAGTGTCTCAAGCTCAATCTTTTATTTCTTAACCAGGCAAAGATTTCAGAAATCAAAAACTAACAGTGATTATGTTAGTTCAGGTGGAAGTCAATGGCGTGATCACCATGACATCAATGAAATCTGAAACTGTTTCCAAGAAAGGATCAGGAAGAAGGAAAAAAAAAAAAAAAGAAATATGGGAACACAAAAATAGTATTTGTATTCTAGGATGAGTAGATTTGTTGGTGCACTGTTAACATGCCTGAACCACAGCTCTCCATGTCTTATTTTAACAAGATCTACATTTCTATTCAAGACAGGAACAAAATGTTGTCAATAGTACAGCTGGACATATTGTGTTTTGAAGGAATTTCTTCAGAAACGTTTGTGGAAAACTATTTCTTTCTCTTGGCAATTTCAAATCACCTCCTTCCATCCCCAGCCACTGATTAAACCTCTTGAATATGATTAGTAAATAATCTAAAAAAGGAAAGGACAAATTATTTTAAGTCTACACTTCACTGGGTATTGGGAGTTTGTTTCACCACATTGTAAATTATCTTTGATAACTTCTAACAAGGTGCGACAAAAATGCAATAAATACAAATAAATCCGCAGGGAAGAGACTCAAAAAACACTACAAAAGCTTGATTTTAGGAAAAAAAAAAAAGCTATAACAAATTTGCAGTCCCTAGTTACTCATCTTTTCTTGTTACTTCAGTTCTAATGCCAAATTCCTTCATTATTTTTTGACCTGATATGAAACACCATCTGGCAAAAGCATGTTGCAATTCTACATAAATGAAATAATTGGATGATTGCTTTAAAATATATTTCATAAATACATATTATCATGCATTAGTAAAACTCACTCCGTTCCTTTCCTGAGCTCTGTTGCTGAGCTATGACTTCTTGTGTGCCTAGAGGACCTGGGATTCCCAGACAGTCTTGCATCTAGTGCTAGGCAGTTGTGAGCCTGATGAACTTCCACAGTCAGACAGTATAAGATGCATATGTCCATATGTTTCATTTGTATTTATTGTATGCATTATTATTATTATTGTTATTGCTACTACGGTTAGACAAGGGTAGCACCACAGACTCATCAGAATCACTGCCCTATGGGAAGCGATCACAGCCTAAGGGTCCTGACAGATCTGCGGCAACAGATTACAAACCATATGGCTGACGTGATTATCTTATAATGGGACAAATGGCTGTGGCTAGTTAGAAGCGATTTCAAAAATGGATCAGGTGTCCCTGTCATGAGATATCTCAATCACGCTTCAAAACATTTTTAGAATAATTTTGGCCAGCCAATTACTTTCAATCTACTACTGCGAAACTGTCAAGGTCTGAGGAGATCATCCCACTGCTGGAGTCCTACGGATGGACTTTTGTGCCCACTCAGTCTCATTTGCTAATCTGGGGGATCTTCCACAGTATGCACACCTCCCTAGGCATACATCACAGGAAGAATCAGGCCAGAAGAGACAAAGAAGTCATTGACTAATTGGATACATGTTACAGCCTTGCTCCTTGACAAGTTATGACAAGCGTGGAGTAATAGTGAAAAACAAAATATTTGCTAGTGATAAAAAGCAGTATGCGAAACAGCAGTTGGTCGTGAGCAAACATTTTGCAGCTATAAAGACCCAGCTGCTTTGGCTGACTAAAATGAAAAGGAACAATGCTTTAGGGCTTGTGAAAGAAGATCTCACAACTGATGGATTATATGGAAAAAAAAAAAAGACTTCCTTATAAAGCATGAATACTCATAGTCCTCTTTTCACCCGTTTCTAACATATCTAATTTCTTTGAGTCAAGAGTCCTAGGTAAGCGTGCCACGGACTAAATGAAAACCTGTTCACAGCTGTTGAAACCAGTTTATTCTGTATGCCTGTTTTTGTCTTTCATTAAATATTCATTTATTGATATTAGACTTATGAAAAATTTAGCATAATTTTAATCCTCCCCTATATGAATAGGAGA
Organism: Chroicocephalus ridibundus; assembly: GCF_963924245.1. Taxonomy (NCBI): domain Eukaryota; kingdom Metazoa; phylum Chordata; class Aves; order Charadriiformes; family Laridae; genus Chroicocephalus; species Chroicocephalus ridibundus. The sequence goes on from NC_086285.1 coordinate 31,737,699, forward strand.
AATTAATGGAAAAGGGAGTTCATCCAGGTTTATAGGTATGTGTGACACAGCTTGTGATATTTTCAGAAAAGAAAAACAATATCACCAATCAACGAGGAAAAAAAACCTCTTGTGCATCACCTAAATATTTAACTACAATATCAGCTTATGTTAATCATATTTCAAGAGTTGGGTTGAACATTCTGTAATTGTGCCATCAGCCCACATGAATCAAAGCTTTATTTAATAACTGTAAAAGCTGCCATTTGCTACTTTTAAAATATCTCATTTCTCACGGCCTTTACTTGATAACGGTCACTAGAGTTACAAAATGCTAAAAATATCAACATTCTTGAAAACCTTATTTGAGTCCTTACTGCAGAAGCTGAAACATCTGTAACAGTGTATGGCAGTTATCAGCTTCTTGTAATTTCTGGCAATGTTCTGTTAAAAAGGCTTTAAAAAATGCAAGTTAAAACATTAGTGTTTTGACTACTTGTAAGAAACTGTTTTGTATACAATTAATATAAAGGGAACTGCCAAGTCAATCCGAGCTTAAAATTCAGTGGTTTGTGTTATTTTTATTTATTTTTGAATTTGTAAAAAAAACAACAGAAACAAAACCCCAAGCTGTTGCAAAACCTAAAACCAATCGAATATCCCAGGTATTTTATTTTAATTAAAATAGAATCATATTGTCAAATTCAACAGCTACACAAAATAATAAACAAGCAAGAGTAGAAACATCCCTATACAGTTAATATTTAAAAAACCCCACAAAACAACAAAGATTCCTCATCCTGATTTATGCAAGGAAAATAAAACAGAATCAAACTCGAAGAACAAGCGTTCCCTCAATAGCAGGCATAGAGAAAGTTCAACAAAAGTTTGACTCAACTCATATTCAGATATAATGAGAACTGGACCCAGTCCTAAATCTTTTGAATAAAGGGAAAAGTATCCTCTTAGAATAAAATAAAATTAATCAATGCTATTTTGGTTATAGCATGAAAAACAACCAAACAAAAACAAAGAGGAAGATAAAAGGAGAGCAGTAAGGGAAAACAGTTAATTGCTAAGTTTTGAGATATTTTTTTCCATGATATGTTTTCTTCCAAAAAATCCTACAATATGACATTGCCAATGCTAATTCCCAGTGCTTAAACAGTCCTTTATATCATCAAAGCACAGTATACACACTGAAGTTCATGGCACTTACCATGGAAAATACAATGTACAACACTATACGGAGTCCAGAAAACTGTGGTCTTCACAAGAGGACTGAATTAAGGTTAGACTGTCTGAATATTGGCACTTCCTATGTTTTGAGTTCTAACTCTGTAGTCTTAAGATTGTTCTTTTAACTTACTTTTTATGGTCAGTGAACATAAAACACTTCATAAAGTAAATTTAGAGAATTTTCCATATGCACATACAATAAACTTTTTATATAAATTTTATATTTATCTTATCCTACTACTCGTCACTTCTTTTCAATTACATTTTTAATCTTTTAATTGGCAAAAGCTGTTGGTTAAAAATTTAATTAAAGCTTTATCAAACTGAAATTACTTTTTTGCTTAGCCCCCATCACACACAGATTTTCTTGCAACTCTTCAGCTGTAAAGGCTAAGACAAAGACCGCCGATTGCTTTTCCTGTTTCACAAAATAGGACCATATTTTGAGGTTGTATCATAGGAATCATGACTACTGCTAATAATATGAAGTATAGATCTTTATTTGGGATCTGCTCCAAAGCCGGCCAGTTCTGTAGGAATAAGATAACCACCATGTGTTTGGTATCTTAACTTCCTAAATGGATGTAATATTAGATGAGTTGCATTACTAATGTAATGAATTATCACTTAAACACTTTCTTCTTTTTTTATTTTTTTTTTTATCTAAATGTTAATCCCAGAGTAACAAAGACACAGGGAGAAAAGTTAGAGGTTCTGAATTCCATTCAGCTCAACCATATAACTGCTCTGTAACTTCAGGAAAGCCACCGTATTCCGTTTACAACCCTGGTCCAGTTACACCTATTTAATTAACAGAAATGTTTAGAGTTGCTATAGGTCTGGATTCTTCTGGATCTTGTGGAAATGGGGAAACCTTAATTTATATTCATTCCGTCAAAATTTTCCAATAGCTCTGCTTTCACGTGTGAAATCAACGATCAGCCGTGATCATTAACGAGGCGCTGAGCAGATTGCCAGCTCTCCAGGGCGTGGATTACATTTTTTTGTTTGTGCAGAACTCTGTTCCCTGTAACTCTGCTATCTGATTAGGCTCCTTAGGAGGTACTGGAATATACATAAATAATAAGCAAGAGGAGACAATTAAAAAAAATAATAATTGCTACTATTAATCTAAGAGATTAAGATGTAAACTACACACTTCGTACTGCACTGCTGACTCCCAAGAGAGGTTTGTCAAAGAGAACGTACACACATGCGAGCGTTCGGCAGTGTCACTGAACAGTGCTCCCTCCCCAGTTCAGCAGACATTTCATCCCAGTGCAGACTGATGATTTACTTTGTATTTGCCTTGGCTGAGACGGGAAGTGGTCCTCACTTCAGCTCAGTCACTCAGCCTCCTTGCAAATGCAAGCTTATTTTTCACAACTATTTTTTCCATCCATGGGGATCTTAATAGGCATGAATGAGTCAATGAGGACAGTCATGAAGGAAATTCATAGTATAAAGGAAAACCCTGAAATTCAGTTATCAGCTGGGCACCCAGTCTTCACGTCTTTTTCAAGCTGCCTAGTCCTTGCTCATTTGGACAATGCCAACGATCTCTTTCTAGGCTGACCATCATAAAGCCACTTGTCTACAGTAGCATGGCTTTTCTCTGAGCTTGTGAGTGTGCCTGCAGCTCAATAGGACTATTCACATGAACAGATGTTACTCAATGTGAATACTGGTTGCAGAATTAAGCCTGTCCTTGCTCTTCGTCTTGCTACAAACATCAGCTGCTCTGATACCCATGCTGTTTTTTTTTTTGTTTTGTTTTTGGTTTTTTGTTTTTTTTTTTTTTTTTTTTTTTTTTTTTAATGGCTTTTTGCCATACAAAAAGCATGTAGATGACAATATTTGTAATTAAAAAAAAAATAAAATTAAAACCTTGTATCTTCCATTAGCGCTTATATAAACTAATATTTATGTACTCCTCTATAGTTTCTTGTATAGCCGATGATAAAAAAATTAGAGTCTAGTTAGCTGTTTGGCACGATATTTTGCAGCTTTCACAGATAAACAGAAACCTCTATCTGGTCATTTTAAAGTATGTACTTGAATGGATGTTGAAGCATGTTGGACCAACATTGAATTTTTACTTTCATACCATTCAACAAAAGCTGATAAATCTACAGTCTATGTTTGGCTTGATACACTTTATTTTCATCCCAACACACTTTTTGTGCATACCAAATTAAATATATCATTTAAAAGTATGTAAAACAGTCTTAACCATTGAAGCAACTAAGAATTATTAGACACTTAATATTAAAAGTTGATAAATATTACAGTTAACTATCTCATAATTCCTTATCTATCCTCCTCAGTTTTACCCAAATTGTGACTGTTACAATCTAAATTCACTCCAACTTAAGACCTGAAATTACGAGTGTTATACTTGCTCATAGAAATAAATTAAACATGGTGTTTGAAAATCAACAGTAATAATAATACTTCCCATATTTATTGCCCTCTTATTTGAAAACCAAAGGCTTTTTATTTACCATTTTACTTTTAGATGAACGCCAAAATCGATCATTGATATTAGTATCTTTTTGACCATTTATATTTTTAAATCTCTCCAACTTGATCCCGTGCTGAAAGCACAGCTGAGGCTCACAAATAAGTTAGAAAGGGTATAAAAAGATCCTTTGAAAATGAAAAAGAAAAATACTGAAGAGAGCAAGCTTCACAAGTAACAGCTATACAACCAGGTTTAAAGACCAAATCAGGCTTGTGGGCTTGTTTTTGTTTGTGTATTCTTTCCTTTTCTGTGTTATATAAAAATCTTCAGTTGTTTCTCTTTGTTACAAACTGTGAACCCAGTAGCCTAGGAATAAAGATCTGGGAGGAAAACTTTAAGGGAAATACATTTCAGATACAGCTGGATCAGGTGGTCCAATCTGCCAGTTTACAACTAATTGGCAAACCATTTGCTCTTCTTCAGACCCCTGGTACATCACCTGTTCTTAATGACTTGTCAGAATTATGGCGAGTGGATCCACAATTTATTCTGACAGTTCTTTAAGAACCCTTGACTGAACATCATCTGGCCCCGCTGATTTATGTATATATTTAGTTTTTCTAGGTATTCTTTTACTTCCTTATCACTCGTTTCAAATGATCCTCATTAAACATTAACTCACTGTCCTTCCATGTTTTCACACTGAAAAAGAAAACAAATCTGAACACAGGGTGAGGACAGATAAGAAAAAAAAAACAACTGCAAAACCCTCAAAACAAATCTTGATGAATGTTTTCAAAAAATGGCAAGTTCCCTGCTTCTTCTTCTTGGTTAGTACCAAAACATGCTAAATGGATGCAGATGCATGGATATGCCATTTTACAGAGAAATGTGACTATTCCTGTTTAGCAGGTACAGCCACGCTTGCCAACAAATGAGGGAATTTGGAGCACTCACTATCCCCTTCCCTTCTCCATCCATGCCCACAAATTACTCTCAAGGGAAATAAACCAGAAATAGTACTGGCAGTTTCTTAAGTACCAGACAACTTTAGCTGTAATTTACACAGCAAAAACCAGGGTAAGAAGATTGACAATGACCAACCAGCTTCTCCCAAACCCTTAATAACATTGACCATTTCCTATGGTAAAGCGTACATTACCTTTTTTTATAGTCTATTATTTATGTGAGATTTCTTATATCATTGTTTTTTGCTTCCTCTGGAAATTGTCAGTATTTTCTGGTCTAGTATTTTCTGTTAGCAAAATTCATAATATATACTTACTGGTCTTTTCTTTTTTTTTTTCTTATTTCATATTAATTCCTTCATTCTCTCATGGAGAACCATGCCGGTACTCCTAGTACCAGAACTGCCATCTGCTGTGCCTTTATTATTGTATCATTCATTCTACGCCGTCTTCCACGTCCTGTCACCTCTTACTAACGCTGCTTACTGGATCCTGGCACACTGATTCTTTTAATGTCACACTATCTTCTTTTAAAATGCAGTATATTTTCATTTTGTTTAAACTTAACTGGTTTATTCACTATTACAACAGATTGTGATCTACTGCATCTAAATTCTAGCACCTTGTTCAGGGGGCACTGGGGGACTGGCGGGGGAAGGAGCTGAGGAGACCATATCCAACCCTTCTACAAACACACACCTAAGTTCCCTCTCTCATCAACAGAGAGAGATCTACCTCAATTAAGTCTCAAGAACATGCCCAAGTTAGGTTGGTTTCTCTCTCCATTGGCTGCATAGGGAAGTAGCAAGTAATAAACAGTCCCTTCTACTTAGAATCTGATCCTTCTAGCCACATCACACGGTGGGCACTCGTGGATCAAGCTTGCCTTTTATTAGGAAAGAGAATTATAGCTACAGCAGCAGTACTTACTGATTAGCTCCTGGTAGTAGGTGATACCCTCAGGGTTTAAACCATACAGAAGAGTGCCTACCAGTTTCCACAGCACGTTGGGAGGCCGTCAATGTGTAAGCAGAAAGGTAATTGTCATGGGATTAGGAGGAAAGCATGAAAAAGTATTCCTGAAAACAGGAAACATGGATTCAGCTACAAGCAAGCTGGGAGTGCAGAACCCAGACATCTTTCCTGGATGAGGACCCTAACTATCGGTCCTTAGTGGAAAAAGTAAAGGACCAGAAAGAGTTATCTGTGCTCCTGATGAGTATAGCACTTAGGTATCACCCTGTCTGAGCTGAGTCACAACTGAGTTTGAGGTGGGAAATACACTTCTATCTCCCCAGATATTAATACTAGAAGTCACAGCCATATCAGTAGCCAACCAAGCAGGTAGTTTCAGGCAACTGAGCAGTGCCTAATGCATTTGAGTGCCTGGAGGGTCTAGACAGTGGGAGAAATTAAAAGTACTGGGTCTTTGTCAGGAGTTTAGATGGATTTAGGCTTCTAATCTCAAGGTAAGTTGTATTTAGATTCATGGGATCCCATCTATTAATACTAGTATTTTGATATTAAGAATTATTTCGCAGAATTGAGTGGACTTCCTTCTGCAGATCTCAACAAATGCCATGAGCCATAGTGAAACAGTATGCTACATACAAATTAATTTGAATGCCCCATGCCCAAGAATATGCCTTTAACTCCTTGAAACTCAAAGTTTATCTTGAAAATGAAACAGTTCCTAAATTAAATACAATCAAACTGACGAAGTTTGATATGTGTTTATTATACTTTTACAAATTGAACTCTCGGTTGACATTTAAAATACGTTGTTTGTCCTTGAAACTCCCCGAATGTCATGTTTTGGCTTGGGGAATTTCTGTAGCTGGATTATAAACTCTTGGTAGAGTGATGAAAACACTGCATTATTGTGTAATAGACAGTGACAGTATAATACTCTACTGATCTGAAAGAACACTGCACCTTATGATGGAAACAAAACCACTCCTTCAGCAAATACTGAATGAAAACAATGAACGATACTGATTCAAGGGACACAGAGAATCATACTGGAAAACTGTATCCCATGGTAGTGGGCAGCAAATCAGTTTTCATCCAATAAAAATGACACGTTTTATTCTGCTTCACTGCATAACATGTACTGTTTGCTAATACTGTGCGTTGGGCCCAATAAGAACTAAAGAAGTTCTACCTCTGTATGTGCTATGCTAGTCTGTTACATACAGTATCAAATTTTTCTCTCCCGAAATTGATCTGCATCGTGTGTTCAGAAGAAAAAGCACCTGTAAATCCATACACAGAATGCCTATCAAAAAAAACCCCCAAATAAATAAATAAAAATAAAATCAATAAGACAAACAGTAACATGTTCCAAACTACGGTATACAGACCTCTGTTTTTAAAAAGCAGATATTTTATAGTCATGGAAACCTGGATGAAGGAGGCTTTTGCAGTAGAGTGTATAGTTTCACAGGGGAAAGAATTGGAGAAATTTTGCCCCAAAGAAAAGTAACATAAAAGAGGGGCAGAGAGGAAGTAAAAGCATAAATACTCATATTACACTTGCATAAAGAAAAGCATTTGAGAAAAACAAATAAACAAGCTCTGATCTCTTGACTGATCCGGGAAACAATTCAATTAAAATAATCAACATGCCAGATCTCCCTTCCTGATTTGCTTAAGTAAGTTTGCATTTGCAATTGTAGAATTAGATTGTGTATATATATGTGAGTGCTTCCCTCCACCTCTCCTTCCCCAGGGAAAACCAGACTTACAAGGGGTCATTTAGCAAATGTCATGGGGGATTAAAGGACCACAGGTTCCCAGAATTTTGTCAGCATTAACTATAGGATTTGTATGCATTAAAAGACAGATTTTACTCATTTCTCTCTTTGCTAACTTGGCTAACCGAACTTCAGTTGGGTCACATGTGGTTTTGGTCAAGAGCTCTGGATTTGCTTCACATTAACTGTAATTTTTATTAGCTTCTATTCTACCCAAACAAAAAAGTTGAAACATATATTTTATTGCATCACCTTTTGAAATGTCTGCATAAATCAGGTGCATATAACTAAAAAAAACCCCACCAAATTTAAAAAAAAAAATCTAAAATAACTAACCTGGCTAGTTGAATGAAACATGGCACGATGTTACCTTTAACACTTTGAAACATAAATCCCCGACCCCAGTCAAACATTTCTTTAAGTGTGATAAAGTGTTAAAGGCCTGTAACACAACCAAAGGTTGTATTCATGGTAAAAGACGCATTTCCAGTCAGTCAGAGCAGATTATGTCTTTAGAAACGGGAAAAGATCCTGCTGTTTAGTGCGTGCTGCAAGAAACGACGACACAGGAATAGCAGTGATGGCTATAGGAGAGCACATGGATAATGACGAGAGTGTTCTCTGATGCTCTCCAAGACTTTCCCCACAGAGTACAGCACTGTGCTGAACAGACGCACAGTCCGTAGACTCAGCAGGAATAAAGTACCAATAATATTATTGTATGCTATGTTAAATACCATCCACAATAAATTCATAAGATAACGTAATGATGTCTCTCACGGAATAACACACAAAAGGCTTAAAGGGCTTAGATACTGATAACCACACAAGTGATGGTAACCCCAAATTCACAGGATTTCCCTCAATTCCCTAGTTTTCACAATGTAGTATTATAATTTCTATACAATTTTCAATGGATCATTTGATAATTATTAATTTGCAATGATAGTTTTACTCCCCTCTTCCCCTCAAAGAAAAAGGTCTTATCTACAAGACTTATTAGTTTCAAGGCAACAGAATTTAAACTAAAAAAAATTGTAAGCATTTTAACAGCAGCTATATATATAAATTTTTCTATCCCATTTTTCACACACTACCACATTCTGAACTATTTAGCCTTAATATTGATGATTCCCATTTTCAATATTTGAATCAAAATGAACTGAATCACGGTGAATTAAATCATGAACACTGACATATTTTTTATTTTTAACAAGTTATAATTTTAGATTGTTTCTAATGTGTCATGGAAACCATGCTGTAGCAAGAACAAGCAAAGATTTTAGCAAAGAATGAGCCATTAACACTCAGTACGAGCCATATCACTCAAAAATAAACTCACAGTTTAGAAATGTACTGCAACAGTCATTTGCAATAGCAGTAGAGAATCCTGTTAGTTCTACCTGAAAAAAAAAAAATCACTGGATTTTCACTTTCAGATCACTGAAAATCATTTTCAAAAGGAGCTGAATATTGCCATTTCACCTGCTTATATCTTTATTTATGAATAAACATATAGTAACTCATTAAAAAAAAAAAAAAAAAGAAAACACCAGGGTTCACGTGGCTTCACTTTGTACAGGCAGAGGCAGGATTCACGTTTCCCCACCTGCTACAGATCTGAGTTTCCTGAGTACCATCAGAGAGCATTGCTAGGAGATGGGAAGTGCATTCAGAGCAGCTGTTACAGCACAGATTTCTCTGTCCTTTCTGTCAGAGAAGAGTGGCATAAATGACCATGTAAGCTGTTCTGTGACGTCTGGCAGAGGAGCAAGAAGGCATGCAATTCGGATTTCTTGGCGTTGGGAATATTGTCGCTCTTTTCTTTTAAAATACTATCTTAATTAAGGACCAAATTTTTAATTTTAGAAGGCAATCTATCTCAGAGAGATTTACTTTGGAAAACAAGTAAAATGTAAGAAAATTCATATTGAACATACAGGGAATGAGTATGCTCCCTCTCATGAAGCTACTTTAATGAAGAGAGAGAAACTATAAATTTACCTCCCCTTCAGTCTGCTGAACTTAACCATACCTTAAGAGCTAAGGCATCTTGGCTACTTCTTTGCCTCTATTGCAAGTTCTGGGAACCTCCATAATAAACTATTTCAGTATTACCCTTAAGTGTCATAACCAGGAAGAAATCCTTTTTATGACTATCCTTGTAAGTATAGCATCTTTCCAGGTGAGCAGCATGACATTTAAAAAAAAACAATCTCAAAAATTAAGTTGAATGTCTGAAAAGAAGGTCCCAGGTTAGCATAATTAATACTGTGGTTATAGGACTGCCATTTCAAAATCCTTAGAACTATTTGTGTCTGAATAGAACAGGTGGATAAATACCTACATTCATATATGGTCTAAGTTACAGTGACTTTGCTCTCTAATGGTCTAACATACACATCCTGCTGTGCAACTCTGCTTTGGAAGTCCTTATCAGGAAGTCTATATTTAGAAATCCAATATCGAAATATTTCCCCTTTATACATCATCTACAGCTATGGACATCCTTTTACAGTTGCAAAAAAATAAACCGCCCAAGACCTCAAAGAAAACAAAAAATCCCACCCAAATAAACTTTCAAATATTATGTACATTAGCTTAAATAGAGCAAAAATGTGTAAATATGGGTATGTGTATGCATATGTGGGTATATGGTTCATTTGCATGAAGGGAGAAAGAAGGCAGAGAGGTATAAGGACTTACCTAGCTCTCATTGCAGAATTTCTAGTTTTAAAAGCTTAGAGATTGTATTATGTCATAAGTCTCTGGGCTTCACTAATTCCATGACTGCAGGCTTCTTTGTGATTTTGATTTTGCAATTGAAAATGATTGGCTGGCAGACAAAGGGACAGAAACAGCTGCAGCTGGTATTATTGATTATTTCCTCAATTTAAAGGAAGTAAAGCAGGAGGCTAACAACATTGAAGGACAAAGGCTAAGTTGTTGCTCTGTATCTCTGGCAAAGCCAGTCACAGTCCATTGCAGCATGCTCTGAATTAATTCATAAAATGTAGCTATTATCGTTTTAATACCATAGATTGCTGTAGAAGTCATAGGGACCTGCCTGTTATGATACTGAGTTTTTAATCTCATTATTGTTTTAGTAAAATCTGAAATCTCTAATATGGAAAGACATTAAATCCAATATAAACATTCTGGAAACTGTTTTTGGTCTGTTATCAGTAACATGAATAACTTTCTAGCAATGCACTGAGCTTATGGTAGTTAACGCCTACCCTAAGAGGTCCTGCCCTCTGAATGAGAATTGTGTCTTCCTACAGAAAACAGAAGACACATTAGCAACCCACAATGGGGGCGGGGGGAAGGATCAGAGCAGGAAATGTGTTAATTCAGAAAACAAATTGTACAAATGTTACTTGTTTTGCCTCTTTTCTTTACCGCCTTCAATGCATTGACTTGACATTAGCCACTCTATTCTTACATAGGGCTTCAATTTGAAGGAAGCAAAGCACAAGAACTGAATAGAGCCTATCTCCATTAAAGAAACGTATGTTAATGTAGATGCATGGTATAAAGACCAGCATGGATATAACCCTTTGATGTAAAATTAGGTTTATACTCACACAGCTTACTCTGGTGAGCTACTGGATGGAGGCCCCTCAGGCTACAGAACGGCACCAACTTACCTCAGGCAGTGGGCATTGCACTGTTGTAAGATGCAGCTCTTGAGCAACAACAGCAGGAGGAATTAGATGCTCCCTTGCAACCAACACTTTTACAATAAATCTTAAAAATGACCAACACAGACATTTGTAAAGATCCACAGACAAAAAAAAAAAACCCAGAGACTTGCAGGAGCCCCTTCCCTGTGCCACTCAGCCATTCTCACAGCCCTGCTGCATAAAAAACTCCCCAGCTTCCCCAGGCAGCCTATCCCCGTTCCTCGCTTTCATTGCGATTACAAAGTTTTTCTAGTCTAGCAGAATCTCTTGACAGAATTTAAGCCCATTACTCGTTGTTCTGTTCTCCATGTACATACAGAACAGATGATCCCCTTCTGCTTTAAGGAGTTGGAAGCCGTCCTCATGTTTGCTCTCAGGCCTTCCAAATTGTGCAAGGATCTTTTAAAGGAATGCCCCCTCGGATCTGAGATCGCGCTTGGGTGATCGTTAAGACTGGATCTGTGCATTACTGGATCATTTGAGAGTAAATATTATGTGCATAAGCAGATCTCAACATTTCTGTTGAGAACACCCAGTATGATGCCTCCCATACCCCCGGATCGACTGTCTGTGTTCTCCATCTGCATTTTATCTTACCCTCCACTTGCCTTCCAGTCGAAGTATTCTGTCTGTAATACTTAACTAAACAAGGTCAGGTTTTCTGACCCTGAGGCTAACTGGCACAGAATGGCTTCCTTCCATACAGTTAAACTCGCTCGTCCCAGATAACAGTGTAGCTTTGTCAGTACTGCCTACTGGGAACAGTCCCTGGCCCGTGCCCAGACATTATCTAGGAAAGTTAGTTTCCACCAGGGAGTATTCTTGCTAATGAGCATGTGCCAGGGCTTGAGGCTTTTCCCCGTTTAATTTACAGCCATAAACGTAGCCAAGGATGTTGACCCTATCACGTTAGAGGAGAAGTTTATGGCCACTAACCCTTCGGGATACGGTGTTCAGTTCCTGAGATTAGCTACCACCTTAGAAAAAGCCTCCAGAAAAAGCACTTATGCCACTTCCAGACTGCTAGTTTTACTTCATAAATACGACAACACCAGGCTATTTACATCTCTCCACTTCCTAGGTATCATTTTTAGTCTAGCCTAAGTAGCAAGCTGTATGTGGGTCTACATCCATGCAAAGTCCCATTGTTCAACAGACGAGAGTTAAGGTTGGCTCTGCTGATGGGAATCTTCTAACTGCACGAGGATTTTATAACGACATCAGAAGTGCTTTGACTTTCCTGGTTTCTCCCAGTTCCTGAGCAGTAGAAAGGCATACTTCCCAAATGTACTGAAGCTGTTGTGGAAGTTGGTGTTATCCAAATAGGCTCTAAAGACTGGACATGCAGGAGCTGTATGGCTCCAGATACTGAGGAAGCTGCAATTTGTGGTTATCTCTTGACACTGGAAACAATCATCATCCTTGAGGGCAAGTCACCTCCTGTACCTGCCCTACCACTTCCATGTGGTACAACGGTAGTACAATTTAGTAAGAGGTTTATTTTAAAGATTTCTTCAGCCAGCTAAGCTGTAATTTTTTACACTGTCTTGTACTTGTGGCTGTTCCCACTGCTTTGATATCTTATGCTAATATTTGTCACCTATCAACATTACCAGAGATTCAACTCTTGACCAGTGCTCATCTTAGGCATTTAACTTGATACTCTATCTGTATTAAAAGCAAATTGGTCTACTATCTTGGCTTGAAATTGCTTTCTTAAAATTGCCTCCATCGAGTTCCAGTGTGATCTTCCTTTGGTAAGGAATTCCGTAAGTTTGCTAACTGTTGTGCATAAAACATTCCTTTGATTTTTTGACCAAACAACTTTTTTATTTCAAAGTGAGCACTTCACTTCCACCAGCTTTGTCTGATAGCTCCTTGTTGCTATAGGAGAGAGAAGGAACAGGCAATTCCCATTCATCCTCTGCAAGAATCCAATGATCCTACAGGCTTCTATCATAATCCCTAAACCTTCTCTTTTTCAGAATCAAAAGGCCTATTCATCTTTTTCTTAGATAATCCATTCCATACTGTGGCCTCGATGTTTTATTATATTATTATTATGTTTTAAGTACTCTAAAATAAGACTTAACGTTATGTTTGATCACATTTTACCATGCTCCAGATGATTTTGATAGTACTTTTTTGTAACATCAGGCAGTCAAATTCAGTTTTCAGTTAAACTTGTGCAACCGTGCTGGTGCTGGACTATGCACTGAATTTGGTAATTAAGTCAGCAAGGACACATTTCTTTTGTGTATGTACCCACTAATACAGTATTTTGTCACAATGTTCTAATGAATTCATTCTGAAATTTGTACAGAAGTGTTTTTGGGGATAAAGATAACTGAACATATGGGAATATGGGATCACTGAAATGAACCAAGCACAAATTAGGCACATTAGAGGAAAAGGATATGATTAAATGTGGGCAATAGGTAACTCCGTACAAGATGGGAAGCTTAGCTCTCACTTGCAAATACAATAGGTACAACAGGAACAATCCGACGCACAAGTACATGTGGGGGCCGCCCAGCCGGAAAGCAGCTTGCCAGAAAAGGACCTGGGGGTCCTGGAGGACACCAAGTTGAACATGAGCCAGCAATATGACCTTGCTGCAAAGAAGTCCAATGGTATCCTGGCCAGCATTATACAAAATATTGCCAGCAGGTGGAGTGAGGTGATCCTTCCCCTCTACTCGGCACTGGTGAGGCCACACCTGGAGTGTGGACCTGGAGTCCAGTTCTGGGCTCCTCAGTGCAAGACAGGCATGGAGATGGAGAGAGTCCAGTGAAAGGCCATGAAGATGATTAAGGAACCGGAGCATTTCTCCTGTGAGTAAAGGTTGAGAGAGCTGGGACTGTTTAGCCTGAAGAAGAGAAGGCTCAGGGCTTTCTTATTAATGCATATAAATACCTGAAGGGAGGGTGTAAAGAGGATGGAACCAGGCTCTTTTCAGAGACTGGATATGCATCTTAGTCCAAATTTGTGCAAATCTCTTTCCCCAACACACAAGATGAATTCATACTGCCAAACTGTGCGTCCAGAAAACACTTAATTATTTAGCTACTGTGAACTGACCCATTTGCCATTCTTTTTTTCTCACTCTGGGGTAACGTTTTGACAAATATATGAAAAACTTGAGAATGCAAATCTTTTTATCTTTCAAGTTGAAAACTTCTCAGATAATCAGATCACAAAACCAGATTCTGAATAGAGTATCCGTTGTCTGTCTCTGCACAGTTCATACTGTAATAGTACCTTGCTTTTCTGTTTCATGCCACAACATTCCAGAATTTTAATGCCATTGTAAAAAAGCCGTACAATTTCCATAATAAGTCACACTGTTACAATTACCAGAAAATACTGATAAAGCAGAAGACACCTGGGGAATTTCTGATTCAAAGTTTGCATTTTGTTGGTAATCTCAAGGGATGTGTTTTTGAGTTTGAGAAAAATAACCAAAGGAAAGCCATCGCCTGAAAAAGAACACATAACTGCTGGTCAGTTATCAGGAAAGGAAAAAAGGCGCTAAACTCCCCTGTGTAACAAGATACTGGCGTGTTGACAGAGCTTCCAGGTAGCTGAAGCCCCAGTGCTCCCTTCTAACTCCTCCAAATGGTGTATCTCTTAGCAGCACGCTCAAGTTGGAATGGGAAGCAGGATGCATGTTCATAAACTTGTAGTTAATAAATTATATACTCTCCCATTAAGAAAGGTGAAGAAAATTACTGAAAGGTATTGACAACTCAGTCATTCTATTTACAGGCAAAGCCAAGATGCTAAAAATCAGAGTGTTCCTGGAAACAGATTTAATATTAGCCTGCTTAGTTTATCCTAGTTCTGTGAATCTCCACTGTTGAAATGTCAAAATCAAAGACAGCACAAGGCTGAGCCTCCCTGTGCTCTGTTAGTCTGGGGCTGTATGCCGTCACATCGGAATCATGCAGCTAGGCTTAGCTAGGTCAGCTAGCGAGGCATGCTCTACTAGTTTCTGTTGAGGAGAAAACAGTGATTCCCAAAGATTCTAAAGCCTAGAGAAAATCTGAAGATTTGCGAGGGCTGTGCCATAAAAATAGCAAGGGACATGCTATGCTAGCCCAGCATGACTATGCAAATGGAGGAAAAATGGTGAGATTGTTGCAGAGATGCAACCGGATGGAGAACCGCAAAGAGGCACCAAGTAGCACCCGGCAGCAATTGACAACTTGGTTACTGCAGAACCCGCTCCCCAAATTTTTCCAGATAGGCAAGTTTCAGATCCAAAGAGTAGAAAGAGAAATCCTAACGCTGCATTAAGCAGCAGCAGTAGTAATGGTGTCCTTGCCCTTCTGTTTACAAAAGTACATGCTGTGTTCATGCAAACTTGCATACCCCCAGAATCACTCCTCTGAGACACAGGAAGTGATCCAAGCTTAATGAAAATGACTTTTGGTTATTTAGTGAGCAGAAATGCTATGAGACGATGGTGTCTGAAAACACTACAAAACTCTACATGGCTTAGACCACCCTGTATGATCCTCTGTTACTTTGAACAGTCTAAAGCAAAAGGCACACAAGCCTTATTTACTCCATCAATTACTCCATCAACTCACATATACGTATAATCCTTTTGAAAGCACATGTAACAGTGCAACAGGACAGATGACAAAGGATGTTTTCCCAGCTCATACACGGACTAAAGGAGACCTATAGATTTACTGTGCCCGGCTGACTGCACGTGTCCTCCTGCTGCTCCCTCTCTGCCTTCTGGAAGCACTGGGAGAGTCCAGCCCGGCACTGACGAGTACCCCCAGCCTTCACTGACATCCTGTCTGTTTGTACACTTGTTACAAGCAAGAAGGTCCACAACAAGATAAAACTGGACGACTGAAGAAGTGACACAGATTGTAGTTCTGATTCAGCACCTACTTTGGAAAACCGCAAAACCTCCACTGGTTAAACTGGGAACAGGATGGGATGGATATGCGCATGTGTGACTGCAGATTCCTTTGTCTAATGCGGCTCTCGCCTCTCCTGAAAAGACCTAATCTATTCTTGCATACTTAAAGAGGTATTTATTAATGTTTAGCTTCCTGTAGATAATTTGGCTGCTCTATGCAGCCATAAAATTTTATGACAGTAAACATGAGAGATGTGCCTAAATTGCACAGAATGTTTCTACACTGCCTGTTTTATTTTTCTTTTATAGTGTCAGTCCCATTAAATTTACATTGGTGCTAATTTTACAAAAACTTTGTGTCAAAATTATTAAGGTGACAAATATGCTGAGTCGGATAATTTTAGCTATGCCCCCTGAATACAGTACTTTACAGTCTGAAATGTATGTTTGAGAAAACTCTACAGCAAATGCTGCTATGCTTATCCAGCTCCTGCGGTTGTCAGAGGGACCAGTGATGACAGCAAGAGATCATTAAAATGGGATTTTAATTGTTCAAATCTCAACATGACCATCAGAGCGCAATGCCGTTCAAAATAAATAAAAAAAAGATGCTTATTTCTTAACATTTTGAAAAATCTACAGTAAGGGCAAAAGAGAAATATATAGTTGTTTAACAATATAGTTTACTATAAAAAAATAGCTGAGTATTATACTACTGATGTCAGACGATACATCAGCTGCTAGCCCTTCTCAGACATGAAAGCAGAGCACTCATGTGATTTACAGAAAGAGCTACAAACCATTCCAGAGTTAACACAGCACAGATTTCTATAATGATTGTGGAGAGAAGATTAAGATTATGAAGAACAGATACAGAACAGTTTATCTTTTGATGAAGGAACATTTCTGCAGAATCATGCTCAGTGCCTACCTAGATGGACTTTCCCAGCCTGGAAGTCCTCAGCTGAAAAAAACAATATAAGGCTTAAAAGTTCATGCAAGTCAAAGTATTTTTACTTTACACTGAAATTACTTCAAGCAAGGTATTTCTTCTTGCTTCATTTTATCCTTGTGTTAGGGGTTAGTATGACTTTCAATTCCCCCAGTTTGTGAGATAGACACACATTGACATGCAGGTCAATAACTTAATCCCTCCTGAATCCTATCTAACTGCAAAACCCTGCAAGTGAGCCCTATCAGTTTGTTTATAGTCAACACTAACAAAACTAGCATGATTGAAATAACACACACCTCAGTTCTTCGATACTGGAATGTTACTTTTCCGTATATTTTCTCTGTAAGTATTTTCCCTTTGCCTTCCTTCCCTTTCCTTGTCTTCCCTCCGTTTTCCTTCATGTTTTGGTGCAGTTACTAAATTTGAGTTAAACAATATTTTCGTTCTGAAATCATAATAGTTGTGAAATCATAAGATAATGGTTTTCAGTTTCGCTACAGACACGATTCTTGTAAGATATTTTGTGTGAAGAAAATTTTTTTATTTGTCTGAGTTCACAAAGCAGAACCTTCTTTGGTCTAGTAATAACCCAGACCTACATACCTGATCAATAGCTCACTTTGAACCCCACAAAAAAACATTCAGCAAGT
Organism: Chroicocephalus ridibundus; assembly: GCF_963924245.1. Classification (NCBI taxonomy): domain Eukaryota; kingdom Metazoa; phylum Chordata; class Aves; order Charadriiformes; family Laridae; genus Chroicocephalus; species Chroicocephalus ridibundus. Next base: position 31,755,278 of record NC_086285.1, read on the forward strand.
ACATAAGTAGATTTTCTCCTGGCTTTTTTTTTTTTTTTTTAAATGTATGCCCAAAGCAGAGAGGTACTTCTGACATTCTGATTATACCACAGTGAAGAGACAGATCTGCCATGCCACTGGCACTGTATTTTCCCAGGAAAAGGATTAAATATTCCCAAATCCTATTTTCCTAACTCCTCTTTCCGCTTGCTTCCCCTCATTCATTTTGCATTCATCTTTGGCTTGCATCTGTTTACATACTGGTCTATTATTCATCTACACTGTAACAGTGCAGCAGCCACTCACTGCATCCTTTTCATATCATATTTGCAGCTTTTGTTTCCAACTTGCTGGTTTTTTTTTAAACTTATCTAAGCAATCAAGCCAAGAAAGGGTATGAACACATAAAACAAAGTGTAGTTCGAACATCTAGCTTTTACAACTTAGGCAAGGTTATTGCTGATGCCAGAGAAGAGTAACGTTGAAAATTGCCTGCTAGAAAGTATAAGGCTCAAAGGCATGAAAAATGAGAAACGCTAGGGAGCCAAGATGTAGGAATCATAACAGATTTCTGATGTCAAGGAATATGTAATACTTTACAGGCTATCTGGCTTTGCTCCATAAAGGCAACAAAACAGAGCTCCTCCAAACAGGACAACAAACTCTTTGAGCGCAACCTTACAAAGACTATCCCTCTTGACCTACAATTTTCCATGGGAAAAGGTGATTTAAGAGAAGTTTATGTGAGTATCACTGAGCCCAAAAGAGATCCTTCAGCCTCTCCCCTATAAATCTTTTTCGTATAAACAGCAGCATCATTTTTTCCAATTTTCTCTGTCATAATCAGTTCTGATCTTAGCTTTTCCTCTAAATAAAGGACTCCACGGCTTCCTAACTAGGCCTACATACTCCTTTGTAATGCAAGAAAAGGGAACCACTCAAAGAAAACTAAAAGGAAGCAATATTTAAAAATAAAAAAGCACCAGTTTCTTATGAAATAAACTATTGAACCCCCAGCAGCAAATACTAATGGGGAAATAAGTAAAGGGGGATTCTGAAACAAATGTAAATAATGGAATATATTAATGGACTAAAAATATTAATTGAGCTATGACTATAATTTGGCGGGAATAGAGACTTTGTGCCTCAAGACATAAAGCAATGATAGTTTGCTTGAGGTAAGGAAGTAACTTCTTTTTCAGGTGTCCATACTTATCTATTGTGGGAATTGTTTCCACCTCTGTTAAGCAGCCAGCACAAGTATTCAGAGAAAGATGAACTGGATCAATGAGTTAGTGACTCAGTGTTTGTTTATATACCAGTTATTCTTCTAAATTCTTGTGCTTTCCATATAAAACAAAAATTCACTACCTTTATGTTAAAAAGCTCTTAGAAAAATTATTTTTGAGCTGTATGTGGATATATTTACTTATTCAATTGGACAAGCCTATTGCACAAGACAATTTTTAATTCTCAGAAAATATTGAAGGAAAAAACCCCTGCTAATTTTCTGAAAAGCTATTATGATCACTTGGCATCGCACATAGAAAGGATGAGAAGTCTTAAGAATACATTTGAGAAAGAGAGTGTCAAATGCCCTTCTTCAGAGGACTATAAAAAGGAAGGAAAAAAAAGGAAATAAAAACAAAATACCATGCAGCAGGATATTTTACCAGCAGCAGATGTAATATAACTAGACAGAAAAATATAAAAAATTGCAGTGGATTATTGAACACTTGTAATTTGTACATGTCCACACACATTTACATAAAAGCCCAAGTGTGAGGCAAATCTACATTCTTCCGTTCAGAGTACGCAAGAAACTAAATAGATTTTGTTTAACTCAGTCAATGACCTGCCTGCAGGCTGACATAATTTTCCATCACTATTACTAGTCTCTGGTGGATACCAATTTTGACTTAATCTTCTACAAAATGATGTTTCTGTAAATTACTGAGCAATCCAGATTTGGACATTAGGCCAAATAAATCATTCAAGCCAAAACAGTTGTAAGAAACAGCTCTTACCCTGCCCTAGCAGTGATCTCCAGACTGACTATGTTAGAGGAGAGAGAATTCAGGCGACACACTCAGTATGTTCATCCTTCCACAGTACAGATTATTGGCCACAATGTCTGGCTGCATTTGCAGAGTCAGATGCTGTCCTTACAGAACCAATGGTAAAATCCACAGCGGCCAGGTTTTCTCTTTAGGAGCGGGTTATTATTTCAAACAAGGCAGAGACCTATTGAGCTTGCATCCTCAGCAATCTAGGTCAGGCTTTCACCAGAATCCCAGACCCATCAATGTCTTAAAATGTGAAATAACCTTTAAGAAATAACTTATGACTATTCATAACTTACATCACTAGCTGAACGGAGGGAAAGTATTCTCCATAAAATTTAATTGGTGACCTCAGAAGAGTGCTAATACCTAAAATATAACTACCCCTCTTATGACTTCCCAAATCAATAATAATAATGTTTGAATATGAAGTTAGACCTTCTAAATTCAATAGAAATGTCAGTGACAGTAAATTTTAAGGAGACCTCATACCTAAAGACATGAAAGCTCTTCAATAAACAGAAGAAAAAGCAAGTCTTCTGGCTCTGTCCCAAGAACACCTAATGTATCTTGAGCGTAGAACAGGCATCCTCAGTTGTTCAAGAAATCATCCCTCTGCCCCCTCTGAATGAGACTTTCTTGAAAACACAAACACACAGCTTGGAGGAAGAGTCCTTTTATACACCAAATTTAGGTGCTGATGAAAGAATTATTTCCAAGTGTTTCTTTGTGCTCACAGAGCCTAAAATGTTCTTTTATATTTCAGAGCTTTTTTTTGTTGTTTTGGTTTTCTGTCTTTCTTTTTTTTTTTTTTTTTGATAAAATGAAAGATATTCTTACTGCATCACGTGGTTCCATGATCTGGGGACTGAAGAAAAACACCAAATGTCTTGAGAGCTGGCAGCTCTGAGAGTGTTACAAAACAAGCCCCTGAGCCAACTAGACTGAGAGATGTTGGCCTCGCAGAGTTGCTATAGCGTAACGATAAATGTTTAAGTTAAATGTCTATAGCACAAGGAAGCTGCCTCTGACTTCAAATGTTTATGTAGAAACTCAGTTAGGATAATAGCAGATGTCACAGTATACAGAGCTCTCATGCGAAAAGATGCTCCACAGTTCCCTCACAGAGGACACAGCGGAGCTCTGGCTCTGCTGGCCCTCAGCCCTCTGCGTCAACCAGCAGCATATCTGGGCAAGCGGAAAGGTGAAGGCAGAAGGCACCCGTGATCCTTACAAATACGTAGCAACCCATGTGCGCTAAGCCCTGTCACTATCTCAGAGACGGTGCTTGAACCCGGTTGGGGCAGAGCAGCTCTGCTCCCATCTAAATGATGAATTGTACTGAACCGGTGCAACTCTGCTGCATGTTGCAGTGAATTTTGTTTCAGTGGTCACTATATATATGACATAGAATCGTTCCCTAAAATTCAAATTGCAGTTCTTTTCTTCCACCGACTTTTTTTCTCCTCCAGACAAACGGGCAGGAGAATGGAAAAACAAAGGAAAGCCAAAATTGCTTAAATAAAAGCTATTTAATTCCTGTGCTTTCTGACTTGTCTTTGTTACTCATTGAACAATTGTGAAAAAATAAAATTTAAAGAAAAAGTAAAACTACTCATACCAATTAAGAGAACAGAATTTGGGTCATTCTCTAATTTGAGAATGAGGACTTGGATCTAGAAGATTGCTCTGCTGTGAAAATGTGGTCTCAAAGCACACTAGCAAAGATAAAAACCCACATAGCTGTCAGTTGAAAGAAATGCAAATTTTACCTGTGTTGAGTCCAAATCCTAACTGAGAAGAGAGTGAAAAGCCAGCTAGATAGTAGCCAGCTAATAATTCCATTGTGTAGGAAAGAATGTTTCCAGCACTTTTGGAATAAAAATTCAAAATGTTGAAATTTGCTTAAAATTCTTAACAAAATTGCTTCTAAACAAATGGAAATATTTTGCTTTAATAATATTGAAACATTTTATTTTGATACTGACAAATCTGTTTTATTATATAAACAATAAATATAATCCATGTTTTTAAAACTCATTGTAGTGTAAATACCACAAATAAATTTAAATATCAAAATAACAGTGAGACTCAAAATGATTATATTGATTTTTTTTCACTGAAAATCTTATTTAATTCCATTTCATAATACGTATTTTAAATGACATTTCAGGTGAAAAAGATTTTAAATGGAATTCTGCTACTATTTCTCTGTACTATTAATGAATTTCTTTTACTAACAAAGGTAGCAGATTTGCTAGTGATGCAGGAAGGAAGCAGCAAGTGCTTATGACTTTCTTGCTCAAAGTCTTGAGCTTTTCATGTGCTTTTCTTGAGCTTACTTCACGTGCTGAGATCTATTGGTCCATTTAGTGGAGTCCTAATACTGGTGAGATAAGTTCATGTTCTTACGTGAATGAGGATGATAACGGGCTTACCTATCAAAGTACATATTCTCTCACATAAAATGTCTTTTTGCCGTTTTTTTTTGTGTGAACTTGGTCTACCTCTGGTGTTCATAATATTTCATAGAGCTGTGGGCAGGCAAAGTGAGCCCCCTCTGGTCTGAAACCCTTGGAAAACCTAGAGGTAAGTGAGCAAGCACCTACTACACCCTTGTGTTCTTCCTTGTGATCCCAATTTTTTTTTTGTAAAGAAACAGATCAATAATGAGAATTAATTACTATTACTTCGGATATAGCGTACTATCAAATGATTCAGTTGACATTAATGATTTCCTTCCTACTTTTTCTTACTGTGACAAAGAGGGATCAAGCATGGAGTCAAACATTTAAGGACTTTTAAGGCTGCGAGTTTTGTATAAATGTGTACACATATAAATTCACGTTTTATGTCAATGATGGATTTCCTGAACTATAAAGTTTATTCAACGTTTAAATTACATTAATGAATTGATAGGGTCTCAGCCTGAGATACTGATGCAAGTATTTATGAGAACATTTGGGTACCTGTGTAAATCCAGTGAACACAAACTGAAAACAACACAACACGGTGTGTTCTTAAAGACAAGGGCACACACAAGTATTTAACCAAATCAAGATTACATAGGGTTGATCTCATTGAAATGAGATCACAATAGCTTTTATTTAAAAGACTGTATTCTGTTAGAGAATAAAATTTTGAAAGTACTTTAAGAATTTAGAGGACGACAGCTCTGAGTAATTATGTAATACAACATATATATATGGTTTCAGGAAATTAAACCTGTTAAAGTATGGGGGGTAGAGAGGAGGCAGGTGGGGACAAGAAAGGGCGCCTTCATTCCAGTTGATTTTAGGCACTTAACACCTGAACTCGGTTTGTTTGTCACTCCACATCCTCTTTAAAACAAATGGAGAGAAATGGGCACTTCCAGATAGTGACCCTGTATGAGCCTCAAAGTGTTTAAACACTTATGAGTTCTGCCTTCCCGAGCCTTCCCCTAATGGTCCAGAAAACACAAGGTGTCTGCAGACACATAGGAAACTCATCATACCGTATGAGGAAATATGCAGTCAGTAATGGACACCACTCATCACACCTCAGTTCAGCTTTTACACTCCTACAGAACAATAAAGAAACCAAAAAAACCCCATAACCTTCTGATATTAATTTAAAGAAGATTTATGAAGAAACCACTGCTGAAGGTCACATGGATTTTGGAAGCCGGTGATGAACAAACACATGTTTCCAATCTGAAAGGAATTTTTACAGAAGAAAGTGACAGTGACACCTACACATAGTAAACACTTCACATTAACCTAGCAAAAGAATGGCAAAACATTAGCAATTGAGAGACTAATTTTAGTAAAGACAAGAAATGGTTGGGGACTGAACGTGAAAGGCCACTTAATGAAAGGTACAAAGCTCAGATGAAAATAAGGTGTATAACAAGGATGGTTTTAAAAAGGACTTATAACGTTGCCTGTTAGCGCCAACTGGGCTGTGATAAAACTGGCTTATGTTTGATGATATGGTCCTTATTGCTACCAAACTGGCCTCTGCAGGTCTCCCTGCAAGAAATGCCAATTACTAGCAAAGGAAGCAGTCTTTCAGGGCCCACAGAAAAGACAAAGGCTAACACACTACTTGTTCACAGGATCAAGGAACAGTGGACTATCAAATAGAGAAAATGTTTGTTGATTCATGATTCAAAGGCAAAATTGAACCTATGCAGATGGAGGTCACTGGGAATTGTTCTAATTAGCAAAGTGCAACAAGATAGATCATCTGTTTCTGCTTCCTCTCCCAAGTGTCCAAATATATCTCATCAAGAACAGCTGCCAGGAAATAAATAAATAAACCAACCACGTGAGAGAAAAGTGTCATGAAAACCAACAAGCACCAACCGCAGCTTCTTTAGAATCTGGAGCTGCGCTTCACTATGAATTCCTCCCGAAGACAGAGTAATGAACATACCTCTATACCAAAGTTTCAACCTAAGTGCATATTGGAAGTGTATTCCTACAGATTTAATCTAGCTGTTGATAAATTAATCAAAGAATCTATATGTAATGAATACTAAACTGGTATATACGGATATATGCTCTCATTAAAATGGTAGGGACTTTTCTAAGTAACATCCTTCTCCGAGGCATTGTGCTAGACCTACAATAGCCACTCCACCATTGCCTTACTTTTTTCCTGAAATTGATGCTACTTGAAGCCAAAAATGCCCATAAAAACCAGTATAATTTGACATGTTACAAAATACGCTTCCACAGAAATTTTGAAACTGTTCCCCACCGCCTTTATGGTGTAATCGTAATTCAAAACATCTCACATTGTATATAAGTTACTCTTACGAATGTGTTGATTTTGAAACTTCACATCACACAGAAACACGGTTTATTATGGAACAGAGGAAAAAAGAAAACCTAGAGTTTACTTAGGAAAAAAAACGTAAATAAATAATTCATACTTGGATGAACTGAATTCTAGTCTTTCAGAAGGTGCCAACAGATGGTTTACATTTATGGAAAGCGCACTTGCTGACTTTGAAACAGAAATTAAAATTCATAAACTATATCATTAGTTCTCCTTTGAAGCATCATTATGTTTATGATGAGGATTTGGATTTTCCCAGGTGAACAGGCTTTAATCATAATTTTACTAAGGAAAAAGCGCAACATGTTACTTTTTAGCTACTGTTTTATGTTTGTAGGTTTAAAGTTAAATTAATCTAATGATCACTGAAAGGACAAACTGAGAAACGTGGAAGTGGGACTAGGCTGATGTCTTCAGCTATTACAATTTTCAAAGCAATTTTAGAGTTTTCCCATTCCTTAAATAAAGGACACTGTACCGTCAGTCCTCATGTCAGGGGTTCGTAAACTATGACCACAGTTTATCGTATCCTTGCTTGCACTGAACACTGTAACCACCACCACAAGCAGTGAGCTTGCAGCTCATGTAAAAGTGGGCATGTAGTTCTTCTCAGCTAATTTTAGTAACTCCCTAGTGCAAGCACAGCCAATATAATAGCCTGGTATTATTGCAACACTTCATTTTTTAGCTAGGCTAAATGTTAGCACCTAACAGGGTTATGATTAAGGCTTACTTTACACCTACAAAATATACAGTGATTAGCTTTCATTAAGTATTGTCATAGATCTTTTTCCTTGCTCCATAGCAGATTTACTGTTTAATATCTATTTTTTGATATAGCAGAGTAATACTAAGAGGTATAGAAGAATCTTAGTAGATGGGAGAAGAGTTTGTTGTCATGTGGTCAGGCATAGGGCAGAGGAGTCCTCTTTTTCAGTAAAAGGCTGTTGAATTTAAAAATAATTTAATAAGTTCATTTTGTCAAAAGAAAGTTGACAAAGTAAGAATCATTAAGGAAAGATTGTCTGCATATTTTGTCCACAGCTCACATGCCTTTATACATTTGGCAGCATTAAATATCACTCCATGATGATGCACCAGTTGAAATCAAGAGTCGCTTAGGAGCTGTGGGCAGATATGAACAGGCTTCCATAGTGCAGCACCTAAACGGAGTATCTAAAGGAGGAAATGTGCCTCCCTAGGATCACCTTTTCCAAAAACTGCAGAAGGCAGTAAGTAGTGCAGATCGGCGTAACATCAGTACTCAAGTTAGGTAGTGGAAATGCCCCTTGTCGTTCCTAGAGATCATCTCCAAAGACGTCTGCAATCTATTAGCTTTGCAAAGCACTTGGGCACCTCTTAACTCTACCCTCAGGTGAACAAAGTTTAACATTCCTTACACCAAAATTCAGAAAGAAGATTCATTGTGGTTATTTCTCATCAGAATTACCATAGCCACAGAACACTACTCAGAGCCTGGGCAGGGGATATGCTAGGCATGATATAAACAAGGAATAAATGCTTATTCTTGCCACTTCCTCAGGTGGTCAGGTTGGGATTTTGTATTTCATGAATGTGAACCTTGCTTATAAAGAAAATTTTAAAGGGCTGACAGCATTTGTCATAGTCCTTTTCACTGGTGATCCTGGCCTACTCAGCCTAATGAAAGCATTTCTCATCAGCCAATACGTAAACTGAAAATTCCTGATCTTCTTAACTAACTTCTTCATAACTACAAGCCACCAATATGGCGTAACCCATAAGAAAAGAAATGCAGCCCCAGGTATCAAGGAAACATGCAGAAGAACGAATATCTATGTCTCAGAAAGATTAAATTAAAATTAATAATAAGGAAAGATCAATTAACTGGAAGAGAGTGGAATTGTTAGGATGATCTGAAAAGAAAAAAGGATTGTTGGTTACTCTCTATGAATACATCAAGGGACTAGGAGAGCTTGCAAAGTTAAGCAAACAGTATCGGCATAACAACTATGGATCTGGACACTCAGATGGAAAGGCTTAAGAGTTAAGTTGGCAGCTTTAAATTAATGTATTAAGTAATTTCCACATAACAAAGGCCATCATACCACCTATAACACTGGGCAGGTTCTCTTTCAAATGCCCACAGGATTTGGCTCTAGAACCTTTCTTATTTTCTGCATAAGATAAGGGGGCAGCAAGTACCAAAAAGAAAAAAACAAATAACCCATAAACAAAGCACCTGGAATTTGGGATTTTGAAGACTTTAGTTTTCTCCAGTGGGCATATGATCTACCAGCAAAACTCACATCCCTTTCACGTGCAGTAGATGTTCATAGCTTTTTCTCCACACTGCATCATTGGCAAACTGAGGTGACCTACGCATTCACTTAAACTCAAACGTGTTACAAACCCAAACATTTTATCTATTCACTTCACTATGAGCATTTGATACCGAAATAAAGATGGGGAAAAGCCAAACTGATTGCTACTAAGGCAAGTTTCTTCCTGATATCCAACATAGACACATAACACTCTTAAAACATCTTGTTTACTCTAAGTACCAATACGGAAGACTACCAGGGATGCAAAAACTAGAAAAGAGTCTGTCTAAATTGCTGAAGAATGGATAATAGAATCAAGTCTCATTTGGGGGGTCTTGTCTTCTAAATTTCCTGATATTTTCCTTCTACGCATTCTGCAAGGCTCTCTCCACCCCAATCCCTATCAGATATCCATTCATATTAAATCAGGTGGAAAATGTAGTTTGGGGAGGAAAAGGAAGAGGCACTCCTGAGCAGCACCCCAACAGAAACAGGGAATGGTCACCATCTCTAGATCACTGAATGTTACGTATGTGAGAAATGTCACATAAGGATTCAGGGCCACAATTCTGTGAATCACTCAGATCTTTTGGACATATGGAGAATCATTCTGGTTATTGCAGGACTTGATCCAGTTAAAATTAGTGGTACGGAGGTACAGTATGTAATAACAGCATAAAAAAATAAATATATCATCAGTATCTTATGAATTAATTTGAATGGGAAGGGTGATTAGTGCTTTGTGACAGGATGGTTTTTCACCTGACGGTAAGAAATACAACTTATTCAAAGTGTAACCTGAATTTTTCTAATTACTATAGTCATATTACTTCAATAGTCATCAATTACTTCAATATAGTCATCAATTACTTCAGCAACAAGCCCCAGGATGCACTATGTATTGCACTCACACTCCCATGCACTATTCAAACAAAGATATTTTTTCGAAAAGGCTTAGTCTTATTCTGGAGAAGGAATACAGCTTTTACATACTATCTGAGAAGCAGAGTATCTATCATTTAAACAAAAACGAAAGACAAAAATTAATATTGCTCTTACTGTAAATTGCTAAGATGTGAAAGAAAGCTACTTATATATGACCAGCTTAGAGACTGGTGAAAGTAAAATATAGCCTGGAGGAAAAGAGTTTTCTTAAGACTATGTTTTGGTACCCAAAGGCAATGTATTCAATTAGAGGAAATAGTTATTTCCAATATATTTTATAACTACTACTGAATTAAAGCCTGCTATCACTCTCTTGGGGTTTTTATGCACTGGAGTCTTCATAAACTAGTAAAAATGAGATGCGATCATGAAAATGAGAATGGGTTGTGGCCCTTGATGGCAACTAATAGAGAAGCTCCCAGTCCAAACAGTTTGACACAGAACTCATTCACAAGGTCTTAAAGACAACATCTTTTTTTTTTAGTCTATAAATGTCTTCCATGACTACCAACGTATACAAAACCATCAGTATATATGGTACTGCTCAGTTTAGGTGGTTCTCAAGAATATCTTTTGCACAGAAACAGTCCTTCCCGCTTGTTCCTTGAGGCAGTGAGACACATTGGCCTGACGACACCTGGAAAATGAGCTGCCTTGCCTTGTCAGCAGCAGCCAGGTGCGGAAACAGTTTACTTTGTGGGATACTTGAAAGATTAGGCTGCCATGTGCAGGCTGTCCTGTACATAAGTGACTTGGCTGGGCTGTCTGAACAGTGACATATGCTGTTTCTCTCCTATTGAGATCATAATACGAATGCTTCCAAAGGTCTGGAGCATTTCACTGGGTTAGATTCAGGTCCATTATTAATATCTAATTTCCTGACTGATATTAGGAGCCTCATTAATACGCTGAAATTTGACCATTAATATCACATATTGGTTGTTAAAGAACTGGAAGTTTATGATCCTTAAAATCGCTTTTTTTTCCCCTTAAAATTGAAGATATGTATTTCTACATCTGGGATCTAAGTTTCCTGGAACTCAGAGAAAATCAGGTAGACTAAACAAACAGCCTATTCATTGTTTGATCATACAGAGGCTTATTCAAAACAAGAGATAATATATTGATTAGGTTTCTTGAAGAACACCTGTAAATTACTGTGTTGGAAATCTGCCTGTTACTAAAAAGGTTATGAATAGCATAAATCATTTTGGGTGCAATCTGCCTTCTGTAGCTGCTTATTATATGTTTTATACTTTTTCACTTAATAAGGGGACAAAATAAGGAATGGATGTTGAATGATTCAATTTGCCATCACCCAGATGCAACCTCTTTGTCTCTCCTAGTCCAAACTCTTGAGGGTTCTTGGCCTGCTTGAATAAGGGAGTATAATTTTCCAGATGCAGACAAATAAAGTTGCAAATATTTTATTTGTCTGGTAGTAATGACATTCACAAACACATCTCCACTGAAAAAATAAATAGTCACTTACTTAATGTTATTTCTACTCTGAACTCATCTTTGAACGGTGAATGCTTCACAGGTATATTGGGTCTTATGTTTTTAAATATTTTATATGCTAGTTTACACAAATTATATATCGACACTGCTGTACAGGAGAGAGGAAGAAACTCATGCCCACTTGCACCTCCAGACGATGCTGTTCTCATTGTCACAATTAGACCTAAAGCACATTTCTTTTCCTGAATCATATTAATATTTGGTACATTCATATAGATACACCTGTAGGAACAATAATCACAGTGACTTTGACTGGATATACCTTGGACATACTTGCCAATTTCTATTTAAAAGAAAAAAAAAGAAAAAAAAAGTTTTCCAAAGGATCACTGAGAATTTGCTGCTTTTGGAAACAGAAGAGAATCTCTTGATCTTCCTGTGGGAGGAAGAGATATCTTTAACAACACAGCCATCAAAACCTTGTCGTCATTACTGAGGAGCTCTGCAGCTCTCCACTGTACAGGGAAGGTGTGAGAAGATGTTCTATCTCGATCTGGCTACCTCCGCTACTGTTACTTTGGCCCCCACCTGCTCCTTGTGGCCTGTCTTCATTGTAGGGCTGGGTACAAACGGCTGGGAGGGCAGAAATTTCTGGGACAGCTGCTGGAAAACTATGCATCTGTTATGGCCTGGTTCAACCGAGTCCCTCACCTGGTTTGCATCATATTGTCTCCCCCCCCCCAGAAATAACTCAGAACGATTTTAGTATCTGGAGGCTTTATTAGCATTCCCTTCAGAGAACAGTCACACAAATGTAAAGGAAATATTGACACACTAAGGAAACTGTTAGACAGTAAGAAGAAGGATTACTACAGAAAAGCATTTCAGGCTTATCTTATGCCCCTTTTAGACTGTCTTGTTTATAGGGACATTGTTTGTTTCATCGACTACGTCTTTGCAAATATTTCTGAAGGCAATATACCAGTCAATAATTAATCCGTTACTCATCACAATATCTGACTCTCTGAATAACAGACATAACTATAATCTGATTCGTCTGATCTACTTCAAGCATCTACACCAGGAGCACAAGAGGAACCTTGCCCCGGTTAGGCAGACAGCTATTGTCGAAAGGTGGGTGTGATGAACATCAGAGCTGATTTCTATGCCAAGTTTTGCAAGACCTAAACTGTACACCTAGAAAAAGCTACTTGTCTTGTTCAGTTTCCACTGTTACTTTTTTTTGGGTCTTTCTCTACTTAGATCTTACCCAGAATATGAAATGTAATTAGGAAGAGATCTTTGCTAGCTCTTGAAGGCAGGTATCCTTACAGTGTGGTAGGAAAGAACTGTCAATCACATATAACAAAATAGCCTAGGTATTTACTACTTGCTTTCTAGAAGAACTACATGGCACTGACTATAAAAATGAATGGAAATAAATGGTTTTTTTGATTTATTTCTAATAATAAGGTGCACAGTCATAAGGAGTACCACCAGTACGAATTAGGAGCTGTTATGTAGGATCTTTAGAATAGATAATTCTGTTTCCTTTTTATTTTCTCATTCATTTGTAATATATTTTGATTTACACACATCTAAGTACATATATACAGAGGATATTGTTTCTTCAAACACCAGTATTTACTTCTGTACAAAGAGGGGATGATTTCTGAGAAATTCCTAGCTAATGAATTCAAGAATTTTCATAAGAGTTAAGCATTAACCTGATATTGTATCCTAATTTGAGGTCAAACTATTAAATGAGCTTTGACTAAGTCTTTCAAACCTCATTGACAAACTAATTTTAAGTGGACTATGCATGTGTATAATCATACATGCAGTCAGTAATCCAACTGAAATTAAGGAGGCTACATAAGGCTGAACAACTCTTTGGCCTTACTGTGGAAAATGGCTAAACATAAAAAAGAAAGAACAGAAAAAAATAATTTTAAAAATTGCTAGACATTTCAAACAAGTTTATCCTTACTTTTGTCTAAATAAGCAATAATACAGGTAGTAGGACTTTGTCTGTACACTACTGGAAATGAAAGCCTGTTGCAAGAATGCTTCTAAAACATCTTAGAAATTTAAGGCAGATCTTTCTTTCTAACAAAGAGAGGGTTGTTTTTTTATTAAGGTTTTTTTTAAAGCATTGTCTGTAAGCAGGTTGCAGATATTTTAGATATATACGCAGAGTTTACTGATGAAGCTGCATGTGTTTTCAAACAGTTGTTCAGAGACCTCTTTGCAGTTGCCAGCAAGATTGGCTCTTACCACTGTCATTCCCATAACTATGTCTACCAACATTCCACTTTTGTCTTCAAACCAGATGTCATCCATTACAGAGAACATTCTCTCCACAGGTGCATTAGTGTCTTTGCATGCCAAAACAAATTCAGCAAGGAGCGGGAGATTTTAGAATGTATGGTATTTTTTTTTTAAATTATTTAGGATTTTCACCCATCTTCCAGTGAGCTCTCTGCGCCCCAAACCCCATGGGTGAGGGAAGGAGAGAAACCCCCAACTGAAGGCAGACTTTAATTTCAGAATGTATAAAGGCTCCATTATTTAAAAATAAAAATGAATTTACCCTCCCTGTGGTTTTGGGACTGTGTTCTGCATGCTAGTAAGAAGATGCAGGATTTTGGTTTAAGAAAAACCTCAGATCTGAGTACCAATGACCTAGTAAACAAATGTTGCAGAGATATGTTTAGTACTGAAGGAGGAAAAAAAAGCACTTTTAAAGACTAAGCTTGTGTAAATCTGCGTAACTAAGTTACCCCAAGTAACTTGTGATACTAAATTCGTAATATACTGCAACGTAGAGGGTTTAAGCTTCCATTACAGTAAGTGAGGCTGCACCGCAAGTCAGAAATAAGGCTACTCAAGCGCTCTTATACCAGCATCTTAACTTAACATGGGGCTGCCTCCTTAACAAGGATAACCATGGCCAGAACTGCATGAAAGTCAACGGGACTGGGACGGAAATTTTCATGTCAAATGAGATGTGCCCCTGCTCGTGCTGCATGACACTGCTCTCATGTCTCTCATCTTCAGCCTTCCGCTAACTCAGGTTCCGTCTGCTTGGGGAAGTTAGCGTACAGTAAGCTGGGATGTGTACTTAAGCAGCAACTCCTTTTCAGACACTTGTAGTTTATACTAAAAATGCTGTTGTGTGGGATAGTGAAGGAGCACTTCCAGTGCTGTTAAATCTTACATTCAGCAATTCTTCCTGAGTAGAGGCCTACATATTCGGTGCTAATTACTGCTGACAGTGCATGGATGCAGTTGCTGATGGCTGTGATATTAGTATAAACACAGTCTGTAATTAAAAGACCATGGCTCTTCCTATGCAAACATTTCTTCCTGAGTATCTCACGCAGTGACGCAGATCTCAAAATCTACTCAGTATGTCAGGGAAGAATTGAAGGAACTCCTCAGGTGAAAGCACACAGGTTTTAGATATCCTTAACTTTCAATTTACAACAGTATTTCTAAGTTCTGAATAGGGGAAATTTTAGCAGTAAATAATGTATTGCCTCTCTTCCAAAAATCCAGAATACTTAAATTCTGCTTTTTTTAGTCTTTTTTATAATGGGCTGCAAAAACTGATAGTGCCACCAGTTTCAGGCAGTTAAAGCATATGAGTAAGGGCCCATAGCCATAAGATTTTTTTTTTCCTCTCTCCAAAGTAGTACAATTTTTTGTTCATTTCTTTCTAGTTTTTGAGTCTTTAAGTTTCACTTCGGTATTTTTCTGCAATCCAGAAGAGCCAAAAAAACCCCCTTCCTTAGGCTCCTTTCCTCTGAGCTTTTCAGAAGACCTGGAGATCTCGGTGCAGACTACATATGAGGCAAAAAAAATTAGGTCTTCTGTGAAGGGGAGAGGAGAGACAGCAGGTACTTCACCTATGAAGTCCAGATGACTACTAAACCATTACAACAGTCTTCCTTGTAGTGTGAAAGAATGCTCACTTTTTATTCTTGCTTCCAGGAGACTGAGATGATTTTCAAGGTTTTATTATTGTAGAGAAAAGTGACAATATTTTGTATTATAAAGGCACACAAATTAAATTCCTCGTCTAAGAGGAGTTTATTAAATGCCACTCAGATATTTATCTTCTATCCCTGGACTAGGGAAAAGTCCTGTAAGAAGCTGGAGGAATGTACTTGGTTCTCAGCGGGGGGAAAAGGTGACAGTGCTCCGAGAGCTTTTCCTGCTCGCACTCTGTTAGGTTGGAGGGTTATTATTATTCTTAGAACCAGGGGATGTGGACATCTGTCAGATTGCTTCCCTCACATGTGCAGCGACTGTGTGTGGTCCTCTAAATGAAACTATTAGCTATGCAGTTCTGTATTCATGTACCAATTCCGAGCAGGCTGAACTCGTGCCAATTAGAAAGTATTTTGTTATGGGTGGGTGAAATAGGGATACATAAATACTACAAGAAAATAATCAACTGCTTTAACATAACTTTTTTTTTTCTTAACCTCCTCTCCAAATTTTAAATTTGTTCCTTTGAAATGAAAGGATACACTAAATTAACAGGTCTATTTTTAAAATACAAGCTTGTTTTACAGCAGCATGCTCCGCTGGATGATAATCACTGTACGAACAGCTGCTGTGGGAGGTCAGGGAAGTCAAAGAAGAGGAAAAGTAGCCACTGACATGAGAAGATGGGTGATCTCAAGATGCAGTTGGTTTAATGCACAAAATCTACATTACTAAGAAGAATGCATCAATACAGACTGCTGGGAAACAATGTTTATATACAAAAGTTTTTAGACAACTAAGGATAGGCTACTACACTCGTTAGTACGTATGCTGTGACTGCACAGGTGTTTATGAACTACTTGTTGGGAGGTTGTCAGCTGATGCACAACAAGCACAAATATGCTTCATAACACTGAATTAAGAGATTTACTTTGTTTACTGGCTTAATTAACTTTTCAGATTAGGGCAGCCTTCAAGATTACATTCAAAACACAGCAATGTAAACACACATACTTTACAGCATAAATCTTGCAGCACCGCTATCATCATGCAAAGCCATCACAACAGTAATGTCCAAGCTGTACGTAATGCCTTTTTGGGGTCATAACACACAGCGTGAAGCTTTTTCTAATGAGGGGCAGAAACACACACTCATCTGACTTCTTATTCCTGCCAAGATAGCCTAGCTATGCTACTTCACATGCTCTGCCACTTTTTTCAGTTCCTAGATATGTAACAGTGTCATCTACCATGCTGTACAAGTAATATATGTTAGTTAAATGGATTTTTCTTTTTCAATTATCTAGCAACATTTTGTCAATTATCTAGCAGCTCACATTGGCAAGACTTGTCATAAACTTCATAGATCTGTCAGATTCCTATAATGATGGAACATATGTTAAGAAGACCCCCAAATCCTTTAAAAAAAAAAAAAGGGGGGGAAAAAAAATCAAACATGTGGCCTAGACCAAAAGATATTTAATGCATGTACAATGAAAGGAATCTAGTGATTTTTTGAATTCACTGGTCACAATGTCACTCTCTCTTTCAAGTTGTTGCAAGTAGTTCCTCCACTTTTAAAGCTAAAAGGCCATCTTCTCTCCTATTAGCTTTTGTTTTAACACAGTCCTTTTATTTCCTCAGCAGAACAGATCTTTTTCCATGAGCCAACTGCCAAGTGAAATTTTCTTTAACTACCTATCTCTCAAATCTACCGAAAGCCTTGATATAACCCTCAAGAAACATCTGACAACTTGAGGATTTTTTTTTTTTCAGATTTTGACAAGACATACTATTCAACACATTTTTAAAGTTATTCAAAATAAGATTTTATAAAATGTTCTAGTTAGCCTTTAAAGAAATAACTTCTGAACACCGGAGTAATAAACAGACATACTACCAAATTGGCACAGGCAGTCTTAACAAAGTTTTGGAGGATGTTTTAAACAGATAATAGGCCATTAAACATAGTTTTCCCCCATTAGTTTAATAAAATATATCTTTTTTTTTTTTAAATAACAAAAATAAGAGTCGTACTCAGAAATATGATATACAGAAAGACAAAGATAAAGAATTTGTAAATATAGTACTAGGTATACACCAGTGATATCCTTTGACTCTGGCCGAGTCAAATTAATGTCAAAATGAACTTGATTAAGACCTGGAACCTCTAATCATTCAAATAAGGAATTGCTATCGCACCCACAAAACCTCTGCTCCATCAAACCGAATGAAACCTTAACTAGATAAACATGGACAAAGCCCTTGTGATCTGGTACTGCCAACAAATTGCCATGAGTTTTCTGATATACGACTACTTCATAATTCAACATAGAATAAAAGACACAACACGTTAAAACACTTTAGAAGAGCAGACAATATTTCATAAAGGTACATTCACGTGAGGAGGAAGTGATTTAAAAATTACCACTGGACCAACGCAGTTATGTACGTCATGCTTAGAATATGTCTGATGTAGTAAGAACATGTCTGAAGAAAGACCAGCAACACTCTGTGTCACACACACCTTGGCAACCGGCCTCAGCAGCTCCGAGGAGAGGGTCCACAGAAGCTGTTAAAGACTCCTTTTCCAAGGAGTTCTACTGGGGCCAAAAGAGATGCACGGGTGAGAAAGCCTTCTCAGTCATTCATCTGCATTTTCTTTTCTCTATAACGATAATTTAAAGTATGAGGGGAATAAAGTGCAAGAAATATAGCCGCAACTCTTTCTAGTTGGGATAAAATATTTGGGGTTTTCATATGCTGTACCGTAATCTTTTTTGTTTGTTTATTTTTAGTAAACTGACTTTTTCATATATACAAGAATCATAACTCTGAGAAAATCCTGTAGCAACACAATGAAACGCTTTAGTATGGGTCACCATCAAACACAGTAATCAGCAGATTGCATTAATTTCAAACATTATAAATACACATCTTTTAAAACTATTATCACAGCAAGCAATATTAGATTTGGTATTCCGTGCTCTTTCCTTCAAGAAGGAAGAAATTATTTCACAGAGGTGTGATCAAAGTGACCTCTTCATTCTTTATATTTAAATAGTTCTTTTGATACAATGTAAGCAGATCATTCATACACTTCAAAACCCCAAAAGAACAGAGTAATTTTATGGGTTTTTTTTAAAAATATACATTGCAGGTACATGATTTCTTCCCTCTCCAGTAGGCTTCTGTGACCTAGAATTATTTCCTTTACTTTTTATGTTAATATTAGATTGACTCTTCCTTTAAAATACAAGTTATATTTTTAAATACAAGTTACTGCAAAGTAATATAGTAGTATGCTGTCTTGTCTTATTAGGATTTGCACCCAGATAGAGCTTAGGTAATCATCGAGGTTTTACGAACCTGGACAAATATATAAACAGAGTGACTACATCACAGTGATATTCAAACTACGTCTTTGGTCCTCACTACAGAAAAGGGCCTGTAGGCTGAGAATATTTAAAAATAAACATTATATATATCCTCACAAATTGATATCTAAATAACTAGCTCTATACATTTTGATAATTCAGTGGCAATTTTACAGCTGAAAAGCATTGTCATATATACATATGAGACTAACCATACAGATTTTCACCTGTAGAAAACGAGTTTCACAAATTGCTTCAGACAGAGCTACATTAATCAACTCCATCACCCCCAAATTAATTATACAGCAATTATTTTCTGATGTTTTAAATGTCTTCTGATTATGTCTTACTCAGTAATTCTCAAAGTGTCTACATCTTAATATGATTTCCGATGTTATAACAAAAATTGCTGATTGTTTCTTACTAACATAACTTTTTCATGCTCTAAAGACTTAATCATCCATTTTATCAGTTCTTAGGTAATGGTTCTAAACATCCCCAAACTGGCGAAGAATATTTTTAACTGAATACATTTAAAAACTTGAGTCATGAGTAGTTTTTTTCCACACAGACTAGAGAAAATGGCCACCCATGAGAAACTTCTGGCTACCTGTAGAAGGTCACCTAAATATGAGACGCTTTGCACCCCAGGGAGATTATTGCCATTATTTTTACAGGTCTCTAAGCCTTTTGGAATGCAGAGATCCTAAACTTTCAGCCACTTTCTCAGAACAAAATAAAAATGGAATTAAAACAGACATGAAATAGGTCAATAAGGAGAAGTGGAAAGACTTTAGAAGGAAAATTATATTCTCAAGTATATCTAGAGTCCAGATAAATGGAGGGGAGGCCTTCTAGAAGATACTATGGGTGGGTATACTGAGGCCCTTTCCAGAGGGCAAGTCCGCAGCAGAGAACTCTTATTTCTAAGAGAGCAGTAGGAGACTGTTGGGTTAGCTAAGTCTATGACGGAGTGAATAAGAAAGATGAAAATAAAACAAATGACATAGCGACTACGTGAATCAGGGTCACACAAGTGCAGTATGAGATTGGACGATTTAAATTTACATTCAAGAACCAAAGCCTTAGATTTTAGTAAATGAACTTTAGATCATAAATTCTTAGACTCTTTAGAGTGTAAGTTCTAGAGAAGCCCCTGAGCAACCTGATCTAATTAGACCTGCTTTGAGCAGAGAGGGTTGGTCTAGATGACCTTTAGAGGTCCCTTCCAACCTAAATTATCCTTTGGTTCTGTGATTCTTCAAGCAGAAAATGTTCATTTGATCTGTGTTTATAAAGCGTCTAGTGTCCGAGACCTTCGCGTGTTACCACAGAACAAATAAATAATAATCACTAACTGCCAATTTGTTCATACGGCTCATATAAAGCAATACAAGGAATGGTTTGGTCAGCCTCAGTTTATTTACTGGGTTCTAATTCTTAACCATATAACTTATTTTCCTGTACTCAGTAGTATATGAAACATACCCCCAACCCCTTTTCCAAAAAAAAAAAAAAAAGGTACACAGACATCATCTGTGATTTACTACAAATTCATGGCTGCTCTAGTCCATATTTTAAAGAAACTTTCTTACTGGTTGGAAGGTGAAGCCCCTGAAAAACATAAGCAAGTCTTTCTGATAAGATGGAAAGAAGCTATTTACCTAGTAACCAGAGCCTTCATTATAAAATAACGCACAGAGGAGGTTTTTACGAGTTCCATTGAGGATGTGCAAACCAGAAAAAGCAAATTCATCTCAAACCCATAATTTTACCATCTCTGCAGTGCTAAGAACTATTAAAAGTTATTGTAAATGTAAAGACGTGTCTGAATACTGATAAGGAGGATGATGGGACAACTCCTGAGCCTTGCACAATGGACCTTTAAAATTGTTCAATTAGCCTCTTGCAGACTTCTGCAGCATGGAATGCATTGACAAGGGGACAACAAAGCCAACACAGTAGCTTTAAGCTGTGCCTTCTCAATATCAGGGAAAGAAGCACAGCTAGAAAATGTGTTGCCTGCAGGAGCCACCCACTGGGGCTATAGATAGGTAGCACGATTTAGTGCTATCAGAAATCACAACATATACAATAAATGGCAACACCGTACCTATTTGGATTTTACAATTAAGTATATACCTCTGCTTTGCTGCTATTTTTCTTATGTCCACTTTCAAGGACTTCCGATGATAATAAAAAACCCTCCCACTGACACGTATGAAAGATAAGCAGTGTGCTTGTAACCCTGTTGCCTGGAAATAGTAGGTCCAAAAATAGTTGGTGCTAAACTTTAAATAAAATTATAGAACTCTTTCAACCTTTCTACTCTCACTGTGTAAATGCGAAAGTATTGTAAATCTTGTTGACAGTTATTGCCATATCTATTGGCACACAGTCAGCAGCAGTTTGAAAAGTGTTGTGCAGCATAGCTAGTGCCCATTACCTGTCTCCCTATATTTTCTTACAATTTATTTTCACCCCAGCAGGCAGCACCTCACAATGCCATTAATTTGTTGGGCAGCTCATACTTTCCAATACAACCTACTTTACAATGTGCTCTTATAAACAACCTGGTGGTTTACCGGCAATGCTTAACGGTGTCAGGAGGGAGGCTACGATTTAACGGCAGCAGGTAAAAATGGAGCGGGACCCGGAGGTGACGTGGTCCAACTGAACATCCTTTAATTTGACTTCCCATCAGCACAAGTGCACAAAATCATCAGGCTGACACTTGGTCTTTGTAAATATGTGATTGAAACAACACTACTACCAAACAGCGCTTTTTGTTGGTGTGGTTGGACACACGCTTTTGCTACACAGTTTTCTGCTAATAGTATATTTGCTAGCAGATCGTGGGTGCTTAATATGAAGAAAACAAATGGAGAAACAGAAAAAAACCCCCAAAAAACCTTTAAATTGATCATAACAGCAAGTATGAAAAAAGAAAATAAAATTCTCTCCTTGCAGAGCAATTAGGCACTAGCAATATACTTGCATGATTCCAATGTATATTTATAGCTACACATATTTGAATGCTTTGGTTAACACAAGCCTTTGCAGACTGAGGAAAAAAAACCAAAACACCTCAACAGAACAAATTCAGGTTTTTTGAATAAAACCGACTGAACCTGACATTTTTTGCTTTAATATACGCTTCTTTTCCCACATCTCTCTCTCTGTCTCATACACAAACACTAATTTTCTCCTGTAAATTCCACTTCTACCTCCAGTGAGTAATGCAAGTGTATTAGGAAGATCCAACCTGTGGTCTTCCTGGGTTCTTCATATCACCAATATTTTTAGAATATTTTACTTATTTTTTATTAGTAATACTAAAGCGTGCATTAACTGAAGCTGTCTTTCCTGTTGTTACTCAAAATTAAATTGCCGTCAACCTGACACCTTTTGCAAACACTCAAGGAACTTGAAATTTTCTATTAACAAGTAATAGAAAACTAGAATGGATCAGAGGATATGATTATGTGTTACAGCAGCCAAAAATGATCTGCTAGGCTATTCTATTTTTATTCCTGTATCTTTAATCTAAAGATTCAGGCACCTGGGGCAGGGTTAAATGAGCAAACAATCTGAGTAATATGCTATCAGACATTCCTAGGGAATACTTGCCTGCCATTAAACAAATTGAATATCGCAGAATGGTTATTGCAGCTTCTTGTACAAAGGTTGCAATATGAAAACATATGTTTGGCATCAGAAAATATTACTGTAAATTTAAACCATATATGCACATAGCAAGTCACATTTAGGATTTTGGTGGCTGGGGAGGGGTGTGTGTGGTGGCAATAACCCACAACATTCACATGGCAAAAGAGCCTGAAAGGGTTAAAACTGTCTCGGTCTTAAATTCAACCAACCTTTCTACTTCATTTTTATCATTTTCCATGTGCTTGCAATGTTTTGTAATAACAGGCCAATTCCTTAACTCACACAGGAATCTAAATTACAATAATCGTATGCATTCCTTTCCCCAAGAAAGGAAACACCTGTTGTAGTTAGTTAATTGCTGAGTTTCTGTAAGCTTTTGGAAGAAAAGTAACATTTACAAATAATTTATATCTGAAAAACTTCAGAAGCAGAGAAACACATGAATTATAGAACTGGTTCGAAACTCAAAAACTATGTTGAGACAGTAACAGATGTTTTCACTTTGTTAATTAAAGAAAACCTCTGTATCAAAGTACCATAATAGGAATGATTATTTTATAACTAAGATAGGGCTACTTTCTGTTCTCAAATGGGTTTAACACTTCTGCAATAATTGTTACTCATGCCGTATAGCAGGAGAAAATAAAAATTAAGCCCTACAAAAATATGAGAATGTATGCTTCTGTAAAAATTTTTTTTAAAAAATGTAACTATGTGTACATAAATCAATATACAATGTAGAAGATACATCCAACAAAGAAGTTTTAAAATTTATTCACATCTTTGTTATGGAATTCTTGAGGAAAAGGCAGATATTTATGTGATTACAAACCCCAAAATGTCAGTTAAACATATCTGTTTTGAAATACACACACAGACACTCTCTTTCACTTTTTTTTTTTTTCAACTGAAACTTGTTAATTTTTTCTAATCCACATTTTGATATCTAGCACGTGTGAAATTCTGCCCTAAGCTATGGTACTTTATTATGCATTTATATAAATATGATCATTTCAGTGGAATTACCCCAAAAAGGAGTTATGTCCTATGCTATTGCTCTTGTACAAATACCCACATTTGATGCGTGGCACAATGAATTCTAATAATTACTTGTCTGCTATATTAGCAAACTCTCAGTTCTAGACTGACCATGCCAAGCTGTTGCCACTGTGCTGGATGAGCTGCTGAAAAACAGCAGCAAGGTTACGGTCAGAGCAAAGACCAACAAGGAAGGGAAGAGTTCAGAAAAGGCAAATTTGAGCCTCTCCTGTCATGGATAAAAAAAATGCTTATCATTATAGAGCTTTACAACCCGCAAGGTGTATTTTCCAATGAAAGCAAAATCTTTCTCCTGCTATACAGATAAATACCAGCAAAACTGTTGCATTCAGTACTAGAAATGAGAATTAAAAAAAAAAAAACAAACAAAAAAACAAAAAACCACCAAAACCAAACACAAAAAAACCCACAAACCCAAAACAAACCCAAAACCTGGATAAGCAGGTCAGTTTTGCTACAATGAAAAATGGTATTTTTTACTAATTCTGCAGTAAGTAGGGGAAAAAGAAAATAAATCAAAATCTCTGGATATTCCAGTCACATCCCTTATCATTTACCGCATCTTAACTAATGTCTGTCATACAGGTAAGTACCCATTTACCTGGGTCAATAAGGTGCAAGAGTCACGAAGGGCTCCCAGCAAAGCAGACTTAAGCACTGGGAGTACCATGGAACGGGTCATATGAGCCTTCTGCAGACACCTGTGCTGAGGTCACCCATAGGCGCTGCACGAGGTATACATAAGGGCATATCCCTTGTTCCAGGTCAGACAGGCACAGCCTGAATTTACCTTGCACACTGTAGAGGAGCCTGAGCTGGTCTAAGGAGCTGCCTGAGTAGGAGAGGCTTAGACACATCACCAAGGTGATGTTTCCACCACTGAGCCGTCAAAGCGAGTCCCAGCAGAATATTGCATTAATGCCACTGAGGCAGAACTTGGCTTGATTATTTGGATGCTATATTGCAGATGTACCCTAAAAAAATACTTCTCTCTCGCTACTTACCGCACCATCCCTCCCACCCTCACCTTGTTCTCCGTACAAACCAATTTACTGGGGCTTTTTTTATACAATAGCTAGAGTTAATTTCACCTACTGCATTTAATGTCATAGGAGTTATACGTGTAAATCCCTGTACTTAGAGATAAGATAGTCCTTTATGCCATTTTAATCAATCTTTGTCATGGGTATGTTACTTAATAGCTCTGTCTTCCTATAGAAAATGAGCAACTTAAGGGAAATGAAACTTTTCAAAGATACATTTTCCTTCTGGCAGTCTGTGAAATACACCATAATTATCCTCTTTCGATGAATAACGTTTGAAAGAAAATGAACATTCTGTGCACCAAAAGGTATAATACAATGACAATTTCAACTGCCTTGTAAATAAAAGGAAATTGTTTTTCTACTATGATCTATATAGCACAAAAACATATACACATGCTTTATAAATATAAAACCAAATCAGACTATCAAGCCATTTCTCAAGGTCCTACTACTTCCTAATAACAATAAAATCAGTATTTCACATCAACAAGGAATTGTATTTATATTTCTAAAAGATCCAAACTGTGTCATGAATTATGGACTCCATCCCCCAGGCTGATGGGACTACTTGTATGAATAAGGCTCTTGCTGAATGCAGCACCTTCTGAGTAATAAAGGTATCTAGAGGAAAAGAATACACCCTAAAGATTTGCTGCCAGTGGGGCAAAAGAGGGGAAAAGGCGTTTTGAATAGTATAATCAAATCATGACTGTCCAGCCCACATTTTCTTACTAGGAAAACTGTGCTATCTATAATAGCTTGATAAAATGAACATTTGCCTTTCAGATCCTACATGGATGCAATGCACAATTTAACTAAGTGGCTAGGACAAAGTGCCATTTACCCGTCATTCCAGTGAACGTGCACGCGCAGTAAAAATAAGGAGCCAAAGCCACACGATCTTCAGTATCTAATATGGGACAAAGGCATTGAATACCAACCCAGTCCTCATAAACTCATCCAAAATCTAGCTTCTGAGTTAGGAAAATTACCAGTGCCATCACTTTGTCACGCTGAGTACCTCAGCACCTTTTCTCACCTCTACAGCGTGTCTAAACCCACAACTCGTTGCTTAAAGTAAAAGAAAAGAAGCGGAGATTTATTAATGTGGGAAAACTGTGACACTTTCCTTCACCCACCCCCCTGAAATCACTGCCTCCACAGAGGTAAGATACTGCTGATTAGTGGTAACACATCACAGTATGGAGTGCTCTGTTCCACAGTTTCTAGAAGAATCACCAAACCCATAACTACTACATCAGTAGAAGCAACTTCTCAGTTGCATCCTGCCTTAGGCAGGTCCTGGATTTGCAGGAACAGGTGCTTCCACCGGGGGAAACTGGCCAGGGTTGCTTGCCCTTGTTGAATTTGCAACCTCACCAACGCCAGAGATCAACACCTCGCGCACCGATGAGCTACACCACACAGCGGCCCTCAGTGAGGCAGCAGCTCCCATTACCTATTGAGTTCTTGCTTGAGACACAGAGCAAAGCGCCTGGTTGCCAATTACTGCCGTCCAGCAGACAGAAGAGACAACGCACAATGCTGAGTGCTGCAACACAGATGCATGCAAAGGAAATGGGATATTCAGCATGCCATTCACATTTTTAAAAGGTGGCAAAATAACGCAGTCCAGAGTAAAGAGGGCCAGTATATAACACCACTGATTTCTATTCTGTTTCCCAACACTGCCTGTACTTTAATCCCTGAAACAGGGGTTCCTCTGCTCTAGTCCCCAGCACTTGGAAACTATACTCCAAGCAGGGTTTGCATACACTGGAAAGACAGATCTTCTGCCATGGTCCTTTCTGCTCAGTAGAGTAGTGACTGCAGTGTTCATGAAAAACGCGGGACACACCAGCACCAGATCCATAGAAGAGAGCACAGTTCAGCTCAACAAGGCTTATCTGGCAGAGTGGTACCTGGTTCCCATTCCTGCTCTGAGGATTGTTCATGTATTTAATGAGCTATTGCCAGATGCAGTATGTACAGAAATTCATCTTGTCTCTAGTCAGCTGGAAGTGAGGTGTCCAACCTGGCCTATTACTTAGGCTCCACTTCAAATAAATGGAGAGAGAGTTACCTCCAGCAAGCATTTTACTCTGCCCACCTTAGACCCTTATTTGAGCATGGGATAAGCACTTCTCTTGAGGTGACTCTATCTATACTGGCTATAGGGTTGATTTTTAGACACTGAAGTTAATGGCACCCTAATCCTCACGAGGATTTGATTTACTGTAAAGAACACACACTCACATAATGGTAACAAGATATTCCACACAGAAATACGTGAAGTTTAGGTTAAAGCTTCAGTTGATGCTTTAAGATGTTCAGAATAGCTATGGTGCATGCGTAGACAGGAAAAAAAGTAAATGAATAAATTTAGGATTTTTTTTCTAATGTTTAAACTTTGAAGATGTATCTGGATTATAAGGGTTAACTTCTGCTGTTTATTTAGGGTATTTTTCTGCCTTCCTAGCTTCAGTCAAGGACAGAAAACCAAGTGCCAAAACTCATGAGAAATGCTACTACTTTCAGAGCAATTAAACAAAATTTAGGGAAGAAATGAAAGTTTCACATAAGTAAAATTTTGTTATTTGTTATTTTCTAAGTAAAGAAATTCAGGTATGTAACTAAATTAAGTGGATTTGGGAGCATTTTAGATTCATGTAACATTATAACCCACTGTGTGCATATTTCCTAAATTTACACCCTAGAAATAAATTCCACATGGGTTTTATAGTAGTTTACATTGTAATAATACTGGATTTTTCTCCTGAACTTCAGACACTTAACGCTCTGACCATGTACATATATCATCAGTGATTAATCCTATTTAAATAGGCAGACAAGGACGCATATGGATCTTCCTTCTTTTTTACCTTTTTTGGGAACTGAGACACACTATCTGCCATAACCCTTTCAAATTTATTTTACTGCTTATTAACGTAACTTGGTTTCTTCTTTTTTCTGATCTGTGTGTTCGACAAGACAGGTTTTCTTGGGTTGTTTTTATTAGGAAAAGAACATCAATGTTGGATTTTCATTCTTCATACTTCCTCCTTACCACTACCGACAAAAGATCTGATTCCTTAAATGTAGGAAGACTTGAACAGAAGGCAGTCTCTTTGCTTATCTAACAGTTTTATCGTGAGAATTTGGCTGAGAAAGCTGTCTTTCTCCTCACTTTTTCTAAGAAATGCACCAACAGATTTTCTATTTCTGTGTTCGATGCTTCCTCTTTTCCAGATTCACTGTTCTTTTCCTGTTATTTTTCACAGAAATATAAATCCTTATGTATATTACCCAGCAAGGTATTTCCAACATATACTCCCTGCTTGTATCTTTGTTTTGGACAGAGACGTATACCTCACTTTGTGTAGAGACTTCCTGAAAAAGCGCCATAAATGGTTTGCAAGCTATCTCAAATGCAAGAAGGTGTTTATACATCCCTGCTATCTATTCTAGTGAGTTTGAGCCTAGCTTAGAACAGCTTGTAATTATTATTTCCTTTGATGTTTAACTGATTTAGTCTCTGGTTTTCATTAGTTAGGCATATTTCTGCTTCCTTGAATTAAGAATACGAAATGTATTACCTCAAGTTCTTAAACAGATATTGCGATCAACTTAAGTTAATTTACCTTTTTATTTCTTCCTTCTCTGAAGTAACACAAATAACTTACAACACCGATTACTGAAATTGGTAGAACTTAATTATATCACTACTATTTGCTTTCATCAAACTATGTACTAGTTGGGATTGTTGAGGCTGCAATTAAATCATTTTACTTAGACACTCTGTCTAAACAACACTGTTCCTGTAAGTTGAATGTCTTAACATGGACCAGCTATGAAATAGCTATAATTAGTTATTTTTCTCTATTGTAATGTGTTAATGGCTATGTTGCTCAAAACTGTCTAAACAAGATACAAAATAAGGGTGATTACCTTATCTAGCCATTACATTATCCATAGCATTTAATAAAAATATTATTACAGAGAGTTCATCATACATGCCTTGCGCCATGTCATAAATAACCTAAAGTCTACCAATACTGAATATACACTGTGTATATTCAGTGTATATAGCATATATATGGTAGATATAGAACACAGTTTCTAACTTTTTCGACTTATGACATTAATTCATATTTAGAGATCTCAAAATTCATAATATGTCAAAATTTTAAATTTAGAAAATTCTAAACAGCAAGAAGTCACCTGGCCAGAGTGTAGTTTATGAAAGACATCCATAAATTAAATTAGTCAGCTACCCCGCAAAGTTTATAAGTTGTTTAGGGAACTCTTGTCAGGATTCCCCTGGCTATAAGGAAGCTTGGGATAAGATTCTCCCTCTCCCCTGTAAAGTGGAATTTGACATCTAATAAGAAAGGTATTTTCACCTCTCTTACTACGTATAGATAGTTTGAAGCATTTTAAGGCCTTCATAGTCTCTGCATGTCCCCTACTTTGAGTGTAGTCAACTGTCTGTATATACATTGTTCTGTCTCCCAAACTTCTGCATTTCCATTCAGAAAGTCATAATGCAGTTATTATCAGACATTTCCACAGAGTTATTGAATCATATTGGTAAGGTTGGTTTATGCCCAGGTGCTGTGACACGAATGCACATTGTCTTCAATTAGTCTAGTAGTCTGGCATGTTGACGAGTAATAGCTCACTGCAGCTCTTTTAACAAGCTGTGCAGATCAACTTGATAGGTACTTGGTTAAATATCAGTGTGCCTGGTGAGGTACAAAATAAATAGGAAGAAAGTATTGCACTGAAATATTTATAGTCTAAAGGTTTCACCGGTTAATAGTTGGTAGACATTGTCTTCAAGAATGAGTCCACTGAGGTGACTGGAACTACTCATGCAAAAACAAGTTACGCATACGTTTGCAATAGAGTCTTAAGAGATTCCAAACTTTAAAGGAGATTCCACTTCAGGACAGGGCTCTAACTGAACTTCATCAATGAAAGCAAATCAGAGAATAACAACATCCACACCAAAGGAATCCTGCTCCACTTGGCAAAAAGTTTACTAGAGAGATTTTCAAAAGAATGATTTCCTTTTTGTCACAAAAGGTTTGAACATTTTATTTTGTACCTCTGTGAAGAAGAAAATTTTGCTGTTTAAGACTTAACATAAGTGGCATATATTTCATGTAAGATATGTTGTCATGATTCAACTTATGGTTTGGATGTAATTTCCAAACAACAAGTAGCTCGGTTACTTACATTTATGTTTCTCAACTCATACTTTAGTTTCTATGCAGTATGTTAATCTTTTTAAAGCACTGATTTTTGGCATTTGGCATTATCAATATCTGTGTATATCCCCCCCAAAAAATCCTGTCTAAATAATGTTCAAGGATAGTTCACAGTTACATCTAAAATGTGTACTTAGAAAGAAGTTGATTGTGGATAGATATATTATAGATATGTGCACACTAGAAGATTTTAAAACAAAACGACAAATGGAAACGTTGCAAGTGTCAGATTCATAAAGTCAAAATACTAATTAAATCACCTACTTCCACAAATTTTCACGTATACCTGTAGTTACATTTTTTCCTAATGCATTGATTTTGTGCAATAGAAATGATAATGATGCATTAGAAATGAAAATGAAATTAAATTAGGAAAAAATAATCTGATTTCTACTCTTAACAACATTTGTTGAAAGACCTCTATACTTATGCACAGGACCTGAAACGAAAACTGTAGTATTTTTTCCATTAACAAAGAAGATGATAATATTTAGTACATTACAGATAAATAAGATTTTCTTTCCAATGAGTTATGAGTTAATCAGACAAATATATTCTAGTGTATATTTTACATGAAAATATCGAAGCCAGTTACTCGTTAGACAGAAATATATGATACACACACAGACACACGTACCTATATGCTGTCAGTGCCAAATTTTGCTCTTTAGGGTACATGCACAACTCCTAACGAGATAAGCAGGGAATGTATTTAAATAATGCATGTTTTAAATTGCCACATTTTAATATATTGTGCATAGAATCAGATTGTTTTCCAAGCAAGTGTCCATTTGATTAGTTAAAGTCCTAATTGTGGTCTGGCTATTGACTATGCAGAAGTGGATAATGGGAAGGGCAAAGAAAATACACGCCTTTGTGCATCAACAGGTGACAACAGTAAATGGGGGAGGGGGGGGAGAGAGGAGAGTAGGCTCAGAGGAATATACCTTCCCTGAATTGTACAGATATATAAGAAAGAAAAAAGATTTGGAGAACTTTAATCCTTTTTCCTGCAGTGATGATCATGCTGCATATACATGGCTGGTCTTACGTGATACACGTAAGAGCAGGGGGAGAACAGCAGCAGAACCTCACAGAGGCTTCTTCTTCTTTGGAAGTTCTCAAAGTCCTGCTGTGGTTGTTCCATGAGGAGCAACACAACATGCCCAGGGGCAACAAACTACCCAGAGTGAGGAGACAGCTTTCACTAGTCCATGCAGGCATCCCATTTAAGGGCTCAGACTCTGAATACTAAACTTCACTTCATGTATTTATGATCAAGTTACAAACCCATAAAATCGGAGCGACAAGAAGAATACAAATTGATGTATAGTTAAAAAAACCCCCACAGTTGCACTGGGACTGAAAAAGACTAAAACTAAATGTGTATGCCACTCAGATGTCCCATATAAGAGGAGTAGATTTAAAAAAACAACAAAACAAACAAAAAACCAACCCCCTATATATATATATATATGTATATGAAAAGATGAGGATGTTTGATCACTGTCTCCTAGAGAGTGCAATGTTTATTTGTCAAGTGATTACATGCTTTATTTGGACATAAAACAAACTGAAAGGATATTTATTAAGAATTAGTAAATAAATAAACAGAAGTTAACATGGAGGTATGTGCCTACCATGGTTCCCAATACAGCAATACCTATTTCTGCACCAGGAATTAACATTTTGTAAAACGTTGTCTTCAAACTAAAAAGTACAATCCAACCTTGCTTAAGAAAACAATTAGCTAGACAATGTAAGGCTCTCAAATATGTTTATACAAAGCTAGCGAAGGAATCACAGTGTTTCAGAAGTGACAGGCAGTCAGTTATTTCCGCAGTGGGTAGATTTAGATTTATCAAAACTATTTGAGAAGCCCAGACATAAAATTGATTTAATTCCATTATTCAGCAATAATCTCAAATACTGAAATGAAGAAGCACACTCTAACCTGGGAACCTATCTTAGCTAGCAAAATGAAGTGCCTATTCTTTGCTGCATAACATAGGAGCAGATCTATACAGCAAATCAGTTGGTTCTCAAATGTTCACATCACGTTCATTTTGGAGCTTTCCTCTGAGTTGTGCTAACCTGAACACTCATTTGCAGTAAGAGCATGTGCCCCCCTCCATTTAAAAGGAAGGCAGTTTGCATGCCCAAGCCTGCTCAGTGCTGCAAACTGGAATGCAATAAACATGGGCAACTCAGAAATCCAAGACGCGTACTCCTGTTAAGTGCTAAAATGCTACTGTAGAAGCAACCAATAATACTACCCATGTACTCAGTGACGAGACAGAGTTGCTCTAGCTTGATATTGAGAAGTCAATCTCTGCTTTGAAATTGCCTTTTAGTTGAAGCTACTTCCACCCACTCTGCGTGTAAAGTGATTAGAAACTAAGTCATGAGACTAGTTTTTCTAAATTAAGGTACTTAATGTCTGCATTATGAACACTTCTACAGATAATGTAGGATCTTCTGTTCAGTCTTTAATATTTTTATTATTATTTTCTTTTTTCCTGTCCAGAAAATGGAAATGGAGTGTAACAACGCCCTTCTAATACCAATACCAAAAGTAGTCAGTAGTTTGAAATCACTGTTACAAATATATCAAATGCATAACTTCAATAATTAAAGACGTTATAACGTCTTGTTTCACTACTATTAAAAGGGTGAAACGTCCTGTCTGCCTATGTTCAGAAGCAACACAAAAGGCAAAATTTTGGTGAGCCCATTACCCAATAGCCTGCCTCCTCCTCTTCGACATCAGGACATGATGTAGAAAATGTAGTGTGAGCAGAAGCTCAGCAGCTGGTAAGACTTCAGCTGTCAGAGTGTACCACTAAGTTACTTTAAGATACTGACAACATATGTCAAATTACTAAAACACACAGAAATTTTGGGTCCTAGTACCTATTGCACCCTCCAAGCCATATAAAAGTACTTTATTCCTAAACTTTTGTCATCCAGATAAATTAGCTGGATTAAAACTACAATACATATTAATTAACTAAGATATAACTAGTAACTTAAAAACTAGTGCTGATGAAATGTGAAAAATAGGATATCCAAAACCAGGAAAAGAATCACAATAACATCAAAAAGTTAAAGTCCTGATGTTTATTCAGTCTGAATAAGGAGGAGAAGCAGGAAGATACTCTGAAGCGGGAGATACCCTTCCCCATAGGATAAAAAGAGGGGGAAAAAAAAGAGTTTTCAAAGTCTGGTCTGTTCATCCCTTGGTGTGAACAGAAGAATGTTTTATGATCACTAGAACTTGTGATATGCAGTGACGTTCTACAATGCATAGCATCCAGATTCTACAAAGTAGACTGGAAAGTACTATTTACTGCAGGTTTTGTCAAAAGTTATGATTAATAAAAAAATACATGGAGCAAATGCATCTAATCACCAGGAAAGTATATGAGCCCTAGAAAGGATGGATCATGTCCATGCTACAGCATATGCACTCAAGGATTGCATACAGCATCACGGTATAGCAACATAAAATGCATAGACAGCTTGCTCTTGTTACTCTGAAGTAATTTTCCACAGCCTCTAGCCAACGTTTATTAGAAACAGGGCACAATTATCCCCACGTGTTATGCACACTGACATTAAGAAGGGTTATAAATGCTCAGTAAGCATCTTCTGCCTCCAAAAACTCCAGGTACTTCTAGAATGGATATCGTAGTAGCAAACAGTGCCACATGGTGTGGTCAGTCTGCTTAACAGTTAACATCTGAGGCAGGTTTGCAAGTATATAGACTTCAATTGTGAGCACGTCTTTGTTTATGCCTTTGATCCAGTGCTTCACATCAGAAAAGCTAAATGCAGAAGAAAAGAAATGGCTAAGAACTGTCTATCCTTTTTCTTGACAAGAGGCAATACAAGGACAATTATACTGTGTGGAGCCAACTAGCCTATATTAATCTGTAAGCTTACCTTGGCACACAAACTTCAATTCCTTAGCATCTGTGACAGTGGTTCTTTTATCTGACCTCTTCTTTTCTGTCCGACGGTGGCTACGTCTTTTCTTTGTCTCTCCCCAAAGATTCGATCCACCATGCATGCTTGGGATGTTCAGAATGGCAATTCCTTCCAGAGAAATATTGATTAAGTCTAGCTGAATTCCATCACACTGATTAGCAAGGAGAAAAAAGGAAAGGGGAAAAAAAACCAAAACAAAAAAGAGAGAGAAAGCAGGAAAAGAGAAAGAAAAGTCAGAATGTTCTACCTCTCAGATATTTTTCTTCAGCAATTCATCATTCTTAACACTGTTAATGGGTTATTCAATGTTTACACCTAAGATATATACTTATATCTGGAAAGGAGGTATGAGATAGGAACAGATCCTCATTCAGAAGGTAAAACATGATTCCTATTCAGCTCTTGATTGCGTAAGTGTGGAACCACTGGATAGAGCCATATTGTTAGCTGATGCCTATTCATTGACCCAAATGAAATGTATTTGTAGCTTCACTACAGCTGTTAGCAGAGAAACATTTATACTACAAAAATTTCTATAACAATAACTGCAATTTTTTTGTTGCCTGTTCCATCTAAATTGTCTGTCTTATGATTTTACAATGACACTTGTCATTGTTACACCTGAGTCCCTTACACATGAAACTGAATATAAAAGCCCCTGCTTAATGAGCATATACAGCTTCATGGAAAAGGGTGTAAGTGGGCCCCGAGAGCACAGAACACCACATCGATATTAGATTCAATCCAAAGGCACAGCTGGCACATTAGTGCGGGGTTACGCCTGACTAATAACTCTTAGTGAGAGGTAAGGTTAGTAAAACAGGGTGCAGCAAAATGCACATGCAGCTACAGCACTTCTTATCCCCGAACTTCCATCAGCCAGTTCTCTGGATTATGCAGCATTGCCAAAGGGAAACATGGGATATGCAGCTAACGAAGAGGTATCAGTGCTCCAAAAGCCTTCCAAGACTTACTGGACACACGGAAGAAATCTTACTCTATGGGGTAGTCCCTTCAGTGATGGATTCGTTACTGTAGGGCAGCTTGTGTCACTTATGTTTATTTCTCCTGCTTCCTACAGCAACACTGGACATTGAGGCACTTTATAGGTGTACACTCCTTTGCCTAATTTGGCTTCAAATTATACCTTATAAAGGGACTATAATTTTCACTTCCAGAAGAACAGGTTGCCCAGAAAAGTGGCGGAGGCCCCATCCCTGGCGACATTCAAGGCCAGGCTTGATGAGGCTCTGAGCAAGTTAAAGATGTCCCTGCTTACTGCCGGGGGCTTGGACTAGATGACCTTTAAAGGTCCCTTCCAACCCAACACATTCTATGATTCTAAGAACGGTTCAAGAACCTTAACTTATCAGCCTGTTCAGTGACAAACTGCAGCATCTTCTCAGATGGCAAAAGCCTACAACATTTGTAAACACAGTTCACCTGACATACATTGGATGAGATGTAACTGGCTTGATGGGATACACCTAGCCTTGACAGACTATAATTTTCTCAGGCTAAATCCTCCTCCCCACCCACATTGTTTGAGGATTAGGGGAAGCTCCTAATCCATAGAAAACATAGCAAAGTACTGAAGAACCTCCACAGAAGAAAAAAAGACCCAACTTCAGATAACTACAGTTGAACCTGCAGGTGGAAGGCAAAGCATCCAGTTCTGCTTATTAATTCACTGAACCGCCCAAAGTTCCCAGGGTTTATTTACTTGTACCTTGGCTAGAGGTGGATAGCTTCGTGCGTCACAATGTAGCTGGAGTATATAGCCATGCTGGCAAGTCACACGCACCTTACAGCGTATAGCAGCATATTTTAAAAACATTAGATGTTTTGCAATGTTCCTCCTCCTGCAATGTTCTGCAAGCCAGTAGGGGGTCCAGTCAGGCATTTAAAACTGATTAAGGGTCTTATTTTGTAATTCCAATATATAATAATCAGGAAGAAAACTGGAAAAATAATTAACCATGCTTCAGTAACAGTCCACTGACATCTTGCATCTTGCTGCTCTGTGGGTCACTGGCACTTTTTCCTCTCTGCCTGAACCTTTGTCACAGCTTTGAAGAAGAAAAGGAAAGTACAACTCGAAAATAACTCTGCATAATTATTTGTTTACCCTGAAACTTTCTGAGATGACAAAACAGAACTGTATTACAATGCATATTCTGCATCTTCTTAATTCTTCTGAGAAGACTGTAAGTCTGGAGAGAGAACGTTTTCAACATTAAGGTTTCCATTTCATATTTTCTCTTCAAGAATTAAATTTTAAACCTGTGGATTATATTTATATAGGGAAACCTTTAAAGTCAAAAGGCATCTGGAAGTGAGTTGGCAGTTGTGGCAACTACTGTAACTGAAAGTGTAACTTTTAAATCACACTTTTCTTATAAGAAAAAAGGTGTGGGTCTTCACTGTTATTTTGGATGAAAATTCGTGGCTCCCCCCTATATTTTATATGTATTAAATATTAAGATGATTTATTTTACTAAAAATTCTGCTCATGTGTATGCTCACTTACTGCTATACATTCTAGATAAACAGATATTAATTTCATAATTAAAAGTAATCTTGTGTAAATACCCTGCAGGCCTCAATGAATCAAACACATACTGTGTGTCAGGCCTCCCACTGTCTTCAAGTGGAATGTACTGGCTGGATAATTAGATAGTACATATTTTTTAACCTTATTTGCATGCATATTATATCTTTTGCACACTGACAAGCAGCAGTAACAACAAAAGTCAGATTACCACAGGGAATTCCCACAAAGAAGTCTTCATTCCTTATAATTTGCAGCCTAAATTAAAATAATTTGATCTTTGACAAGGATGAAATGTCAAGCAGAAGGGGGTCCTCTACAAGCCACGGCCTGTGGCTTCTGAAATCTGCCTAATTTATGTCAGTCACTTCTTAATACATATTTAAGTATTACACGAGAAAGATGATAAATATGCAATCTGACACCTTTGGTATTTCCCTGCTGTTAATTTATAAAGGTCTGGCGTCCCCCAAACTGACTGGAATTATTTAAATAAAAGAAGAATTGTGAAATAGGATGGCGCAGGGTCTGGCTTCCATTTTCACTCAATATTGAACACAGCAGGTAGTACACTAAGACAATTATTTGACTAGGCCTCAGAATCCCACAGTGACGAGGAACTTTCTGAATTAGTAAAGGAGAATTTCTTTTGTTCATACACAGACAAGAAGTTTGCGCTACAGGTAGCCCTGCGTTGTCCTCACACATTCATACACTACAACAACAAAACACAGATGTGTTCTGCTCCTTTTCTGTTTTTTTATCTTTTATTTCAAATGATGTGCTGATGCCGCTAAAAATAAAAGCACGCTTTTAAAATGCGGAGCATGCCTACCTGCCTTCTAGATTAGAAATGAACACTAGCACTTCCATTTCTTTTTTTGCCTTCTTTCCTGGACTCAGTCTCTTTTCAGGCATTATCTTTAACACTTCATTCATTAGATCAAAATTTTTCAGACCCTCTTGAAGCTGAGAACATTTCCATGCCTGAAAACAGTTGAGACTAAGGCTTTGCTGTGTAACGAAGTGCAGTATCATGCAAGACTATACGACTGTTTAAACTCCTTTCTCCCTCCCACTAGTGCCAGGTAGTACAGCAGGCTTCCTCTGGTCCCACGATGCTTCTACAGCGCTGGAGGTATGGGCCATGCCACCTCCACTTACACTGCATCTATGCCTACTCGCATTAAATACCCTTCACACACCTTTCTTTTTTTCTGAAGTGGAAATAAAGTGTAAGTGGTCTAAACTGTAAAGTCTTAAGCCTCATTTAATGACATTATTATTAAAAATAATTACTTAATTTTGCCCTGGTTCTTTTTTTTTTTTTTTCCTCCTTTAGAACCTGTGTTTTTCTCCTCAACATCTTATATCCCAATTTGGAAATAAAAATGCATATTATTCTGGATAACATCAGAATTTAGTGTCCAAACTTTGTTCTGCATTTCACACAGAAGAAAATGTACAGAACATGAGAGACATAAATGTATGTTCGGAAAGCCAAGCTTAATTAGGTTTGAAATCAAATTAGGGTTTGCCTACAGAATGTTTGATCGTTGTCTCCCAGCTCAGAGATACAGATCCTTAATCTTCACGAGCTTTGTTCATTCAAAACTTGGCCATAGAGCAAACGCATTCTTTGTGCATTTTATTCAGAGGGAAATGTGGTATCGTACACCAAGCTTTCATTTACAGCAACATCCCCAAGGAAGGGGCAGCAGGTTAGAAATCAGATGAAAACAATGCTACTCTCAAGTGTTTATAACATTCAAACAAGAAACATTAGATACAAGCACACTGGCAAGCATTGTTCATTTAAATGTAATTTACTCATTGTAAATAAATCTGTAAATTACTACTTCCTAACACTTCTTGTGTAAACATTTTGGAAACTATTTCCTCTATGGTTTTTCTTTCTGATTGTTGGACTAATGATAACAACCAGGACAGATGAAGTGAATATTAACAAACTTGTCTCATATACTGGCAATGTAATACTTCATTGGTAACAATAGTGTTATTGGTATCAATTGGTAATAATTGTACAACTGGTATCAGCAGCATCACAGACTTGCATGCATACTTGTTTGCTTTGGGTTGTTAACATCTCATCGTCCTTTCAATAGTTGCAATTAGATGGTTTAAGATAATCAAATCTTACAGGCTACATAAGATTTTTGCTGGATAGAAATACTTTCTTGGGAAAGCCTGCTCTTCAATTTGTATTTAATCAAAAGGTACATTTAACTTGCAGTATATTCAAATCAAAAACTGATAGTAAGCAGTAACCATCAGGTAAACCTGATGGTAAGCATTTCTTCCATTTACTAATCAAATATTTTCAGGCCACATGTACTTAAACCCAAATGTGTGAAGCACTGTCTTGGGAAGCAAGGTATTTATTGTTTGGTTTGTTTTTCCTGGGGTTTTTGTTTGGTTGTTCGGGTTTTGTTTTTTTTTTTTTTTTATTTTCTAATCTAAAGTGTGGAGCATGTTTCCACTTTAAAAGAAACATAACGGCGTAACAGGGAAATCTGGCACTGCAGGTCTTATAGTTTCATTCTCAGTATTCTTTGTTACTGTTCTACTAGCAGATCCATGGTCCCTTCGGATCATTTCAGACTTTGCCTTTCAGGAGGCTTTGACCAGACTCTCATAGCTCTCACCAAACCTCTCCCAGTGCCTCATGCTACTATACAAATACTCCATTGACATGTGCAGTTTCTCATTACTATTGTAAAGGAAAAGCAGCATATTCTTCTTGAGAAATGATTTCATTATTTAACTTAAATTCCCAGGTTTGCACCTTCACTCATTTCACATTTTTCATTTACTTATTTATAAATATCACCCCCCCAAACAGTTTATGTAATGTAGCCACTTATTCCACCAGCCATCAAAGTAGCAGTGGCACATTATTTTAAATTCCTATTTTGTCTGTAGCTATCCTGTGTCTTTTCAGTTAATGTTCAATGTATAATGGAAAGATGACCCCTTGTGCAGACAGAAAAGCTATTTAATGAAGGGGAATGATTCCAAAAAATATATATTCTTTAACCTTTATTCAGGAAAGTAAGTACGATTTTAGGGAATTGAGTTTTAAAGGTTATAAAAACTTGGGACCTAGAAATAATAAGATTTTTTTTTTATTTTAATCCTGCAGCAGCTCTCACTCCCTCCAACAGTCTTTCATTTTTCCATCTGACCTAGCCACACTCCCTATTGATTTCTAATGTTATATTTCACCTCTTGACCTCGTCTACTGTATTAAGACTTCACTAATCATCAAACTGAACTTTGTTCCAGTGTGCAGGGCTACACTACAAATAGACACGATAAAAATAATATTTTGGAATATAGGGTCGAAAGGATGTGCACTGCTTTGCCTTGTTGGATTCAGGCACTCTGCACCCTTGCTCCCTGCATTTCAGCCAAACTAGTGACATTTCAAGGATAAAGGCAACAATTAGTTTCTTACTTCTATTTCTACAGATTCATGCAGCTTCTTACAGGTGGCTGAGAAAGTTTCCGAAGTGCCAAATTCAAAATACCAAAATTTGTTCTTCATTCTGAAACAAGAAAAAAAGAAAAGAAAAAAGAAAGATCTTATTCACTATCAATATGTGACAAAAGTGATCATCCTGTCTTCCATTATAAGTAATGGCAAAGGCTTGGGAACATGTGACATCCCATTTGAAATAGATGAGCTCATAATTTTCAAAGCTTAAATGTTGGTGTCAAGTTGTATGATATCCCCTAAAGGGATAACAGGAATGTGTTGAACTGACAGGTTCAAATGTACCTTTGACTTTTCTTTTTCAATGACTATCAGAATATTTTTTGTCACTTAACCAGTGACATGCCTCAGAAAAATGTATCGATTTTATTTCATGTCTTACACCTACTATACGATTTCTGATTCATGGTTAAAATCTCTATCCCAAGGAGCACTAGAATGCGCAAGCAGGGCTCTCCCATCACAAAGAAGAGTCAAGACAAAAACGTAGCTTGCCTTCAGTCAGCTAAAGGTAAAGGTAAAAGCTTATTGTTCATGATGACAGATGAGATATTCACAGAAAATAAAAATTCAAGCTCTAACAATCTTCAGATATTTTGCAATAGGAGAGCTGTATTACCAGGTAATTAATTCATAGACACATTTTAAAAGGGTGATGGGACCTGCATCTTGAAGTTCATTAACAGATTCTACAGAAAAATAAAACTGGATATAAATGCTAGTAAATTGATTAGTTTATCATGACAGCAGGCAGAGATTACACCTTTTTTTCTTCTTAAATACATAAAGACTGCACTTCTGCCTTACCAGATTTATTGCATACTGTTAAATACAATCAGGACACCAGCAGTACCATTTCAAATAAGTATATGCAGTTTTGTTTAACTCTCATGAGTAATTATTATTCTGTAACAAAACAAGAAGCTAAACTGAAAAAAAAAAAAAGACAGACACGGAATTAGAATTCA
Organism: Chroicocephalus ridibundus; assembly: GCF_963924245.1. NCBI lineage: Eukaryota > Metazoa > Chordata > Aves > Charadriiformes > Laridae > Chroicocephalus > Chroicocephalus ridibundus. Next base: position 31,796,302 of record NC_086285.1, read on the forward strand.
TTATTCACACTTAGGAATCAGATATGAACACAGTTCATCCACTTGTGTAAACTGTTTTCTGACACAGACACAGCACAGTGTGCTGGGAACTTGAAAATTACTGGGTTTGCATGAACTGGAAGTGGAGAAGAGTGAAACACAGACACAGACGACTGTCAAACATGCCAGCAAAAGAACAAATTCTACCCTTGGTACTTATTTCAAATTACATATAAAAGTCTACTTAGTGGCTCTTAAAGTCACAAAGGGAGAGGAGCACTACAGCACTGGCCATTCCTATTGCCATATGTCCTATTCCTAGTTTACTATATCTCTGTTTTTAAGGATAGAAAGACAACCTACTTGACAGCTTTTCCAGTACAAAGATAGATGTGTATGATACAAATAAATTTATTCTTCATTTTCAAAAGGATTTACCAACTCCCTTTACCGGCCATGAAATAGATTAGATTGCATGTTTTTATCCAAATGCACTATATCTGTTATCAAACAGAAAACTATCCTATGTGCACAAAACAATGTTAAACGTAAAGAAATCAAGACTAATTATACTAAAATTTCCATAAGCAAGACCAGTCTTATTACTATAATAAATATTGTAATTTTTCTAATTAAAAAACTATAAATTCATATCTTCCACTTGCATTCCCTTCAAACAGGTGAAGCTTACCTGCTTATCAAGACAGCAGCAAACGGTACAATAGTACAATAGTCAATTTGGAAGATTAACAAACTACTCTCATGGCCATTCTAGTTTATTTCACAAGGTATGAGTAAATTTTAGACTAGTAAGCACATACATATTTAATGACAATTTTGCAGCATGAAAACTGTAAGAAACTGGACAACAGGCTGTTGGTCATGTCTATTCTCTCTCTCTCCTAGAGGAATTGATAATTTAGACTCGTTCCAACTTTTAAGAAGAGATAACCAAAACAAAGATGAAGTCTGTTTCAGTAAGCAGAAAAAAAAAAAAAAAAAGAGCGTTATACTGTTATACAGTAGCACTTTTCTTTACAATACTGTTTTTGTTGGAATAGATTATTTTACAGGGAAGTGTTTTTGTATATGCTTCAAAGTGCATAGCTAAACTTTTAAACAACTTGGTGCTTGAAAATGCAATTTAAATAAAACATCAATCACGATTAAAGGCTGACCTTTCTAATCCTGCTATTGGATTACAGCACGTCAAAATGTATACAGTCTATGGATGTAGGAACAATGAAACAAAACTGTACTCTGAAGCCTAAACACCTTTTATGCTGGGGGTGTTCCACACCCCCAAATATTGGTCAATTTTCTGATAAGTGGAATGGTCTTCTTAAACAGGGATGAAACAAATCGGCAAGACAGTATCAGAAGGCTAATACTGCCATTTCTTATAGCGTTTCTATACTGTGGAAAAATATCAGACTTAGAAACTCAAATATGTTTCGTGGAAAAGTTCAGGCTAATATTTGGTAATCAAGGCAAAATGATCAAAATAGTCTGTGATATGGGTTTGCTCCATTATCAGTTAATCAGAAACCCCCCTACTGCTAAAACTATTTTATATAACCTTTCTGATTAAGCAATTACAAGGCATGTCATTGAAAAATTGTCCTGTATCTAAATATGGAAATAGTAAATACTTTATTCTACACCTGAAGAGCATCTATACCTCATTCCAGTCTGCACACTCTGTCACAACGTGCATAACAATAGAGCAGCTATAGGCTGCTAATAAAAGGTCATGACAATAAAGCAGGAGTATCTTTAAACTTAAGAAACAAATTCGTATTCTGGTGTTAAGGGTCTACAGTTGGGGCAATTGCTTATCGCAACATTTGCAAGTTTGTCACACTTTCTACCGCATTCTATTCACATTTCTTATATTTACCATTTATATTTATTATATTTATTTTCACTTTATTTTAATAGTTACATGGTGTCAAGCTTCAATGACTTGAGCTAAAAATTTCTACATCAGGAAATTTCTGACTGCAATTTTTATAAAATTTCAGCTGAAATACTTTGACCATATTTGAAAATGACTGGAGAAAGCCATGTGTATTTGCTTATATTAAGTGTGTTGGATAACATACACTTTGAACTGTTTTAATACAGCTACGCTTTCTGAGCGGGGATTTTAAATTTAGCACAAGGATAGCCTTGCTTCAAGAACATGCCTCTAGCCATCTGCATGAAAATACATACAGAATTTAACTATATTATGACCATTTGGAAAGCTGGGAAAGCTTTATTTGCAATATTCTTATATGACAAAGAATTAACAAATTTTTGTCGTTAGTTCTGTCATCTTTTATCCTTTAACCTATACCAAGTATAGAGATTTTTACCCATTAAACTACTGGAATTCTTAATTTTTTGAAGTTAAAATCCTTGAAAAGTCCACCGCCAGGAAGCAACCTCTATCACAAATCTGTGCAAAACTGTCTGCTCGTGGACAAGCAGCACTTGGTTTCCTCCATAAACTACACTGTTCCCCAAAATATAATCCCTAAGCACTGCCATTTTTTTTAAAGCTTTTCCAATTATGTTGCAGAAGAAGCGCTGTTTGTTTGTCAGTGAGCGAGCGTCAACAGTTGGTCCCAGTCTATATCACAAACTCATATAGTTTCCAGCATAAAGCTCCCATTCTAAGAGCAGCATTCATGAAAAATTGTGTACAGAATGTAATGAATTAAAAAAAACAATAAAAATCACAGGGGAGGAAAAAAAAAAAGAGCAAGAAAGAAGCCATATAGAGTGGATGCTTATCATCTCATTCATCACATTTCTGGAAGGTGCTCAGAGACACAGATTCAGGGTAAGTATTTAAAAGGAACAGGTCTCTCCGGCTCCCTTTTTCACTCTTTTTTCCTCTGTTCCAAGGAAATGTGGAATAACTTGTAGAACCACCTCTTCAGGGAATCAAAAATACCAGAGAAGTGTGCAGAAATGGAGGTGTGAGACAGAGGTGTATTTCCACAGAGGAGGAACTGTGAAGAGTCCAAGAGGAGAAAGTGGTTGACAAGTATATGTGAAAAAAACCCAAAGAGATCATCATCAAGGAAAACAGAGGAATCAAGAAAGGGAAGAATGCGAAAAAGATAGGAAACTAATTTCAAAATGCATGGAAGTTCTGCAATGCTGAAAGAAGAATGATGATAAAACAGAGAAAGGAAGAAAAAGAAAATAATCCAAACGGAGACCCAAGCGAAAACACATATATCTGAAGTCTGAAAATACGGATAATAAGGTCTAAAAACGAAACTGGGAGTACAGGAAACACCATACTGGGCAAAAGAGGTGAACATCTGTTCCAATATTCTGTCACTGAGAATGGTTAGTACCAGAGACTTTGGAGAACAGTGTAAAACCTCATGTAGTATACAGCTGGGAATAATCTAACTCTAAAGGAAGGTTTATTATTATTTATGATTCTATCAAATTGAAAGAGGGTACATTTAGATTAGACATAAGGAAGAATTTTTTTTTTTTTTTTTTTTTTTTTTTTTTTTTTTTTTATGATGCGGTGGTGAGACCTTGGCATGGGTTGCCCAGAGAAGCTGTGGATGCCCCATCTCTGAAAGAGTTCAGAGTCAGGTTGGACGGGGGTTTGAGAAACCTGGTCTAGTAAAAGATGCCCCTGCACATGGCAGGGGAGTCGGACCAGATGATTTTTGAAGGTTTCTTCCAACCCAAAGTATTCGATGATTTTAATTCAGTCAGCTTATAGTATGAAGGAATAAGAAAAAAAAAGAAGAAAAAAAGAATAAAGACTAAGACCAGCTAAATTCATGGGAGCAAAAAAAAAAACCCCGACTTGTTTATGTTAATCCATGGCTGTGTCTTGCTTTATTAGAGTTTGGAATTTCATAGTGCATTTAAAAAAAAACACCAATATAGAAGCCCTAGTGCTGGTTCTCAATGCATGGGGGAAAAAAGAAGCCTGCACCCAGGAACCACTGAAGCAGAGGCAGATAGGGAAATCTGTTCCTGGAATTGGGAATAAAAGCACCTGGAATCTTTACCATCTGATGTTTCTCAGATTGTGGAAAAGTTTTCTAAGGTGTGTCTGAAGTTGCTGCTTTTGGTTTATTGAGTCCCAGCCTGTGAGATGTACATTTGAGTGCAAATGAAGTAAAATTTACAGCAGATTGTATGTCACTGTGATTGCACTTTGTATTTCTACTAATAAAGTGTGCTGATACATTGCGTTTTATCTATTTAAATACTAAATATCTGATAAAATAAATAAAACTGCAGTTGGTAAAAAATATTTTAATGCTTCGTACAATTCAATATAAAGAATATTTTTATCAAATCCTATCCTTCTCACAGAAGTTTTCAAGAGACAACATATTTTCCATCTTTTCTTACTGTTCATAAATCTATTATCTAGGTAATTTTATACTTGGGTAAAAATGATTTCATTGTAGCACATAATATATATTAATAAGAATGTATGACTTTTTCTAATGTTCTTCTTTTCTTTCCACTTCTGTCTTAACAATCATATAATTCCTGTTCTGCTTTATAATGAATCATACGCAAAGGTAAGGAAATAGCCAGTGGAGATGCACATCCATAAGAGATTTATGTGTGACTGGCATGATTTTAATAGAGACATCTTTGTCAATTTTCTCTTTTTCCATTACCAACTGTACTTATGGCAAATCTAAGTGTTAATCTCTTATGGCACACAGCATAAGCAGAGATTGTATAGATAAGCGCAGAAAAGTTAAAAACCTGAAAGAACAGTTCCAGTTTTACACAATAAATAAATTTTTCGCATTATCATACAACAATACCACCCGTAGTTGGAAAGCTACCCCATATAAGCTTATACCATTAACACTGTGAGATCCTCTCTTCTTGACATTTATTAGCTCTACCGCTGCAAAGCCGCATTTGACTCCATTTTCTCTCATGCTTTATAGTACCATTTCGCACTGGAGCTTGTACTTCTGTAAGCAGCTGGTCTGCAGTCTCCACTGTCCACCTACCTGCCCCACTTCTCCAGCTTTCTGCCCGATTTTCTGCAAACAGTCTGCAGTTTATTCCAGCTGTAACTACCATCCTTCCCCCTCGCCCATTCGGTTCTACTCCTGCCTTCAGGTGTGCCCTCATGTCCATCCAAGAACCCGCTCCTGGACACCTTGTTCACTCTGATCTCTTGCAATAACAAACACAAATCATACAGAGTGGCAAAAGGGCCTTGCAGTACTGAGTGACTGTATAAAACGTAGATGACATTTAATGTGGATAAATGTAAAGTGACGCATAGTAGAGGAAAATAAAAACAATCCTAATTTTACAAATAGTGATGAGCGTTCTCAGGGACAAAGTCTTGGGCTTACAATAGCTGAATGCAGTGTTGGAGCAGTTCTTAATAGCATTTGCATGAATTGTGTTGTGATACTAGGTGCAGTTTTCGTCTCCCCAAAGGGGAAAGGTTGGGGGGAGGAAAGAAGAGTGTAACAGAACTGGAAAACATGGAGAAACAAAGTGGGCATAATCAAAATAGTGAACATCCTTTGAGCTCTTCAGCCTAGAAAGGTGATAAATGAGAGAAATATGACAGAGTTCTCTAGAGTCATGTATGCTGTGGGGAGGATGAATAGGGTATGACTATTCACTCTCTCTCCCAACAAAAAGCTAGGACAGACTAGAAGGACTTAGGAGGCAGCAGATACAACAAACAAATGTTTCTTTACATGACATGCAAATAAGATGCTAACACAATGCTAAAAGTTTACATCAGTTCAAAAAGGATTGGAGGGGTTAATGAAATAAATAGCCACTGAAGTCCATGTAACAAAAGCAACACAAATATGGAAATATATTACATGTTACCCCATTCTTCTCTTCTTAGACTCATTGGTAGACAGCACTGGAGAAAGAGCACCTGGCTAGATAGACTTTTTGGCTAACACCAGCTGAGTATTTTTATGTTCTTATGTTTCTGGTCCCAAGCACATTTCCTCTTTTCTCTTACTATCTTTGCTGGATTATTTTTTTCTCTTCAATACATGTCTCGTCACCCATTACCACTTGTTATCTCAAGTTCCAACTATCCACTTGGATTGAAATATTTGTACAGACAGTACCAGTAGCAGTCAGTTCACACATTCCAGACAGGTATTGATGTTCCCAAACATCATCTGTTATCTGTATATTTGCAGAAAAGAGCTACAACAAATTCACCGGAGGTCAGCGCACTGCTTCCCGATTTTGCTGGGCTACTCATCCGAATGTAATTTGTTTAGGTTTTTGAGAGAATTAGTAGCCAGATTTTATGCGCTCCCTCTGCTAGGGCTACCAGAAAAAACATGAGCAAAACCACAGATGATAGCTATATCCATAACCCACATTCTTCACTTACCAGCTATGAAACCTGTTTTCATTAGATTAACCGTGATGCCTTTCTCACATACCCTCCTTACACTACAGACTCCAGAAGAGAGAAGCCTACTACTAACTACTACTACACAGAGGAGAATCTTATAAAAAAATACAAGTAAAAATTCCCATGTTGAAACATAAAGAACACACTCCAATAATTTTAAGATGCTCAGAGTACTGCACTAGGTGCTATAATGCAGGAGGAACTCGGTGACTTTTGAGCTCTGCCTCAGGCTGCATCTGTTCTGTGCCAATATGCAACAGGATGTTCACGAGAAAAAAAAAGATAATGTATTTCTCCCAGAGTTATAGAAAAGTGGTACACTCAACGGAGACAAATTACAGGAGGTTAACCTACAGCACCTGGTATAAAAACCAGCTATTATAAAACAGTGTGATGCCTGACTGATACAGTTTACAAGATATTCCTCCATGTAAGAGGGTACCATTTCCAGCCTATGATAGAAATATCTGTTTTAAATAAGGAATTCTAACACTTGCTTTTGAATATACTCTGTTTTAACAACAGTTATTTGTAAGACCAAAAAACCACACAATTTAGTTTCTCAAGACGTTTACTCAAAAAGTATCTTCGTTATATCTGTGATTAAATCTGTCATTTTGCTCCACTAAATGAACATTCCTGTAACACGTCTTAAATCCTCTGTGTCCATTCCCAATCATGAAGATTTCTGCTCTTAACATTTTACTTATTTTTATCCTCATATTTCTCCTCAGTTTCTTTCTCAAATTCCTCAGTCTTGGGAGCAGATGCTGAGGCACCAATGACTCATTAATCTGAAGAGGTTTTTTATCATGAACAAAAATAAAGCCTATAAACAGTTCCACATTTACCAGCCTTGGTCGTACTAGATGGAGAAACCAACAAAGCTCTTTTTTTTTTTTTAAAAAAAAAACAAACAACCACCCTCTAGGTATATGTTATAATAGACCTACTATCTCAGAGCAAGGTCACAGACCTTCACATTTCATCTTTAAATTATGTCAGATGAATAAAACAATTTTCCTTCCCCTTACCCACTAATATGGATATGTAAAAGCAGATATGACACTGAATAGTACTTAAAGTAATGAGACCACGGTTAAGGCAGTTCAGAGGTTCAGGGACAGGCTTGCAAGGAGCAACTCCTCATTGGGTGCTTCACATGCACAACTGTAGCTCTGTTTGAGAAAACAAACAAACAAACATATAAACCAGTTTTGCTTCCCTGTAATGCAGGTGATTATATGCAATTAAATAGTCTTTTTCTCTACCCAATATTTTAACTCCCACTGAAAAACTGAAGTATCTCAATACTGTTATTCAATTCTTGCTAAAAAATCCTTCCATTCCCTCAAAATACTTGAAACGCCATGCTTTATACCATTCCCAAGTAGGACACACAATAAGAAGGCTGAGAAAAAAAGAAAAGTAAGCAAGCAATCAAATGCTGTAAGGGAAACAATGAGCAGCTCTTCTGTGAACACACAGGAGAAACATCAGACTCTGTGTAGGAGAAAACATTTGACAAAATCTTTTCTCCTTAGGATCGCTCCAGAAATATTTAAGCATGACAGGACTGGGGCAGGACTAAACAACTCTGCCTGTCTGCCTGGGATTCACAGAACTTTAAAGTTTCTTTTTTTACTGAAAGAGCAGATTTATGCATTTAGGAAGCCTCATCCTTTCCAAGCTTCATTGCCTCCTGATTTCATCCACATGAGAAGACCACTCCTAAAAATGAGATGGCTTGCCCGTGATTCAGCCTAACACCATAGTTAGGCTTGTCGATGAATTTGCCTACCTGTAAACTAGACAGTGTTATTCTCGCTGAAGACAAAAGACGTCTACTCAATGGAACTGAAGGTGTGATTCATCAGACCTGAGTAAGCAGAATTGCTCTCCAGGCTTCATGGAGAGAAATAACTGGCTCTCCACTGACTACAGTGAGAGCACTGACATCTAGTTCATGTGTACACAGACACCCTAAGAAGCCTACATGGAGGTGTCTAATCTCAAATTAAAAACCTGTCCTGTTTTCAAAACACCTAGATAGAAGAAAAGACCCTCCTCCCCCCAAACCCTACAAGATAAATGAAGTCTCATTATTCCTTATTTTACTTGCTATAAGAGAATTTAAAAACCATACCCCTACAAGTATTTAGGTAGGATAAGACATCTAAGCATCCTTAAAACTAAGGCTTTTAGCGACTTACCACAGAAGAAACCAAGATCTGAACCCAGTCCACCTGTGTTCCTTGTAGCATTTTAAATGCAAAAGGCAACATAAACTGTCCCTCCTCTTTTGTCTCATCTTCTAGTGTTTTTAAATAGGCATATAGCCTATCTTTCTCCCCAGGAAATGTATGGACACTGTGGTACCTCATTTGCTGTCGAAGGGTTACAGCACAGCTGCCAGCTCTCAGGTGCAGATCATTCAGGAGAGAAGAAGCAGGTGAAGTACATGGGCCAAGCTTCATTCTCTTTGTGAAACAAAAGTTCGCAGTTTTTAAATAACAGTACATTCCTTTCTGTTGTGTAGGGTAGGATGGGATGAGTTTTGTTTTTAAAAGGCAGCTGATTTTTTAGAAACCTGAGAATGTTACAATTAATGGTGCATTTCTAAGTCTATATTTTTAGGCAACGTTTTTTCCCCTGAAAACTGAACGCAGTCATCAGCTGTAGTTAAAAATGCTGTTCTGTAAATGTGCAGAGACTTCGGAATGCATTTTTAGTGTGACAGAAGGTCTTTACTTAGTAGAAATCAGGACTTAGCATTGAAAATGCACATGGTAGCTGTATAAATAATAAATTCTACTACTATAACTACTTACCACCTTACCCTTCAAAATACAAATTTAGAAAACTTTCTGTACTGAACAGCACCTAAAAGGATGAGGCAGGCTGCCGGCAGAGAATAAAGCTGAGAACGGCGTAGTGGTTTTGCTCCTCTTTACAAAGCTATGTGACCAAGAATCATTCCTCCAAAACTCTTGTTGCGTTATTGGCAAATAACTGCTACGCACCCAGTACGTCATTGTTTCATTTATTAGAATGTTGTAGTGAGAACACTTATTTTTTAATCCCTGTGCTCTATAACAATTTAAAATACATCCAATCAAGAAGAAATCAATTAATTTTCAGAAGCATACTTAAAATAAATCTGTAAAATGGTTCCCTATGTGACTTCTATGGAATGTGGTGGTGATTATATACATTCCATTTTGGGGAAGTCTATAGATATAGACCCTTTTCACAGGGGTCCCTTCAAGATCACTTGCTAATTTTTGGATAATCATATGCTACAGGAACAGTAAATTTAGCACCGATGTCTAGTAGGATTCTTTTCTGCAGCCAGAGAATTGGTGAGGAATCAACCTTTATGGGTGATAACTCTAAGCTATCAAGTAAGCCTAGTAATTAGACCTGTGCTTCTGCCTAAATTATATTTGTCTTGTTCAGTGCCTTTGGTTTTACTTCTTATACTACAGCTCCATATTGCATTTCTAATCATTACTTCACCCCAGCTTTTTAAAATCTCTCACAGCTCCATCCTACCAGCTGTTGTTTTCTTTCCTAATGCACTTCACTTGCAAGGGAAAAAAAAAAAAAAACAACAACCAACATTCCCCCCACCCCCCCCAAGATTTAGATTTCTTTGAGTCTCATCCTTACTCACTGCTTTTCAGCTCCTGAGACAAATGGAAGCAATCATTCTTTGCTTTAAAGTCAGAAATACTTTAGGACTTAAACTTGATAAGGAAATCAAACACGGTCAATGAGGATACCATCATTCAGAGGTATTGATCCAATTCCTTCAAATTTGCAGGATTCCAAAGACTGGTTGACTTGAAAATTGCACCACTTTAACCGGTTTTCTAAACTTAAACAAACAAGTACATATTGTTTGGTGTATGCTATAAACCTAAGAAATGGAAATCAAAGGAGATACTCATATATACAGATAAAATGAAGCACTTCAACACTTGCAGAATTGGGTGTCTATTTCAGTGTAAAACTTCATAATTTTGGGTTAGTTAATAATTTTCTAGCTGATCTAAACTAAGCCAAATTAAGCCTCTCTTAATGAAAGTTAAAATATGCCTACTCTGTCATTTGTTCTATAGATCGGATTAAAGAAGTAACAAGAAAAGACAAAACAAACAGACAAACCTGGCACTTTTTTTTTTACCAAGACATGCTATTTGACATACAGAAAACATCAGCTGCACATCTTTTGTTAACATGCATAGCGTTTAGTGAAGTATGAACATATCAGTATGGAAATACAAAGTATCAGCACATTAAATGCTGTTTCACAGGGCTCACTGTAGTTACAGGAGAACTGCAGGTAACAATTCCACTGACACTCTTAGTTGCATAAAGCTCACAGAATTTAGCTTGCAGGCTTGGCTTTCTTTCAGAAAAAAACAAATCTTAAGAGTATATTAAAGTATATAAGCCTAGCATCTAAAACAGGTTTCCAAAACGTATTCTGCCATAAACTTTTGGGGGCTGAAGAAAAGTAATAAAACCCATAAAATATAGTTCTACAATATTACATCTGAGAAAGGGCAAGTGAACTTTTCCAAATCTTAACAAACAAAAAAGCTCAGAGAAACCACGTATGAAACAGCCTGTAAAATTTTCTGCTTGGAACTTCACAACAGCATATACTAAATTCATAAGTAAAAGCTTAGCCTGATGACTACAAAACACATGCTTTAAAAAAAAACAGGGTGTACCAAACTTTTTCAGCTTTTCAACTGAGAACACACAGTAATCCACCATTTTTCATTTAAATGTTGAGCGAAGAATTAGGATGAAGTGTACGCTGAAATTCTTAGCTTTTCTGTAGTTCTTTTGCATCAGTCTACAAGTACAAAGGGGCAGTAAAAAAGATTATTGTTGTAAAATATAAAACAAAGTCCTAATGACTCTCACCTCACAGTAATGCAATTTTTCTGCTGTTTAGGGGATTGGCCAAACAAAGGGAAGATACTGGGATATTTCTTTTTCCCATCACTTCTCAGCTATGTAGCACGGTGCTGAGGCTGAATCAAACGCATCGGCATAGGATTAATGATTTAGCTGGCAGGAGACATGGCAGAAGACACGTGTAGGATTTGAAACACAGCTTTCAGATTGAAAAGATCCATATTTATACATTCTTGAGTGAGCCCTAGAGCTGGCTGTAATTATAGTTTTCAGGTAACAGGTACAAGTTTCTGTGTTAAGATATAAGCGGCACATTGACTGAGTGTAACTCCCTTCAGAGAAGGAGGTGGAGAGGAGGGAACAGCCAAGGCTGTTTAGTGAAAACAGCGCTGTTTTCCGTAGACAACAGAGGCTATTATGTTAAGGCAGAACTAAGCAATGCTTTCTGAAAAAAGGCCTTATCTTTGCCAGTGAACTTCAAAAAGCTGTTCCTGCAGAATTTTCCTAAGTAGTAATCATAGACTATGTGTTTGTAATTAATATAAAATTGTGGCTTTATCTGTATGTAGAAGTATTATTAACATACCAGCTCTACTTTTGTAACTTCTACGAGAACATGTCAAAGTTTGGTAACCCAGCTTTTACATTTGGGATTTACATTTACATTAGGGATTCACAGCCCTAATACACCTGACAGTCTTTTGTACAAACCTAAGTCATTTTCCAAACGGGTTATCTCTAGGAAATACTGAATATATTATTTTTTCTTTAGCTGTGTCTCTATATGTGGCAGTACGCTCAGGAGCATTTCTTAAAGTCTGTCTAGTTTTGAAAATACTTCATCCCAGCACCTTAGCCTGCTTTTGCTCTGAGTCATTCCTTACAGCCAGATATTTGCTGTGAGTACGAAGTATCATGGGCAAATGTCACGTGATAAATTACTGTTTTCATCCATCAAATATTAAAGCTGCTCACTACTGACCTTGAGCACCACTTACACTCCCACAGCCGCGGCCCTTTTCTAAGTCAGCAGGGTACAGCTGGCACAAATTCAGCTGAGCAATCAGATTCATGCTCCTTCGCAAAAGTTGGGACTTTTAAAAGCGTTGCGTCTCACGTAGCACAGCCGGAGGTTTGACCACTCTTGAGAAAGGTGTCCAACACCTGACCGTTTCTACCAAGGAGTATTACCTGCTCACATTGATTTGCAGCAAAGTATTTCTCAGTAAGTATTTCCACTTAACATTTACTCTCAGGGAACTTGTGTAGTGGGAGATATTTACGAGTTGCTTTCAGCTTAAAAATAAATCACCTCTAATTCCTCTAAGCGAAATCAATCAAAAGTCTGTAAAAAATGGACTGGTTGTTTGGTCGATTCTGGCAGAAAAGTAAACAGCACTTCAGCTTTTCTCCACCATTAAGGTCTAAATGGCCTAGAAAGTAAATCAATATCTCCAGTCAGCCTTCTGGCTATTGTTTAGCCAGTAGATATGGATTTTCTCTAGCTTACTGCACTCCTTTGGGACTAACCTGTAATCCTCAGAGAGTAATAATAAGTTCGTTATCTAGTTCAGCTCTCTGTTGTACATTTAAATGGACCACATCCATCAGCAGCACTTGTTAAAGTTAAAGGACAATGACATGCCATTCAACCTATTTCACAGTGAAATACTTGCAATGCCTGATGGAGAAAATTATTATAAAAATCTTATTTGTTGTCAGGTTATTAAAAATGAAATATCACAAATGAGGTAAACAGTAAATAAGGATTTTTCTTATATATGTAACATTGTTTCTTCGTTAACGAGTTAAATTGTGGTGAAGTTTATTTCTGTCATATATCATGCAATCTTTCATTATTCATATCAATCTGTTTCAAATATTTCTGGTTAAATACTGCTGCAAAGCAGGCAGCTGTCAGGACCAATCAGTACTTTTTTTTCATTCCTGAGCTACCAGATGTTTGCTGGACTAAAATGATTTTCCCTCCCTCTACCTAGGAGTGCACAAGAAAGCTCTCTCATTTTTAAACACTGAAGTTTTAAAAGGCTGTACTCTCAGATCACAGAATCTGTGCTGTGCTCTCAGCCAGGGAGAGTTACACCCTCTGATCTGAGCACTCTGTTTTATGGTGTACACGCATTTCCTCTGATAAAGGAATACAGCCCATCACAACATGACAAACAAAACATTATTTCTACAGCTTTAGCATCCACTGAACATTTACGAAAATAATCCAGTAACTATTCTCTAGATACTCTGAGCATTTTAAAAAAATCCCACCACTTACTACTTACTAGTTGCTGTGACTAGGTCCATACTGTAAATTATGCACATGAAGACTGCTGTCTGCTGGGGAGTGTGCTGCATTTTATCTACAGCCTCATGTGCAGCCCTCGGAGGGGTCACACAAATACACATGAGTCACAGCTACCACTGCCACAGGCTCTTTTCTCTAATTCAAGAATTATTAGGAAGAATGAAACAGGAAAAGGATGGGGGCTATGGCTCTATTCAGGAAAGTGGTTTGAAGAGCAATAGTTTCTATAATAAGTAACTATTCTTTTCTTCTTTCAGAATTACCTATCCGGATTGCAACCACATTTAAGTGAGTGACAGTCTTCCAATTAAAAGGGGAGTTGACAGAGTCTTAAATAAAGATTAAGGAAGTGATCCTTAAAATGGATCATCTAAATTCAGAGGTTAAGTCCAAACAGCAACGCTGTACGTAAGGACAAACGGAACTTTTTGACTGTGGCAATTCCCAAAATGCAGCTTTAGTCTCTGATGAGCTGCTGTTGGTACTGGGATCACCACTAGGTGACAGCTAGAGAATACCCAGAGTTCCCCCCGGTGTTCTCTCAAACAACTTTGCTCCGTTCCTAAAGCAATTCACTTGGTTTGGTGAAGTCTCTTAGATCACTCCACACGGCATTGCAATGAAAATCAATAGAACTTAAGTTCCTACGAACATGTCACTTTGAAAATACCTATTACCGTTGTGCGAAATGATGCTTATACATCTTAAAAATAGAGCCTTAAAATCTTCTGAATGTCACTAATCCTTGGCAGAGAACGAGGTCTGGTGAAAAGACAAGCCAAAGAAGTCAAAGCCACAGAACGGAGCGCCTGAAAAAGCATCACAAAAGGTGTCCTTCCAAAATGTTTCACGAAATTGTTTTTGTTCCCTCTCTTTTGGTATGCAAGATGTAAATCAAAAATAAATCTCTCCTCTGCTTTTCCATAGGACTCGGGGTTTCACATCACTGTAAGACACCAGCGATGAAATTTGATGTTCTAGGAGGGGGTATTTCTTTGCTTTTGGTATTCCTATTGTGGGATCCTGTTCCCCTTGTTATGTTTGTTCTCAGGGAACTGTAGCGGCAATGACTTGTGAGTCATAACTTCTACTTTTTATGATGAATGATTAAGATTCAACTCTTTGGTGGCTTTGTCCCAACTTTTAACAATTTTTGCAGCTTTTTCAGAAACCTTTTCAATTTTCAATGTTCTTTTTAAAGACTGGACACTAGAATTGCATACATCATCACAGCAATGGTCTCATGAACACCACATAAAAATTTACAGAATCACTTTCCTGCATATAAGCCTCATTCCCCTGCTCATAAAGCCAAAGATCATGTCTGCTCTCCAAGCCACAGAATCACCCTTAAAAGCTCCTGTTCAGCTCATTGCCAGGCAGGACCATTTAGTCCTATCCAGAGTCAGTGCTCCCTAAAATAAAGTCCTTAATTCCCCACATCTAATTTACATTTGTGATTTCCAGATGTTTTACCCTCCTTTTAGCTATTTTAAAAACATATATAGACCAATTCATCCAGACAACTGTGTTATTGACCTTTCTTAATTATTATTTACCACTCTTCCAATTTTTATAAGATGAAAACTTCCCTAGCAATGTTTCCTTACAGCTCTCTGACAAAGACATTACGTTACACTGTAAGAAATAACTTCTAAATTCTATATAAATATTTTGGACATAAAAATATACAATAGTAATTGTAATTATGGACTAGCCTGTGTAGGCTGTACACTTTCAGCTTGCATAACACACTTATAAGAAAGTACTAGAAACAGAATATATATAAAATGAGTTTTGGCTTTCATGTAGCATATTATAGTCTCCTTCCAATCAATATACTTTTAATCTCCTGTTACATTAAAAATGCTGAAACTCAAATGCTGTTAAAGAAACTAAAACCTTCAGATATTTCTTTGAAATAATGATATCTTCTGTGTTTGGTTTTGTATCCTTATCTCACTCCTATTTAACAACAGTTTTGTGCAGGATCTAAACGCTCTTCACAAACTGCATAATTTGATAATTATTTTAGGCAGTTGTAATACTCTCATATCCTAATAGCTGGTAAAGGAACTTATGCCCTAACATCTTCTATCTAGAATGAAATCTGACCCTGCTAATTCAAAAGTAAAATTCACACCAATTTCAACGAGGTCAGGATCTCAGTCTTGATCTTTCAAGGCATTAACCTAATGCACTCCTGAAAGTCTGATTTTCGCAGCGTTCTTTACTTTGTATAATGCATATGTTTGTAGAACTTTTTTTCCTTTGGATTTAGCCAGACAGCAAATTAAAAAAAAAATCAATTTGGTTATTTTTAAATTTGATTATGTTAAGAAAATGAGCTCTATATAAACATTCTCTTATTTCTTCACTCATCTAATCCTTCTGTCTCTCGGGTCTAAAGCAGAATGTTTTACCCAAATGCTGGGACTCAGGAAAGCAAGTTCTTTTCAGAGAGCTGCTGATGAGGTGTAACAAGATACCCAAAGTTACCTGTAAAGAATATAAGTAAATGATTGAATTTTCAGAGCTGACCACCATTCTTAGTTGATCAATATATGAGCAGAAGTTTCGTGTTACAGACAAAAGAGAAAATGAGCAGCCTCACCAACGTACATGAAGCACCACAGCATCAACAAAACAGAAGCATTACAAGTGCTAACAATTACCAGAAGCAGTGGCAACAAATCCTCCTGATGGAAATGGTTTTAAAGTTGAGGTAAATAGACTTTCCCTAAAGACCTCACAGGGAGCCCAACTTCAAGATGCTCCTGTTTTTCTTTGCTGCACTTAGAGAATGTGAGAGAGTGGAATTTATTCTATGAGACAAGCAGTGTGCTCCGAGGGCAGGCGCTCTGTGTGCTGGCAGGACGGTCACCCCTCCAGCTAGACTCGCACAATGCATCCTGACAGCCTTAAGGCACTGTGGGAGACGTAGCCAGGATAGGTGATTTAACCATGGGGGAAAATGGGGAAAAAAGCACCTAAGCTACAATTCTCTTGAGAGATTCAGCACTTGGGAGCAGGCAGACAGCTGTCAAACTTGAGAGACTTCTTAATTTTCTAACATGCCCAAGCTCATGTCATGTAATTGAGAAAAAGGTGCGGGTGCAGGTCACGGGGCAGGCTTTTGCTTTCAAGTGACTAAAGAAGTTTTCATATCTGGGAATATGACTTTTAGCATGGTTTCCTTTGGCATTAAGGAATGTAATTCAACACTCTGCTGAATGTAATGCAGTGTCCTGGCCTCATATTCCCTCTGGGACGCTGTGTGTCAAGTTCGATCTACCATGGGCTTCTGGCACAAGGAGTTTGGTTTTAGGTTATGTGACTTAAAGCTAATCAAAGTAAACATAAAGACCTGGTAAGGAGTAATGACAGGCAGAGGAACCAAGTAACCCCATCAGTGAAGAACAGAGCACAGGCGATCCTACCATCAAAGGAGAACAAGTTCAGCACATCCAGCAGAGGCCACCAAGGTGATTTGGGCTGGTGCATTTGTCTTATGAGGAGAGGCTGAGGGAGCTGAGCTTGGTTCGGCCTGGAGAGGAGGCAGTTTTGGGGTGAACAAATAACAGCTTTCTGGTGACTACAAGACTACAATTGTGGATGGTGGCAGAAAGAACAAGAGGGCATAAATTCAAATAAGAGAGGATCTGATAGGTCATATGAAGTTTTTTTCACCAAAGACACCAGAAGGCACCAGAAAGCATGCAGGCACAAGAATAGTTTCCCCAGAGAAGTTGTGCAGTCTTCATCCTCTCAGATTTTCAAGGTCAGACTGCATAAAGCCCTGAGCAACTTGTTTGCCTCATAGCTGACCCTAGGATTTGGGCATGGACACTGGAGAGACCTGAAGTCCAGGATAATATTTGACGGCTCTGTGACTCTGAGCAGGTCTGTGAATGAAGAGGGTAAGGGCCTGTGTGAGTTCCACTAAAAAAGATCAATCCTGATCAGCCAAAGAGAAGGAACTGGACTGGGTCTTCTGTGTTCATCCTTGAGCGAGTGCCGACGATGTTTAGGCAGGAGCTGGGAAAGGCACTGTGCTCTGTGTTGGTAGGGTCACTGGCCCTGCAAACACTCCTGATGCCCTGGAGCTCCCACTCCAGGCATACACTGAAAACTTTTGAAAACGGTGTGGGAGAACACAACCTGAGGAAATCCTTTGTTCGATTTAACGTTGATATTAAAAGCCTAAGAATCTGACTGAAAAATGTCATGCACATTTTAGATTTGCTTTTTAAGTTTTTTCATTCAAATAAAAGTATGGGTGCTTAATGCCTGCTTGAGACAGAAACAAATGTCTCGGAGTTGCCATTTCCTCCCTGATAGAATTGCTAGTCTCTCATTAACTAGAGCAGGTACTTAAGTCTACCTTTGATATTTAAGTATCCTACAGTATCCTATTGCCCTTCATCACCATTTTAACTGAGCCCCTTACAATCTGAATGTACCTTGACTTCCCGTACATACGGCAATTATATTGCTTTTATTTATAAATGAAGAATTAAGACATAGAAGAATTAATAACACCTGGAAAGTCTGTTCTTAAGAAGCTGAATCCACACCTCAAAGTCTGTTGCTTTTACCACCACACCACATGTTTTTCTAGAGATTGGCACAGTTTTTAGCCATGGCAACGCTGCAGGGAACAGTCAGAACACAAGTTCTCCCCCATTAAAACTAGAACAGTATTTATTTATGGCAAAATATCTTACAAGGACTCCCAGAATCTTGTAATTTGAAATACGTAGATTAAAAGGCACGTTAGCAAAATCTACACACGTGCCTAAGTGAATCCATCGGTGTCAGACAAGAGTAGAATCAACTATTTATGGAAAACAGCATTACCAGGAGGTATCAATGACCTTCAACCTCTGTAAGTCTCGCAACAGGAAAAACTAACAACAAGGGAAACATCCAATATTACAGAAAACAAACTGCTAATCAACATGTTATTGATCCCTTGTTTTTGTCAAGGTCATTTAGTGTTTTAAAAAATGATCTCACGCTAAATCTTAATAGAAAAAGTGGGCTAATTTGATTTACAAAGTAAAGTGCTATTAATTATGGAAGACAGTCAATAAAAAAGCTGATTCCTCTAAACACACAGCAGATCTTATGGCCTATGATTTATGATTATGATGGCAAAATGTTTGTAGTTCTCACTATCATCTAACTTGGGTTAAGCTGGAACAAAAAATGCAGGTAAGGTATAATCAAGCATCCATACAAAGAGCATTAGGAGACAAAAAGACCTTTAGAGCAGTAAAGGTAAACATCTGGATTAAGAACAGTATACAGAAAGAATAATGTGTCCTGTTGTTTCTTTTCCATTGTAGAACACACAAAACTCTACTTTTTTAATATCAGAGCCAGACTTCTGTCTTGCTGATGATGTTTCCTTTTGTATTATGCTCCCTGAATGTCTAAGTTACATAACCAGACATCTCAAGGGCACGCAGCACTCATCTAAAAGGATGTACTCATTACAAATTTTCCCATTCGGGATTATTAGTATGGCAATAAAACCTGGCAGCTTCTCTCACAACTAAGACAAGCCTTGGATTTTACTAAAAATGTCTTGTGGGACTTAAAAATATTCAAAGGCCTAATTCCCTTTTAACAAAGGAATATTATTAAACCCTTAAGTTAAAGATTAGAAACAACATATCAGACATTTTAGTTTAACATGTTTAACATTAAATAAACACCTCATAAACCAGAAATAAAACTATACAAGATAAGCCTAGAAAGAAGTATGGGAATGCCAAACATTATTTACAGAAGAAAACCAATTTTAGATGAAATAGTAGAAAAATGAAGAAACTGGAAAATTCAAATGCATCTATCACAATGTATGCAGTTTTCCTTTTGCATTGTTTTTAGTTTGCAAAGTGAAAATGGGATAATTCACACTTCTTAGAATAATTGGTTTAAGCTGCCAATAGTCAAAGACAGAAATAGTATTGGTTATGCCAGGTCATATTTTCCAACTTTTTCTCCTAACTACAAGATTTAAAGAATGTTTCTGTCACTGATGTAATCAAAGGGCTCCAAAAGTCAACATCCATAATTTGAGCTTTCAATATGTGTGTCTTAATTCAGTCTGGATTTTACAGCCAATTCTTTAACACAAAGTTATTTATCCTGCATGGCTTAGAGAGAAGACAAGACATTTTTGAAAGAACTTATCGAATTCCGGCCTACAAAAATAATCTTCTTTTTTTATGCACAAGCAGTTGTTCGAATAAAGTATCATTAATATATAGTTGCAAGGCGCTGGCAAAACAGTCTAAACTAAACCTGTGCCTATCACTAAAAGCTTTCATCGTGTTTGCTTTGTTTTCACGTGAACAACATGGCACTTAATTTTGACAATCTGTCATTTTTCTAGCATGTTCAGAGAGCGGTCAGACAGAGCAGTACTTTTATGTTTTCCAT
The DNA here is from genome assembly GCF_963924245.1 of Chroicocephalus ridibundus. Taxonomy (NCBI): domain Eukaryota; kingdom Metazoa; phylum Chordata; class Aves; order Charadriiformes; family Laridae; genus Chroicocephalus; species Chroicocephalus ridibundus. The sequence continues at coordinate 31,816,404 of NC_086285.1, forward strand.
CAAAAGCCTTACGATGCAGAACTGCTCGTCTTCTGTTAGAGTCCTTGTCAAGCCCAGTGAGCTGTTTAGGCTGAGGGAGGACTGTGTCATATTGTTTCAAGCTCAAGTGTGAGCAAAGAGAGATATAGATCTAGTGGTTTCTATCAGCATTAATGCTTGCTTGTGCATTCATACATGTCAGATATCTTTGTTTGCAAGATGCAGTTGGGTAGCGCTCTAGTGCCAGTGCGAGCAATCTCTAAAAGTCTCCATCTTTCAAGGTAGGAAGGGGCCACACGGCATATCCTCCCCCGGCCTGCTCTCCTGGCGTGGCTGTTTGCACCTGTGCAAAAGCAGTGGCCAGTTGGATAAAATAGTGACAAGCCCAAGCACTGCAAGTTGTTATAGAGTTGACAAATCACTGACGGAATGCTATTCATCAGCTCTCATTTTTAAGTCTAACGGACAGTTGTAGTTTTCCATAGTTTCAATCTTTTTTTCACTCTTGAGCAATTATAAGGGTATCAGATAATTTCTGAGAACTTTCCCAAAATTATATCTGTAGGTTGTTTCCAACTTTATAAAGTTGTAACCCTAAAATAAAGTCTTTCCTTAGGGAAATTACTTTCTACATCTCTCTCAAGGTCTTAATATTGTTTAAAAAAAAAAAAGAAGTACAAACAAAAAAAGAGTCTTTCATTTTTTATAAGAAAAATATAAACAACAAGCACTTGTTAGAACCTGTGCACAAGAAGAACCAAGGATACCCCCAAATATTATTCTATTATTAGCAAGAAATCTAAAAGTACATAATGATTTTGCATTATTTATCTAAATAAATAAGAAAAGTTATTTTCTGGCAAATATGTAACCTTTTTTGGCTTTCTACCAGAAATAACATTAGTTTGAAATTCATACATCATTTTTTCTGGTGTTAAACCTCCTCACAGATGAAACTTTAAGCTAACTTAAAAACAGAAGGATGACATAACATCTCAATTTAAATCTTTGTGAACTAGAGCTCTGAAGTTACCTACCATTCCTTGATGTCTACTTCAAGTGCAAAATAATCAATTTAAATTAATTATACAAAATTACAGAAGATACCATGTTTCAAATGACTTGATGTAACTTACATCAATCAAACTGTCATATGTTCCTAAGATCTAAGTAACTTCTAGCTGCACAATAGTCTGTGGTTACATCAATAGCATCTCTTGTGTATGAGCTCAAGCCCACATTCAAGCCCAGACCTGCCTTGTTTCCAAATTGTTGTACGTCTGTGGGAGAGCTGGGGTTGTTTCCTGTTGCTGGACTCACAGATAAGTCACCTAGATGCCTTCTCAGAAGGGTCAAGGTTTGACTAAGACTACAGTTGGACAACTTACAGGAGTATAGAGCAGTAGTAGCATGTGTACAGGACACAGTACAATCTACCCCATGGTAGGATCTGTGCTCTACAAAGTGGGACACATATTACACAGTATAGTCCAAGACGGCAAGCTGTCACCGACCGTGTACATCAGTTCCTTAGGACTGGATAGTTAAGCTGTAGGGTTGTCTGGACAGGAGGGTTGTCTGCTGCTACACCTATTCGTCTGTTGCTATGTCCTCAAATTATACCAGAAGTTTGAAGTCCTCCTCAGACTGCAGCTTTGCTCAGCTGCGTTCTGCATGCCACAAGCTGGAAACATTTTCCTGACTACATCAGTATACTCCTTCCACACAAATGCCCTGACTTCGAAGAGAGCTGCCTTACAGAGATCAGGTATTCCAGGTACTCTAAACCTTCAAGTAGGCTTAGGGAAAGTTATTTATGAGCATAATGTTAGGAACTTATTTCCCAAAATCGAAGTGCAACTGGCTAGACGGTCACAACAGCAAAAAAATTGTAATTTTTACGGGAATAATTTTGTTGCCATTCTTATTATTCCTGCAGCAATGAGAAACCTGTCATGGAACAGGACACAATCGTGTCAGAAACACAAAACAAAAAGATGGTCTGTGAATCAGAAACCCCTTCTACTTAATGGAAACATGGAGGTTTTTTCCACATTATTGATCAGATGATAGGCTTCTATTCTCTGGAAGGGTAGAAGATTTCTGAGAGAATGCCAATGTTATTATTTCTTATATAATGGTGTTTTCTGATTTGGAACAGTGGCATTGCCAGCACTAATATTAAAAAATCATGCGTCAAGCCTCAAAAAGCAGTATTTGGAAAAAAATATATATTTGGGTATTTTATATTTGTCCTTTGCTACTTTGCCTGAGGGAGTGTTCAAACCATAACTTTAAAATGTTCTCTACCAAAGTAATGACAAATAAACACATTTGCAACTGAAAGCAAGCTTTTCTGATTATCAGAGATTTAGAATTGAGACCAGAAATATTCAAACACATCAACAATTTTCATCAAAAAATCAATACTATTTGCCAATGCTGCAATCAAAAACCCCATGTTCCATGAGTCACTTGTAACTCAAGGACAGTCTCACAAAGACCTTGGGTGACTTCCTATTTGCATAGGGAGCTTTTGCAAGGAGCAGGCCAAGGTTCATGAAAAAAAAGGGAAGAACACTAAGGATAAGAACAATATTATTGAGTGTTACCTGAGAGGGTAACACTCTCGTCCAATTTGCATTTATTTCACATTTGTTCCTCAGTTTATTTTTAAATGATGGTAGTCCATAGTCTGACTGAACACACTGTTTAGAAAAGAGATTTAGGAAGCCAAGGTGAAGAAGGCATGGGAGGATTAGAAAGAAAGTTAAGATGTGGTATCTGGACAGATTCAAACCACATTTGCAAGGAGAAAACACCAGTCAGGTAATACCCTGACAAAGAAAAGGCAAAGAAGCGGTATTTCTTTTTACTATCAGAGATTAGGCGGTGACATAGTAAGTCAAGACAAAAGCCAGTATTAGTTTTCTGTGCCTCATGTTTAGGAACACAGTGGAATGTGTTTCATTATTTGCCTAAATTACCCATGAAAAACAACCCACGGTTCTTGAACGTTGATGCCAAAAGTCCCAGAGAGGGAACACATCTGGGCTGTCAGCCAAACATCCCGGTATTTTAGCCAAAAATGACTGATGGCCACTAACACCCATGTTTGAAGGTCCACTCATCCCAGTGGAAGGAAGACAGGTAGGAAGAAAGGCAGGCAGGAAGGAAATGTTCTGAAGCCTTTTGCTATGTCTAACATCTCAAGATTATTTTTGTTTCTTTCTTACACTAGTTTTATCAGAAAAAAAGATTATTTTGTAGATAGGAGTAATCTTCATTAACAATGATTTATTATTATATTACAACTGCAGGACAAAGGAGAGAATTTTGACTTGGTGAACCAGCTTCAAAAAACAGCCAGCTTTTGAAAGTACAATACATGAGATTCTGCTCCATTAGATATTTCTAAATATTATGATTTGATGTACAGTTTCTTTGAGGGCAAAAATGAATACCAGCAGATTAGAGCAAGGATCTGTGGTTGAAAATAAGAAGAGATCCAACAGCTACCACAGCAAATAAAAAAAGAAGCATGTTATGATGCTATGCCACATGCACCGCCTGGCACTCATTCAGCTCACTGTAGCTGAAAAATAGCTGTGAGCGTCTATGTTCCATTAACACTATGTTAATTATTATCATTGTCTCATCAGTAGTTTGTTTACGACAGCTCTGGGTGACAAGGATACTGAGATGCTCTGTCAAAGCCATCACCTGATGAGATTTTTATTGGCATGAGATCTTTCTTTCCCTTAGTCAGCTACATTACAAAAATCACTGTTTCATTAAATGCAAATACTATCGCCTGCCTTTGGCTTTTTATAAGATTCATACGACTGATATAATAACCCTGATCTGGCATTGCATTAACCGGTTTCTTCGTTAAGTGAAGATAAGCTAATCTATATCTCTTCTGAAGAAATTCACACTATAATAGTAAAACATCAAATGGACATGTTGAAGCTTGCTTAATAAATCTTTTATTTCTGATTCTCCCATGTATGAAAGATATAAAACGAACTGCTACTGTCTAACTAAAAGTAAATTCCCTAGAAAGATTATCACTAAAAGGGAAAGATAGCAAATGCTTAATTATTCTTCATAAATACCATTTACTTACAGTTGTATCACTGAATCCTTAGGCATTCAGTTTAGATTATGCCTTTGCTAATGAAAATACTCTGGAGCTCTTTCCTACTTTCCTTCCTTAATTGGCCATGTCAACAAGGATGGCCTTTCCAAAACAAAGTATGTTCTAGCAAGGTAAATGATCCAGAGCCAAATGAATACAGGGGACTAATCCTTTGGTTTTGCTGGATGTTTTGTTAAATGCCATGGATATTACTGAGACCTCTTATATTTACCTGAAAGCTACTTAAGCAGATCTTAGACATGCTAATTTTAGAAGTACTTAGACCACCTCCCATGAATTACTGGGCAGTATGTACTTCTTAAGCACTGAGACACCTGTACTAGAGTAAATAGCTTGAATCTACTTCTATCATTAGCTTCATTTCTCCTCTTTGGCAGACACAAACTATGACAGATCAAAAATAATTGCTCCTTCTTCCTTCTTCTCCCTCCATTTTTTGAAGTGGGAAACTTGATAAAGTAAAAATAAATTCAATTACTATTTAGGTTTTGAATAACAACATGAAACAAATGCTGCTTCAGTAAATTGTATTGTACTAACTACTGGACTATTTCTGTACTTCATTTTATTATCTTTCACATTTATGTAACAGTTTTTCTTCTGGCAATTTTAATTGTCTTTGTTATTAAATAGTTTCATTATCTTGTGCCGAACTGGGAACTGGCATTACTATGGGGAAAATATCATCTAACTCTACTTAACAAACAACTCCTCCAACCTGATGATTTTTATTTCTCATTCGTGGTGTCTGTCTTCATAGAATCATTGAATCATTTAGGTTGGAAAAGACCTTTAAGATCATCAAGTCCAACCGTAAACCTAACACTGACAAGTCCACCACTAAACCACGTCCCTAAGCATCACATCTGCACCTCTTTTAAATACCTCCAGGGATGGTGACTCAACCACTTCCCAGGGCAGCCTGTTCCAATGCTTGATAACCCTTTCAGTGAAGAAGTTTTTCCTAATATCCAATCTAAACTTCTTCTGGTGCAACTTAAGGCCATTTCCTCTCATCCTATCATTTGTTACTTGGAAGAAGAGATTGACCCTCACCTCACTACAAGCTCCTTTCAGGCAGCTGTAGAGAGTATAAGGTCTCCCCTCAGACTCCTTTTCTCCAGACTAAACCACCCTATTTCCCTCAGCCGCTCCTCATAAGACTTGTTTTCTAGACCCTTCACCAGCTTTGTTGCTCTTCTTTGGATGTGCTCCAGCACCTCAATGTCTTTCTTGCAGTGATGGGCCCAAAACTGAATACGGTATTCGAGGTGTGGCCTCACCAGTGCTGAGTACAGGGGGATGATCACTTCCCTAGTCCTGCTGGCCACACTATTTCTGATACAATCCAGGATTCGACTAGCCTTCTTGGCCACACTGCTTACTCATATTCAGCCAGCAGTCAACAAACACCCCCACGTCCTTTTCTGCCAGGCAGGTCTCCAGCCACTCTTCCCCAAGCCTGTAGCGTTTCATGGGGTTGTTGTGATCAAAGTGCAGGACCTGGCACTTGGCCTTGTTGAATCTCATATAATTGGCCTCAGACCATCGATCCAGCCCAACTTTGTGTTGTCTGCAAACTTCCTGAGGGTGCACTTGATCCCCTCGTCCGGATCATTCTTCTGCTAGATTCGTAATCGGAGATGTCGTTATTGGAAGGAAAAGCCACATTCTGATTCTGGTATGAGCCTCATCTTAATCCTTAGCTATAAGTTTTAAATCATCATGTGCCATCATTCATCCAAACATGTATTTCATTTCATTTCATGTTTCTTGGACTAGCATTCCAAATGCACATAATGGCAATCCAGTCTATCTGAAGCTATAGATGATAGTCTTGCTTATCATCACCAAAAAGTTTGCCTCAACAAGTCTTTCCACAGTGGAACTGCTTGAGGAACTACTATGAGATTAAACAATAGTGTCTTTTGTATCAAAATAGAGTTTCCTTTGTATCTACATTTCTAATGTTCATGCATGACTCACCATCAGAGGAAGTTCCCATACTAAGTACTGCAGAAGCCTTATTTTTTGAAAATATACTGTGAATATCACATCAGTCCTTACTACATAGTCACAAGTAGATCAGCCATCACAAACAAAAGGATCACAAAAAGAAGTCTGAAACTACCAGTGTCTCTTTCATGCAACTGATTTTTATATGCCTTAATCATAGAACAACCTTTAAATGGTCACGGAACATTAGCGATATATATGGAGATCACTAAGAAACAATAAATAATAAACATATACAAATTCTGAGTAATAATGGTTAAAATTTTATACTTAAAAATGGCGAATGAAGATAAGGCATAACTACATCTCAATAAAAAAAAAAAAAAGAAGAGGGATGTCCCAATGAAGCTGAATGTATGACAGAATCACTTCCCTTCTCCACACACGTGTTTCCAGACACTGGGCTTTGAGATTAACAGTACTCAGGTCAACCACTTACATAGCAGGAGCCAGATAAGCACCTTATCTTCAGCTTATTCCATATATTATTCTTTTTGCTCACATTAGTGATGCTTCAAATTCAACTTCATCATTATTTAGTTCTAAGTGATCTGTCTCCATTTACGATCTAAGTAGTCTGGCAACTGAATCTAAGAAATTATTCCAGACCATTGCCTCGAGGACTTTTGTCGTAGCTTGCTTGGCTTATTTATAGCTAAACTTAATTATTTGGTAATTGTTTGCTAGAATCAGGTCTGAAGAGTTAAAAGCAGCACCAGTGATGTGCTTTTGCACCTCTCTCCCACTGATGTTCAGTGAATGCAAGATCACACCTAAGGAAAACTGTCCATGTAAAAATAGCCAGTGATTTCTTAAAAGAACTCACAAATGCTTGAAAACAGCATGTATTTTTCACTTTTGCATCCAGAACTTAAAGAACCAAACAAATACAAATACATTTTTGATATTGACATTCCAGTGGGGGTGGCCTATGCTCCCATTTTGTACATAACAAAACTCACCATCATAATTTTTCTCAACTGGGTTACAAGGCTTTTGTGCTGTGAACATGTATTTCTGTTTTGTTTACTTTTGCAAATCTACATTTTAAAAGGCAAATACCAAGACTCTAGATTTTCATGAAATTCACATGACTACAGCTTTTAATGAGCTAGAACTAGGAAGCAAGCAAGAAAGTGACGTGCAGGGTCTGAAGATACATTGGGCCACAAATTTGGCCAAGAATTGATGAAATTCTGGAAGAGGTCTTATGAACCTCCAGGCTTCCTCTGCTGATTGAACCAGATCCTCATGGAAGTTCACTCCCCCTGAGTTTTCTCCCTTTACTTTGGGATGGAATTGTAAAAGTATCTCCTGAATCCATAAGTACACCTTTCAAAGAAGAAATTCTGCTTAGCTTTGAACTATGATTAAAGGGTACAAGTCAAATGGACAATGGGATGAGATTTTGTGTGTGTTTCGGTGTGCTCGTACTGAAAACATACCTTTCCATCATCCTTTAATCTATTTATTACTTACCCAAAGGACTTCCCTAGCCTTTTATGATGTCAAGTTTCAGCAAGGAATGACTTTTTATGACCCTATTATAAACCCATAAAAATGAAGGTTTACAATGGAAAAACTAACAGATGTTTATTTCTAGCTTTAAAAGAGGGAGCTTTGGACTCCAGAGTGAACATTGCTTTTATTTAAAAATAGTCAGTCTTCACAGCTATTTGGCATTTTGTCCTGGAACTCTATATTCTGTTTCCTACAGATTCTTCTGCTAGATCTATCACTCTTACAACAGTACTATTTGTCCAGACACGCTACAGCCTGCCTTTTCCTTATCAATAAATTCTTATTCTTAGCTCTTAAAAATACGTTCTACATTTAAACTTGCCACTAAAAGTTGGGCTAGGGATGAATCTGTTTACAAAATTTAATAATGAAAAATAAGTATCTATTTTTGAGTTTTCAAAAAAAAAGCAGGAATGAATGAATTAAAGCTTAAAAAATTGATTTTTAAATGGGTTTTTAGAGGCAAATAATTTGTAAATGGTATTAATTGATTTGTTATTTCAGAAAAAAACAGAACAAGTCACTTATAAAAATAGGTCAGAGTGTCTTCAATGACAATTTCATAAGATAACCATTAGGAATACTTGGTCACTCTGTTGCATTAATAAACTAGTGCCTGTAGAAACAAAGATTGACAGATCATCTTACTGTGAAACTGAGCAATATTATTGCTATCCAAAAGATCAAAAACTAAGCAACTATTTCTACACGTTACATCATTATTAATTCTGAATTAAATCCTTAATTTGGTATAATTTCCAGGACTTTCCAAGACATATTTTCTCCACAGTAAACAATGAACTTGAGCTCTAAGCAATGATAAATGAAACAACATACATAAACCTATAAAGTCAGTGCTTTTCCTACTAAATCAAGTTCAAAACATGCCTTGGATTCTGGTTATATGATGCTGTGATGTCTGGTAATGGAGGATCACCTTTAAGACTGTAAAAAGCTGACACACAAATGCACAGTGTGGCATATCTGTAGCATACAATACAAGGAAAATTGATGGGGTATTGCAACACAAGCCCAGCATTACTCATTTGCAGATGTATTTTAAACAGTCATTTCCTATAATCTCTCTGTATTTCCTCCCCGCTTTTGCTGACTTTCCCTATAATGACTAGATTAAAAGGAATGTACTTTGTCAACAGCAAAGAAAATGGGCCTAATTCATTCTCTACAAATGCAAAAGCTTCTCACAATTTTGCAAAAGCCTTTTTCTATAGGTTTTTTGGATACACAGTAGAACGCCTCTACAACAAGAATCTGAATTTATTATGGCTGCTCAAAACAGAATGATTAGATCTAATCACAATTATGAAACTTCACACAGAAAACAATCATAGTTTTACTATTGTACAACCCTGATGTACAATATCTGATGTGTCCTATTCCAGTTAAATTAGTATTATTCAGAGTTTTGGTTCCCTTGTATAAGCTTTCTCAGAATGGAGTCTACCCAATTCTGGTGATACTCTCTTGAAAATTAGAAAGGTGACTCAAAATACACACTGTTGCAGCAAAGGAGGAGAACAGAGGACACTGTAAAACTACACAGAATTCTTACGTTGATAAACAAATTCTATCCACACTCAGCTACTCAACTGTACTAAAGTGAAACTTTATATAATGGAGTGCACATATAGCGAGGAAAACAAAATATTGCAAATTAAATTACATGAAATACAACTGAAAAAAACCTTTCTGATAGTTGCCGTCATTGTCATCTGCTGACTGTTTCAGTCCTAATGAAGGTACAGCAAAGCTGATTTACAACTGCTCACTTTACACAACCTGTGACACTAGTTCTCATCTTAGTATTTAATACTTCTCATCATAAACTAAGTGTCAGTGGGCTAGACTCTGTACTAATACAGAAAAAAAGACTACTCTTGTCTAAAGGTAATAGATCAGAAATGTTCATTGACTGACAGAAACACGAAAAAACCCACAGCAAACAAATGGGAAATATGGGCCTATAAGGTAGATGGTAGTATCAGAACCAGCAAAACTGCTACAGAATATTTCTGTAGACTTAGAGAGGAGATGCAATGGTGGCATTATAAGGAGTTTTTTTGGCTGTTTTTGTTTTTTACCTTACGTTGGCCAACTTTAATCTGTGGCACCCTCTTTTGATCAAAGGATAAAAGGGTACAAATTATTTATGATGACAGATGTCAAAGGAAACAAGAAATAACTTAGGAAATCAAGGAAATCTTTCAGTTAGGACATTAAATATACTTAGGAGGAAAAGAGGTATGTCATAAGACAGTGTCTTATAAAATGGTTAGTAAATGAAATTAGGACTAAAACCAATCAAATTGTCAGAAATCCTATTTTATATCCCAGGATGTTAAGATTATTTCTTCCTTCTCTTCCAGGCAATGTTATTTCCTAGTTAATGTACCCATGAATCTACTGATTTTATAAAAGTTTTAAGAGCCCCCATGCTGAGGAAAGTACTTCAAGTTAAATGCATGCTATAGAGGTGTCCTCACATGTGGCTCACATGCGAGGTTCAGTAGGTGTGTTTGGTACAAGGAAGCATTATGAGGAACACACGGTTCACGAGCAGATGTACATCGATATTGACAGGTAGGACTACAGGCATAGACACAAACGAGGGCTTAACAAGACCACGAACAAAATTTTAAGAAGCAGGAGCTGTTGCTTGCCCATTTTTTTATTGATCAATTATAAGCCACTCTAGGTGAATGATTCATTGATGAAGTTTATACCTTCAAATGCTTCATTAAAAAATGAAGACATTTATAGAGATTCCTCAAATGGACTTAAGCGGCATAACGTCATAATTTCCTGCAGAGGCTTGGGAAATAATCTACATTGGGCCCTCTTCTTCCTTAGGTTATCCTGAGGGCGTTTTTAGATGCCAGTTTCCTGGAAGGAAGATGAACAGTAAGATGTATGCTGAGTCCTGGGCTGGGCTCAGAGGCAAGGAGAGCCAGCAGAATTTTAGTAGGTGGGATTAGGGGGAGCGTGGACAATACAATAAAGACAGACTGAAAATGGTCAATCCTGTGCGGGCATGCACATACAAGGTAGCTTAGTGAGAGGGATAGTGTCAGGAGTCAAAGACAAGGTAACACTAGGATAGAGATGTCATGCATGTTAAGAGAAAGAGATCCAAAACATTAACATCCTGATTTTTTTTCTATACAATTATCAGTTGCAATTACACATCAAAAGAAACAAATCTACCCCCAGTTGCGATGGATGAACATCTGCACTTTCCAGACGTTCTTTTCCACAGGATTTCTTTGCAATAGCATAGAACAACCAATCAGTCATTTAATGACAGCATTATAACCCATTATGTTCAAGAGTCAATTACTCTAAGACCTTACAGTTTTATCACATACAATATGTCTAAATTGGATGCAATACTGTGGATCAATCAAATTCCAAATTTTTTGAATCTGACTGTATAAGGCTACAAATGATTTATATTGGGTAGTGGGGAGAAGGAAGAACAGTCAAAATTACAAAACATCAAATAGTTGATGAGCCCTTAAAGAATTAACTGCTTCTTTCATTGATACGTGGCCTGTACACAAACAAGATAATTGCAGTTTAAAGAAAGTGTCTGGCATTTTTTCCATTTGTAACAAAGCCCAGAAACCAGCAAATACTGATTGGTTAATCAGAAACACACAGCACAGATCAGCATGTGGAACTAGACCATATGTGAAAATAGGATTGTCACAGCAAGGACACTAAGGGTCACAGGACGTACATCTGTAGGAAATCAGTCTTCATTAGTTCGGCTGCTTGTTTGTTAGTATTACGTTCATCCATGGATGTGCAATCATTAATAAAATGGACCTGTAAGTTACTTTTCAGAAACGGAACACAATATATATGTAGTATGCCTAAGGAACGAAGGAATAACTAGAAATGCACATCAGATTAATTATTTACAAATATTATATTTTGCAGTATCTTGACATTTGTCGGTTTGTAAAGGCTATGTCTGATAAATCTCAGTGGACAATAAGAGCATTTATTCCTATACCACTGGAAAAGAGGCCACGTTCCATCTGATGGTCAAAATAGTTCCAACTTCATTATTGGAAAATAAGATCTTCACTGGCTATAAGTGAGCATTACTCCATCAAAATCAATACTGTTGACTGACTGTAACAGGGGAAGTGTCAGAAACATACATCAACATTTCCTTATAGTATCTGGAAGGAAAAGAATGTTCTGGTTTGTTTTGGGTTTGTTTGGTTTTTTTTTTTTTTTAATCATAACCCCCATACCGAACCACTCTTCACTAATAGTTCTGTGTGTCTTGAATGGAAAAATCTGGAATTTAATCAGTTTACACGTAAGCAGGGGTTAATTCAAATACAGGCCAAAAGAGGGGTCAAAGTACAAGCATTTAGTTTTTCAGTTGTGGCAGATAGCTGCTGTAATCAGCACCAGAGGATTGGAAATGCTACTTGGATATTTAAACAGCATGAAAGAAGCTGACAACAACCATCCGCTGAGTTTATGAACACGTGGTCAGATGTGAAAAGCCATCTGTTTCAAGCAAGTTAATAACACAACGTCAAATATATGGCAGTGTTAGTTAATGAAGATTTCTACAAATTCAGAAACCACAGGCAATGCTCTTGAACTATCATTAGGCTGGTTTGGATTCTAGAATCTTGAAGCTGACAAAATATTTTAAGAAATTAAATAGAATAGAATTCAGTTATGGTTTTGTTTAATAACATTTAATAAGTACATGTTACCTTCTCTTCTCTTATGAAGAAATGTTGGCTACTGCCTTCAGTTTTGAGTGTGTCATCATTTCAAATAATAACCTACTTCAATAAAAGCTTCCTTTTAATTTCTTCATACAAGCTCCAGTTTCTTCTCCTACCATAACAGTGAAATGTCCACATTAGCTCAAAGTATTAGGACAGATGGAACTTTGATTTGACTAATTTAAAAATTAAAAAAGTTAATTTTAAAATATAGAAATCTGTGATACATGCACGATATCTCTAAGGCATGTTTATAACAAACAACGAGGTCTTTTTCAAAGATTTTTTTTTCTTCTTGATGCATAACATATGTAATCCTTCTCATATGGAGAGTTGCTCCTTCCCTCTCTTTTTCTGACTATAGATTGGTGATAGATAAGTAAAGATTTAGGTTAGATATTTGCCAGCACTCCAGATGCCACTAAGTTACCCAAAGAAGCACTCATGTTCACATAATAAGTTAAATCAATTGCTAACCTGGGAATTCCTCCTTTTGCAGGGATGTAGGGCTGCTGGTAGCTGTGACCACATCTGTATTCTTTCCATTGGACAATCTGATTTTGGGTGTCCTGTTATTTATCTTAAATTTCTGGTAGCAGGTAGAGAAGTATGTAACAGTACTGCGGATCTGATGATTTGTGGACATTTTTGAGTAATTTTATTGCACTGTCATCTGTGACAGTGATAGACTGAAATTTGATGTCCTAGATATTTCCTTCAGTTCCTATCTTCATAAATAATAAAAAAAACAAAACACAACAGAGCAACACTTCCTTTCTAGATTTTTACCTCTAGTTTCTGGCCATCAGTAGTTCATTCTGTACTCGAAGTTGCAACTAGACTATAATGTGTAATAGCTCTTGATCTCCATCTTCCATCCGTTTGCTTAAATGCTATGTCATTCTGTGGATTGCCAATTCTAAGTCAGGAGGGCTTGAACTACTCCCTTGGGTTATTCTTTCTGCCTCGTTTATTAAAAATATGTTTTTGTTACTATAGTAAAAAGAAATTGAAAACTAATAGATTTGACTCTTCTATCCACAATAAACCTTTGGACGGATACTTAATGAGAATGTGTATACCTGGGATAATCAAAACAAAGCAGATCCCCTAACCAGCATAGGTTAGTGAGACAGGAAATCCTGTATTTCTCACTCAGACACAGTTTCCATAAAAACAAAAGAAAAGTTTTTGTTATCCTATAATCTAGTCAATTTACGTTCCCTACCAGATATTCCAAGATGCGCGTTTCTTCTGACTCAATATGATCAACTCTCTCCCCCCGACTTTCAATATCAAAGCTTCAGCAGCTTCATTAGGATTCCTATTCTATGTTTACAAGGAATTAGCTTTCAGTAGCCACACTAATAATAAATTCTGTTGATAATGTTGTTGGGAAAGTAGGGCAGCCCAGATGACAAATCTGTCTGTGACACCAAAATACTGCATATTGTAAATTGCCATTTAAAGTAATTGGAATGAGGTGGTCACTGAGAATATTCTAAAAAATCACTTAAAACTGAAGTCATAAAGTACCATACTTAAAAAGCAAAAAAAAAAAAAAGGAAAAAAAAAAGAAAATACCCTTCAAAGTAGGTCTTACAACAGAATATTCACTGTATTCACACAGCTTTTCTGGTACAGCTTGAAATATTTGCTGGGAAATTCATTCATGACAAATGCGTTTTATTCATCAGATTTTCAAATTCCTTTATGACTCCCCAGAAGGCATAAAGGGACAGATTGGCACCCATATAGAAAGCAGAGAGCCACAGCATCACTGCCCGTACAGTGTCTGAATTTGAAGGAATGTTCCTCTTCCTGATGCTTGTCTGGGAGCCACTGTGAAGGCTCTTTGCCTGCTTCGGCTTCATCTGAAGATGAACCGCTGTGGGGTTAATCACAATAATTATGTACTTTCTCCCTCTCTAAGAAGCATTATTTGCTCTGCATCTCAGACCAGGGATTGTGAAGAATGAAGTTGAGCCTGTGCATCTGCTGTTTGCTGAGTGCTGACTTAATCCCCCCCTACCCTGCTGTCCCACATAATTATTTTGCCGAGTGTGGGTGAAGAGGAAGACCTGGATATTATGCATTGCTGTTTTTCTTCTCCAGACATGTAGTTCAGGCCATTTCTGCAATTTCTGTCTCTTTATCTCCTACTTTGCCATGCAGAGGAGAGAAACACCTACCTTTGCAATGGCATAAACCTGAAACTATGTACAACTTGAATTCAAAACTGCTCTAAGTAAATCTTATCAAGTTTCTCATTAGAAAATATTTTTTTATTTACCAAATGTGATTGCACATGCAAGCTTTATTTAACTAGTTTATTATTTTGATTGCATACCTCAAAAATATGTTTTCAACTAACTTAATTGTGTTAATTTGCATCTTGAAAGGGCACCTTCGCAAAACTGAGCATTTTATCAAGGTTATTTCTGCAGAATCAAAGGAAATTCATAGACAGAGTTGTAATAATTACCTTCAATATTTAACATGGACTAGGAAAAAAGAAAAACAAAAATTTCAACTCTTCTAACCCTAATGCAATTAAAAAATGGAATACAAAATGGATTTTCAGTGAGATAGATATAAAAAAAAATTACTTCTGGTTTCCAGGGAATTCTTAAAAACAAGACCTGAACCAACAGGATGTGGTAGAGGTAGAATTCCTTCCCCAAGTCTAGAGATAGAAACAAATCACCATCCTAGCCAACAGTTGATCAAGCAGTGGCTGTTCAACAGATATTTTAACAATATATTGCACAGCTCTTGCCTTGATTTCACTGACAAGTGATTTTGCACCTTTTTGCTTAAACTAGTGGCAAAGCCTGTATTTGTTGTATTTGTTCTGAAAGGGTTTTTCTTGCAAGTCAGTACATAAAGTCTTCTTTCGATTCAATGGAAATGCCCTTAATGCAACTGTCATCAACTACGTCAAGGTAAACTGATTTTTAACCAGTAAAATTCAAATGTTAAGATTGTATAATTTTAGATGAGTAGAAAATTGAATAAACAGTTAAATTCAAGTGGCTTTTGAACCTAAACAATGCTAAAAGACTTTGGATTCGTGACTGCTGCCAGCTGAACCACTACCCACAAGCTTGTTCGCTCTGAACTTCGTGCACCCATGAAAAGAGCAAACGTCACATAGTGTGTATGATCTCTTCTTGGGTCCTGTGCATACATATGCCTCTGTGCAAGAGAACCACAGCACTGATGCTGCTTTTTGGGCCCCTAGACTCTGCAAAACCGAGACAGGAGAAGAACATGGTATAGGGAATCGTTCTGGTATATCACCACATTTGTTGCTTCTACAAATGAGAGAGAAGGTTTACTTAATCTAGAAATAATATTGTATGCAATCATCCAATAATACACAGATTAAATATTTTGTTATGCACAAAACCAGAATGAAAAATCCAGATTAGCAACATAAAAAGATCCCTTTGGATGTATTCACAGGTGACTAGTTTAATTATGTGAAATTAATTACATTATTCCAAATCTGACGAGTTGCGTCACAGTAATACTGATACAGCCAAGATTAAAAAAATGGGAATGTAACAGTCTGCCTTGTTATCAGTGTGTATGTTGTCACAGCTTCTCAATGAACTGTGACTGAGATGTATTAGCAGGCCAAAAGGGCAAAGCTCTTCAATTTTTTACAGTTCTAGAAAACAGATGACATTCGAAGAAAAGCTTAGTCTTAGCAGGGGACCAAACAAAGTGATCTTTTTTTTATATATATATTCTTAAAGAAGGAAAAAGAAAACAAGCAAATGCAGGCTCTGTTATTAGAAGGCTCTACTTCATGCTAGGCTTCTTCTATATGTTTATTGTGTACAATTTACTGCTTAAACCCCCTATAAAGCTCACACAATGATTTGGATAAAACCAGAAAGAAAAGTGCTATGAATCTTGCTTCCTGGAGTGGCAGAGGTTGGGCCAGAGGTGAGATTTCAATGAATTACACTCATAAGTGCCCATCAATTATAGATAACAGTATAGTTAGATGCATTATTTTATCTCAAATTAGGCCCATGCAATTGGGTATTCGCAGGAGCTCTCTCCAGCAGCTTTATGCAAGTGTTGGCAGCTGAATGAGGTTGGACCTGACTATATCTTCTTTAAAGAAACAGATAATTAAGTATCTCCCAATCATCTGGCTTCTCCCCCCTCCCCTTTTCAAAAAGGTTAACACTTGAATGCTTTAAAATCTGAATAATAAGAAAAAGATGTGGTGACCTCCTAAACTTTCTAACCATTATTAATCTCTAAGGCATTTTTTAACATTTAAAGTCTCACAATCATTTTGCTTATGCTTAATATTTTTCCATTTAGGAAAGCACACTCTGCTTGCCCTCTGTGGCAAGATGAAGACAGGATAGCAATGTAATCAACAGAGGAAATACTGCAATAATTAGTAAGTTTGATGCAATGAGGGACAAGGGAGAATGCTCGCTATATATTTCTATTTCATCAGCTCTTTCTCAAATTACATCACATTTTTCACTAGTGCATGTGTTTCTAGCATACATAAAAAGGATGAAATATTCTTTGATAGTCATGCCTTGGGCTGAATTTCAGAGGACATCATTTCAGTCCTAGACTCCCTGGAAATTCATTTACATCTTTATATACCTGTTTCACTATCCTTGAAGACCTCATCTAAGGTCTTACATATTCATGGGCTGTGAGAGAGAAATTATAAATACACATAGAGCTAATGATGTAAATATCATTGAAATTTAAATTCTCTTCCTTAGTAATTTTGCAATGATTTCTAGGGTGTTTAAGCACAATTTATTATTTGAAAGACAAAGCCTGGCCTCTAAAGGTAACATTAAAGCTACAGATAGGGCAGCACACCATGGATCTTTCTCTTTCAACGTCAAAAATGGGTCTCTATGCAATGCGGCAATATTTCCTATGTAAGGAAGGCCAGGACAGGCAGTCCTACAAAGAGGTGTAACAGGATTTCTTCACTTGCTCGCACCTATAGGTCCTCCTTTTAAACTGTGGAGAGCTTACTATATATAGAAAGGATTGCAGCCCACAAGTTGATGGGAGACCATCATGCTTCTCCAGTAACATTTCAGTTATGGTATTTTGCAGGTGGCCTGTGTTCAAAATCCATTAGACAGGATCTGACAGGATACTTTTGCTGTCCTTATGGTGTTTACATACTTATAAAAGTCAAAAGTTCTAAGAGGAAACCTTGGCCTACACCTCATCAGGCTTTGGATTCTGGAGACCGAGGTTGAAAACTTATCCCTCGAACACCCTGCCTATATTACCTTTTACTTCATCATGAACAAAGGACTTTCAGCTAATGACTGCTACCTTGATGAATTATGTAGTTCGGAGATATTTTAAAACTATGTCGTGTTTGGATGTCTTTTAAGCATGTCTTGTCCAACCAAAAATATCTAGAATTAAATGTTGCACAAAATGCCATTCCAAGTAGCTATTTACCCTGATGATTGTTGTGAATGGTCTATTATAAAGGGAAAACTATGGTCAGTTGTTTCTGAATTGCTGACCTATACGCTTACAGAGCCATTATTGATCAATTTCTGGGCAAAAGCACAGGGTAATCAGTGTCATATGATTTACTTTAAAAGATAAGAAAATTTGGTTAATATCCAAGGATGATTAAAAAAAAGACTTAATGATATTAAAAACATATTTTATAAATCCCTTCATGACCGAGTATATAATATTAATCTAGTGCTGTTAAATCAGTCAGTATTGCATCCCCTTCTGTAAATGACTGAACATTTGTCCTTTTCAGTATGTATATTTAGCACACTAGAAAAAAATATTCCTCCACTTCTTTCATAATGGTAATAAAAAGAAACGGATTATTTTTTACTTGTCCATAAAAAATGTCCCCACAGCAACCTGAATTTGATTAAGCTGGTATATCAAATATATATATGGAACTGTGCAAACGAAGTAGGGCTTACAAGAACGTATGTACAAATTAGATGATTGCAATATTTAATAACTCAGTGAACCCTTGCTAATGTAACACTTTTTTTTCTCTGCGTTCAGTTATTTGAAATTGAAATAATTTCTAGTCAGAACATGCCGTTCTTCTAGTGTTTAAATCAGCCCTCCTTTATCAACACATTGATTATAACTGCTGTAATGAAACATCTCAGACCTTGAACGTTTGCAACACACTGTTGAAATACCAAGATATAGTTGTGAAAACAGTTTTTCTTCTTTAGTGTAAGACTAATTTCATGTCTGTTGTAAACAAAAAGAAAATAACCAACAAACCCCTTCCCCTCTCCCCTAGAACAAAACTTCATTGAACTATACAAAAAATTCTCAATCTTATTAAAAGTGATGGAATCGGAACACTTAAAGGCACTTTAAATGATCTTAGCCTGCACACTTCCCACCTTGGGCTTAGGCCCGGAAGTTAGTTTTAAGAAGCATTTAATACTGCACGAATCCCAAGCAAAGGAAATTGGCTTCAATGTTTTAAAAGTTAAGGTCAGTGGATATTGCACTGATCCAGTGTGATAGACACGAGACTCAATTGTTTAGATGTGAACCACTCATTTCACATTCATTGTTATTTTTCTATTGCCTTTATTTGAGCGCAGAATCACCAAAAAAAAACAGTCTGTGTGCACTCTACCTCAAGAGTAACTGCATTTAGTTTTGTTTAAAATAGAGAATTAATCACTGCCAATATCTTTTTTTTTTCCTGACAGTGCTTCAAGTTTGCAGTGGAATTAGAAAATGATTGTTAATTTACACATACAAGATAATTTTATGTGACTTAAGAAAGATTAAATGGAACAATCAGGAGTGACAGTGGAAGAAATTAAATCAGGATATGAATGAGCGCTGTTTTATACTGTAGGTGTTCCTGCAAAACCTAATGCTAATACTTAAACTCATCAGTTAATCACTTCCCATATTCTTTTTCAAATATTAACCTTTTAAAAAGTCGAATTAGCTTAAGAATAACTTGATATATTATTAGGATTCATTTAAAAAGTTCATGCCGAAAAAGAATGGTTCTCCTTTTAAACAGTTTTTAATTATTATGAGGCTTATATGAAGAGGAAAATATATTTTAACAAGCATCCACACAAGTGGTCTGATTATGTTATTCTAATCTGCAAACCTAATTATCACCTTCTTATGGAGTACAAGGAACAGCTTTAGAAGAAAATTAATGTATCCTATCAGTGGGACAGTTTGTCACTTTATTAAATAATCATCTTCTTTGCAAATAAAATTGTTAGAAGCTTCATTGTATTAAGGAAAAAATAAAACCCCTCACACCATTACATATTAAAATTAACTTCCCACCGTTTCTTTAATGGTCTATTAAGCCTTCACTGTGGTGGATTATGAAGTACAAATGAGGATATCAACTGTTTCTAAAACTGTAAGAAACAAATATGTTCTATGTGCGTTTTTTATTACCGTGAGTTATGATTTAGCAAACATTTAAACTATTTTCACTAGTTTCCGATATAGAAAGTGTACATTAAAGCCAAAGTAGATAATGTAGATTTTTTTTCCTCATTTTGATCTAAATCATAACCTGTGGGGACAAAACTGACATCTCTATGACTCTCTCTTTTTCTGTAAAACAGTCAATTCACATTCTATATTTCAACCTAGAAGACAAAACCAACCCAAACATAATCTGAAGAGTATCCAAAGATGCCCCTCAAATAAATCTTTAGACTGGATCAGTCTAGGCATGAAAAGTGGAAATCTTGACAGAAATTTTTAATACATCATTATTTAAAATGTTGTTCTATCTAAGATCAAAATTTCGCCTCCAAATCTTCAAAGGCTTTCTGTACAGTAATTGCAGAATGTCACAGCTTGCGAATACACACAGGAATCCAGCTTGTAAGCAAGTACAGGGTCACACTTGTCTGCCCTGTAATGGAGAAATCCTATTGGGCTCACCAGCAACTAAAGACTTTCTTTCACTGGTCATTGCAGTAAAAAACTACGGTGTGGGTTGTTGCCCTTGTTTTTTCCCCTCTCAGGATACATTATATGACTTCCATGTAGAGCCAACCTGGATTATTTTTAACTATCTTTGATTAGGCTATATTATTCAGTGAAACCAAAAATTACAGAAAATGAAGCCAATTTTAGTGGAATTTTCATCTAGAAAGAGTTGTTAGCTAACAGATGGAATATCAGCTCAAAGCTACATATAAAAACATACTTAGCTACTCCTTATTAACTGTCTCTGGTGAGTCAATGTACATCACCTGGGATTTAGGCAACACAGTTTGTGTGTCTGTTTGCACTCAAGGCTTCAACTTAATCTCCATCATCTCAGGCAAGTGCTCTTACCTTTGCAATTCTAGCCACAGTTGTCAATGTTACCTGCTGGAGTTTTCACCCTGGCAGCAGGACAGCAGAATGGAGAAGTCCCTTGGATAGACCTATACTGTATCCGCCAGTTTCAAGCTGTCCAGGTTCTCTACTTCGTATAAATAAACATTCACCACTGCAGACTTAACAAACAAACAAATAAACAAAACCCCAAGGCTTGTCTCGTAAGACAACTGGTATTCTACTTAAGCAGCACAGAGGGAGAAGGTGAGTTTTTTCAGGGCGTTGAGGCTGGGACTCTCATTTCAAGCAAACACTGCAGCTCTGAGGATAACCGCAACTGTGGGAGAGGCAAAGCTCCCTTTCTGCCACTGAAGCTTTTGCTTTGCGGGTTCTGTTTTTTTTTTTTTTTTTTTTAAGTCCAGATTAGCTTTTTTTTTACATAGGAAAAATATTCTCACATCAGGGAAACTATTTCCTGCCCAGCACTATCGTCCGAGGGAGCCTTACCAGCTATGTATTTTTTCCTCCTTCCAGAAAGCAGGATACTTTGCCCTCATAGGCAATCCAGAATTTTATAAGGTAAAGAACTCAGGTTTCTGTTCTTTCCACGTATTACATAATTCTTTTATTTTATGCGATAAGACTGTATAAAAGTAATAAAAATATAAAGCTTTCAGCTGTCATAAAAGTTTGGATATTCTATCCATACAGAAAATTTTAAAAATCCTATGTGTCTTGTCATCAGAAAGATGAATCAAACTGGTCCTGAGAGTCAATAATTATTTCATTCATAAAACTGTCATTCTGGTTATCAGTAACATTTATATACTTTTTGCGGAAAAGCCTCAGCTATAAAGATACTGATTTTCCTTAAGTATTATGTGATACATTTAAATGTTCACCTCCTGTTGCTTGTGGGTAAGGTGTATCCAGCCATCAAAAATGTCCAATATTTTGTGATATTATACATGGGACATTACCAGTAGTCTGTAAAATAAAGCAATCAGTCTGAAATATTGGAAGGTTACTTAATTTCAATGTACAAGACAGTACTTGAGTTAATGAAACAAACCATAAAGTCAATGTTTTTTATGATAATCTCTGGATTTTTTGACTTATAAATGTCAAGACCAAATGCATGCCTTGTAATACAAGGTGAAAAATATAAAGGCTCGGATAGATCAGGATTTCAGGGAAACCTTACTGACCTATTAGAACTAATTTTTTTCTGACAGATTTGGGCTTATTCCCAAATCTAAATCCTTGGAGAACAGATCAAGTTATTCACAGCTAGGTATTTCAGGGCGCTCTCAAAAAAGCATAAAGGTGATCAGTTCTAGAAAGATAGGATAGCAGTTATTTAGTCTGCAGTGGCATTGATACTTTGCCTCATACTTCTGAACAGCCTTCAGTGAGGAAGGAATACTTCTCTAAACCTTAATGTCACTTTCCCATTTTTTACAGGATGCATTGGGCTTTCATTTCTTTATGCTTTAAGAAAAGATTGCATCTCTAGGAGCAGTCTCTGACTTGGCACAGAAATTGAGTATGTCCTCTTCCAGGCTACAGGTTTTAGAGTGCTACCGGTTCAGGGCACTAAATTGGCTTACTTATGGTTTGATTACTTAACTTTACATTGTCAAAGAGTATTCTGGTAGAAGCGTACACCGTGTGCAGCTGTACAGCATGTTACAAATTCATAGAGAAGAAACACGCTATGAAAAAGATAGACATTATATAACACAGACTTCAGAAAAAATAATAAATAGACCAAACAAAGCAACACTTAAGACTTCAAGTAAGAGACATGGCTGAAAAGCACTTCCCTCTTGCTCTGTCAGCTTCTCCGTTTCCTTTTTTATTAAAACACTAAACCATGAGCATTAAGCAGCTCTTAATTTAGCTTTATAATAAAAATTGAAATCCTTCTTAACCAAGAGTATAGTTTTGTTGAAATCTGTATCCTTGACTATTTTATAAGGTGAAGGAACAAAGTAAAGTCAAGGAAGGCAAGGAAAAAAACAGTCAAAAGCAGAAAGAGAAACAAGTCATCAGGTGCCAGAGGAAGAAGGAAGTAGGCAAAAGATGAATGTGCCTTTTAGAAAAATTATAAGTTTAAATTTAATCTCAAAGACTTCCTTCAGACAGCTAAAAACATCTAGTAAGGATCAAGGAGCTGGTATAACATGGGAGACTAGCGACCACTAGCTTGTGATCCAGTGTACTCAACCACTGCACGTGTTTTATCCCATACTTCAGACATCTCCACTTTATAACGGAGCACACTTCCAGGATTGTGGAGCTAGTGCTAACTGAGGTGGCTCTGCAACTACAAGCAAGACAGCCACAGTGGTATCATCTTGTGCTTGTGGTACTCTAAATCTACTCTAAACCTCAGAAGAACATGTGGTCTTGTGCTCCACGCAGACCTTGCAGTACCATCCAGCTTAGAAGTAGACCTGCAGTTCATTACGCCGGTCAGTTGTGACTGACCATGAATAACTTTGAGAAACTGGCAGAGTCAGCAAAGGTTCAGAGTAGACCTGACAGGCATATTCTTTCTGTAACTCTAAGCAGTTCTCTCTTTGGCAGTGGTTGCTGTGTCTAATATGTCTCTCCAACAGGAACCCGTTCTGCATGATGCTGATATACACTTATCCTATAATTTTAGTGTCTTTGGGCATTGTAGGTGATGTCAAAGGAGCTTTGGAAGACAGAAGGAAGGCTACCATGTGCACTTATGAAATATGCCAGAGTGCATATACTTTAGATTAGTGTCTGTGCTTTCTTATTCAGAGCAACTGATTTTATCTACCTGGACTTGTGCAAAGCTTTTGACACTGTCCCGCACGACATCCTTGTCTCTAAGTTGGAGACATGGATTTGATGGATGGACCACTCAGTGGATAAGGAATTGGCTGGATGGCCGCACTCAAAGAGTTGCGGTCAACGGTTCAATTTCCAAGTGGAGACCAGTGATGCATGGAGTTCCTCAGGGGTCGGCATTGGGACTGGTGCTGTTTAACATCTTTGTAGGCAACACGGACAGTGGAATTAAGTGCACCCTCAGTAAGTTTGCCGATGACACCGAGCTGTGTGGTGTAGTCGATATGCTGGAGGGAAGGAATGCCTTTGTGAACCTCTTGAAGTTCAACCAGGCCAAGTGCAAGGTCCTGCACGTGGGTTGGGGCAATCCCAAGCCCAAATACAGGCTGGGTGGAAAATGGATCGAGAGCAGCCCTGAGGAGAAGGACTTGTGGGTGTTGGCTGATGAGAAGCTCAAGCCAGCCAGCAATGTGCACTCATAGCCCAGAAAGCCAACTGCATCCTGGGCTCCATCAAAAGAAGCATGGCCAGCAGGTTGAGGGAGGTCATTTTCCCTCTCTGCTCTCATGAGACCCCACCTGCAGTACCTCTTCTATGAAGACAGGCTACGAGAGCTGGGGGTGTTCAACCCGGAGAAGAGAAGGCTCCAGGGAGACCTTATAGCAGCCTTCCAGTACTTAAAGGAGGCCTACAGGGAAGATGGGGAGTGACCCTCTATCAGGGAGTGTAGGCAACCTGGTGACAGAGACAAATTCCCACCTGCCTACTTGTTTTCTGCATTTCTGCCATAGCTGCCAACTACGGCTTTTGTATTTGCATTGTAGTCGGGCTGCTGTTCTGTTGTTTAGTGATTAAAACACATTCCAAGTAAAAGAGTACATCTAATTGCTCCTTGTCAGAAGGGGAAACTGAACCTTGACTTCCCTCTTCCTGGCTGAGCACCCTCACGATGAAGCCAATGGGAAAATAGTCCCATGGCTGCAGTGGCGTGGCCGCTGCACAGCTTTGCTACTGCAAGTTTTTTTTTTTTGAAGCACAAGCCCTACTTAGTTAGGTCAATCCACACAGGTTTAATTTTTTAAAAGTCCCCAACAATTTGACAATTAAATTTATGTTCCCAAATCACTTTTCACAGAACATTTACACTGCAGTTCTCTATGAAATCAAAGCAGCTAAACATATTGAAGATTTCATTCAGAGTGAATTGTCAGCTGCCTCATACCAGCAAGAAGAACATATTTCTTTGATTAACACACTTTTTTCTTTCTTTGAACATCAACAAAATCTTGATAAAGAACTAGACTGACAGCTTAACACAGCCTTCAAGGCTTTACTATCAAAATCCAAATAACTTAAGAATCTTCTGCTACTTCTGCTGCTACTGTAGTTACTAATATATCATCATAACTAAAAGAAAAAATCCAAGAAGGATTTTAGCTCATAAAAAAATCAATGCTGCTCTTGTTTTTAATATATTGTGAGCACAAATATTCTAACCACAGAGAAAGTTCCTCAGTTGGCCATTATACTCCCAAATCACAAGTTACTGTTCCAAAGAGCATTCGATGCCTTTAGACATCTTCATAATTGGCTCAGAAATAGCATGCTGCAAGAAAGGTTAACAGACCTTGCTGTTCCTCGTATGGACAAACCTTTATTAAAAACAGCGTAACTGAAAGTTTCTCAAGAACCAGGAAACCATATTACTCGCAGCTGTTCCCTAAGTCTAATTTGAAAAAAAAAAAAAAAAAAAAAAAAAAGGCAAATCTAGCAGACGGCCTCTTCCTCTGACTACTAAATCAAAATCCTGGGCTTTTACCACATCTACCTATGTCACGTGGATTCAAACGATACCCTGGTCCTGAATTTTAGGCCCATCAGGAAAACAATTTAATGTAAATTCAATATGATGTTAAAATACTGTATTAATTAACCTAAGAAAAATATTAATTGTTGGCATATCTAAGCACACTTCCAGGGATTAAAAACGGATATAATTTGAAAACTCTCCAAGCTTAATAAATTGCAAGTAATTAGCAGGCAACAGTTTTTATGTCCAATGATTCTCTGTTTTTTCTATTGTGACCCATTTTATGCCATGACAATCGAACATACCACAAGCATCCAGCTCATCCTCGCAATCACTGAGCAGTAAAAGAATTCAGAATTCTGAAATTACTGTTCATTAAAACTTTGAGAAACAATACCAAAATTATATTGTTCTCCACATGTTTCTTTGCCTGTCTTGTATCCTGTCTTGACAGTTTCCCAGAGACTCCTCCTGGGCCTTTTGACCCGGAAGAGGGGAGTATTCTGATCTTTTGGCCAACAATCATCTGCCACATAACTTGTTGATCTGAACCCTTTTACCCAATCCAGAGCTGAGCGTTAGTGAGCGCTGAGCAGAGACAGGTAACATACATACAATGTCTATTTCCTGAAGAGCAGAGACAGTCCTAAATAAACATAATTTTTGTTGGAGCAGGTTAGCAACATTTTTTAAATTCCCACAGTTTCTCTGTCTGACAAAGGAAAAAGTTAAACGCAGAATGCTAGCGCCCTGAGCACTGGGGAGAGAGCAAATGAATATCTGCTAACCTTTTACTTCAGAAGCGGATGTAGATCAATAGCTGCCAATCATTTAGCAATATAGCTACACAAGAAGCCAGAGAGGTATCCTCTCAGTGCCATGCTACTACATGGAAATTTCCTAATACAAGCAAGCCTGTCGTAGAAAGGGCAAGAACGTAAGAAATTATATTTAGTCTCAGAAGACATAAATGGCCAGAACAGTATTCCCAAAAGACATCAGATGTCCTGTTCGGCAGGCTACGAAGTGCGGTGAGGGAAAGAGAGGCAGTATCACTTTAAACTACTTTTATCTTTTAGTTAAACTTGGCTTCAATAATAGCAGTGTCACCTATCAGAATAAGCAACAGCCACTGCCTTTAAATCACAAATCACCCAATATATTTCTAGCTTGATGGGGAGTTTTTGTATTTTTTCCTGATAATCTATTTAAAGCGATTTCATAAACACATACATACACACACATACATACACAAAGATATTAAAAAAATTCCATATTCTAGGTAAAAATATATAAAAACAAAATACAATTAAATATAAATATAAAAATAAAAATAGAAAATATTATTTGGGTACATTGATGCCAAAGAGATTCAATGCTAATATAAATACTTCTCAATTTTGATTATATACTTATGTTCTCATCAGGTGAAATAAAAAGAAGTGGTAGTTATTACAAGCAAAACTAACCCCCCAAATTATTCTGAAGGCAATGTTAGCAACAATGCAGTTGTAACAATAGGTACTATCATACAACTGCATCTATCATACAGTTTCCATACAAATGCATTAGCTGAATTGCTCTATGTTATTAAAAAACTCAGTATCTTCAAAATATTTTCTTTTAAGAATATACCTTATGATAATAAAATGAAGACATAAATCAGAAGGTAAGAAGAACTTAACCTAAGGGATATTCACAGGATCGATCTCGTTTTGTATGATACACAAATTATAATTTACTATATACTATCAATTTGGAAATACTTCTAGCTTTGCACATTTCTTAGAAAGGGCTATGTAACCTGTTGCAATAAAAATAAGAGACTTGAAATCAGCAGTCTGATTATTTACATGAAGATACATAGATGTGAGCCAGGCAAACTACATTCAAACAGAATAAAAGGGAAAATGAAAAATGTTATCTGAAGTGATGGAGATGGTGACATAGGCTCTTTATTAGATGCATTAAGCACTTAAAATCACTTCATTTATATAATTAGCAGAAATAAGAACTACAGGTTATTAAATCAGGGGCTGGCATTTTGGTTGAAAGGATTACTTTTCAGGTCATGTATTCAAAAATGAATTTTGAACAGTAATACTAAAATAGAGTTAGGAGAATTGGCAAATTTTTTTAATTTATTTTTCCAATTACCTAAGTCTCTCTAACGTGACACAAACTAATTTGTAATTTCAAAGAGTAGAGTTGGAAGCCTGGGGTATATTAGTTGTAAGATTCTGGATCTGAAGCAACTCTAGGACCCAATTTCTTATGACTTAAAGCACAAGGCAAGTAAAAGCACATGCTGTACATCACGTCAGTCTGTGCGGTGCTAAAGGAGCATTTGGACTCTCCTCATTATCTATGGGTACTGTAGTATATGCCTGTATAACAACAGGGGCTTAATTACTGGAATTAAAGGATTAAAAAAAAGCCCCATAAAGCACCCACAGTTCAGAGTAAAGGTTTTCATGTTGTGATTAAATTTTAATTTCTTTGTACTAAAGAATAATGTGTTTATGTTTATTAAATAGGAAGTGTAAAATTTATTCCTTAACAATTCATTTCATTGCTTTTAATGGCTTGGATATTGTCAATAATACTATACGTAAGTGCGCTGTGGCCACTTAGCAACCTTGACTGGATTTTGAAAGAAGGTTTTGTTGGTTTTGCGATATATGTTAGAAATGGCTGCTGCTTAACTGTTTATAAAGCCCAGCATCTGTTGTAAATATGAAATATATCCACATGAAGCTTATGTAAAGATTTTCCATTTACTTAAGATTTGAAGTATAATTGATCCAAAATGAAGTTTGAAAACCAGCTCCAAGTTTACATTGTTAGTATTCACTAGTTCTAAGCACAAATCAATCCTTCTCCAAAAAAAGTAAGCAATATTTGATAAAAACCAGTTGTATTAGTAAGCATTTTGTTTGGTGTGTGCTCATGAAAATCAGGGAAAATAACCTTATTCATACATATAGAAATACTTGACCATACTTTATCAGCAAGCTGTAGTTCAGTAGTTTTGTTACAGTATTTCTCATATCTGTTATAGACTCCCTTCACATGGGAATTTACTACAAATGATAGTCAGAAGCCTTTTTCTATCACTGCGTTATTAATTGTTATTTCAAATGGTGTGACTAAACAGTGGAAGAGACTGAGTTTTAGTTCCTATATAGTTCAGTTTACCTTTAACGTTCTGTAATAAAAGGCAGTAGTTTTAATTAATTACAGAATGCGTAGAACATCCAATAGGCACTTCAATCCATAGAAAAGGTTCAATGACCTACTCTGGGCAATGAAACATCACCTGCAATAAATTCCTTTACCAGTCTGACATCACTTGAAGAAAATTAGATATTATTGGCCTTGGCCTATAGCATATGCATAGACCTGTTGGAAATCAACATTTTACTTGCCTAATGCATGCTGGGCCAATGCCTCTGTATGATTGTGCACCATGTTAAAAAATTCTTCCTCCTATACAATGCAATGATTTTCACTCTTTAACACGGCCATACAACCTCCTTGACAATTTCTAAAGCAACTGTTTGTTTAACAACTGGGCATCATTACTTATCTTTAAAACAGATAACTTTCTGTAAAGGAAAAAAAATCCTCACATCTTGTGTCAATATTAATGGTACATATTTCAGTTATTTGTTTGTTTTTAAAAGCGCAGAATAGCAGGCATTTCACAACCCCCTCCAATGGAAGTACCCAATAAACAGATCACCCTTACCATTATAACAGAAAAAGATCTGACCCCATTTTAGTCCTGCAGTAGTGAATTTGACAGCTGAGGACCCTGAAAATACAAATAAATTCACTTCTTTGCTTAAGGTCTGGTACAGCGCACTGCTTCCAGAGATGTACTTTGAAACCACAGGGGACGTTCAGGACTTAGGGGCACCTACTTAAAATATATTTTATACAGCACACTGCCTCTAGTCCTCATGAGCCTGAACTTAAGGTTGCCCAACCACACCAGCCTCCCAGATAGCCACCACAGAATAATGTTTAAGAGAGTAAGAAGGCTCTCAAGCAGAGGGCCTTAACCTATTAGCACTTTCTAGAGAAATGATAAAAATACGAAATCTTGTATCAGGGAGAGGTGTGGATACTGCAGATGCAGACTGCTGTCATTTTGCTCTGTAGACAACAGACGTAGGTAGGTTGAATCAGCATCATATTCTAACTTTCCTCTTTTGTCCCAGCTCCATAAACTCAAGCACGCGTTATACGCCTCCAGCACTTTTTCTGAAGATGAGCTACTGCATGTTTGAAGTCTGACAAAAGAACGTGCTGATATTTTTTTTTTCTCTTTCTGTCTACAAACGTTATAACCCAGAGTTAGGCAGAGTAGGTTGTTTAACTATAAGTCATCTCTTGCTCATGTGAAAATATTTCACACTCAATCACAAATATTTTTGCCTTGTGTTGCTTCTTCTGATGACTACAGTTGCAGTAATACTGCCGGAGTTCAGAGGTACTGTTCCCTGGAGTCGTACCCTTTTATGAAAAGAAACCTGTGGGTTCAATGGGACAGGTAACAGATGTCTGCAATCTGGTCTCTCTGTGGGGCCAGTGTCATCTTTTTAAGCGTTTTCAGCTCGGTCATAAGCAGGAAGGGAGCATGAAGGAAAGAGACGGAAATGTCTGCAATACACGTTAGGATTTTTGTGTTAATGATTAGTATATTCACTGCAAATATGCAGTTGTGATTTAACCTGGGAGACTCCATCACTTAAACTGAAAAACTGGAAGAATAATAAAAACATCAAAATAGGTTTGTTGTATTCAAAATGAAACGTTTTGACTTTTCAATTCAAAGCTAAAATAAGCCAACTTTAAAGCACATCTGAGAATGGAGCATTTTATTCACATGAGAAATGATTTTGCTTTTAAACTGAGGTAGCCTTGTGCAAAAAAAAAAAAAGGAGAAAGTTTACACTGCTCTTTTTTAATTTCAGTCACCAAACTGGAACTAGTACTTGCTTTCAACAGCAAGCGATTTGGGGAATCTCCAATATTCAAGTGGAATAAATGCATTCTGGTTTCTTTGTTGACAGGCTGTGTTAGAAATCTTTTACGATAGAGCCTTTGAATGCAGTAATAGTGTTTGCGTGACAGGAATTTTTTCTTTTCTTTTCTTTTTTTTTTGAGGTGAGTCAAGTACTATGGTAGTACGATAACCACATTGTATAGTGCAGTACTCAAGTTGGGACACATGAAAGTACTTGCTAAGATTCATTTACCTGCCGTTTCTCCCAACTTTTCTTTCTGTGGCCTTTCAGATTAAACCAGTGTCGCATAACATGTAGGTCAAAACAAAAGTGTAACTTCCTTCACTCATGTTAATTCAGAGAACACTTATTCTCCTGGAGAACACTCCAAACTTTCTATTACTTAAAAAATTCCTTAGAGATTAAGTGCATAGATATTGGCACAAAATAAAAGCATAATTAAGCAAGTTGAGAGGGAATCTCAAAAGTACGTGGTCAGAAACATGATACAAATTGAGTTATTAGGAATAGGAACTTTTTTCTGCTTTAGGATTTTTCTTCATAAAAGATGAAAATAGACTGATGTTTGAAAACCTCAAAGACGATGTACTTAAGACTGTAAATGCAATTTATAAACCCTACTTTACTTTACCGAGACTAAGAGATATCTTTTATGCTACGGGGTGCCAGAGAGTCAAATTAGCATGCCCAATTTAACTGAATACTATTTTAGAATAGTTAATATCAACTTGAATTATTTTTTGTTGAATGTATTCTTTGTTTCCCTGTGTATATTCCAGTCACATAATTCACACATCTGTTATTCCCAGCATCAAGTCTATGATGTTTACACAGATATCCCTGCAGGGCATTTTGGCCTAACTGAATCGTTATTTCAACAGTATGCCCTAGTTTAATGATACTGTTACTCAAAATGCTGTCTTTTGCAAGTTTTCTCCCCCCTGGGGGTAACTCAGCCCTTCCACACTGAAATCAGAATATCTGACCCTACTCTTAAGCAGGAGATGCTGGGAAGTGAACTCCGCATTCTCAAGCACAGGGTTCTCAGCACTTCAGACCCATAGAGTGGGTAATGTGACAGCTGAGATTCTGGGCTTTATGAACACATTTAAATCTTAATGCAATGTCAGTACTGGTTTCTGATACTGTGTGCTAATGATCATAAGATACGATTATTTAAAATGGCACATTAGGATTCATTCTTTTGACAGAGGCGGGGATGCTACTGCTTTCTCACTTCCATTCTTTTCTATTTGACCATCATCAGAAGAAAAATTCTTCTCCTGCAGATCCATTTTAGGAACCAGTAATGAATATTTTAAGATCACTGTTAGACACTAATGCTGAGCCATATTTGGAAAACAATATGGACCCATTCCATATTGCAACTTACAAGTATAACATTTTCAAGTGATTAAGACATGTATTAAGTGTTTTTCAGTGAAATTTAACCTTTTGACAAAGGAACTTGATTTCAATTTAATAAGAATCCGAATAAAACAGGTGCTTCATTGAAACAAAATGTCACAAGATAGCTGCTAAGTCATTTGAAGATTTAAGAAAGAACAGATAAAGTGGATTTTTAATTCATGAGTATTTACACATACTTGATCTTAGATTTTGCAAAGACCTAAATGTCTAAGTATCCCTAGAATTCCTGTTTAGAAATCCACACCTTTATTTCTTTCTTTCTATTTTTAATGTCAGTAATACTTTGTGTCCAAAATCTATGAATGTGGCACAGTTTCAAAATGCGTCAGGGTTCCTAATAAAGTCACCTACTTCCAAAGCATTCTACAATATTGGCCTGTAGTCATTAAAAAGTCCTAATTTTTGTGATATTCTCTCATCTTCACTTTGAGAAAGTAAACAAGAGCAGAAAGATTCCGCTTTCACACACAAGTACAACGTGTCAGAAGCTTCCATATTGGTATGCTCTATTTACACACGAAACTTGGGATCAGAGTGTCAAGGAACGTCCTTCGGAATTTGAGGATCATTACCAGGATTTAAAGCAAAAGATTCTACAACCCCAAATATCACCTAACTTACTTCACTGAAGCAAATACAACACCCTTGAGCTTCAGAAGACCTCTGCACACAGTATAGACTTCAAGATTCTCTTCAGTGAGGAATCTTTTTACATGTTCATTTTCAGCGTAGAACCTCAGTGCAAGGACCTATTCTACAAAACTGAATGATGGCTGTGGGAGCTCAAAGCCTTGGAAAATCAGGCAAGAGAAAACTAACATAAAACCACATAAGAATTATTTTTTTTAATTCATGAGAGATATTCACATGTGACAACGTAGAATTTTCAAATGAGTAAGTGTTATTAACTATGGAGCCCACTATGAATCTGACTTGAGCTAGACTAGTTGATCCTAAATCATTTAGATTGCACAGAAAATTCCTCACTCTGGTGAATTGATTCTTGTGGTTTAGCAGACATCTAAAAAAGAGGTTTATTTTCACACGCTGCAGAAAAACGCTGCTGCAACATATTATGGAGTGTTGCCACATGCAAATAATTGTTAGTGGAACAAACTATTTGTGAACTAACATCATTTGGAAAATTCTATTCAACAAAAATAGAAATCTGCATTTTTTTCTCAGTACACAAAAGAAACATTTTAAAACATCAGGCTCTATTACAATACTTTGCTGAAGTCTTTACATTCTTTTTTAGAAATGAATAATCTTTCTGAATAGTCTTTCAATACCCAGAGAATCATTGCTTTTTTCAAGTTCTTTCAATATCGCTGTACCAAAGCACGTAGGGACTGGAACTATATATTTTTGTAATTAATTTCCTTAAGATAATGTTAGAAACATCAGGTTCCTTAAAATATAGATGAATTTCAAGGTGAGTCTGATAGCAGATGTTATTAATGGCATATGATTTATTGTGACATGAAATCTGATCTGAAACTCATGTTATTAGCTGAGCTTTTTATAAATTATAATTGCCAACTGCTGAAAATATGCAGAAAGACCACTGATAAACTAGTTTCGTCTTCAGGGCCTAGAATATCTGCATTTGCTAAATGTCCAATATCTCTGGTCCTGCTGAATGAGTACAATACATTGGGATGTGCAGATCAGGCTTAAGTTCAGATCTTTTCATAGCATAATTCTTTCAGAATGAGAAGAATTGGAGGTAGGAGGAGCAGGTGATTGAAAATAAATGTTTGCTGTGGGACTTAAAAAAACCCCAAACACTCTGGTTCATAGTATGTCATTGCATAAAAGTTAACAGACTGAATATTGAAGAAAAAAACCCCCTCTCTGACTGTTAAATATAAAATTCATAGTTTCAACATGAAAACAGTAAGAAGTTAGATAATATTCAAACCTATTCAAACATCATCCTGTACAGCTCTAAGATGACAGCACAAACAGCATATTTTACCATCCTAAGGTCTACAAAGATTTGCATATACACCAGACTTTCCAGGTCACCCCCACGGAAAACTAAAGAAAGTCTCTAAGTAGGCTCAAAAGACAAAACATGTGTGTTAATAATTGTTTCTAGACATTCCCTGTTTATTCTCAATAACTTCATATCCTCTTTTCCTCTCCCCATGTGCCTTTTAATTAAAGTTTCTGAAATGTTGGTTTTACCCATCCCAACTTATGTGCTAAATTACCTAAATAAGAAGAGACAAACACAAGCAGTATGAATATTATCTACTGAACAAACCAGATATTGAAAGAAGGTGAATTGACAGTACATGGTGTAATACATTTTTAATCTCCAGAAAAGCTCTGAGATAACACTGCAAATTCAAAAAGCAACACAAGGAACAGATGCAAAGTCTCAGTCCTGACTTTTTTACATATCCAGAGCTGTTTAATGATAAAAGCATTTATGTGTAAAATGGCATTCACTTGCCCTTACTAAGAGTATATATGGAAGAGCCCCCTGTCAATGCACCAGTGTGCGTGTGGGAATGAAACATAAGGATCACCATCTGCAGCTGTCTAATAAGTGTTCTTCAGTGCCTAATGGCAAAGTGTCAATTCAGGGATCCTCAGATACCACAATGCATCATCTTGTCCATGCTAGTCTTACAAGTCAAACATTTCGCATGTGAGAACAGTTTATTTATAATGCTATTCATTTCAGTTGAAATAGCAGATATAAAACAGTTACGCTGCAAGCAGTCTGGGAGTATATACTTGATATAAAATGCACCAATTTCCTCTCTTATCCAAGAATCAATATTTTAAAGGATGTGCAAAATTTAACCCCTCACAGAACAAACCTTAATAACATGGAAAGAATCTTTTCACATGCAAATATTTTTAGATTCTTACCTACTGTTGAACTTCTCTGGATGTTTTTCTCT
Source organism: Chroicocephalus ridibundus (assembly GCF_963924245.1). Lineage (NCBI taxonomy): Eukaryota > Metazoa > Chordata > Aves > Charadriiformes > Laridae > Chroicocephalus > Chroicocephalus ridibundus. Next base: position 31,851,230 of record NC_086285.1, read on the forward strand.
CATGATGTGGAATCTGTGGGCAATTGAAGCATCCTAACAGGAAAAAGAAAACCATAAATCTACCATGACAGGAAAATTGCAAAACAGAAGACCAAAACTGTAAACAAGGCATAGCATTTGTAAGGTGTTTTGTGAACTGTCATTTTCAACAACAGCAATACTCTTATCACTTGGGAAGTTTACAGGTACGCTGTTTCAAGCATGGGATGTATTTGAACTTAATAATTCATTACACTTATTACAGTCTCCATTATTTCTTTTTACAAATCAGACATGATAGTTACGTTTACTGAAAGTGGCATCAACTTCTGTACAGCAAATATCATCCAGATCTGGGGAAGGTTTTCAATAAGACCGTTCATATGGTTCTTTTTTGTTGGAATACCAAATAAAGTCTATGAAATCTCTTCCTTTAGTAAAGCTAAGTGATAGATTCAGCAGCATTATATTTGTTGATATTTGCATATGGCCATTCAATAGTTTTCTCTAAAATCTGGTAGAAAATGGAAATAAATGCCAGGAGATGCCCCATTTGCTCAGGGTGTGAAATCACGTGGGGGGAAAATTGATTTTTAATATAAAAAAGAGACTTGTCAATTAAATTAAATACATTTTATCAAAATATGTTAAAATATAGTAAATGATACAGTTAATATGATAAAGTTAATAATACATTTAAATAATGTCTATGTGAAATGAAATAGTTGTATCAAATACTTATATGTGTATAACATTTTAAAAAGAATCAAACCATTCTGGTGGTGGGAGTTCCTGAAAATAGAATATTGGGAACTGATGTGCTAGAATCAGTTTTCACAGAATTTTTGTAGCTACCTATCTCCTTTGCAGGTAGGAAAATAATGTTTTCCTAATTCCAGATCATGTAATATTTATTTCACATTAAAAATTTACAAATTGGGGATTAAGGAACTAAAAAGTTTTTTCATCTTTTAATGTGTGTATTAAATGACGTGTGAGAGCATGAAATCTACCAACTCTTCAGTCTTGGAGGAGATAGTAAACACAGAGAAGTCAATTTTGATCATGATTTTATAATTATGCCTTAAAATGCTTCATATATCATATATTTGTATGAAAGAGTTGGTTCAGTTAGTAAGAAATTTAAATGAATTCCAGTTTCCATGTAAATGGAGTTTGACAAAACTTACAAATAAAACTATCACTGTAATCGACTAGCATGTAAAAGAAAAAAAAAATACATTATTTACCATTATGGAACTATGGAAACTAAGAATTTGAAAGAAGTATCACATTCTATATGAAGTCTATATCTGGCAACACTTTAAATGATTTTCAAACAATGAGAATTAATATTTGGGAGAAAAAACAAAATGAAATACTTAAATTTTATCTTATTGCTGATTCCAAACATGATTAAAATATTTTCTTTAAAATAATTTTTATTTAAACAAATCAATGTTAATATAAATTTCAAATAAGCAAGCAAATATTTACTGCAGATATATAGGTACCCAATAACATCAAACATGGCTGCAACACTTTATGAGTAAAATAGCTTTTAATTTACTTTTTATCTTAAATAGGGCATGCACCAGAGAACAGACTGGTCCAACCTTCAGGTTTGGTTTACTAATTCAAGGGCACTTGCTGAAAATAAATGTATGAACTTTAATATCATGTCAAAGATAAAATTCTTCAGATAGATTGACAACATTTAAATAAGCTTTTCAGATTATGAATAAAAAGGCAATAAATAAGTTGCAAGATTTTACACACACTCTACCTACATAATGAAGTAGCACAGTACAGAATTTTTAGGAAAAACTTGTGACCACTGATTAAATAAAAACAGTTAGTGCCTTGACTAAATGTACAGACTCCATTGAAATACTCACTTTATTCATGATCTCATTATGAAGTTTCTAAAGAAGTATATAGTTTGTTGCTTTATGCACATTAAAACATTATTTATTTATTTCCCTATTATCTTTAAGAACGGAATTGTCATTTAACATTTGACTGTTCTACAAAGAAATGACAGCAAACCCCTCTGTGAATGAACTGGTGTTAGTCATAAAACGCCTTATTGTTCCGTCCTGTCATCCAAACTGTCGCCTGAAACTTTCAGTGCTATATTCTCAAATTGCACTCATCATTTCTTTAGATTTATTTTTATGTGCAATGTAATTTTATAAGGCAAATATCCACAAGTATCCAGGTGATCCCACAGTTCTTGGAGATGGATGAAATAAAGCTGACAGTAAACCCTGAGACATCGCACTTCTAAACAAAGCCTGCCAGCTGAACTAAAATAATAATTCTGTTAACTTTAGAAAGACCCATCATTCATACTTTATCCCAACATTAGATGTGCCAACATTAGAAAAGTATGTTTGTTAGCCAGTTCTATATGAAAAAGAAACAAAAGGACTACTGTTGTGGTTAACTGTTAATATCCTACACACTGAAGCAAAAGAAAAAGACAGACCCAAGACAAAATGAATAAAGGAGTAGTAGCATATTTGACAGAAACTAGGAAACGCTAATCAAGGACTAACTGTCTAATGAATGGAATGAAAAGGCTAATGTGCTTACTCATGCATAACAAATGCAAGGCACAAACAAGCTAGGGATCAATGCCCACTGCAGATGGCAAACAGGCAGTTGTTTCCATGCAAGGTTGATTTGATCAAAATTTTCCCCTGCCTGAACATTTTCTGACTCCAAAACGGATCAACTAACTTAATGAGCTGAGAGGTAAAAAGAGTAATACACAAAGCTAATTTTGACAGGCACAACACAAGACAGGAACACGCCAGGCCAATTTCATACAAAAATTGTTGAAAGGCTATTTTTATTAATGGAGACTGGAAACCAAAGTAGTAATTACACACAGATAAGCTTGAAAGCAGGGGAGCTGCTAAGGCTTTCTCCAACTGCCCAACTGCTCTTTTGAATCTTTAATTGAGTCCAACGTACAGAGTCCTTAGATTCCCTAGCACAGAGACCTCTTCCCAACCATAACTCCACACTATAGGAAAACCTGAAACTAGACCATGCTGGTTGTGTCTTAGCAAGATAATCCTTTGCTTTAGGGGGGGAAAAAAAGAAGAGAGAAAAAAAAGAAAAACCATGGCAAATTTTGTGTTTTTCAAAAGTCTACCATCTTCTATTTGTTAAGATAGAAGCATGCATCCTAGTGTAAATAAATGAAAAATAACTGGAAGAATTAAAAGTAAGAGGAACTTGAGAGCGGATAGGAATGCAAGTTCTGTCTCCTAAGAGCTGCAGGAGCTACCAGATGCCATCCCTGAATCCTGAGGAACAACCATTAAAAGTTTTGTATTTCTGGATGAGGAGAGTAGAACGTCCTGCGTTGTGTGTTGTTTTGGCTACATTTGAAATAGGATTCATTTGAGCAGACTTCATTCAGCCATTTCAAAAGAGGCATCCAGCCTAACCTGATTAGAGCATACAACTGTTGTTGGACCAATGGAGATTTAATTTCTTCTCTGTGTCACAAACTATATTAAAATCACCTAATTAACTGGGCTGAGAAACAGAGCAATATCCACATGCATGGTAAGCTGAATATTGTTCGCATATTGTCACTTTAATACGCTGACCTTTCCTGGTACCTGATATTTTGGACGGCCAGTAAAATATGAGAAATTATTTTTGTATTTGATAATAAAACTGATGTAACAATGAAAACCCAGGAGTCAGTAAAGCAAACTCACATGCTTCATGATATTACCTAGCAAGGTAACAAGTGAGCAGGTTATTTTAGAAAGGTCATTTGACAGTCAGATACTGGTCTATAATTAATATCACCTGTGGGAATTATTTATTAAATTTTATTAATAAATTGATATGTATGCTAGCCTGAAATATGATTTTCCAGTAGTACTATATCCGAATCTAAATATTTTCTATTTTCAAAAGTAACACACCATAAGGAAACACAAACATGCCTAAAATTTGCAAGAGCTTTATTATTAATAATAATCTGAGGAGATACCATGCTGTGAAAGGTGAAAGGAGGATTTTACGGGATCACTATAATATGGAACTAGCACATTTCACTACACCCATGCTTCAGCCACAAAGCTCATTTTATGCTTAAAGCATTGCAATATTTTTCACCAAAGCATCCAAGAATGGAGATTTGTTTCAGGAACACTTTTGCATCAAAATCAATGGTGGTGCACAAAGTAACGCTGAGTACAGAGCGTTTGAAAACAGAGCCAGCTAATTAGACAACTTTGTCTTTCTAAGAATATTATATGAATATTTGAGCTTTATGGTCCTATCCTAAAACATTTCATTTCTTTCTTAAGATATACAATATTTTTACAGTCATTTACATGTCATATGCAATATATGACAGTAGCTTAGATGATAATTTCTCTGAACTTTCTTTTCATAGTATCACCAATCTAACCTGAAAAAAACTCACACACCTTGTTCCCTTTTCTACGCCTCTCTAGTTTAGATGCTTTCTACTCACTATTTTGAAAGCAGAGATGAATGAATGGGTGTCTGAAGAACACAAGATGCAGTTTATCCCACTTTAAATTCTACAAAATTGTAAACATACTCTTGAAAATTGTACCTCTATCTCTCCCAAATATTCAACCTGGACATATGTGTGATGAACAGGCAGACACATACACATATTTACACCCTTAATTTGAACTGGTTCAGAGGCTGAAGTAGCTGGACTATCCTTCTTATATCTCACTCAGGTTTGTTTTAAATCCTGACAGTGAAGATAAGATAGAGAACAGACAGAGCATATCTGAATCTACTCCTAGGAAATGGAAAAAATATTTTAATTGAACTAGGGCATTTCTCAAAGTGACCTGCCAAGAAGAAAAGAAGCTTAAGTTGCTACACCTCTTTAATACCTTATGATTGACTTACACACATATATATTCATCTTTTTAATGGGTATTAGCATTACCGGAAAGCAATCTGAAGCAGTCTTTTCAGAGGAGTAACCTTATACATTGTGAATAACCTTATAGAAAGATTAATGCATTTAATATATGTCTATCTATAAGCTTGCTGTGATTAAAATTTCCATTAAATAATAATTTTTATGCTGGTGAACAAACAGATGACCAATGTGCATCTTCTTTGGATATAAATGGTCTGATTATTTTTTTCTAAGATGCTTCTTTAATTAAGGCTTAATGGATCCACAAGGCTAGGAAGCTTAAGGGATAATTCAGCAACCTGTAATCTTTGGATCAGAATGCAAATCTAACCTGAACAACCAGTTAGCTCACATCAGTTATTAATGTGGAATAGTACAGATGTACAAAAAATGTCATTGAAAATAGATTAAGAAAAGTTCGCTGTAGTGCCTTAAGACTAAAAATTAATTTCTAGATAAACAAGCATCCTTATGATTATGTATTCCACTTTCTGCACATACCCACAAAAAGCAAAAGCCATCCTTTGTTTTTAATATTTCTCACCCCATAATAATCATCAGTCTCAGATAAGCAAATGATAGGGCTAGTACTGAACTATTCACTGATCCAAATCCAGAAAAAGGTAGTTAAGAAGCTTCAGGTCCTGCCTTGTTTGACTCAAGGTGTCATTTCATATTTGACTCCCAGGTATTTTTGATTAAATTACATGCATTTACCTGAGAGACAAAGTAAGATACCATCCAAAAATTTTTAATTATTACATTCATTTTTGATGAAACACTAATTACTATAGTTGTCTTAGTTTCTCCTGATATTCTGAGCCAGTATATCTGGGAAAGGTGATTGTTTGAGAAGGTCAGAACAAGAAGAGATTTCAAGCTCTTTTTGATACAGCTTCACTAAAAGCTAATGATAATTCACTTAAGAAAAATCTGAGAAAAAAAAAATAATCTGAGAAATTTCTGTTCCTGGTTTTCCAAGAAAAACACACAAACTGTCAAGATAATGTTATTCATTTTGTCAGTGATATTCTTGACAGCCAGCCCTCTGATGGTCATGTTTAAATACATTTCAACTGTAAATGTATTACTAATTCAAGTGACAGTTCACATTTTAAATACTCATTTCAATAGGTAATACCTCTAAAGCCAGGATGAAACGACAGTAACCACAGCATTTATAAATGACAGGCAAAAGACCAGAGGACGATATATCTGGAAATTGTAACAAAATATTTGGAACGGACCTTCAAATGTAAGCATATTCCCTCTCCCTTTTCATTTGAAGTCAGATCTCTGATGAGTTTCTGACACTATATATACATACTTCGGTACTAGAAATGTTTCACGCAGGCACAAAGTGGAATCCATTTTGCAGGAAAAGATGCGTTTGTGAAAAAAAAACAACCCACCCCTACATTCTTCCTATTGATAACTCTATAACATACAACTAGTGGACATGTACACAAATTGCCTCATCAGAATTTCCTACTGTTCAGTTCATATAGAGTGATTACATGTCCCAGCTGTGTAGGGACCAGCGCAGGGTCCAACCTGTGAGACAAGCCTTTCTACTAGTATCTCAAGAACTTTCTTCGAGGAGCTATTTTGGTTTTCAGAAACTGACACTAAATTTCTATTTATATAGAATCATAGAATCATAGAATTGTTGAGGTTGGAAGGGACCTTTAAGATCATCGAGTCCAACCTTTAGCCTACCCTGACAAGAGCCACTTCTAAACCATGTCCCTAAGTGCCCCATCTACCCTTTTTTTAAACACCTCCAGGGATGGTGAATCCACCACCTCCCTGGGCAGCCTATTCCAATGTTTAATAACCCTTTCAGTGAAAAAATGTCTCCTAATATCTAATCTAAACCTCCCCTGACGTAACTTGAACCCGTTTCCCCTCGTCCTATCACTTGTCACCAGGGAGAAGAGGTCAGCCCCCATCTCTCTACAACCTCCTTTCAGGTAGTTGTAGAGGGTGATAAGGTCTCCCCTCAGCCTCCTCTTCTCCAGGCTAAACAACCCCAGCTCCCTCAGTCATTCTTCATAAGGTTTGTCCTCCAGGCCCCTCACCAGCTTTGTAGCCCTTCTCTGGACACACTCCAACACCTCAATGTCCCTCTTGTAGTGAGGGGCCCAAAACTGAACGCAGTACTCGAGGTGGGGCCTCACCAGTGCCAAGTACAGGGGGATGATCACTTCCCTAGTCCGGCTCACCACACTATTCCTGATACAGGCTAGGATGAAGTCACTAATCAAATTCAAGGACCATCAAAGAAGACTGGGAGATAAGGGAGCTAGGTTATTATCAGACTAGATGACTAAAACAAGCTGTGCCTCATGACTCGATACGATGTAGAGGACATGTACCCTGTAAGATGAGCTCTGCTGGGGATACACTGTGTTACTGAGCACATCTTCATTTCTTTATATTTGGTCACCCACCCTAAATTTACTGTAACTAGAGAAGGGTTCTTCTAGATCCATGCCGAGTGTTTATGTGGTCACTAAAAAGAGAAGAAGAAAAGTGATCACATGGCGGTTAGCCAACATAGCCATATAGCAAGTGTATTAAATATCTTGTATATTAAAAAGGTCTGTGGTAAACCTTTAGTAGCATTTCTGATAACTGCTGATGAAGAACTATGTTGAAATTGTCCCAAATTATTCTGCACAATATGTTTGGTCATAAAACAATCAAGGACACAGCTCAGATTGAAAGTCAATAGAAGCAATGCAATACAATGCAAGTGGCTGTTATTTTAGCTGTTGTTCAGAAACACACAGCAATGGCTCACAGATATCTTCAGTAAAACGTACAGAAATTATTGACATTAAGAGCCTGTCTAGCTTGAAATGACAACCCAGACGTTCATGCCCAGCACTTTTGGAGTTTTGAGGAGAGAAAAGTGAATAATTGTCCGCAAAAAATAAATTACTAAGCATTTCTTTGTGAAATACTACTCATTGCCATCACATTAAAAACTCAACATAAAGAAAAAGGCATATTTGGGATGAGGAATAATTGCTTATGTACTGTCTTGAAAAATTAAACTCAACTTATTTATGGTTTTCAAATACTGTCTTAATAAAAAAAACCCAAAACACCTGAACAAAACCCCCAACTCCCTTTGCTTATTTTCATTTTGAGCTTTAAATTGCCATTAGAGTAGTATTCTCACAAGCTAAATTTAGACCCTTATGTTAGGTGCCTAAACTGTCAGGATGATCTCTCTGTCCTCCCAGTATGCTCCACAGTAAGAACAAAGCTTTTTGGAAAGGTTCTTCCAAAAGGCATGTAGACAAGTTTCTGTTCTGAATCATCACTTGGAAATCTTTTGTTATTAATCATACAAGAAGCTGAGCACATCTAGCTTTTAAACTTTATGAAGCTATGCCTGAAATGCAACAGTTTGAGCAGTCCTCTAAAATCTTCACTGGGGTTCAAGCCAAATCTTGTATCACCACCCATTTTATATGCTCATTTGCTTGATAGGGATCAAATAATAAATGTTCACCTGACTTCTCCTTAGCAACTTCCCATAACTTGTTAGTCAAAGCCTTGGCAACAGAGCCTTATAATTTTAATACATATTTATCTTATTCATTTGTTTCCATAGCAGATATTTATTTTTATAAGAAGTATGCAAACCACTGAAACATCTCTCATTGATTTACACTCCGAAAGAATATTCTCCTTCTAATTGGAAAAGGTCACTGTTTTCCTCATTCATTATGTTTTAAATTTGAAATTTAAATTTTTGCATTAGAATATTATTTATTTGCTTCCTTATTGGACAAAAAATATTAATTTATAAGCCCCCCCAACAGAGTCATAAATCAGATGTTATATTATTTAGCTACAGATATTCTCTCTCTCTCTCCATTGATTCACAACAAACTTTTTAAGATCTTCTCCCTCACATCTTTTATATAATGTCTTTGCTCTTTCTTACAGGCCTAAAAGAACTTTCTTGACTTTTGCTCAATATCTGCACTTGTTCCTGTTTGCATTGATCAAAATATTTTCTGAATCCTGCTATTTTTTTTTCTTGGTTTTGTCTTCACCTGTGTTATTGACAAATAAGCAGTCATACAGCTATCAAACACAGGTTTTCTTCACCTCCTCATGACTCAGACTTTCATTTTAAAATGTTTTTAGTTTGTATCAAGATTATTCCTTGGAAAGGTTTGAGGATTGCCCTGTTGTCGTTTTATAACTGCATTATCATTGATATTCTACACCTTCACCATCTTCTCCATTTGGTTTGTGGTAAATGAGCCAAACTTCTGTTTTTTGTTTTTTTTTTTTCATCCTAAAAAAGGATAGTTAACTTGTACATTTCGTATCATTTGACAACCAGCTCTTTATCGCTAACACCAACCCTCTCCCTTTCAGGAATTTCTCCCAGAATCTTCCTCAAGAACTTCCCTCTAACATCCTTTTCCAGGATCAGTGTCCGTGCCCTTTTCTTCTATTCCACCCCTCCTTTTTTCCCTGAGCTGATAAATTTATCACAACTTGTCTGCCCTGCAGGAGAAAGAGAGCCCCTGACAATAGAACTGGCCTGCGTATTCCAAGCGAGTATTTCCACTGATGAAGAAATGATGAGTTCAGAGAGTCTGTAGCTGACTAATATATTTGTCCATCGTATTAAGCATAAGAGCTATGTCTAAGAAAACACGTTACTCAGACTTACTCTTTCCACCATCTCCAAATACACCTAGGTCATAAGGATAGAAATTCAGATGTGAGATCCACCTCCCAACAATGTACTGGCCTAAAAGCCTTTGGTTTTATTTAGGATTTCACTGCTCTGAGACAAACCTATTGAACAGGTAGTTTGAAAATAACTGGGCAACTGAGAAGCCTCCAAGAATTATGAGGTAGATTCACATGAGTTACTCATCCCAAGTCTACCCCCACCAGAGCAGTTTCTCTGAGTATCTAAAAGGGTACTGACGAAATAGAATGAAATTAAATGATTCATAAAGGTATCAGACTGAAGAGATTAGACCCTAATAGATCATCTGGATCACACATTGGCCTTACTTCTACTGTTACTCAAATTCGTAACTTTAAAGGTGAATGCATACTAGTCTTCATACACAGTGTTAAGTGGCCAGACTCCTTCCCAGAGTGCAAAACTCAATCACATACTACATGGTAATGACCAATATTTCCACGAAAAATAAGGCATTAATATTCTCTGAAATACACCTGCCATCCCCCAAACTTATTAGAATTAGTTCATATAAACGGTGTTTGATACCAATTGCTCTCAGGTTAAATAAAGCCTAGACTCTTCAGTAACGCCTATGTGAAATACAAACTAGACTGAAAAATGGAACTAGATGTCATCTTACTGAGCATTTAAGGGCTGAAAAAGATATTCTGTATGAATAATAAGATTATGTATTCCAAAAACGCATAAAACATTCAATGGCTTATAGAATGAAAAGCCTTTTCTGAACCTTTTATTTGGATATATGGAAAAGTGATAAAATATGTCCAAATATAAACACGTGTTATGGTAGGTGTAGTCAAATTTTATGAAATTGATTCACATATACTTTCCTCCTAATCAAGCTTTCTCTATAGCTGCTTTGAATTAATAATTTAGGTATGTAAAACATTTTACAGAGATGATCTACCCAGTGTACAGCACGCAGAGGTTTTGCAGTACCTATTTTTGTAGTCTCTGTACATTAAAATGCTTTGAGGTTAAATACATTTGTTTATTCCTCAGAGAGATTCTATTATGTGGTATATAGGGAATAAGTCACAGGTTATTAACAGAATGTTGGTACTCGGAGACAACAAAAAAATGCCCTTTACTGTACCCAACTCACTAATAATTAGGAACTGTAAACATTTAACAAAACTAACATGCAGTTAAAATTGGCTTCAGCTGAAAAGTGGAAAACACCCAGCAAATTTAGAAACTACAAATTATATATTTCACTATTGTTTTATGCAATACTACTTCAGTATTAAGCAACCTCCTCACAGCAAAATAAAAAATTTGGTCAGAAACCCTGGAAACAGTACTAAAGCCCTTTATTATGGTTTCACACACACAAAATTCTGAAGCCAAGAAATCAAAATGACTGAATTGCTTTAGAAGTGCTGCACTGATCCTTCAGAGAGGGTTAAACAAATGTTTTGGTTGCCTTTTACATGCCATAGATCCAAGATTACGGAAGACTGGTGAGAAAGTCTAGAGAAGTGTATGATGAGTGGAACTGAGAAATTCCTTAAATTTTCTGACAAAAAAATTCCCCCTCCCAAGTGTGCACTTGCATAATGCTTTTTGCTTAACCATCTGGACAGGCTCAGTGCGTCATGGTTGTTTAGCAACTTACTGCTTTCATGGTAGCTTTGAATATATTATACCAGTATCCTATTCTCAGCCTCAAATTGTTTGGGAGGATTCTATAACTGCATAAAAACTCCTTGCATAAGTCCCATTTACTCAGGATTTCCAATAGAGATCAGGTTTTCCAGCAGGCTAAGTTGTTTACACTAAATACTGGGGTACAATTCCCCAGATTAATTATCTAGTTTACAGAGATACTCCCGAAACAGCTTGGGGTGCAGCAAGCTGTACTACAGAGGCAGGAACAAGCAGAATGAGAAAATAAATTCCTTAGTTTCTTTCTTCTCTGAAGCCAGTATCCATTAAAATAATGCTCTTAGTTTGAAATAAGCCATGAACGTATATGCAAGAGAGGTATTATAAGTAATCAGAAATGGCAAGCTATGCTTCTATATGCACGGTCAAAGTCAGGTCCACAAAATTTCATCGCAAACAACTTCAATGAGACAGTTTCTCTGAACTCCAGGCCAGATAGTTATGCTACAAACATATTTTACAGATGGAGAACCACACTGTTTTTTTATAACAATAACTCAATTTCCTTCAGGAGCCAGAAGTTCTAAATAAATCTTTGGTCTAAATGAAAGCATACTCAAATCACCCTTCAACTTTTCACCTTAAAAACCAACAGCGCAGGAGGCTGAAAGCTGCTCCTAGATTTTTATAAATTTGCAAATCAAAGAGCACCTGTTTGTAAAGTGCTGCTTTGCTCAGCTACTTAAATAATGTAATCAATACAAAATGACAAGCTAGTATTCCCAAATTTGCTGCACAGTAAGCAGACACTTGTCTTGCCAATGTTTGTAATAAGTAATCCTTGTAATTATAGCAAAGACAAATGGAGTTAATATTAACTTTTACTCAAGCATAAATATCACATCCATATGACATCAGAAGTTATCTAGGAGTTAGAAGGTTTTAATAAGGGCAATGTAAATCAGTTAAATCCTACTGTTACTAGTGTTTTAGTTTTGCTAATGAACAATCAAAAGTTATGGAATTTAAAGATCAGTGCAAACAAAATATTTCCAAACTTTTGGAAATACCTGAGACCAGAATTTAATCTTTCTTCTCCTTTCAGCTACGTACATTGTATTCAAAGCCATTACCTATCCAGATGCGTGAAATATACTATTGAGACACTCCTTTAATGACAACTTGGACCATAACAGACATTTCTTTCTGACAAAACTAAAGTTGCAGTTCGAGCTGCCATGGCTTTCCAAAGAAATGACTCCATGTCAACATTCCCCAAAGGGGCGTTTCATAATGGCCTTCATTTATACATTATCTGTGACAAAAACACTGTTTCTGGAATAAGAAGCATTTTTTGCCCTCGGTTTTCTTTCAGTTGAAATACTTACACTATTCGAAATTACTAAAGTATCATCTACAGCAATTTCACTGTTATTGCACAAATTGTAAATTATGCTTTCTGAATTATGGATGGAATTTTTAAAAGGCTTCCATTTTTATAGTCTTTTGAAAGGACAATGAAATCTATAAAAAACCAAGATTACAATTTCAGCATTTAAAATCTACACAAAGTAATTCAAACAAATGTTATGACATTTAAGATAATGAAACCCTTCATTTATGCCAATGTGTCCTACTTCACATATAAGGAGTCAGAACAGATGTCCAAATACTGTAATGCCAGAAGAAAGTTAGGGCATATCTTGATTAATACTCTCAGAGCAGTCCATGGTGTCTCTTTAAAACTGGCATGCGTTACTTCAAAACATCTATTCAAAATCCATTCTAGGAAACACAGCTAGACAAAGTGTTCCCAAGACAAAAGGAAAACAATAAAGCTCTGTATAACCCTTTTAGCAATGTAAGCTGCATATTATCGACAGACCATTCATTGCAATCAACAAATGATTAATTGCAAATTTGTTGCTAAATTGACCACGAAAAAGACAAGCTTCAGGGTACTGTTAAAGAGGAAAAACTTATGTTAAAAATGATTGGAGACTTTTTGTAGTGAATTAATTCTAATCGATACCCTTGTTGACTACACAGTGGAATAATGACTTCCTTAAATAGTGTATATACCCATTATTGTAGACATTCAAATTAATATTTAACCTAATGTCTTGCTTTTTTTTTTTTCCTTTTGGAACAGCATTTTTCTAATTTCACCTTTAAGAACTACAGTCTACTCTCAACTGCAACATAAACCAGATTTTTGTAATGTCTAATATCAATCATCTTGGAAGACATAATATACAAGTAGCAAAAACACCTAATACAAAAGTAATGATGTTTATGTAGACTATTTACACAAAAGTTTTTTTTTTTAATTACTCTTAGCATGGATGAAATATTAGATGCCTTTAAACATATCTACCTTACAAATTCTGACAACTATGCAATCATTCAGTTTAGCGCAAATTTGTGATTTCATATTTTCCTGGCTGTGCCATTTTCCTACTATTGAAGATGCAGTCATGTAACTAAAAGTTAACTTTTTAGACATAGAACATTTAATCTCTGTGAGGGTCAATGTACTACTGCAAAATAGACAGGGTTTGTTAGCGGTTTTGGGTTGGGGTTTTTTTTTTTTTGGCATGCCAATGTTACCTTGAAAACCACTTTGCTTCTTGCATTTGACCAAGAGTCTGGTTCTTAAACTTTTGTTCAAGAAAAAAAATTCTATTACTTTACAAACATGCTAAAGAAATCATTTAATAATTTAAATATATTTGCAACTAAGGCACTACTTACAGTTTTGACTATGAATGGACTGATGGATATTTTTAAAAGTCTCTCATTAATGAAAGCTTTTTAGAAAGCAAATTTCTTATGAATGTGGTGTAGGCTGAACTGCAGAGCTGAACTATTTTTATTCTTTTATATTTTTTCATTGTAATGTTACAGAAACATTTCGTTAAGAGAATCTATTGGATAGCTTATACTATGGCTTGTGGGTTGGTTTTGTGTGTGTGTGTGTGTGTGTGTGTGAAAATAATTTTTTCCAGGCACTAGAAATCTTTTTCTTCTACTTCACAACTACTCTTGCAATGTATATTAAAATATATTTTTATATATATATATATATATACACACACCCCCCAAAGAAACAAACTTGAAAAGATTCAAGTGTCTCTGACAAATTTATCTAAAAAGCACAAACAGACAAGCTAAGGACATAGCTCAGAGCTGAAAGTCAAGCTGTTGGCAAATTGATACCAGTTTTAAATGTTAAGATTCCGGCTGTAAAGATCCCTGAAATATTGTTTTCTTTAAGGAACTTAGATTATATAAATAATTCACTACATCTAGTGGGTTCAGATTCTTAGCCTGAATAGAACCCAAACCCCAGAACTATACCCAAAGCTCTATATAACCATGGACTTCAAAAATTGACTCAAAATCCAGTATGCTTTATGAGTCATATCTGGCCACACCACTATGTCCTCTTCACTGGAGCCTTCAGCAAAGTTCTATCACTCACTCAGTATCCAGAGACCTGCAGGAGATACTTATGCTCATTCTTTAAAAGACAGAGCTTGTAAAATAACTCGATCTAGTCCAGCTTCTTGTTTCCCATTGGGGTTAAAAGTGTATTCTTGAGGCAAAATTTAGAAAGGCAAGCATGAAGTGACACTTTCTCAGAATACTCTCTCAGCCTCCAAATTTTTTTTGGCTCAGAAACTGGTATGACAGAAACATCCTGAATTTCTACAAAAGCAAATGGAAAGACTTGCATCTGGGGTGGAGTAATGCAACAATACAAGCTGGTGCTGATTATCTGGGAAGGAGATCTGCAGAAAAGCATATGGGGCCCTTGTGGTCAATAAGTTGAACAAGAGTCACCAGTGAGCCCTTGCAGCAAAGGCGGCCAACAGCACCCTGGGCTCTACCAGCAGAAGTGTATCCCCCAAGTGCAGGGGAGTGACCCTTCCTCTCTGCTCATGACTTGTGAAAGCACATTTGCAGTACTGTTCAGTTTTGGGGTCTCCATAACTAGAAAGACATGAACATACTAGAACACATCCAGCAGAGGGCCATCAAGCTGCTCAGGGACTGCAGCAGACGCCCCTTGAGTAGAGGCTGAAGCAATTTGTTCAGCGTCAAAGCAAGCTTCTAACGGGAGACTTTGTTGCTGTCTACAGCTACCTGACCAAAGGACGCAAAAAAGACAGCCAGACTCTTGTCAGAAGTGCACAGTGATAGGATGAAAGACAAGACATAAGTCAAACCCTTCCCAGACAGCTTGTAGAATCTCCATTCTTGGAGGTGTTCAAGAATTCAATTAGAAGTCCCTGAGGAAAATGATCTGATTAGACTTGCTTCAAGTAGGAGATTCATCTAGACGATCTCCGGAGGATCCTTCTAATCTGAATTATTCTCCAAGAGTCAGAGGCCTCTGTTGAATAGTCCTTATTGAATGTCTCCTCCTTGAATTTCATTGTGTCTTGAGCTCAAGCACTGCAAGCATCTTTGGAAGAGTTCTGCAGTTTAATTATATGCTGTATAGAGAAATGTTTCCTTTTGTTTGCCTTGAAGTTGGAACCTAATAGCTTCATTTAATGCCTTTCGGTTTTTATACTAGAAGAAACAGTAAACATAAATTCACCACCCACCCTCTCCTTCTCACTCATAATTATATAGACCTGGTAATCTTTGCTGTGTTTTCTAAGAATTTTAGCCTATGTAACTATTCTCCTTCTGGAAGCTATTCCATGTCTTTGATCATTCTTCTTGCCTTTCATTAAATCTTCTTCCTTTTTGATAGCAACATTTGTGAAATGAGAGGACCAAAACTGTACACGCTAGTTCAACAGGTAGACATACCTCAGGCATAATAGTAATCTCTATTTTTTTTTCTTTATTACTTTCCTAATAAGAGAATAGTGCTGCTGCCGCAACTTTTTATACAATAAGCTAGAGTCTGAAATAGTCACCAAGAAAGAGTTTCAGGAACACGCTCAGATATTTATGGTTGAAACCCCCCTTTTCATTGTCTAAACGGAGCATATAATCAGCAGGCTAAATTGTTTCCTTTATTTTTACAGGGAAAGTCATGCTCTTATGAAGAATGGATAAAAGATTTGTTCAGAAGGAGCACAGGAGAAAAGATGAGAGCAAGAAAGCAGACATGACTGTAAACGTATATGGTGCAGGTGCATGCAAGGAACAGAGCAGACTAATATAGTGGATTAATGATGAAGTAATTAATTCAGAAAGTCCTTCCTGTGTTCTGGTCCATTTTACGTAGACTACTTTTATAGTACATGAAAAAATAATTTAAAGTTTCAATAGTATTTCTTGACTAACAAGATGAGTCTACTCATTATGGTTCTGCAGGGATATTTTTCCTAAATTTCAAGTCCATAATTATATCCTCTTAATTTGCTTGAATGTAATAGACTTAATAAAAGTTTACTTTAGACACAACCTTATGAAGACAGTTCCTGGGACCATTTGAATAAAACAGAACAGAACACAAACGGTTCAGTTGGAAGTGACCTACAACAATCATCTAGTCCAACTGCCTGACCACTTTAGGATTGACCAAAAGTTAAAGCATATTATTATGGGCACTGTCCAAATGCCCACTTAAATGCTGACAGGCATGGGGCATCGATGACCTCTCTAGGAAGCCTGTTCCAGTGGTTCCAGCCTGTTCCACCATCTTGGTAAAAAAAATAGTTCCTAATGTCCAGTCTAACCCTGCCCTGATGCAGCTTTGAACCGTTCCTGCATGTCCTGTCCCTGGATACCAGGGAGAAGTGATTGGGACCTTCTCCACTTTCCCTCCTCAGGAAGCTGTAGAGAGCAATGAGCTCACTCCTCAGTTTTTCCTCCAAACTAGACAAACCCAGTGTCCTTAGCTGCTCTTCACAGGACATGCTTTTAAGTCATTTCACCAGCTTTCTTGCCCTTCTCTGGATGCCCTTCTGAAGTACCTTAACTTCCTTCCTAAATTGTGGGGCCCAGAACTGCACACAATACTCAAGGTGAGTCCACACCAAGGCTAAAAACAGGTTTGCAGTTTCCTGGGTCTTCCTTCATGCCCTTCTTGCAAATTGGAATTTGCTTCCCTTGTTTTTTGGGAGGTTTGATATGTTTGTTTGTTTTTTAAGCAGAAGATTATCATGTGCTATATGTACAAACCAGTGCTAAGGCCTCTGTATTCACCACTCTCACTCCGTACCATCCAACACTAAAAATACCCATGACCATAGGAAGAAATGTTCCTCAGGGATATTGTGTCTAGCAGTTAAATACTATTTGTTACAAAAGTTATGGGATGCTGTCTTTCACAAACCTGTATTGTCAAAGAGCAGCAGTTCTTTTCCCTGCAAACAATAAGAGAAACTAATAATATGTTCTCAAAACATGAATACAAAACACAACAAAATGTTTTTTTCTTAACTAAGAAATGAGGAATTATAGGATTGTGCTGTGTTTGTAACCAAAAATGCACATGTTCTGTCTAGTTTTCATTAAATAAAGAGATAGAAACAGCTATAACATGGCATAAAAAATAAAACATCCATATGACAAAGTAGCCTCCATTTGGTATAATAATGATTTCAAATTTAGCCTTTAAACTATATCTTCATAAAGAATCTTTTTTGTAGTTTGTTTTTGTTTTGTTTTTTTTATTTTATTTTTTTTAATACGAGTCCTTTGTAATTCTGATACGTAAACCAAAAAACTGACATGCTATGTGAATTGAGTAGCCTCTTTGGATTCCAGCTGGCTTGGCTGTATGCCTTTCTAATGGTAATGAAGTCACACAGCTGCTAGGACAATCAGCTGGAGTTCAGATCATCACTAGCTAAATGGATATCCACTGACTGGCTTCTTATCAGGACTCATTAAAGTTCAGTGTTAACAAACTGTAGGGTTACGTAGGTTTACATGGTTACAGCAAAGTGCCCTTTAAAAATGAACTTGTTGGAGCTGAAAAAAATCTCTCTCTCTTTTCTGCCTATAAATGTTACTTTGTGCTGGTCAACTCAAGAAACGTCCAATCCTACTCCCAGTGAAATGAAAGGAAAATTCCCATTCATTTGCATGGAAGTAAAACAAATCAGTTCCCAATGTTTCAGGGATTTTTGAAGAATACTGCTATTCAGATTACTTCAGAATGCCTCAGCTAAAGGGTCACTAAGTATTCAGCTATGTCCAATTTTCAGCTTAGAATGCAGTGCACACCAAACCTGGGAGATTTTACCAGCTTTTATTTTGCCCATCAAATTGCTAGTATGTTTATGCCACATAAAAGTTTCACCATTTCCCAAGAGAACTATTTTCTATTATGAAAATACAAGTAGATGTAAAATACTTTTCTTTAGCCTAACAGTGCTACACAAGCGATTTCAGTATTAACTGTCTTCCCTATAGATAAATGGAAAAGTGCAATTGTATGTCAATTTTTATAAAAATCATTATTGGTACCTTTTTCACCATTATAGTTTTTATAATCTGTTTTTACTGAACAAAATTTGAATTATTAAACCTTATTAGAACATGGAACATGCAAAGGTGCTTGCTTGAGACACTAAAATGGGATAAAAGGTTGTATCATCTTAGTGCGAATGTAGAGAGACAGGCCTTCTAAAAAATTCTCCACATTCTTCAAAACCAATAGCATTTAGACAAAATTTCAGCTGTTATGAGTAATGGAACAAAAATGGTTTCAACATGGGAACAAGCATCAACTGCTCTACTAGTGAAAATTTCAGTGAGAAATAACAGTGATCAAAAAACTGAGCCTCTTCTAAATTAATGAGAAACTTTTTTACAGATATTCAGTAGGTCGGGATTTTGGTCATCAGCTTTATGAGTCACCTCACAACATAGGTGCTGCACAATATCAAATTTATAACGGACTTAAAAGGACCTTATAGTCCTTCTATATAAGGATTTTATCTTATCTTTATCATGATTTATGCAAACAAGAAACAATACACCCAAATAGCAACCAATTAGATCCTGTGCTCTGAACAGTTCTCACTTTTGATCCCTTTTCTTTTTAAGACTTACCCATCTCTTTCCCATTGGGTTTCCTCTAAGAATCAAAAGCTAGTCAGTATTACTTATCCGAAACTCAGATGAAGGGCTTTGGCAACACCTCCAGATTATAATCAGCAAAATATCATACCTCCCACTAACCAATATATGGAAACTCACCCACGTAAATGATATCATCCTTATTCAACTAAGCATGCTCAAACTGAGCAGTGACATTCATGCACAGGGAGAAGTCCATAGAAGGAAAATAACAATACTCCTACAGTTAATTACACTCAAAGAGAAATGGCCAAATAATTCCTTTACACTTGCATGTACTCTGAATTCTACATTGTAGCTCTTGCTAGTAACAAAAATATTATTTTAGTTGTGATTTTAAAATTATTTTAGTGGCTATGAAAACTGGCAAGATGACAGCATTTTCTACATAAAGTCCTATATTTATCCACTGAGCTCAGGTTTCCTTGCCAATATCCTTTGGCTTTTACCTACAGGAGCTACTTCTGCTGGCAAGCAATAAGTTCACTTCCATGGTTCACAGTTGAGGCTGTCAACAAATGTGCCAACTGTATGACATGGATATCTATTCAATAGAGAAGACTCAGCAGAATTATTCTATAGGTTGTATAAATGTCACCTGGTGATAACTTTTGGTTACTGTATACCTCAGCTGAATTTAAGTAACTGATCTAGAAAGGAAACATTCTGTAATCCATTACTTCTCTCAGAAACTTATCCCAGAAACCAATCAACCAACCACATTGTAGCAACTGTCAGTTGACCTGATTTTTTCCACTAGCAAGCACACAATTTACTATTAATTTACCACTCCAACTCAAAACCTGCTCATATCAGTGCAAGTATTCCTATTAACTTCTATGAGCTTGTGATTAGCTTTTACCAACTTAAAAGTAACAAGTATTTTTCAGATGGAAAGTAAGTAGAAATAGTTTCAACTCAAATGACGCGTACTTCGTTTTCCCCCTCTTTGGATTTATAAAAGGTAGCTTCAGTAGCAAAAAAGAGTTAGGATAGGATGAGCACACGATCTTTTTCTATTTCCAATCACTGCAGTATACAGGTATGTCCACAGGATATAACAAAGTGTTAAAGTGGTGTCCAAAAGAGAGAGACTTCATACAAAACAGGAGCCACTTGCAGTGTTTTGCAGTGTAACCATCTAGAGCAATTGCTTTTGGCACAGGTCTAACCAATTTGTGAGCAGGCAAAATGCCATCTGAACAGATGGCATGAGGTACACAGCCAAATAGCCATGTATGTGCATGGGCTGTGGGTAGTAATGGCATGATTCCCAGCCATGAAGGTCTAAACAGTTGTCCATCCTGATCTTACAAGCTCATGTTTATAGAGAATTGTCATCAATAATCTAGCTTTGTACTAAATTATCTTTCAAATAAAAATGTTCCTGAAGCTGAAAATGGCAGATAGTGGAGTTTCGAGAGAACTCCTCTGTTCATTTCTTTATTACTTCATTTAACAACTGGGGGAAAAAAAAAAAAAAAAAAAAAAAAAAGAAAAATTTAAAGCTATGAAAATGGGCCCCAGTTTCCCAGACCTATTCTACTTGTTGCTTGCTGCTGTGGTAATACTGTGCAGCCAAAGATCTTGATCTGAAGAGCAGAGAATTAGCCTTTGGGTAAGGGAATGCCTGTGCTGCAAAACTGCACGTTGACTGTGTCAACATCCCCCTCTTTCTTCTTGTTCACAGATTATACAACTGTTCCCACGGAACAGAAAAACAAAATGTTCTTCTACTCTTGAGATTCACAGGAATTATTCAAAGCATTATGAACACACCTATGGCTCGGTACAATCAACTGTACCTGGAGCTTTATAAACCTTATCTGTCTCCATAATCATGGAACAACAAAACAGCTCTAATGCAACTTTGCCTGGCACCTTTACAAACAGTGTGTCTCAGCTACATCTGAAGATCCAAAACAATGATTTTGCCTAGGCAAAATTTTATTTAAATTCATCAGTACTGTAGCACAGCCAATAATTATTAACCAGCTATTTTTTCAACAGAATGAATTGCTTTTCTGCTTACAAACTCCCCAAGACAGATTAAAATATCTTTGTGCTCATTAGTTATTTGAAATTATTTTCCATGTCATTTCAGTGATAGGATCTTATCCTTAAATCCCCACAGATTTTCATTATGTATGTTTAGCAGTT
This sequence comes from Chroicocephalus ridibundus, assembly GCF_963924245.1. Taxonomy (NCBI): domain Eukaryota; kingdom Metazoa; phylum Chordata; class Aves; order Charadriiformes; family Laridae; genus Chroicocephalus; species Chroicocephalus ridibundus. The sequence continues at coordinate 31,872,736 of NC_086285.1, forward strand.
CGAGCTGAGTTGGTTTGTTGACTGTACACAAAGGTCACAATGACAATGTTTTTGTCCTGTTTGGATGAACAGAAATTCTTAAAATCAGGATTTTGATACAAACTTTTGTAATTTCAAGTTCCAAATGAAATCTTGCAAATAACTGTATTTTGTTATTCTTAAAAATGCTCCCTGCTAGTAAATGTACATTCAGGCAACACAACTATTACTTTGCTATTTAACTTATCGTTTTTATCTTCCTGAATGTTGGGACAAAACCCCACAAAAGAAAAGACAGACGTTCTGTAAACAGAATTGACTATCTGAAAAAAAAATAAATAAAAAATGCACACTTATTTTTCCAAACCAATCTTCCGATGCTTATTGAACTTTATTTTCAAGCAACAATATTGGATTCTATATCTGTATCCATCCAATGGTACAAGATCATTTTGCTGACACAATTTGCTTATTGCAACAAGTAATAGTATAACTTTTTAGGGAAAATGTTCCCAGCTGCAACTTATTTAGTTTTACTAAATGATCCATCCTTACAAATTCACCAGTGTAGATAAGTTGACTCTGTGCAGATAACTTGGGCTGATTCAATAGTGTACCTACCAATATTCAATACAATGCACAAAAGACCATCAACTATAGCCTCTCAAGACATTTCTTGATGGATGCCTTTTGCATATGCCAAACAATCTGGCAAACCAGAAGACAAATTTGGTGCCCTTGAAACAAGAGCAACAACAACAAGCCTACTACTGATTTCAACAGGATCAGAAAATGGCCTGTAAATATATTAGAGACTCCAGATTATAAAGACTGATATAAGGAATACGAGGATATAAGGATATGATACAAGGAATCAAAAAGAATTGTAAGAATATTTGTGGAAGAAAAACTGTGTGATTATAAGTTACCTTTAGCAGTTGTCTATTGTTTGACTTGTGCAAGGAACTGACTGGAAGACAGCAGTTTGCTTGAAATTGAAAATTCAGGAAAAAAAAGCAGTGTAATCCCAAACAAAGCTGTAATTGTCCAGAACCTGCTAAATTAGCTCTTTGTTTTTGCAGTATTTCTTGAACTTATTGGACATTTTAACCTTATGGAGAGAACCTGTCTATTCTTAAAAGGATTTAACAATACAACTGTATGTAAAACAGGCTAGCAGAGATGAAGCTTATTTGACCAAAAAATATTTTTACCCACAGAGCTAAAAGTTTCCAGTAGTTTTCAGTAAACCATATAAATACAGTTGGTTAAACCTTTTCTTCCCACTACACCTTGAAAAACAAGTTTGGCTTACTAAGTGGCACCAGAAACATAGATGACTGCCTGGATTGTTAAACTGATCAGGCACACAAAAGAGAACCAATTACATATAAATGGAGATGACAGGGATGTTGCATGTTGAGCAGAGGGATAAATATTTGGTGATGGCATCCATCCCTCCACTATAATACTTATAGCTGTGAAAGTAAAAGCCTTTTAAATTTCCTGTTTGTACAGGGCAGCTGTAACAACAGCAGATTGTGTAGTATGGTTCAGGAATCCAAAAGAAGGCACATACCTCCTAAATTTGCATTATTTAGTCCTGGAAGCCATCATAGACTTGACATTATAAGATAAAACTGCATTCATGAATGACACCTATCTTTTCAGACTCACCAAGGAAGACATGCAAACAGCAGCACCAATTGAAATGGTAAAGAGAAAAACTCAGAATGAGGACCCACAAGAAACCTCCACATGACAGCAACTTCTAGCTGAAGAAAAGACCAAAAGTTTAAGACAAAAAGCTAGGACTATTCAAAAAACCACAGACATTTTGGAGACCAGGTGTTGAAGAATGCGAATTATGAAGATGTCAAGAAAGAACTGAAATAGTGATTGCTGCATGAAAGCTGGCAAAAACTAGAACCTTGAAGACATTAAGATAAAAATCAAAAGCACTCTTTATGTGAAAATATTATGCCAATGATGTATTCAACCAACCAGATAAAAAATGGTATAGACAAATGAACTTTAGGAAACTGTTTTTTCAAGCAGCAGAACTGATGAAAACTGGTTTCCTACTGATGTACGTCTGTTACATTTACATACCTGTCTGTTATGTTTATATACCTCTAGCTCCCAAGACAACCTGCTGGCCAAGAAACTGTACCTCTTGGAGCTATTTCAAAACTAAACGTAAGATAGTTAATGTACTATTGCTATGAATTAGATTGACAGCTGAATTCTGTCTGCTTTTCTTTCAAAGGCAGCCTCTCTCCTACACTAGCTACTGATTTTCACAAATTACGGAGATCTTCACATCTCTTTAACTTTGCTGGAATCAACCTGATGCTCACACCGATATACGATACAGCCACGTACATTTTATTTCATTAGGGAACACATTTAAAATCAATGAAGCTGCAAAGATGGCTGAGGAAAGAAAACAGGGAAGGAGTGAAGGAGTTGCATTCCGGAGGAGTATCTCTTGAGCTTATCCAAAGGTAGAGAATGATGTTAAGCACTATTCCTTTTCCGGTGGTGAATCTAAATGTGGGAAAAACAATAAGGAATTGGAACTGATAACCCAGGAAAAAATCCAAATACTATGTGTCTTCCTATAATAATAGGGAACCTATGTAACCCTCATGTTTCAGTATGGCATTTGACAAAACCACATTCCTACCAACTCTTAAAACTAAAGCAGCAGCTTCTACCAGAAATAGATGTTAAATTTCTATGCTGAAATCGAAGATGCGCTCACAGTGAAGGGCAGGGTGTTTTATGGTCATTTAGCACCTTCTGGGAGTTAGAACGTACCAGTGTGTCTTTGTGACCTTGCTCAAGTCACTTAAAGGGAAACTGTCAACTAAAAAAAAGTAATTCATACACTTCTGCCTCAAAATGACTTAGCTCCTGTTATTACAGTTCATCTGGTATTACTATGCATAAATCTACTACCATTAAGACATATATGAAAAATAATGTTCTCCATTTTCCATTTTGCTAATATAGTGAACTTCAGAAGTCTTTCCCTGTATTTTAGTATTTACATGTGTAATTTCTGTTCTTGGGTATGAGTGTGTTAAGACAGCAATGGAGGATAGTAAAATGAATAAATACCTAAAAAAATGAAAACCATTTATCTTACACAATCCTTAAGAATTACTGTGGGAGATTTAAGTAGAGGTGTAATGATTGAGACCACATTAACAGCAGTGTTTCAAATTGCCCAGATTTGGATTTAACTGCACACTTTTTCTATTCTGAATCTAACTTTATCCATTCGTAACAAGAGGACAATTACATACTTACCTCACAGACGTACAATAAAGCTTAACGTTAAATGATTTAGCATCACGGAGGGAAAGGTAGGGGAAAAAATACTACTCTGTTACAATCCCTACATACAGACAGTAAGGTTTATGTAGTTTGAAGAGCGGGATGTTGTCTCAGCTCTATGGCATAGTGACTTATTTTACTTAGGTCAACTGGGCAATTTTACAATATCTACTAGTTTCATTCACACCGAGAAAGCACTGTATCAACTCCCATTCACCAATGGAAAACATGGCAGTATATTGCAACCTCAATTCTCAAGGGACTGGAAAAAACAATAAAAAAATACAGGATCCCTTGCAGGACTGCAAGTCATCACATTTCTAGGGACCTTGGCCAATACTGGGCAAAATGCATTTGCAAGATGGATCCAAATCGGACTCTACTGTTTGAATCAACCTACAATATAATTAGAGAAGTCCTCCACAACACAGACAAAGCGTAACTTTTTTTTTTTTTTTTATATACCCCACTGACACTTCTTGGACTCCCCTTGGAACCACATGTACAAAACATGGCAATAAAAGGGTTATTCAAGTATCTTAAGCATCTGCTTTTGTGATTAGTATTTGATAGGAGATGAGTGCTTCGCTTGCAAGGCACAAAATGACATGGATTATAACAGGTACTGTTAATGACAGTATATTAATGTTTAATAATGCAGAGTGATTAAGACTGGGTCTGTACTTTATTATTCTATCTTCTACATATGTCAGAATGGCTTGAATACCTTTTGGCATTATATTTAATTAAAAGTAAAAGTTAATTTTTCTCATTCATATCAGGTATAAGAGTTATTACTTATGATTACACTAGATTTCCTACAATGACTTTCTTTGTTTAATTGATTGCTTACAGTCAGAATTAATATAATTTTATTTTGAGTTCTTTGATTTTTCTGCAAAAATGTACAAAAGTTTCAGGAAAATTACTCTAATATCATACTAATTGATTGAACACTGTTTAATATAAATAAAGGAGGGTTTTCTCCCCAACAGAGTTGCTCAGACAAAGAACTGGATTTGCAAAAATGCCCAAGTGATTTAAGACTATATCACTCACACATTTTCCAATGGACGGATGTGGGCCTTCTGAAATGACTTTAAGACCTTTCGTCCTACAAACCTTGCTTTCAGCTTCTTTGAAAAATCTCAGCAGATGCAATTTATTCCCTTAATAAAAAAAAAACAAAACACAAAAAAACCCAAGCAAAAAACCTCCTGAAAGTAAATATTTTGTCCATGAATTTCATACCCAACCAAACTGACAGTACCAAAGCTGTAAAAGGGACTTTCTTAATACGTTTTAGATCAATTCACAGAATCTCCCGCTAATCCCACCCTAAAAGGAATCTGTCATGTTCTTACAATAATAGTCTTGCTAAATATACAAAATATGAGCAGAGAGGAGAAAAAACAATTTGACTTCAAGTCAGTCTGAACTTAGAAAGACTGAGACAGACTAGTATATGAGCTTTCTGTATCTTCATAACTAGCATGGCAGTTTCCAAAAAGAGTACAATTGGATACATAACCTTAAATAGCAAGTTTTTCTGCAGAATGATAACAACAAATAAAAATAAGAAAGTTTTTCTAGACCATCATCTAATGTTACCTGTGTTTCTTCAAATAAATTCACTACAGAACATGATTTCCAGAAGATTTAGGTATTTTTAAATTCTTTTTCTCAGGCCCTGGCTTCTGTAAAATGGGAATACTACTTTCTTATATCAAAACAGGCTGTGAAATTCTCTTCATTTGCAACCATTTCTACTGCAAAGAGAGTCATATAAAAGTCTATAAATAAACAGCACTGTAAATCCCATTTATTTAGTGAATACTTGCCCACACTAGATTGCAACTCTGCTTCAAAAAATATGTTTGGAAGCTCAAGGGATAAAAGCCCATATGTTTATCTCCTGTATAAGAATGTGCAGAGAGGAATAAATTAGTTTAAGACATTCAAAATGGTACAAGGACTGATTTAGCTGATGTATAGTCTCCTGGTTTATGTAGCTGAAGGTGATACAACATGGGTAGATTCAGGTAAGGGAAAAACAAGCTATGAATCTTGCCAGGTATGGGCAAAATTTTCATCTGATGTGTATCTGTGATTTATCTCCTGCCAGCTTTGAGGCTTAAGCAAGATGCCTTTCTTAGGTGTTGTGACATCCTATGTCTGTGCTTTCATAACTTTTTTTTTAAAAGGTATGGTACTCTCTGCTCCCATCCACTCACTTGTTCCTGCTGTCTCCTCAAGCTCTCCCCCTGCACCCAGATTCCTCAGAGCGATGAGGTGGACAAGGTAGACAATTCTGCATTTAGGAACACCACTCAGGAAGAGAGGAGTGAAAAATCCCAGAGAATGAACAACAAAGCAAGAGAACTGAGGAAAGCTTCCTTTGCCCTCCACCATTCATGACCTTTTTGCTGTTTGCAGGTTTGTTTCTAGCACCAAGTCCAATTTCATGTGGCCCAGCAGAGATTATGAACCTGTGTTGAACCTCACCTTGCCCAGCTGAGTACTGCTCATGACACTAAATGAAATTGCTACTGAAATGTATTAACCATTTGGTTCTTAATTTGCTGTTTAAATAAACAAGGCAGCTCAAAGCCACACATGACTGCATTTTCCTTTAACACCAAACCAAATCCTTACATATCAAAAGTGTTTTATGAAGGGGTCAAGAGAAGAATATGGGCTTTTCTATATATTGTGTAATTGCCTTCTACCTTTGCTCTGCCTATCATCGGCACTATTTTTCTTCACTAAATTGCTAATTCTTAAGACTGACCCTTTTCTCTAAAAATAAACTTACCTTGATATCAATAGATTTTGCTCATGGAGTTTCAGCAAGACCATATCTTACACTTTTCAAGCATAAGGAAATGCAATGAAGAAGAACTGAATTTCTTCTGGACCTTTTTGGATTAGATTTAGATATGTAGATTATAATTCTGTGGATCCATTAACAATTCACCCTCAGTTGAAGTTTTAATGCAGCACAACGCAGGACTATAAAGAAATGGAATCCTACATTACTGTTCTCATAAAGAAACCAGTTGTTAAAGTTATCATTTTTGTTACTGTTTAATGTTGCTGCTTCATTTGCCCGCAACAGACCAACCAGATTCTGGTCCCTGACCTCATGGAAACCAATACAGCTAAACCATATCATGTCAATACTTCTACATTTTCAGTAATTACATATGTCTAAACCTGTATAGATATTTTTATAAAATTCATGGTCCTGAAGACAGAAATATAAACTTCAAAGAGGAGAAGAAAGTTAGGTAGTTATATTTTCTTAACAATGTGATAATACAAGAAAAGACTTGTTTTTACTACAATATTTCCTTTCTACTTTAAAATCTGAAGCAGATCAAGAAAACCCAGATCAATATGATTAAAATAACAACACTTCAAAAAAAGCAGTACCCAGGTAGCCCCAAAGGGCACAAATTACTTTTCTTTCAATAGTGGAGTGTTCTCCTCTATCCTTCCAGTTGCAGGGAATGATGAGGGAAGAAACAGGAAGAGCCACCAGATCAATACCTGGCAGAATTTTGGGGTTTTTTATCATGGGTTACTTTATATGACACCAGTCCTGCTGGCGACAGATGGGGTACACCTGTTCTGAAGGGGGAAAAGGATCTTTGCACAAGAGTGAGGATGGCCCATTGAAAGAGCTTTAAAGTAGATTTGAAGAGGGAAAGGGATAAAACCAGGCTCACTAAGAGATAGGGCCTGTGGATGGCAAGGCAATGTTTGATGGACAGTGTGCTAGCAAGGTCCTTTGATCTGACATCTCAGTGGAGGTCGGGGACTGAGAGCCATGCAACAGCAGAGACACAAGGGTTATTAATGTGATAGAAAACACAGAAGCACCTGAGAATGGTCACATAGGACATAGAGCTTCTTCCCTCAAATTGGTGTTGGGATCAATAGCCCAAGTGAAGTGCATCTACACCAATGCCACTGTGCAGTGAGAAAACTATGATATAGTTGCCATCATGGAAACATGGTGGGATGGGATGACTCGCATAGCTGGAGCGCTGCAATGGATGGCTATATGCTCTTCAGAAGGGACAGGCCAAGAAGGAGAGGCGGTGGCGTAGCCCTGTATGTTAAGGAGTGTTTTGGCTGTCTAGGGTTGAACGTTTATGGGTAAGAATCAGGGGGAACGCCAAGAAGGCAGATACCATGGTGGGAGTCTTTTATAAACAGCCCAAGCAGGATGAGGACTCTAAAATTTCAACAGTATATCTTTTAATTTAGATGCCACTTTATTTGCCCTTTGTAGGAAATGAAAGCATGAGTGAAATGAGAAAGTGGATATGGATACATGTTTGTGATTTTGTATTTGTTAAAAATCTGTCCAGTAGATGACCTCATAAAAGTAAAAGTTCGATTCTTCTGGCATCTACTGAAAAGGAGCGTGAATTATAAAGGATTTAATGTTTTTTTTTAAACAAAACACCTTTCATAAGTGCTAAATGCTTCAGAAAACGTTTAGAAAAGATGGGTATACGGACATTAAACATAAATTCCATCTGAAAAATAAGGAGATCTAGTGGTCGTAAGTATAGTTGTCCAAAAATAAACACAAAACTGCAGGCACTTGGACACTGCAGCACCATGCAGTTTATGCTTCCGTAGGCATCCATCGGATTACAACTATAGAGAATGCAAAGACCTTTTTTTCTTTACTTTGTTCCTACTGTCTATAACTCATGCCTACTCTGCTTCTCAAGGCACCCTTATCTTGTGGAGACTGATACAGTTACACAGCTCTAAGCAGATAGTTATGCATTCAACTATTTTACCCAATCAGAACGTTCCAATTTCCAAAAGTATTTTATAATCAGATTATACCATGCTGACATTTATACACAAATTATAGTGTTTCCATGTATCATAACCCTTATAATCGTGAACAGCTTTAGTAGAATTCTCTGTGGAAGACAGCTTTGATAGAAAATCGTTTCTGTCCTCCCAGTTAATTACTGATTTTTTTTCCACCAATTAGAAATTTGAACTCAATCCCACAGATTTATAATTTACAATCAGTAGCCAATGCATACAAATTACTCTTGCTTCTCTTTTAAACATGACTAAAAGTTCAATTTATTAAATGTTAAATCATATGAAATATCCACAGTAAAATGCTGTGTAGTAAAACCTTTTCTGGCTACTGGAGAATACAGAATAGTTATCTATTTTAACTAATCAATCTTAAAAGCTACTAAAGGCTTTTCTACAGTCAGCATATGTGTTTGCACTCTAACCTACTAGATTAGTACTGCCAATTAAGACTCTTAATCAATTTAAATATATACATATATTTAAAAGCACTAGGATAAATAATACAAGTAAAACAGAAAATGTAGATTGAAAAAGGATGATTAACCTGCTAAAAAACCCCAGCCAGCAAGGCAAAGAGAGAAACATTAATTTAGACTTCCTGCTCCAGCAATTCAGCATCTGAATCATAGTAGACTGAAGTTTCAAAATTTACCTCAGTTCCAAGGAAACTGCATTTCTCTGCATTTATTTCCCTCCTTCACTCCCCTTCCCACCTGAGCCTTCAGTTGTACAAGAGAGGACTACGTATTGGATGATTTGAAAATAAGTAAATAATGACAAACCATTGCTACTTGCAGTGCTCATACCTGTTCATGTATGTCTCACGGAGACACATCACACATATATGAATGTTCCTGAAGTTCAAAGTGCTAATGAGTGCAGAATTCATGTATTTTCCTGAAAGCCTCTGCAGCAGAGGTTATGAAAGCCTCTCTCAGCAGATGTTATAAATGTGTTGGTGGAATCTCTTTTCCAATTAATAGATCAGAGAATACAGCTATATCAAAAAATCACTGGGCAATACTGACTTCACAACATCCAACTTAGGACAACTACTTGTACAGCATTTTAGCAGTTTGCTTGTTTGATGACTAATGTTCTGAAAAATATAATTAATAAAGAACTATTAAAAACCGTTCATTAGATTAATAGAGTGATTTCAAGCAATTGTAAAGGGAGGAAACATGAGACAACATATACAAGAAGTATCTTATGTGTCATGGAAGAAATACTGCAAGAGATGATAAGAATAAAATTAACTGTATTTTACATGTTTGCCCTTAATGCTATCAAAAAATAGATGGTTATCGTATCTAGATGTTAAAAAGAAACATCCAGTGCTGTAACTTCGAACTATGTCACTTAGATTCAAATAGCATTAGTGCTACTGATTAAAAGACAATTTCTTGTTGTTACAAATAAGAACTGTTTCTTAGCGTTCTTCTCAGAATGAAAACCACCGCAAAAATATCTGAGTAACAAATTCAGAGTGGCAACCTTTTCAGTAATTAACTTACTGCAATGCTTTCCTTACCCTGCCTGGAGAAGAGCTGACCACTTTTCTACTTCAGGCTATCACTAGTAATATGGCAGAAGGTGCTCTTGAGAATCAAATGAAGACTGTTACTAAAAATATTCATATCCAGTTGATGACTCGATCAATTTTTCTGACCCTTACAGAGAAATTTCCTCTCGCTCAGGTTTCTGTTTTCAATCACACTAGACTGTGTTTGTAACAAAAGACATAAATATTTTGCAGCTTAGTTTATCTTAATAACAACTTTAAGGAGAAAATTCATATACTTGTGAAGCAAAATAGTCACCTGTAAAAGCTTTCATAGTGAGCAAAACTACCCATACGCTTCAGTAAATACAATGTAATTGTGAAGCTACTGTAGTGAAAACATCTTTATGTATTTCAGGTATGTGTCTGATATATATTTCCACAACAATTCTACTCCAAAACCTACACATTCAACCCTTATCAACAAAACCAGTAAAGTTTAAGAAATTTCTCAATTGCATTTTCTAATCATTTCCCTGTATCTTTTTGACTACAGAAGTGTTTAAAGTGTGAATGATTCATTTGAAGCCTACTCTGCTCTCTATATTTGGATTTTTAAATACACAACATTCAATGTTTGTGGAATTAATGATTGAAAATTCCTATGCATAAAGTGAATACTACTTTTATCCCTACAATTGTAATGAAAATAATTCTTCATTCCACTGAAATACTGGCTTTGACATGAATTAGTTATACAGCACATGTCTTTTTATAATATATTCATACGTATTCTTACTTGTTTCTTAAACATGTTTGAAATAAATATTTTTTCACCCCATCATTAGAAAACAGAGGTTCAATTCTGGGAATGCACTGAATAAACAAACACATCATGGACTAGATAGCGATATATTAACACGCTCAAACTTAATGTAGTACGAATTCAGAAAAGTTATTTTCTAGTTAACAATTTGTATATAAAAATAAATAATCAGGATTGTAAAATATCTATTACTGCTAAAAAGAGATATAGAATCTCCTGAACTCTTAATAATATTGCAGTTGCTGTTTCTTTTTTAAGTGACTTCTTTAAGGCTTTATGCTATTTGTTTTTTTCCTCTATCAGGAATTTGCTGTCAGAGGAAACCACCATAAATATAAATGAGTCTAAGTAGTCAAAATACTACCTCAGATGTGTTTACTAAATGGTGCTGTTTGTTGTCTCTGTTTGTTTTTTACTTTTATTTTTTAAATGAAACAATAACAGTGGTAATGGGAACACTAATGGGTTCCTTGACCAATACTTTTACCTAAAATCTCAAAGGCTCTGTGTGGACTCTATTGAAGTCTACAGGAACACTCTCTTCGACTTTAATAGGGCTAAAGTGCATTACAACATTTAGTGAGTACTAGCCTTCTAGTCTCACAGAGGGGCTCGGTACACTGAGCAGAGTCCTAAAGTTGCCTAGTGCTTTTCTGCATCATTCTGCTACCTCGAGCTCAGATTCGTCTCCATTTGCACAGCCTGCCCGTTCATACTTTGGACTGCTCCTGGTCTGAGGTGAAGAACGCCGGCACTGAATTTCAGGAGGCAAACTAGGGACTGGCTTGAATTTGAGCCCCTCCTTCACCTCTTTTTGCATGATGCAAAAATGGCTTGAGCTGGTTCAGTCCCTCTCTACCAAAAATATCTCCAGTAACCAGGCAGCTGCCCCCACAATTTTATTCTCTCATGCCCAATTTTATTCTCAGCTATCTGATGTCAACCCACTACAAAAATGGGGTCTGCAAGGTACAGATACAACAAATGGGGAGAATCACAGACACGGCAAATTCAACGAACGGTACGGGTGAAACTGATGTGAGCAATGTGTGAATCAGATAGCGTGCGAGAGCAGGGAGGGGAGCAGACCCCTTGCTTACGCTGGCAGTGCTACCAACACAGACACACCTACTGAGAGACAAAAGCAGAACAACCAAGAGCACCTTGGACTCAACTCACAGCCAAGTGTGCACTCTACAGGACAGTACTTTCTTTTTTTTTTCTCTGGGGGATGGAAAACACAGTTTCACAAACCAAACCAACAAAACACCCTAACTGGATAAAGTAAAAAAAAAACAACCAACCACCACCAAACAAACCTTCCTATCTCACACTGGCAGGTGATATACAGCTTTCCTCAGTAAAACAAAATCTCTAGCCCTCGAGCTCTGGAAAACTAGAACTGTAGAGAGAGCACAGCCAAAATAATCACAGGTAAAGGCATACGGGGATGTTTCTCAGTAACCCACAGTATGCAGGGGACTTTGAGGGAAAGGCCAATTTAAAATCACTTTTATGCTTTAGTCAGCTTTCCTCTTTGCTCTGTGGGGGAAGTCAGCACTAAAATTCATTGCTTAAAGAATACTTGCAAGTAAATTTTAGATTAAAACTAACGATTCTTACAGAAAAAAAATAAATCTTTTTATATCATCATACTGATTTTTTAATTTGACCTTTTGGTGTAAAGTTCTTGTCACACACTCCCCCTGGAAACTAGGCAGCATTCAGTTACTAACACACAATTACACAAGTCAAATTCAGCAGTTCAGAATCCCTGACCACAGATCAGAAGTACTTCTAATACGAGGTTTCAATATTAGTTAAACAATTATCTAATAAACATCTGCCTTGGGTTTATTAACTGTTATTAGCGTCACCCTGATACACAGTCATTTTGTCATGCACATCATTATATCTTGCTGTCATGGTTTCCAAACGGCAAGGGTTTAGCTGCTTGCTCATGACAGAACCATAAAGTTTGCAGGTATATGTTATTCCAAACATAAAACCCTGAGCAAAGCAGTTTGACACAGACGCTCTGAGTCCCCAGGCTGCTGAACCTAATTGTGTAGAGATTAATTCCAAAAGATTAATTCTATTTGGTTAGAAATTTTGGTGCAAATACAGAAAGCAGTATTACTTGCCCTATAAAAATACTGCCTTCTGTCATCAAAAATATTGTGGTTGCCTCCATGAAAGTTCTTCCTCTTGCCCTGTGCCAGGACACAGTTATTTATTATTTGTATTAACACAGCATTTAAGAATTGTCATGATTCCCAGTGCAAAGAAGAGCTATACAAACACAGAATAAAAGGTCAGTTCTTGTCATGACTGTCCTGAATTGGAGGCATGAAAAGCTTTATCTGAAACATCATTTCCTTTGGATTTATTAGTTCTCATTAAATCTGGCATCTGAAATTTACGTCACAGTTCACACTAAATACTAAATAAACTTAAATGTGAAAACAAAATGCATGCTAGCAAAAAAGGAGCAAGTTCTTGATTTTAAAATTCAAAAGTCATTGCCAGAGTGGAATATAACAGTAAATAACAATAAAACACATTTGAAGACTATTTTTAGTAATAATGATCTTTCCTAACTGCTATACCATCTCATCTGGTTTAGGAAACTAGTCCACTCCTAATACCCACGAACGCCTTGAGGGGTTTACTGGTTACATTTACCTTCTTTATACTTTTGTTTAAGGGTCACTCACCCATCTTCCTCTCAGTCTGGCTTATATTACTATTCAAAGTACATGTGTCGCGAAAGGTATCTTCTGATTCCCTCCTTTGACTAACCCTATTTCTCCTGGCTTAAATAACACTCTGGCTCACCACAATGTTTTCCAGAGTGTTACAAGAGCACAGGTCTACATAGATGTATAAATCATGGACTGTAAGCAGTTATCACTACTAATACATCTCAAATTCACAATCTTCACTTTATCCTCATATCTTCATAGATACCAGAGACAGCTTATTAATTACAGAGCTACAAACTTGGCATTTAGAGTGCTCTCACCCTTCCCTCACAGCACTTGTCAGTTTTGGGCTCTTGCCATCACCACTATACTATAGAAAATCAGTAAATCGGAATTCATTATAAGATTCAATCAGTTTTCCAAGTGCTTCATTTACTCATGAGGAATTTCATGGCCTCTAAAATTATTTTCATAATCCTTTTTAGCCCATGTTTCACTTTCTACATATTGTGTAATAAAACACCAACCTTTTGAAACAAACCTAGAGATTTAGCTCGGACACATAAGGTCTTCCCCAACCCTGCCAATAAAATAAAAAACTTCTAATTTTACACCTGAAACCTTTAGTAAAATTTATGGTCAGTGTATTATGTGAGATCAGCTGTGATTATCTGTCTTCCCTTTCAGCATGGATGACTCCAAAAGACTACTGAAAATATACTTGCACTCTCATAAGCTGTATGTCTTCGTATTTCAGAACCTTGATTTTTATATTCTTCCCTTTACACCAGCAAGTACATCCCATGAGCAGAGTATATCACAAGTATATTCACTCAGCTGCTGTTCAATGCACTTAACAAACAAACAAACTTATATAAAACAAGAGTTGTATTGTATTTCACGGCTGTCTTTTACTGTTTTTCCTAATAGCTAACACCAGTTCTACACCGACGTGGAACCAGTGAGGCATCAGTTCTGCACTTTGATAATTATCCTTTTCCACTTCACAACTGCTATGCCTGTCCTTACTGTTAAAGTTCAGATTGGTGTTGAGCCACTGTACATAATACACTCAAATCAGAAAAACACGGAGATTTCTTGATCGTTTGGGCTCTGTGTTTCTGCCTGCCAGCATTGGTAGCTACAAAAACCCATTAAGGTTAGCCTGAAATGTTATATATATATATATATGGCCTAGTCATACAAGCTTTAATGCATACGGCTGAGCCTTTTTTTCCCATTGTTTGAATCTCCTGAGGTTATGGGAACTAACCTGACAGCGTTTAAAAGCAGCTCATGTCAGTCAATCAGTTTATCTCAAGAGACAGCTGTGAAACTTGATTTGGATTCAACAAATATTGTATGCCATGTGGATAGATGCCTAAAAATCAGCTAGAATAGGCTACTTAATTAAAGCCATATGTTCCCATCAGTTACGCACCGCACACGGAAGCAGCTGGTCACAAGTTATACAACTTACATGCAAAGTGCTAGTAAACCCTTTATGTGGGAATTTAATGTCTAGATGGCATACTGACAGTGCTGTTTGGTACCCTTTGATACTTGGATGTACTCCATCGAGGTTCAGTGTTGCATTGTACTTAGATGCTTGCAAAAATATTATTTAAAACTTGATCGAGTGCAAGGAGAAAACAGTATAGTTTGGAACATTGGAATGCAGTATAGTTCATTCACGAATTAATATTAAAATAGCACCTACAGCTAGAATTACCTGGAGTAGTTTAATCAGTAGTTAGGCTGATGACCAGAGTAACTGGAACTTAAAGACATGATCCTTTAAGGATTCTATGAGACCATGCATTTTTATCAGACCTATGAACTCAGTTAAGACCTTGATCATGTGCCTCAAAACTTCACAATCGGATCCCTATATCGAGAAAAAAAACACTGACTGAGAGCTAACTACTTGTGACTTGGTAGTGACTGCTAATTAGTTAATGCTACAGTTACATTGGCAGACACTTGCTACGGTCATGAGAAAAAAAAGCAGACTACAGTTTTACTTGCAGTGAGGCGTTTTGTAATTCAGTCAGTATATAAAGACAGCTTATGTCAGTGCGAACTTAAAAGTACAGTTAAAGGCACTTTGGCCAAGTAAAGGTAGAAGCTCTCAGTTCACTAGAAAGTCTGGGTGGAAAAAAGTTACCCTGTTTCTTCTAGGAAATACTGACTTCATCTGTCTGACTTTGTGAGACCTAAATATAGGTACACCACAGAAAACAGAACTGTGCTAATATGTTTTCTGGGTTTGTTTTCCTTTTTAACAAGCAAAATATACCCAGTCTGTTTCAAACAAAGAATTGTTGTGAAAATCCTTAAAAGAACCAAGCAAGTTTTGTACAATCCTCAGATGAATACGTTTGCAAGAAATAGCTTATACAGAGCCTAAAACAACAGTCCATAGGCAAGTTTCATGATGAAATTATTCGGCATCGTACCCTTTGTGCCCATTTCCAGAGAGGCTGCAGCTTGACAGATACTTCAGAAAACCAACCCTGGTTCTCTCTTCTATCAAGCTTTTGGGCCACCCATATTCAATAGTGGCAATGACCAGACAAAGCAGAACATAAGGTTTCAACCAACTGGCTAGAAAAGCAATCAGGAGAGGAATGTATTGACTCTTTCCTCTATCTGATAGGGCCATAAACTGACGATATTTCAGTCCTTTAGCCTACACATGATATAAATAATATTGCATAATAATGCTATCCCTGGCAAGTGTGATGATGATGTTATATATTTATCTAGGTGCAGACAAACCTTCTTTCCTGTTCTAAAACACGACAAACTAATGTACAGTTCACCATCAGCTTTTACACATAACAAGACTGTGCCTTCATACTCAAATGTTTGTGATATTAAATTTGCTGAATACCAGAAAGGTTAAGATATGCATTGCTCTGCGCACAGCACTGGGAATAAAAGGGCTATAGCCCTATTAACCATTTCACTAAATTTACACTGACATAAGACATCTTTATATACTGACTGAATTACAAAGATCGTCCCTGCAAGTAAAACTATAGTCTCTTTTTTTTTTTTTTTTTAATTGTGATTACCATGCATTTTGCATCCATTTGAGACACTAGCTACCAGTTCGACCTTGGGGTCTTGTAGCTGTTGCAGTACTTCAACTAACAATACCAGTTTTTGCTTCTGCTACTGAGAGGTAAATAAAGAACGGAAGTGTAATAAAACTTTCCCAAAGATAAGAATCCTAAATCCACTTGGCATTTCTAACTGGTTATCTGTTCGGTATATATGTGTGCGCATATCCAAGTTCACAGAAAATGCAGATTTTTTGCAGCCATCCAGGGGGATTTTATGTTCCACCCAAAACGAGTAAATGTCTACACAGTCTCAAGAAGACTATGGGCCCAGTATGCAATAGCTTGACCTGACCAGCCAAGCTATGTAATACTTCCTGGAGCTAGAGATTTCCCAGCAGTACTTTCATAAGTGTTTGCATTCTATGTTTGAAATTTTATGCAAATTAATGTCAGGCAGGGGCTTCCAGAAAGTCACCTCTCGAGGGACTATCAATTACCCAGTCTGCTTCTATCACCCAAATACAAGAAATCTGTGTTATTTTACATGTGGTTTACATTTAGAAACCTTTCTTTTTCAGTGCAACTTGGAAAAACATCTTTAACTGCAAGGCTTAGTTGTTCTTGGCAGCTGACCATAAATTATCAGAACAAGGCAATCAATAAATATACATGTTAAAACTCAATGACTGTAGCCATCAAAACAGTCATTGGAATATTTATACTCTGTGAAACAAGGGAATTATAGAAGCTGTCACTCTTCTTGACAGAAAAAGACACCATACATGCTGTTTAACTTCAAATATAGTTAAAGAAAAATGGTACACAAAACGACACAGCTCCACACAGTTTAAGCAATGAGCCAAGGGTGAGGAAGACCTTATAATTATTCTATGCTGCTTTTCAACTGAATTTCACATATGCACGTGCTCTTTTTTCTGCAGCATTTTCAATTATTCTTTTTCTCTGAATTAAAAAAATTATTCTTGCCATTAATCCCACTTCTAAATTGTCATATGAATCAATTGGGCCTTTTAAATTCAGCAGTCTTTAAATAGCTTCAGTGAAGCCCCACATGGCGCATATCAACTCCAAACACTTTTTGCGGAGATTTCAAACAGAAAAGGGAGTAAAGGCTGGAGAGATTGACTGAGATGATGTGATCAAAGAGGACATTTAAAGAATGGAATGTTTTTTAATTGAAGTATTTGCTTTGACAATACTTTGGGAACATTATGAACCATCCCATAAAGAAATATGTAACAGGGTTAGAATCAAGTAGGCCAGCTTTTTAAACATCAAACCGCTATATACATTAGCTTTGCAAGAAATGGGAAATTTGCCTGCTAGTTTTCCACACATTTTTCCTTTAGATAAAAATTTCCCCCTCATGATAACTGGCAGATAAAGTAGAAACTTATGGTACTACATACCAAAAAAAGGTTGCTTAATAAGTACTATTGTCATTGTGATCCTATCATCACATTTTATACTAGGATACACTTAGATCTTATTATTATACTTACCGCAATATTTTTCAGCTCTGTTGCTTTCAAAAGATCATGCCTTCTTTGAGTCGTACATCTACCCTGCTGTTTCAAGTTTCTTTTGCTATACACGTGCAGTCTGTATGGCAGTCTGTATGCTGGAGGAGCAAACAACCGTAGGCAGGCCAAGGAACTAAGAAGCCAGAGGAGCTCCCACAGGCTGGAAGGGGAAGGACTAGCCCCAGCTGCTCCTGCCACAGCCCACCTGTGTGCTGCTACTTCCCCTCCTTCTTTCCTTTGGAATGGGAATTCCCGGTATAATTGAACTATGTGGGAAAGGTCCCACTAACTAAGGATTCACTCGTTACTCAAAGTTCATTATGATTTGCTGCCTAAATAGGAAATAACGTTCAACATTGCCATTCATAAATAAATAAATAACATTTCTTCCTGCGCTATATATTTTTTCCAGAAACTGTATCGTCTTGAATTGAAAGCTGAAGTGATGAAAGTAAGCAGATTGACTCCTTTATTAATTTGCTTAATTTTTAAGTTTCAGCGACTCATGTCCTACCTTGATTTGTCTAGTTTCGTCTTACATCTTGAGGATATTTGCTATCTTAGCAGACTGCTGACTACCACATATTTTCTTCCCATTAAGGCACATTTAGACTGATCAAGTTGCCTCTTCACTGTCTTTTGCAATAAAGTTCTTAAACCTTCTGAACCAGTCTTGTCACACGTTTCTGAACTTCCCTGAATCTTTCAACATCCTTTTTGAAATATGGATGCCACAGCTGGACAAATTTAGCAAGACTATATCCAGAGCATGCTACGTTTACTGTGTTCCCCTCAGAAGAAATTCAAGGATCATATTTGCCATTCTAGCAAAAACATATTCAAGTGATTACTGAATGTGGCCAATTAGTGCTTCAGAATTGTTGCATTGGGTTATGCAGTCTTCTAACTGTAATTCCCATGCTTCCTTTATAGATATCTGACATATCTATATGTTGGGGTTAAAACAGAAGCCCCTTAATATTGGCTGATAAGAATAGCTATCACCACCCAAGAAATGAGAAAAGAGGAAAGACTGAGGCTGATCCAGAAAACATACTTGTTAATAAGTTTATTCTTTGGGATTTGCCCTTGCAATTTCCAGTATTTGGTATCTGAGAAGCCCTGCTAACCTTTCTGACAGGCTGAAGTTTACACTGTTTAATGATAGTCAACTTAATCTGCAAGAATACACTCTGTGCCCTAGTACTGCGTTAATCACCGTGTTGTGCAATGAGACAGAGTTCATCTGAAACCATTTTTTGTGTTCTGAAATCTTCCTATTTTGCAGTCTGTTCATTTGAAACAATTTTCAGAGGTATTCTACAATCAGCCCAGTCCAGAGATTAGAGTACTGGAACAAAAAGAAAATGTGTGGAACACTGTGTTCTGATACGAAAGAATGGGAAAAGGGATACTAAGGGTTTACAGATGTGAAATGTGCTGATTTATCTAAATTAATTTAGACAAAATTGATGCACTCATTTGTGTGGTTGCTTTTAAAGTGGTTAAAGACTGGTCAAAATTGATTTAGTTTAATTGGGTTAAGCTAAAACTGTTTTAGCCACTTTTAAACTGCTTCAATGTCCACACAAAGCAGTTGAACCTACTTAGCTAAATGGAATTAGAAACCGATTTTGTTAAGCAGGAACAATTCCTGTCACACAAAAGTGACAGATAAGTGACAGAGTTAAAAAGAGAGAGTGGTGAAGATGAGGTAATAATAAATGGGTATTATAAGATAAATGAATGAACCATGAAGAGGGGAAAAGAATGAAGGGCTGAATACAAATGAAGATAGAATAGATAGATGCATGGATAAAATAAAAAAGAAGGCAGAACGCAGTGGGGAAAGAAGAGTGGTTTGGCTTTAAACTTCCTACAGAACAAACAAGAACGGAAAGAGTAAAGACAAAATAAGGATTTTAGAAATCATGCTTCTAAGAACAACCATCTATGTCTTGGTCTGGCAAAGCTGCAATTGATTTTTGCCTGAGTAGAGACTGAGCCTCTAATTTGGCTCCAAGAGTGGAAATTTGTTCATTCTTGCCATGTACCATCTCAATGAACTATTGTAAGAAAACATGCTTATTATGATCTTCCGCTAAGATGCCAGGTGGTAGCACTTAAAACCTCTTGCTATGGGAGTAGAAAGGGGATTTATTTTCATTATTCATGAGACCCATTTTTAAGGGATAACTAGTAACATGAATGTAGTTGTGAATCAAGTGGCATCAAGGGTACTTACTTCTGGGGTTACAAAATGAAACAAGGTGAGGTAGTTACTTAAATTTTTGACAATTGCTTATGAAATGCAGGTATACTGTGGCAACAAAAGTTTCAAGAACCCAAATTCATTAGCCCCCAGTTTATGTTTTGTTTATATACACACACGTTGGTGCCATACAGGCAAAGCTGATATCTAATATTGTACACACAAGATTAAGTGTTGTTTTGCATTTTAAGCTTCATTTTAAAATCTCCTCTGACAATTCAGAAATATTGATCCTCCTGATTATTTGCTATTCATGTCATTTTCTGGCATGGACATTTTTTTTCCCCTGAAAATCTGGGGGGAAAAACACACCAAACCAAACCAAACCAAAACCAACCAATCAAAAAAATCCCACCCCACAAC
This sequence comes from Chroicocephalus ridibundus, assembly GCF_963924245.1. Lineage (NCBI taxonomy): Eukaryota > Metazoa > Chordata > Aves > Charadriiformes > Laridae > Chroicocephalus > Chroicocephalus ridibundus. Next base: position 31,893,208 of record NC_086285.1, read on the forward strand.
GCCATGAAAAGACTTTGGCAGTGGTAGTATGAAATTTTCAGAATTAAATGTTGAAATTAGATAGAGAAATCTGACTAGACTAGAGCTTTTCAGAAATCCTGAAGAGAAAAATTTCCTCTAGAGACATTGGTAGCCTCTCTCCTTCAAACACATAAAGCTAGATTGAGTAACAAGTCTGAAAATAGAGGTTTGAAAATACAAACACAACCCGTTTGCTATCACTTCATCTCTCCAAAAGCTGTCTAGCCTAAAAACTGAAAAATACCAAATACAATATTCCTTATTGCCTTGTCAAGAAATATATTACGGAATTTATTTTCTTTAGATTTTGAAGACATTGTGAGAGTATATGGCTATATATTACAACACAAAGTAAATATTTTTTTAGGTCAAAATTGGTCACTATAAGGCATTTTTAAAAATATCTGGACTTGAGATAACTTAACACAGAGAAAAAATATGTAATGAAGAAAAGAAGTTAGTGATGCTGTGACTGTGCATCCCTAAGCTATCTCTGACCTGATCTGGTATGCGCACACACAACAGTATTACTTGAAGAAGGCTGCTTTGATTCTGGGCTCATGTTCAGACAGCATGATGTATATCTTTACCCATGTAATGGAAAATCCACAGCACAGATTACTTGCAGATGATCAAAAGTACAAGAATAACATCACTATTTTATCTGTACTTAACAGTATAAATTCAAAGCATGCAAAGAAAATTATGGCAGAAAAATAATTTAATTCCACACATGGGTAGTGGACTAAAGAGCTCAAGATGAAAGTACTCTGGAAGCAGTGCTCCCTTCTAGACAAAATTTGTCTAAAACTCAACAGATCTGATTCTGTTCCCTGTTCTGCCTATGGCTTCCTGAATGGCCTCTTAAAAGTCACTTTAGCTATGAATAAAACAGAGATAATGAAATCCACCTCTTTTCCAAGTGCTCTGAGATTGGGAATTTGCTGAAAAGTACTAATAGTAAGGGCTATTGTTTGCAGTGTCTACAAACTAACAGGCAAGTGACACCCTCATCTTCCGTCTCTGCCACTGGTGCCACAACGCTTATAACTTGCTATAACTCAGGTGTCAATATTGTCACAGGGTCAGATCACCCAGGATGTTAATTTGGTATCTATGCTCTATCCCTAAGAACAGCTTAAGTAACAGAGAGAGATTCTACCAGTCAAACTTTATTCTCTCTCAAAGCAGAGATGAAATAGCAGTTTGTCTTTCCTCCTTTTCTCTTAAAGCAGTGAAGAAATTCATGCACCGTGCTGATTTTTTGACATGTTTTTGCCCTCTGAAGCCACAAAATGTAAGAGACTGTAACTTCAACTAGTAAAACAAAGCATTTCCTAACAAAAAACATTAGTAAAAACAAAGGTCTGAAACAGGATTTTGAAGGATCTGTCTACTTATCTGCACATTTCTTTGGTAGCTAACATACAGCTTACATAAATTATGTTGGGTTTTTTTTACACGAAGACCACTTTTTTTTGTTTTCATGAGAAGGGAAATCACAATAAACTCAAACATTAAGGAGATCATATGTCTAACAAAGGAGAAAATTTCCATATCTTTTTTCATGCTTTTTGTCCGGGTGATGGATTAAGTTACATTGCAAGATTCAGCTTCAAACATTAACTCACACAATTAGCCAGACATAATTAGACAGTCAAGTGAGAGAGCATTAGTCGTCATTCACTGAGCTTTTTCATCTTATGACCTGTACAGATTTCCATAAGGTGAAGGCCAAAATGGACTACAGCATTTTTATTTGACTAGCATTTATGAATTCATGTATCATTATATAAATATTACCTTTGATTGAGATCTCATTAAAGGTCTCTCTGTCTCATATCAAAATGTCAATAACACTCCTAAGAAGGGAAATGTCATTTAACTAAGGCTGTGCTTATTAATCTAATAACTTCAAAAATGATCACAGAAAATGACTTTTTTCTTATTAGACCCCCATTGTTTGGTTTTTTCCCCTCAAAAAATGCTGAACTTTCTTCAGAGATATTTTGCAATGAAAGCAGAAAATAGTCAGTATTTGAACTGATAGTTATCTTCCTAAACTGAAGAACTATCAAAGAATCTTCCTGACACTGTGTTTCTTTTTGCCTTAACATGGCATTTTTTCTAAACATTAGCAGGGCCTTTCCTCCTCTCAGTCTCGTAACATACTCAGTGGAAAAGTGACAGAACAAAAGAAATAGGATCACCATAGTGAAACTCTCATAGAAACCAAGAGAGGCAAGGAGAAACCCAGGGTCCAAAGGTAAATTATTTTTAATATTATCTGACTTCTACCCAGGCATGAATGCCTATAGCTGGGTATATTCACTGCATCATTCATATTCATTCGTATTCATCAAGGGATGCTTCCTTCCCTGTAACCTTAGCAGAAGTGAATGTGGTTGGATATTTCAGGTAGGTGATATATCAGTTGGATGTGTCAGGTGACAGACAATCTTTTCAAACAGGGAAACATGTCAATGAGCATCTGACATCACCCCCTTGGCATGGAGTTTGCCTAAGATGGAAAAATGGCTAAAGGAGTTCTCTTAGTCACCAACCATGGGATTTTACAGATACGAAGCAGCATTTCTCCTGCTACTCTCTAAGGGGATCAAAGCACTACAGCAACCTAGACAATCCCTGTTAGGGTTAGAATTGACTTCCCAGGCTATGTGTTTTGCTGAACTTTTTTTCCCTTTGGCCAAGATTGGCAAGGCTGTATCTATACAAACTGTTGTATCTTGCTGTTCCTAAGTACTAGTTTTTTAAAAGTCCATAGAATCCCAATTTGCATCTGTTTGTCCAGACAACATCAAGGTTTCTGCTATTTATTTCCTTCAACATTCTGGATTACCTGATTTGTTTGAGTGCCAAGGACATACCTGAAAAAGAAGTAATGCAGTAACATGCAATACATATGGATTAATTACCTTTTAAATGTGGGACGAGTATGGCAAAGAATTTTTAAGGTAACAGCTCTAGACAGCAGCTGGAAATGGTAATACCATGATTAGCTCTGAAGTGAATGCTGCCAATTCAATGCTTAGTTACTCGTATCATGAGTTATAAAGTACAATATCATGAGTTATAGAGCACAGGGAAAACAAAAACATGAAAAGCCAGAGCAGAAAAGTAAGGAGAGTGTATGTGAATGCCCTAGACAATGCAGAAGCTGAGGAGTTCTTACTCATTAAAGTAGGGACTGGAATGGCTGCATGAACAGTCTTTCCCACTGTGGCAGTACTGCATTTAATGCTAAGGACAGCCCTCTAGGCAGCAACCTCATTACCAGGGTGGCGCCGGGAAGGGTGCCCTGTCTACATTACACAGTCATCGAAGAGTGCACATGTGGCTTGGCGGTATTAAACTAATGTGTGGGTGCAAGTGGGTCCATACTCTACCATAGTGCACTGTGTAATGTGTCGATGTGCTTGCACAGTTCTCCATGGGAGCATCCTCTATGGTGATGCACTGACCTCTAGCAGGATGCACTGGAAAGCACTGACTAAAATGTGTAGTCCTATGACTTACACTTTGGTGTGCCACACCAGCCCATTCAGCCTCGGTGACACCACCAGTGGTTATACAAAATGACAGCATAAGGGCAACAATTTTGACCCCTTCTTTGGCATGTTATAAGCCTAAGTACTCTTGGGATTGCCACAGAAACAAAGACTATGCTGTGCTTTACCCACAGAACTCCAGTTTAAATGAAGAAACTGTAATATCACAAATGGTGAATAGAGAGTTCCTTGGCTATGTGTCTGTAGAAGCTCTTTAGTACAAATTGTTCCAGTAAGGACATGGAATAACTTATGTTCAGTAATTTGCCTCTAGTTCCACCTGGTTCGGATGGTAACATAAGACTAAGTGTTTCTTGGCTAAATCCACCCACTTTCAGTTTAGTTAAATCATGTTCCTTTTGGGACTTTGCCATAAAAATGTAGAAAACATGCAGATCTGGAGATATAAAGAATATTTTTGTACCACTGGAATCTCAATTAAGCTATCAACTCTCTAGATATGTAAATAATGCTAAATGGCAGACAACTCGAGGTCTCTGAGATTTTTATGTGTTTCCCCCATAATACTTCTTCCCTGTATAACACGCACCATAAAATCAATGATGCGCATAATTTAAATGGCTGATATGCCATTGTTATTTTTATACATCTTGTGACGTGAACTCTTCTCAGATATGTACCCATCTCAGAAGTAAAAACTTCTTCCTAAAGCCTGTTGGCTGGATTTTTAAAAGATTAATCTCTCTGCTATCTGAGCAGATCAAGACATCAAGACTGATATCAAGAGATCAAGTATCAAGACTGAGCACAGACATGCATTGTACGTATGATTGTATGGTGGATGCCGAAACAAAAATTCCCTGTGCCTACTTAACATTCAATTCACACATCAGCTTTCTCTTTTAACTCTGCAGAGGTGCCCATTTTAAACCTCAGAATTCTATGTTTGTTTATTTCTCGTCTTTAACCCTGCGTCTGTGGCCAGAATGCCTTTCTTACTCTTTTTAAAATTTTTTTTATTTATCTTTCTCCCTTAAAGCATCGAGAACACAACAGCTATGACTACATAATACAGGCTAAAATAGCGTCGTACTGGATTCATCATGCACTCAAAGGATCAATGTCTCAGATTAATTTTGTAGTTTTAACAGCAATTTCAAATGTAGTCAACAGGTGGACTGTTCTTCTAAACTAAGCCAATCAGAATTAGAAGGCAGAGGAAGAAATTTCCAACAGATATCACACTGCTAATTTTCTAATCAATAAGCAATTCTAAGCAATTAATTAATTTAAGAATTTGTTTCTTAAATGTATATAACTAAATACCTATAAAGGTAATTCGATATAAAATGCATATAAAATGGATCTCCCTCTTTGTTACCTGTAATAGATTGGGTTTTATAGTGTGTTCTCAGAAATAACTGTACTTCATGTCCTCAGTGGGCACTTGAGTCAGCATGATCATGATTTCTTTGGTCACTCTCAGCTACAGACAGGCAGTCTGAAAAGACTCAGTAGGGCTCTGGTAGACCTGTGAAAGTAAAGTTCTGAGACAGGATCTTTAATGGCATGGGAAAAAGCTAAACGATGTTGTCAGGGAGAAGTTGGTAAAGTAACTCATTTACACAAACTTGTTTACACATATCAGGATTAAGTCTCACGTGAAAACAGAATGATTATAGTTTAAATCTGAGCTATTTTTCACATAATTTTACATGTGTACAGAGAGACACGTGCTTTGTAGCTTAGCCAGGTTAAGGTATCAGTGTACACACAGTCCACCTTATGTTCTGTATAGCTTGCACATTTCACAAATTCCTTTTCCAGATGCAATTTACCTCGATTGCCAGCCTCACATGTCTTCAAAATCTCTGCCTTTTTTCCTCAAGTAATTTTCTCTGTCCTCAAAGCTTCTTCCCACTTCAAGCTCAGCATGAGTCTTATGACCAATCTTAAAGCTTATTCACCCTACTCTCGAATTCAATATAAAGTATTGTTGGCTTCTACCGTTCCTCAATACGTTCCTGTCATCACTAACAAGCAAAATTAAAAAATCCAGACGAGGACTAAAATTTCAATTTCATTTAAATACAGATGCTTCTCAGTCTGTGTGCAAAAAAAATCACATCATATTTTTCTGATATACTTGACATTTCTTTTAAGAACAACTAAGAGTAACAGCATTAACATGATGAACATACATCACAATTATATTATGATAATATGAATGAAATACCATAATGAACTCCTAATCATTACTTAGTATATTACAAATTTCATATGGAGAAAATAATAACTTACATATATAATGAATAATATTGTACTAGGACTAATATAGTCATAAGTTAATTACACACTGTGTAGCTGATTTAGTTGCATTTAGCTAAGGAGCTGTTCCGAGCTCATTGCAGATTAATTATGTCTTTAGGCATATACTCTCATTTATAACTGTCACTTGTGACAGTAGCTGTTGGCTAGGCTGCTTTGTAGACCTTTCCTTATGAAAACAATTGCAATCCCCCACCAAAACACCCCCCCCCCCACCACAATCCCTGAACATACAAAACTCAAAATCTCTACTAGCTAAGGTAAGCTAAGACAAAACACTAGAGGACTGCGTATTTCATTTTACTGCACTTCTGCCCACAAAATACCCGTTACAGTATCTGCTTAGTAAAGTTATAATGCCTCATTGCATTTTATTTAATATAACTAGCTTTCTCAATCATGAAATTTAACATGTATCTTCTCAATTCTATAAATTTTTCTATTTTCCAAATCCCTTATAAATTAAAGAGAAGGATTTAGGTAACTGCCAAAGACTCTCCCAAAGATTCTTCTTAAAGTTTTTACTGACTGTAGGAAACAAGTCACTTCCTAGCCTTTGATTTCACACCACAAGAATAATTTTACATGACAGGGACAGGTAATAAGTGATAGCAAGTGCATGAGCTACTCATAAATCTAAAACAAGGGAGTCTTTCTTTGTTCAAGGTATTCAGCATTGTTCTAACCTCATCATGAAAAGTTAAATGAAAGAGAGTCTCAAATACCTAAAATGCCATAAGAAGAAAATCTACGTGGGAATATAGGAGGGGAAGAAGGAAGGTCAAAGTTAGACACACTGCACTCCTAAATGACTTTTTCATGCTTATTGCAAAACTGTTGGCGCAGCAATGAAATTTTAAAGCAAATCTCTTAATCATCCTCACTTCCCGTGATTCTGTTTGAAGTGAAGACTGGTGCATCTCAGCCAGATACCTTTGGAAGGAAACACATTTAGTGTGGCTGGTGTGCTCCTCCCGTAACATGGGGACACTCTGGCCAAACCAATGACCCCTCCTCTAGGTCATTTTAGGACAAGCATATGCCAGGAGAGTTCATTGCAGGGGAACAGACTATATCCAGTTTGAATTAAGACTCCCAAACTGCTTGTTTTGTAGACAGAAGGGACTCAGCATCAATTGCTACACTCCTACTGAGCCAAATTACTTGCTAATGTAAATATAGCCCGCAGAACTGTATTTTCACTGAACCTAACAAAAACCTACAGTGAATTCAGCACAGTACTCAGTATTCTAACGGCACTATAGGGGAAATTACACACGCAATTCTCAATCTATCTATATGATATACATACATATTTTCAGGAAGTTCCAGCACAGACTGGCATATGTTCACATTTTAGCATTACAATTAAAATAAATAAATGACCAAACAAACACTATGAATAATCTAAATTCTTTGAATTTATAAACCACAAAAATGATTTTTTTTGTAGTAGTAAGGTTCATTAAGTAGTAACGTAAGTTATGAATCTTCTGTTCTCTGCATGAATGTACCTTAAACATTCCATGCAGTACAGTGCACCTCTGTTGCTAGGGTACCCTGAGACACCTTAGGGTGTAGAAGGCTATGATGGGGAGAGGTGCAGTGTTGCAATATAGATATTACCAACTCTAAGGCTCTCTATTTCTGGATATGGAATTCACATTCCCCATGTTCAGGGAAATGTCATCACACAGCAGCAAGGGAAACCTTCAGAGAGGTTCCTATTGCTCCTTATCTACCAATTATTCTACAGATCCAGCTTTTCATGGCATGTTGTATGTGTGTGACTTTCTGCCATAATAACCACCTGACATAAAAAAAAAAAACAAGCATCACCCCTATTTGCCATATATTATGTCCAAAATTTCTGCTGAAGAATTTCAATAGCACCAAAAGCTGAAAAGAGTAAAGAGGGTTCAAACCTGTAAACAACAAAAGCCTATAAGAATAACTAATCGGTGAAAGATTAGTAATGTTTGGAGATTAAACAAGATAACTATAGGTTGAACTACCACTAACTTCTGAATAAGATAGTATTTCATATCTGGGATTGAAGTTGTTTTGAACACACTTCTTCTGAAAGACAGCAGAATTCTCTCCACCCATAGAGCATCCCTTTTACAGATTTGGCTACAAGACTGAGGCTATGATATACCCAATATTAATAATTTTTGTTTTAAAATTATATTTACATTCATACGTAAATGAATTGTTCATTCTCTTAACCCTTTTTTCAGAAAAAAAAAAGTGATTTGGATTACAGAGTAATAATATTGTTTATTTATGAAATGTTCTTTCCCTCACTGGCACAGAAATAATGCAATATATCACAGCATTCCATTAGCACATTCAAAGTGATGATTAAGATTCACAAAATCACTTAAGCATGTGCTTATATTCATATTAGTTCATCAAACCAATAAACATGATTTTTCGTTATGTATACCCACAAATCTCACTCAAATAATTAACTACCTTACGCCAAATGCCCAGAATTCAACATGTGCATTTGTCCAGTCATATTAATGAAACTACAGAAAATAGTTAAAAAATTAACCAAGTGTTAACTGCTTCGCTAGATCAGGAAAGTTTAAACACATACTCAAATGTCACATTGAGTTACTGTTAACGTGTGCAAGTGCTTAAATTCTGCATTGAATCTGGGATTAAATGGCAAATGTCCTTAGGATTTTTTTCCTATGGAAAAAAATTCCTCTAACCACCATGAACAACATAATGCTATAAGGCTTTGAAATTTCAAAATATGTAGGTACCGCAGAATTAAAATTCATTCCCTTCTGTAAACGATACATTCCATAGTAAACTCATTTTTTGTAGAAATAAATATACCCTAAAATAACCTAGATGAAATAAAAGATGATGGGATCACATTGTCAGTTAAGAGGAACAACCCTACTTAGACTCGGGTATTTGTGACTAAAAATTCTGATAGCAAAGTTTCTGTTGATGCTAATGAAATGTTCTTTCACAAGAAAGGCCAAAAATATGACGTCTATGTAAGATTTTTCTTACAAGTTTTTTTTTTTTTCAGTTTTGCAAAAAAAAAAAGAATTAAGGAGATGTAATGGAAGTGGGGGTTGATGACTTAGAGTATAGAGATGGGGAAGCAGACCCATAACAAGTTCAAATTTATGATTATGAGAATTAAGCAGTCATATTTTTCCCCACTGGCAGAATAAGAGGCTCTCAGTGACTGGTTAAGCCTGAAGGATATTAAATCATGACCATGCAAATATCTATTTGATAGTGCATTTGGATAGTAACATATTAGGTGTCATAAAAGTACACTTGTCTTTGTCGTAGACCTTTACTACTTTCTGATAATAATTTTGTGGAGAACAAGTCCTGATTGCAGCATTACTTACTGGTATTAAAGAAGTTTTCCCCTCTACCTGATAACTGATTTATTTTTTTTTAACCAAGCGTATAATACTGACTGGTTTCTCAAAGAATTTACAGAACATTTACAGGCACATTTAGATATCTTTATTGCCTTAACTAAATACACTTGCAAAAAATATTGTTGTTGTAGATCATCCAAGTGAGAATATCACCATATTGCCATGAAATCAATTATCACATGTTGTAAAGACTGAATGAAAGACTGAGGTGTTCTACTTGCATAAATTCTGTTTTGGCATTAAAATTCTTTATCTATTGATGTTAGAAAAGAAGTCATTCATAGTTGTGGAAGTTTCTGAATTGCCATGTACAAGTTAATCAAATGGACAAAAACAACAGATGGAACAGGAATCTGGATATCGGAGTTCTCTTCCAGGTTACTGTCTTAATTATTGTCCTAGGGCATTCTGCTCCTTTTTTCCCTCCAATATGTTCTTGTGTATGTGTTTGCACATGTATTCAAAGTTTCAGCCGAAGCAATGTTGGAAGATTCTTATTTAAATCCTGTCTCAGTAAGTAGACAGATAAGATGTTTTCCACATCTTAAGTATCTTGTGCAAATGAAATAGTCTAAGACCTATAGCCCAGCTGAAGTGCTTATACACTAATGCACGTAGCATGGGCAACAAACAGGAGGAGCTGGAAGCCATTGTGCAGCAGGATAATTATGATGTAGTCGCCATCACAGAAACGTGGTGGGATGACTCACATAGCTACAGTGCTGCCATGGATGCCTATAGGCTCTTCAGGAAGGATAGGCAAGCAAGGAGAGGCGGGGGTGTGGCCCTGTATGTTAAGGAGTGTTATGAATGCTTTGAACTTAATGATGGTGATAATGAGACTGAGTGTTTATGGGTAAGAATCAGGGGCAGGGCTAACAAGGCAGATATCGTAGTAGGAGTCTGTTATAGACCGCCCAATCAGGATGAGGAGGCAGATGAAATATTCTATAAACGGCTGGGAGAAGTCTCAAGATCGCGAGCTCTTGTCCTCGTGGGGGACTTCAATTTGCCAGACATCTGCTGGGAATACAATACAGCAGGGAGGGAACAGTCTAGAAGGTTCCTGGAATGTGCTGGGGATAACTTCCTGACACAGCTAGTGAGAGAGCCAACTAGGGAAGGTGCCCTGCTGGATCTGTTGTTTGTAAATAGGGAAGGTCTTGTGGGGGATGTGAAGGTTGGAGGCTGTCTTGGGAACAGTGACCATGAAATGATAGAGCTTTCGATTCTGCGAGAAGCAAGGAGAGGGGTCAGCAGAACTGCTACCTTGGACTTCCGGAGGGCGGACTTTGGGCTTTTCAGGAGCCTGGTTGACAAAGTCCCCTGGGAGGCACTCCTCCAGGGCAAAGGAGCCCAGGAAGCCTGGATGATTTTCAAGAAGGAAGTCTTAAAGGCGCAGGAGCAGGCTGTCCCCATGTGCCAGAAGACAAGCCGTCGGGGAAAAAGGCCGGCCTGGCTAAACAGGGAGCTAGTGTTGCAACTTAGGGAAAAAAAGAGGATCTATGGCCTCTGGAAGGAAGGGCAGGCCACTCAAGACGACTACAAAGAGGTAGTTAAGCTATGTAGGGAAAAAATCAGGAGGGCCAAAGCCCAGCTAGAGCTAAACTTGGCTTCTGTTGTCAAGGACAACAAAAAAAGTTTCTATAAATATATTAGCAAGAAGAGGAGGACTAAGGATTATCTCTGTCCTCTAGTAGATAGGGCCAGCAACATAGTGACCAAGGATGAGGAAAAGGCTAAGGTACTTAATGAAGTCTTTGCCTCAGTCTTCAGCAGTAGGACCAGTTGTTCCCTGAGCACCCAGACCCCTGAACTAGAAGACAGGGATGGGGAGCAGAATGAAGCCCCTCTAATCCAAAGGGAAACGGTGAGGGACCTGCTTCAGCACCTGGAGGTGCACAAATCTATGGGGCCGGATGGGATCCACCCAAGGGTATTGAAAGAGCTGGCGGAGGTGCTCGCCAGGCCACTTGGTATCATTTATGAGCAGTCCTGGACAACCGGGGAGGTCCCAGCTGACTGGAGGTTAGCAAATGCGACACCCATCCACAAGAAGGGCCGGAAGGAGGATCCGGGGAACTACAGGCCAGTCAGTCTGACCTCGGTGCCTGGGAAGGTCATGGAACAGATCCTCCTCAGTGCCATTACACGGCACATGCAGGAGAACAGGGTGATCAGGCCCAGTCAGCATGGGTTTGTGAAGGGCAGGTCATGCCTATCAAACCTAATATCCTTCTATGATAAGGTGACCCACTTAGTGGATGAGGGAAAAGCTGTGGATGTTATCTACTTGGATTTTTGCAAAGCTTTTGACACTGTTTCCCACAGCATTCTCCTGGAGAAACTGGCTGCTCATGGCCTGGACAGGTGTACTCTTCGCTGGGTAAAAAACTGGCTGGATGGCCGTGCCCAGAGAGTGGTGGTAAATGGAGCTAAATCCAGTTGGTGTCCGGTCACAAGTGGTGTCCCCCAGGGCTCAGTGCTGGGGCCGGTTCTCTTTAATATCTTTATCAATGATCTGGATGAAGGGATCGAATGCACCCTCAGCAAGTTCACAGATGACACTAAACTGGGTGGGCGTGTTGATCTGCTTGAGGGTAGGTTGGCGCTGCAAAGGGATCTGGACAGGCTGGACCGATGGGCTGAGACCAATGGTATGAGGTTCAACAAGGCCAAGTGCCGGGTCCTGCACTTGGGTCACAACAACCCCATGCAGCGCTACAGGATTGGGGCAGAGTGGCTTGAAAGCAGCCCGGCAGAAAAGGCCCTGGGGGTGTTGGTTGACAGCCGGCTGAATATGAGCCAGCAGTGTGCCCAGGTGGCCAAGAAGGCCAACAGCATCCTAGCCTGTATCAGGAATAGTGTGGTGAGCCGGACTAGGGAAGTGATCATCCCCCTGTACTCGGCACTGGTGAGGCCCCACCTCAAGTACTGCGTTCAGTTTTGGGCCCCTCGCTACAAGAGGGACATTGAGGTGTTGGAGTGTGTCCAGAGAAGGGCTACAAAGCTGGTGAGGGGTCTGGAGGACAAACCTTATGAAGAACGACTGAGGGAGCTAGGGTTGTTTAGCCTGGAGAAGAGGAGGCTGAGGGGAGACCTTATCACCCTCTACAACTACCTGAAAGGAGGTTGTAGAGAGATGGGGGCTGACCTCTTCTCCCTGGTGACAAGTGATAGGACGAGGGGAAACGGGTTCAAGTTACGTCAGGGGAGGTTTAGATTAGATATTAGAAAACATTTTTTCACTGAAAGGGTTATTAAACATTGGAATAGGCTGCCCAGGGAGGTGGTGGATTCACCATCCCTGGAGGTGTTTAAAAAAAGGGTAGATGGGGCACTTAGGGACATGGTTTAGAAGTGGCTCTTGTCAGGGTAGGCTAAAGGTTGAACTCGATGATCTTAAAGGTCCCTTCCAACCTCAACAATTCTATGATTCTATGATTAGCTATAGCTTTAAGCTTCCTAAGGAGTTTGATTCTGTTGACAATGACTCTTCAGGGGACGTATGTAGAAGAGGACCAATAGCAATGACCCCAAGTAGGCTCAAACCTAAAGCGTGCACTCAGCCTAGACAAGGGAGGAGCAATTCCGTATTCCAGAAAGAATGTAAGCCGCTAAGGGACTCTTCTGTTATCCTAAGAGGCAGCAGCACCCTTGCAGGCCTTCTGGCCAGACCTTCTGGCAATCCACCTAAGTGGGAACAGAGAGAATATCTATGTTCTTTATGTATATAACAGCTACATAACTTGGTCAAAAATATGAGTTAGCTTAAAATTTGACTGCAATCTGGCCCAAGAGGAACAAAATTGAGATGGAAATCAGAGAGCTACTTAACCAGTCATCACGCAGAACATTTCTAGTTAAACACAAGGATGTACGAAGGTTGCTAGTATAATCTTTACAGCTGCTATCTGTAAATACTGATCATTACGGTAGCATTTGGTTTACTCTTACACCTCGAATACCGCACTGACACCAGTAAGAACTGCTTTCATTTTAGAATGATATCTTTACTGTTTTAACATAGGGAACGTTGCATTGTGCCACACTATAGCTAGCATAGTTTGCCCTAAAAGCTGTCTCAGTAATATTCCTTTCTGTACAAACTTGTACTAAAAGACAATGCAGATGTTTGCAAGTTCAGTTTATTATGCTCCAACTCTAATTACAGAGCTGCAAGGGGCTTAGTAGCATATGCTCTGTAATACCCTACGCAGTTACAAAAATTCAAATGATGATTAAACAGTGTGGTTAATAGTTTATCTCCTATTAACATCAGATAAATTTATGATTTATTTAAAAGGTAAAAAAAAAAAAAAAGAAGAAAGAAAACAATGGAAGAAAATGTTTATGGTAAAAGACTTTCAGTACTGATCCACGTTGACCTAATTTTGGCTCCAAAAAGACTAAACTCTAAATTAATTCAGTGACAGAACAGTAAACTAAAAATTACGCTTGCTTCTGCGAAACCTACCTTAGGATTCTCCTCTTAACAGCAATGCAAATCCATTCAGAATTTCTTTCAGCATTATCACCCACAGAAAGGAAAACATTACAAAATGCTATGCATTAACTATGAAGGAAGTCAATGGGAGATAGATGAATTGTTTAAACATTTTTAGCCTTTTTGAGGTCAGTCATTATCTCAGTACAATTAACATTTTTTATTTAATATTTTCAAGTTTTTTGCATAATAAGTGTAAAAAATCAGGGTCTAGCAAAGTTGGCTGCTGCAGAATGATGCTTGGTACCTGGCTGCCTACCTTTGCACCTTTAGCTTGGCCTAAAGCTATTTGCTCCAGTCATGCACAGATTTTTTTTAAAGGACTCCGTTATAGTTTTGACTGATTTCTCCAGGGTTTTTTGTTTGGTTTTGGGGGTTTTTTTGGGTTCTGTTTTGGTTTTGGTTTTTTTTTTCAGTGACTGTGTAGCAGTTCCAGCGCTGCTAGTACTCCCAGACTTAGAAAATTAGGACATTTTCAACAATTTTCCAGGAACTTCTATTGACTAATCCAAGTGGAAGTGAGTTACAAGAAAGGATTTAAGAAAGAGTATGAGTGAATTTCCTACCCTTTATAACTGTATCAGTGAATGGACTTCGCCTAGCTCATATTATTTCTGAGGTTTTAATCAACTAATTCAAACCCTAAACCTCTACGGTGATTTTGCCTACGCAACTCTGCCTCCATCCTACCTGTCCATGGCTTGTTCCTAGATCTCCTGTGATTCTCCTGCCTCTCCTAAGTATTAGAAGAAAGCCCAGGTAGAGAGAAACACTGAGTAATCTCTCCTGCATATCCACCTTGAAGAGAAAGCACAGCAAGCCTAAGTAGCAGAGGTTTGTTGCGCTCTCTCCCATTTTTCCTATTCCCAAGTATAAAAGATGGCTTCTTCCCCCTTACACGTGCTCTTTTCAACCAAGCATTTAGTGAAAGTTGAGGTTTCTAATTTTTAATCACAATTGAACATTTAATGAGGCATTCTTTGAGAAAGCTTTTATCAAAATATCCATTTTGTCTCACTTTGAGACAATTATTTGAAAAACACTAAAAACAAGCATCGTAACTTCCCTACATATTTAACATTCTTTAATAACTTCCCCATAAAAGATGCATAGCCTCGACAGTCACTCCATTTTAATTGATTATTGTCTAACTAGAATTGCTTGACAACTAATCTACTTTTCCCTAGGCTTAAAAGGATTGTTTCTTCACATCCTAGCATCATGTAAAATTTTTGACCATGCCGTTATGTGGTTTGATGATGGTGCAGCTGTAAGTGCTTCTCAAGGTAACAAAGATTGTTCTGGAGTTGTTTTTTGTGTTCCTTGGTCTTATGTGAGAGTTTGCCTCACTGTCTGTTTGTGGTTCATCTTCCATGTCCTACTGTTCAGGTCTCACTCAGCAAATGAGTATTTCACCATCTTCCACGCTTATCCGTTTTGTGTGTACTCAAATTGAGAATACTTATTGCGAATGTGATGGAATATATGCTCGTCCGCCAGTACATTTTGTAATTAACAATGTGTATTTATACTTTGTTGTGACTGCTGACTGTTCGGTGAAAATCGTTTGATCCTAGCAAGATCTGAGATTAGACTTGTGAGCAATTGTTTGCAAAAATAGGGTTTAGTTTCAGGGGTACCTATATCCACTTTTTCCCCTTATTTTTGCCACTTAGAGTAATGCTGGCATACAGTCATTAGTATAGGGGGGTTTAGTTTGGGGGCAGGGGGGCGTTGTTGTTTGTTTGGGGGTTTTCTTGGGGTTTTTTTTTGAGTTGTATTTGGGTTTTTTTAAGTTCACGCACTGAACAGAAGAGTTATTACTGAATTTTATGAAAATATTTCTCTATGCTAAGATAGCATGCTATATAATTGATTAGTGAACTGATTTTTTTTTTTTTAATACAGGCCTGAGATACAGACATGGAAAATAGCTAGGATAAAATAAAAGATGTACAGGGGTATTGTAGTACATAAGTTTACCTGAAGTAACTGTCCACATACACATGTTGACCCACCATACCATCGATGGTAATCAGCTGAGTGTTTGAAGAAAGTAGCATAAGTTATATTGTTTTATCCATGGGGAAAAGGCTAACCATGACAAATTACTATGCGCAAGCTAACACGCTGTCTACATACACACTCCCTCTAACAGTTTATAACTTCAGCAAGTTAGCTAAATGATGTGACATGACTGAAATTCCATTACTGCAGCAACTGTCTAGAATACAGACTGTGATAACACACCAATACTAACATTATTGAACGCTGTCTTTGATGATCACTGTGATGATATCAACCTAGTGCATGAACGTATGACTATTAAAGCAGGTTGTGCAGAATATGGGAAAAAGAACTTCTTATTTTCTCCAAAACATGTTATTAGTTGTACTTGCCACTGTCTGACAGTTGGCCTAATGTTTGCTGTCTCTATCATGCCTGCTTAGCTGTCCTCTTAATACTATTAGTTACAGTTGTCCAGCTCGCTGAATCTGTGACTTCCCAAGACAAGTTTCCATTTTCAAACGGCCCTACTATATTCTTGAGGAGGGTTTTTCTGTTTGTTTGTTTGTTGTTGTTGTGTTTTGGTTTTTTGGGGGGATGGGGGGAGGGGTTTGTTTTTTAAAGGAAATATGACTTCACTGCTTTAATACACATTTTTCTTGGATATTTAGCTTGTTTCAGTGACTCCAGTATTATTGGGAAGCAGATGGATCTTCTCTCCTGGTATCTTGCCATCCTGACAGAATGATGGATGTGAGCACTTGAAAAATCTTTATCTTATTCTACATTGCTCGTAGATGTTTTCTAGCTCCCGCTTTGAAACTGACACACATCTTGGCTTACGCTTTTTATGGTTCTTCCGAGCTTTGTGCTTTCATCAGGTTGAACATTGCACATACTCATTCAGCTACTACATCTCACTTTGTTTCTTCCTTTTTTCCCAGTACTTATACATAGTATAGTACTTAAACTTAGGTACATGTCAAAGCTCTGAGACTGATGTAGAAAAAAATGCTTTTTTTGGCTTGAACATACTAATCAAACTTTTCACATACACACACTACTGTGAAGCATTCCTTTTCAACTTAGTGCATCGTTTTCCTTCCAATGGGTAAATTGCCTTCTGATTGCTGTCTATGATAAAACAAACTAGATTTGCAGATGAGGAGAGAGCAGTGGATGCTATGCTCAACTTCAGCAAGGTTTTGAACACTGTCTATCCCAACATTCTTGTATCCAAGTTTGGATATTATGGTCTTGTTTGGTGGAAAATAGGTTAAAAAAAAAAAAAAGAAAAAAGACTGGCTGGATGATCTGGCTCATGCTAGAAGAGAAGGCTTCAGGGAGATCTAGCAGCAGCCTGCAAGTACCTCTGAGGAGGTTATCAAGATGACAAAGCCAGGCTCTTCACAGTAGCACATAATGGGAATATGGGAGACAAAGAACATAAGTTGAAACAAGAGAGATTCGGACTGAATACAAGGAAAAACATCTTCATCATAAGGAAAATCAAGCACCAGAACAGGCTGTCCAGAAGAGGTTGTGCCATCTCCATCCTTGCAAGTTTTTAAGACCCAACTGGATAAAGCCCTGATCAATGTTACCTGCTCTCATAGCTGACCTTCCTTAGAACAGGAGATTGGACTAATACCTTCCTGCGATCCCTTCCAACCTGAATTATGGTTCTAAAGCAGTAAGAGCCCCAACTCAATTTTGTTGAGTTTTACTCCCCTGGCCTTTCGAAGTATGCATTGAGATTGTTTATTGGCAAATACAGTTTCTGCCATACTGTTACAAAATTCATACAGCAGGTCCTATTCATATCGGATTAGAGACTGTGCTTATTATTTGGCATGAATCTATGAGGCAATGTGCAATATGTTGTAGGCTACCATTAGTTTTCATAGTGCCTTGGAGAAACAGTAAAAATTAAAAGCAGGTGTAATTCCATTAAGCGTAAGTTTCTGCATGGAGGCAGGAAGAATCGCCTATGAAAAACCCAAATGAGAAATGAAGTAGTGGTTCTTCAGAAGAGTATCTGAAATTAACAAGGAATCACAAGTCAAATATGAATAAAGAAATTCATGCCAACACTAAGAATGCTAATTTTTCTTGATAAAGGTATCCTCTGCAAGACATGAATTAATTCCTCTTTTCCACTCATTACTGATAAGACATCAAATACAGCATTGTCTCTAATTGGGAGTGCAGTGGTTCCTGAGAGATACGGACTGAAGGGAGTAATTGGATTGAATTCTTCTGTTTTATCTGAACGCAGATAAAAGCGACACATATGATCAGATGTCTAGAAAACATTTTCTGTGAGGAAAGGTTGAAGAAATTGGAGATAGAAAGGTTACAGAACACAAGACTAGGGGATGATCTAATAAACCTTCTAGTAGGTAATAAGTAGTTTAACAGAGGAATGGAATAATTTGTTTTCCTTCTCCATTCTGTACAGGAGAAAATGACCTGGGCCCAGGTCTATTTTCAGGTTAAATGTGACAAAGAAGTCTCAGAGTAAGGACAATCAAGTAATACAGTAGGTCATCACAGGCAAAAAAAGAAACTGCCTTTATTGGGAATTTCTAGAGGCAAACTGGATAAACATCTGTCAGGAATTAGGCAAGTGCCACTGACACTACCTTAGGGACAGGCATGGATAGGTGACTCAATGATTTTCTATGGTTCTATGAATAACATCTTCTATATATCAATCTTTTTGATTTCTCTTAATTGTAGGTGGCACTAGTATATTTTTGCTATAGGCTTGACTCCAGTTACATTCTTGGGTATCAGCAGCTATGGACTGGTGTGCAACATGGTGGTAGATTGTTGCTTTCCCAGTTCAGTACTTGCCAAAGTTTGTATTAGACACCAAGTACTGAAAACAAGTTTGCTTTTATGAAGTTTACTTCAGTTGTAGCCAAGTTTGCATACTTTGCCTATTTACATAGACAAACATTTTTCCTGGCTTTACAAGAGTTATTATGGATACTACTTAATATGCGAATTACACAATTTTAGCAAGTCTAAAATCCAGTTCCTGATTTTCTCCATTTCTTTTGTCTTATTCACACCAGCAAAACCAAGACGCAGGTATTATATATTTCCACGTATGACCAACTTGGCAGACCTTACTACTTCAAAAATGTGATTTGACAATTTTAGAGGCTTTTCTCAATGCAACACATTGTTTTGTGCATTCCTGGTACAATATTCTGGTGCTCACATTTCTATTATGTGAAGAATCACGTTTAGTATTATTAAATTCCAGAATTTAAAGTTTTTAATTGAAAACTGAGTCTTCTGGTTGTCCATGGAGCCTCATGTATAGAGCAGAGCCTGCTATTTTCCTGCAGTATTCTACAAGTAATTTATATTTTCCTTAATAGTATTATGATCTTGCCACTGTAATAATTTCAGTCCAACTTTTTTTCTTGAATGTAATTCTGTTTTCTTCCCTTGAAAAATGCTAAAGGATTCTTTGAAGCCTAGCACATTCACAGATGTCCCAGTATCTACTTGGCATTCAATTTCCTGTTTCTGTGCTGTGTCTTTACATGTGGTGGTGCTCTAAATTTTTGAAACTATTTAAATTGCACTGTGTTAATATATAGGTGTAAAATATCATTCCTTCTCACTTCTTGTTTGCTTCCTTAGTATAACACATTTATTTTCTTTCTTCATCTGTGAGCTGTAGCATTGATATTCCCTTTTGACAAAGTCACTGAGTATGTTCCCCTGTGCTGGGCATTTTCTGTTATTATGGTATTTTTTTACTGTAACCAAAGATTTTCCTTTCTACTTTCTCTCCCATTTATGAACCTAATTTTGGACTAATTTTGGTGCATATACTTTGCATTTATGTACTTTTATATGCTGATTTCTTTTATTTCTGTTACATCTAGTTGTTCTTTGCACTTGCTTTGAGCAGAGGCTAAAATCCAAAATACACAAGCAGAAAAAACTCAAGAACAATTTCTTATTACGTAAATACCTTAAACTTGGGGAGACACGATTAATTGTTTTTTCAGCATTTCAGACTACACAGTACAGGAAGCCAAGGAATGTTTTAAAGGAATAGACTCTGCATGTTGCTGACAGGCACTATATCAAAATTACAGAATTGCAATTAATATGTAAAAATTTCATCAACCATTTAAAGCTGGGGCAGAATCTTGTTAATGCTGAAGCACAGTGATGAAATAAACTAAGCACACATTCAAACTGTAGCATTTTGAAATACTGGATTGCAGAATTAGATAACTTGTAAAAGTGGGTTTTGATTTTTTTTTTTTAAATAATATACAGATTCATGTAATGTACGTGGAACAAGTTGATTTCAGAATAACCAGTGCTAGCTATTGGAGGGTATGTTCCAAATTTAATTAGACTTCATTTGTGTCCGAGCTAAAAATCTTATTAATGAACTATTCAATCTGTGAAATTTGGACCTCATCACGGTCCCCCTTCTGCTTGTGTTTGAAAGCATATCCAAAGCAAAAGGCTGAAGAGTCAGACTGGACATGCCTAATTCCCCTCATATATGCAGTCTGTGTAGCAGATATACTGGGAAATCATAGAGAAGCAAAATCTGGAGATGCAGTTCCTAGGACATGAAAAGCTGGTTAAATCCCTTTTCTTCATAATTCAATCTAACTGTGAACATCCCCATAAGACAGACCAAGAAGATACTTGCGGGGGGGGGGGGAGGATATATTATTATTTTATTTTATTATTTAAAAATGCCCTGAAGAAATAAACAGTACCACTGTTCTTTTAAACATTTCAGATTATGTGGATGCTAACGGAAAAGGTTACTTAGAGTTCTTATTACAGGATTAGTTTTCCTTTATATTTTTATAGGACCTTCATAATGATAATATAAATTTAGTGCTATGGCTGCTCATAAACCATTAGGAACAACACAAATATCTTCCTTATAGATGGGAAGGTAGAAGGTCCTGAAAAATAATTCTGGTTTGAATGTGTGGAAGTAAATTTATGTAAATTGCTGCCAGTCATCTATATGCTCATTTCACTAGCAAAATAACATTATAAATGATCTGTAGCCAACAATTCTTTACTTGAAGACATACAATGCAAATATTTATTCAAAACAGAAAATCACTTAAGGATAAGCGTAAGTCTTACCACGCCAATAGAAAAGTAGTTATTAATGATGTTGTAAGGCACTGGGTCTCCTTTCTCATCTTTATCATTGGGTATTACTTCGAATTTCCACCTGTCCAGCAAAATCTCTGAGCTGTTCTCAATGTCTTTTAAGATCTTCATCAAATTCTCACCTTCATAACCTAGCAAAACATGAAAATGGTTATTTCATGAAGCATAATAAAGTTTAATTCCATTTCCTTTCTCTTTCTAGATGACTGGTTGGATGGGGCTCTGAGCAACCTGATCTAGTTGAAGACGTCCCTGCTTATTGCAGGGGGGGTGTTGGACTAGATGACCTTTAAAGGTCCCTTCCAACCCAAACTATTCTATGATTCTATGACTGGAAAAATGAAAACCATGCATATAAGACCTGAAAAGCAGGATCGTGTTTGAAGTATTGACAATTTTCCAGCACCTGTCATTAAAAGGAGGACAAATGCAAAGCTGATTTCTGCACTCAGCTAAATTAATGTAAACTTAGATTAATTCTACAGATTTCACTGGGCATCATATTTATATTCAGAAAATAATTTCATCTTCAAAAGTTGCCAATCCCTTCAATTTTCCAAATGGTTATAGCAGTTATGCAAAAAGCTAAGGTTATACTTTGCAAAATGTTGTTGCTGTGAAATTATCTTAATATTTAAATTCCTTTGATTTCAAAATTTATGGAAAGAAGACATAAAGTAGCGTTGTCTGATTAAAGTCTGACAAGAGACTGAAAGGTTAAAAACTATCTACTATTTTTTGTTGATTGTTTGAATGTGGTTTAGCATAACTAATCCAAAATTTGAAATCCATAACTGATGACTTAGCAGAACTAAAATTTTCCATCTTTCAACAACTTCTTTTTCAGCCTCACCTTGCTCTATTGAGAGGTCTTACTCCTACTTGCCAAGATGCGCTCACATGTCTTTAGGTAATTCACTAGCAGTAGTAGTTCACTACACTATATACTAAACTCAGTAAAATACTTATTTACACACTCCTGAGTATACACAACATACACATGCATGAAAAGAGTGGGGATTTTACTAAGTGACATTATCAACTCTGAATACTGTTCAGACTGAATTACTTCGTAAGACAGAACTAAGATCTGTGGATTCATTCCTTCTTCAAATCAGAAATAAATTTTCCTATTCAAGCGATATGTACTTCCTGGGTCATTAACAGTTTTAGCAAGCAAAGCCATTCAAAGCCTCCCTGCCCAAAACCCACTGCTGATGTATTTCTTTATGATTGTATGATATGTTTTTGTTAGTTGCTGACAACCACTGCATAACAGCAGTATGCACAATTACATTTGTCTGCATCCTTGAGATCATTCACCAGCAATTTAGTTTCTGGAAGCCCTGTCTCTTCTCCCATCTATGGAAGTTCCAGAAAATCTGTGTTATGGCATTATCTACCACAAAGCAACTGGGCAAAGAATGATGAAAGGCAGAATATTTTCATACTGTCTTTTTCTACTTTTGTCCAGATGGAATCATTCAAAATGGAAGGTAAATATACAGAAGTGAATGGAAGGACAGGTCCTGACGAATGTAATCAAATGCTCTCATAGCTGACCCTGCTTAGAAGAGGAGATTGGACTAGTGACTTCCTGCAACCCCTTTGAGCCTGAATTATTCTATGACTCTACTCTATGAACTGCTCAGAAAGTGAATCAAGGATGATTTGATTGGGTTTTGTTTTTTTTTTTTTTTTTCCCCTAAGAGTATGTGAATAAACAATCACCAGTCACGACAGAGAAAATAAAGGAGGTCCTCAAATGATTTGACAGAACATTAAGGTTAACAAGTTCTCTAGCATGGAAACTACTGAGGATTTGCTAAGCACTGTCTGGGAACTAGGCAGACATTTGGAAAGGAAACTTGCTATATGATGAGACAGAAGAAGGAAGAGATAACCACAAAGGCTGAGAATTTCCATTTAAACAGTCAGGTTCCAAATACACAACATCTCAACTCAAACGACCAACTGAGACCTGAAGTAGAACTGGCCATGGGCCCATAAACTGATATGATTTTGCTAGAGACTGAGTCTTGCCTAAGACTTTCTTCTTTGTATCTCCTTCAAGTTATGCTGTAACGCAAATCCTGAATGGAAATAAGTTATTGGAGGAGCTGAGAGCAAGGCTCCATACACCCAGGAAAGAATGCAAAGGGTATTAGAGGTTTGACTTTACATATATTCTCCTTTAAGCATTCTTTGCCTTCTCATTTCCTGAAAAATAGCACCACAGCATTTATTGTCTGGAACCCTCTGTAGGAGAAGAGAAGGTGAGTGTATCAAAGGAACTAGTCTGAGGCTGACATGTTTTTCATTTAATATTTATGAAAATTAAAAAAGATGAAACCACTCCAAACCCATTATTAGCTGTTTTCAGTAACCCTTTCAGAATAGCCCCAATTAAAATCTATTTAAGAATACTCCTTTTATAAGGTATTGATCAAAGAAATAACTGCAATACAGATTGTAAAAAGCCATCCAAATAGCTAGATACTACTCTCATTGCACCTTGGAGCCTTTTGGTGTCAGCAGAAGCTACAAAAAAGGTATGAAGAGTGATTACAACCTTTAGTATCTATAAAATTGTTCATATAACATTAACAGACAGATAACTCCAAAAAGAGGAAGGGTGATAACAGTTCTTTACATACATCATAAAAAAGAAACCCAAATGTTGAGAGTAGACTTTGATGCAAAAGTGGGTTTTTTTCCTTTTAATTACATAATACATTGTATTTTAACATGTTTACCTCCTCCCCATCTCAGACACCTTGCTAAATCATTGCCAGTCCCAAGAGGCAGGATAGCAACGGGAGGATGCTTAATCAAGTTCGCTTTCTCTGTGAATAAAGAAGGAAAAATATAACTAAGGGAAAAAAATATCTAATTGTATGGTACTTATACAACAACAGTGTTAGGTTTTACTTCAGTAAAAGACAGTGATACATGTTTTGTGTATGAGATTATGCTGCCTGCTCAGCAACAAGCATTTCACCAAGGCACTCCATTATGCAGCTCCTTCCCCAGTCACTATTCAATCCTTAATCCTAATTTACTCGATTGTTATCACAGGGACTATTGTAACCCATAGATGTGATGAGCATTCATAAACAATGATACTCAAGATTTTTCCAAGACCAAGCGTGTTGTGCTCTCTGTTGCTCTCAGATACGAATGCACAATAGTAATAGTTAAGGGCATGAATAATGAGACGAATCTTGTACTTTTTCATCTGGGTGACCAAATTTGTGTTTAATTGTATATTCACTTGGATTCACATCTACACCATTACCAAGAACTCCCTGGAACTAACATGAGGGTTTGGCCCATCAGGAATTAAATCTACTATTCAAAATGAGTGTTGATCTATCTGATCAAGTCTCTAAATCAATATTTTGTATTTAATAAGTAATGTTTTGAAATGTATGAACTCACAGTTTCTTTTGATTCTTTACCAGTACATTTCTAGTATTTCAAGCCAAAGGATCTCTGTTCACCCTTCTCAAGAAATATGGCCTATCTGAAAACTGAAGTGGGGCAGCTATCCCTCAAGTATAATATTTCAAATATATAATCTGTCAAATTCCCCATTTAATTGGAATGAGTAGCATACCTAGTTTAAAAGTTACACTTGAATAGTTAAACAATCAGCTATTTTCTTCATAGAATTATGCACAACTCTCAGCAATTATCAGCAGGAGTTCATATATCCAATTGATGTGGCAGGGGCATCTTGTTATTTATCAATTTCTCTCGTCAATACTTTAGGAAGATTTGACATTCATAATGCCAGTATACTGCAAATCTTTAAGAGAATTTAATATTCAATAGAATAATAATAAAAAATGTTTAAAAGTCTCAAACTG
This sequence comes from Chroicocephalus ridibundus, assembly GCF_963924245.1. NCBI lineage: Eukaryota > Metazoa > Chordata > Aves > Charadriiformes > Laridae > Chroicocephalus > Chroicocephalus ridibundus. Next base: position 31,918,085 of record NC_086285.1, read on the forward strand.
AGGAGAAAAAAAGTTTGGGCTTTTTTTGTTAATTTGTTTTCTTTTCTTTTTTTCCTTTTTTTTCTTTTCTACTTGCTTTGCTCTTAGCTAAGATTCTTTGTATATCAGGAGATCAGGGAAGAAAAGATCAAACTAGAAAGTGTCTGTTTCTTGAAACAGGTGGTTTCTTAAACTTTATATGCCACAGGGTTTTTGTTGGCTAAAAGGCAGCACTGAAAACATATTTCCTGCACCTATGAAACAAATGGATTCTGGATCCCTCAAATAATTTCTTAGTTTGGTACCACAAAAATTGCTGCAGAAGCCAGTATATTACTAAGACAAAATGCAGTCTTTTTTTCAAATAACGCCACCAAAAGATAACGTAACCGCATGACATTTCAGACCTCATGACAAAACTGATGAACAATTAACAGCTGTAAAACTTCACCCCTTCCAAGTTTAGTCAATACACCTGATATTTTTGTGCCTTGAGTTACAACTTTGAAAGCTACTTGAGATCTACAATCAATACCTTGCATTTGCAAACAGATTTTTTCTTTTTCAAAACAAAAGTAGAAATATGCCTTTGCTATCATCCATTCTTTCATGAAACTATTTTTACAGTTCACTGAACTTTAAAAGGTTTTCTGGTCCTCACCTCCCACAAACCCCACACTTTTAAACACTTTTAATTTTCAGTTAATTCTTTTGACGTCTCTTCATCTCCTTCCTAATTTCCATTGTCACACATCCCCTTTTTTTTTCCTCTGCAGCCCCTCTAATGCCAAACAATCAATCGTGCTGTGGAAGATATTCTCCCTAGGAAGCCTTGAGAAGTTTAAGTCTGATATCTTAACTTCTGAGCCTTCCTCATGATTTGTACAGAGGACTTTATGGCCCACTGACTGAAAGAACCAAAACTGAAATGCCTGTTAGACCATTATCTCCATTATGGGATAATGGAGCATAAACAAACATTTGGTAACTGAAAAACCAAATGAGCTAAGGTAAATGGTCTTAAAAGAAACAACTTAGATTTGATTCAGTTTGGAGAATAGACTTTGAACTGAAATGAAAATTGATTGATTCAAATTTCTTGCTTTCTGGAAATCCAGAGGACTACAAACACTGCCTAGGGATTTTGAATATACTCTGCAATTTGAATATCCTTAAAAATAATCATGTGCCAAACTAATAAATTTCAAAAATTTAAATAAACAAGATCTTGTTTGCAATAGCTGTATCCATACCTTGGTATATAGGGAAGAACAATAAAATGAAAAACACGAGTCAAGCCAAACTATGTAAATACTATTGATTACCTATGCAATCCAAAATCCAGCCTACTGTTCCATCTCCACCACACGCTAGTACTCTGAACTCAGGAACATCTCGGAAAAAATTTAACCTAAAAAACAGTAAATGAAGATATCTATTTAATTATCATAAATACATTGTGCATAAACAAAAATTTCACGGCTTAAGACATTTCATTCAATAGTAAATGGCAAGTTAACACTTGAAAAAATAATCACCTCTGCTCATGCATTCATTTTTTAGACAAATACAATCCAACATTGTATTATCTGAAAAATTTAATAGGAAATTGTTAATTCAAGGGTTATTATGGTAGACTAATACTAGAAATAGCTTGGACCTGATGCTTCATCCAAATCTTTGTCTAAGTTCAAATCTTGTTTGAAACTATTGTCAGAAAACATTCTCTGTTTACCTAGTTGTAAATGGACATGCAGCCTCTCGAGACAGAAAAGTCTAAGGTGGCTAAATGTATCGGCCACAACATTTCCTTATGAGGTGCTGGCTATAAAAGCATATGAAAACAGCTCATTTCTGATAGTACACTAATACACAATAAGTTGAGCATTTTGTCGTTGAAAAAAAAAAAACAACTTTGAACCATGGTTTAATACAAAATGACTAAGCATCAGATTGAATGAACCCATTCCATCATCCCACAAACCATATTTTAAAAGTGAAATATCTTTGGTAATATTTGCCTGGCTATTTCTGCTTCCATATCCATTGAGTGCTGGACAGTATCACCACCTCATTATCCACTTCGTTCAACACCTATGATCCATAATGCTGAAAAGTGAGGATATATTAAAAGAGATCTAAGTTACAATATTTTAAATTTAGAAGCATCTTTTCAGGATAGCTTTTGACACAAACTGAAATTAGTCCTTACACATAAATTGTGACTAGGCAAAAACCCTCCAGTAATTTTGCTGAATTACTATATATATGTGTGTGTGTATGTGTGTATATGTACATTCACATATATTCTATTTATTAGTGTCACAGACGTCTTAATGCATATTCTATATACTAGTGACCCAATCTGATTTCCAGTTTGCAATTTCCTAATAAATGTACAATTAGTACATTGTACCCAAATTCTTAAATACAAATAAATATACACAATAACTTGCCAGTGTTTAATTCAAGCTACTTTCCATATGAAACTGTAATGTTGCACAGAGAATGGTGTTCCTGTCCCTCGGAAGTTTTAAAAATTCTTTTAGGCTTCTTGATAAAACCAAGAGTACACGAAAAACTACAGAGTAAAAGAAAGAGCATGGGAGAAGGAAATGGAAAGCACAATAGTAAGAAAATGCTATTTAAGATGCAGAAGATGACTGGAGTTCTTGTTCTATTAGTTTTAGACCAGATTTTCAAGGTTAGCAAAGCTACATAGAATTAAGCCCATCACATTGTTGTCCCGCTCCCTCTAATTTTCTCTGCTCAGAAGTGCTCTTAGTCAATATCAAGTGTCAAGTACAACATTTGAAGGATGCTTACTCATTCTGTATTAAACCCTGCTTTGCCCTTCTCACTTACTTTCTACTTCACACATCTGCAGGGCAAGTGCTATAGGATCTCTTCTGATGCAAAACGTCATGTGCCAAATCTGACTGGGTACACATCTTCTAATAAGCATATGTGCTGAAAGACCCTCTGCTGGAAGTCACGTCCTATCACTGTCTGAGTGGGCACTGAGCTATGCCCTGGCCCACAGGTGTACATCTCTGACACTTCATAAAACCTGGCATAGACAAATGCCTCCCATCATCAGCCTTCCAACTTCGACCCAATGTGTTGGGCCTGTAGAAAGTTAGCAGATCTGATTATATTGCTTCCAGTACTGAGGGTATTTCAGATTAATTTAGAATCAAATTATAGCCAAGAGGTGACAGCAGGGTACTAACTTCTATAAATATTTAAGCATTTCTACCACACACAACAGATGTCAAAAAGAAAGTCTGGAAAAAAAATCCTAAAACAAAAAACAAAACAATACACCACCACCCCCCAAAAAAAAAACAACAAAAAAACCCCCAAAACAACAATAACAACAAAACAATCAAAAATCAACACCAAAAGTACAGAGTTGATGCTAGTATTAATCCAGACAGGCAGAACATAGCCCTAAATCTCTGTCTCACGTTTTATAAAAAAGCATCCTCACCATATGGCTATCAAACATTCTTTTTGTTTTGACTGTATATTTAATCTTCATCAAAAAAGTATAACTTTCCAAGAAAGCAGGAGACTGAAGAATGTGACAAAACCATATTGTCAAAAAAACTCTCAATAAGCTTCATTCGTATTTCCCCTGGAGCATTTTATATTCATACACAGTGAATTTTCCAAACAATTTCATAGTACACCATAAAGTTCATTCAACTTTTTCTTTTTATAAACTTAAATATAAAAGTGATACATACATTATATAATATGCAAATTACATAAAATAAAGTATAATATACCTTACATTGTATATTTGCATATATAAACATAGTGTACATAAATATACTATAACAAATATAAATATTTATAAATTCAAATTGATTTATAAAATTAAATATAGTTATATAATTAAATATGTAAATAAATCTCATTCATTGAATTAGAATGTGCGGCCTACACTAAGAGTTGGTAAGGGAACATGATTTTCTGTTTATAAGGTTTCATTCAAACTCAGTAAATGTTGAAATTGTAAAGAAAAAATTTGACAGATTTCTTAATGGAACTGGAGGTAAAGCGCAGTATTGTAAGTATAAAATTTAGATGATTACTCTTTACGTAGCACAATATGGCTAAAAATCTTATGACAAGCATGACGTTAAATACAAAGGAAAAGTGTCCATTATATCAATAACCTTTACAGAATCTATGTCAATAACCTTGACAGAAATTAAATAGAATATGAGAAACAAGTCAACCAGATATTTCAAAACATGTATTTTATTTTTATCAAAATCATTTGTACTATAAATCACAAAGAATCATTTAATTATTTTGATAATTTTTTTCATTGACTCTTTTATTTATGGATATGAGAATAGGTAGATATTCTTTTACATAGCTTTTATTTTTGTAGACATTATAGTAAAAAGCTTTCCTACATCACTTTACATAAGTCATCAGAACCAGAATGGTACATAAGAACATTAGGCTGGTACCGACTGTAACCCAAGTTACACCTAATTCTTCAATCACTGGCAAAAAGGCAATAAGAAAGATCAGCAGAACTTCTACCAACATCTCCTACTACAGGACAAACAAAACTCCTGATACATTTGGGAATAAAAGATGAAAAACCACAAATATAATAATCCACAGGAAGACAACAAAAATGTATGGCTGCATAACAAGGCCAACAAGTAGGATGCTTTTGCGAGGTGAATTGTTAGACGATTCTGGAAAATGAACTATTTTTCATTATACTAAGAAAGGTCAATACAACCTACCCCTAAATGTGGATTACAAGAGATTATTATATTTGATTGCATTTCTATCATCAAAATTGATAAGATTATCTAATTCTCGCTTGATGATCAAATTCTTATATTATTAAATTGCAGCTTCCCTTTTTTTACAATATCTCCCAGCTCTTCACATTTTACAAATTTCATAAGCATACACGTAGTCCTTAGTCCATGGTCAAGAGCAGATGGGCTCAGTCATAAGATTGAGCTGGTAAACCTATCACTAGATATCTTCATCTCAATAACTCCCTCAAATACTGACCTGTTAGTCTTCCCTAATCCAGTCTCCTATCTGATGGAAGTAAAACAAATAAATTTAAACCACTGATGGTATTTGATACCAGACTATTTTTATTTTATTTTGCCAGACACAACCATCACATACAGGCAATTACTGAGTTTCTGCTGATAAATTAGTAATTTCCACCTGAAAGTTGGCAACTGTTACAACTATCCATAATCACCTCATCAAATCCATGTGAACGCAGAGAAGGTATTTATGTATAAAACACCAATGCTAGAGGACTTAACTATTTGCTGTTAAATCATGCATTTAACTGATTTATGCACAGATAACACACACACACACACACACAAACTTATTCCTATAGAATAATTATAGTTCCATTATAATTCTTCCAGAATAATTCTGAGCTTGTAGAGGAAAAAAAGGTTACCGGGAGTGGTTGACATGGATTCACCAGGGAGAAATCATGCTTGACCAATCTGATGCCTCTATGGTGGCATGATTGGCTGGGTAGAAGAGGGCAGAGCAGTGGATGTTGTTTACCTTGACTTCAGCAAGGCTTTTGACGCTGTCTCCCATTACATCCTCACAAGTATGCTTAGAAACTGTGGGTTAGATGAGTGGGCAGTGAGGTGGATTGAGAACTGGCTGAATGGCAGAGCTCAGAGGGTTGTGATCAGCAGCACAGAGTCTAGCTGGAGGCCTGTAACTAGCGGTGTATCCCAGGAGTCAGTACTGGGTCCGGTCTTGTTCAACAGATTCATAAGGGACCTGGAAGAGGGGCCAGAGAGTACCCTCAGCAAGTTTGCTGATGATACAAAACTGGGAGAAGTAGCTGACACACCAGAAGGCTGTGCTGCCATCCAGTGACATCTGGACAGGCTAGAGAGTTGGGCGGAGAAGAACTTAATGAAGTTCAACAAGGGCAAGAGTAGGGTCCTGCACCTAGGGAGGAATAACCCCATGCACCAGTACAGGTTAGGGGTTGACCTGCTGGAAAGCAGCTCTGCAGAGAGGGACCAGGGAGTCCTGGTGGACAACAAGTTGACCAGTTGACCATAAGCCAGCAATGTGCCCTTGTGGCGAGGAAGGCCAATGGTATCCTGGGGTGCATTTAAAAAAATGCAGCCAGCAGGTCAAGAGAGGTCATCTTACCCCTCTATTCTGCCCTGGTGAGGCCACATCTGGAGTACTGTGTCCAGTTCTGGGCTCCCCAGTTCAAGAAAGACAAGGAACTACTGGTGAAAGTCCAGGGGAGGGCTACAAAGATGATCAACGGACCGGAGCACCTCTCTTATTAGGAAAGACTGAGACACCTGGGTCTGTTTAGCCTGGAGAAGAGAAAACTGAGGGGATCTCATCAATGGTTATAAATATCTAAAGGGCGGGTGTCAAGAGAATGGGGCCAGACTCTTTTGAGTGGTTCCCAGTGACAGGACAAGGGGCAACGGGCACAAACTGAAACATAAGGAAAAACTTCTTTACTTTGAGGGTGACAGAGCACTGGAACAGGCTGCCCAGAGAGGTTGTGGAGTCTCCTTCTCTGAAGATACTCAAAACTCACTTGGACATGATCCTATGCAACCTGCTCTAGGTGAAACTGTTATGGCAGGGGGGTTGGACTAGATGATCATCGAAGGTTCCTTCCTACCCCTACCATTCTGTGATTCTGTGAATTGTTTTAGGAAATCCTGTCTCACTCACAGTAAAATTATTTTAAAACATAAGCTGCAATGATTTCCATTTAGGTACCTACACATGACTTTCTCTCTCATACCCAGAAGCAGTGCACTATGCAGAGATTTCAGGTGCTCAGCCACAAAAGGTGGCATAACAGTAGCACTTTGTGAAATTGTTCAGTCAGTCTTCTTCACACACAGTGGAAGCAAAAATTGAAACTGTCAATAGCCCAAGCAAAAAATAATCCACTGATATTGGTATTTCAGGATAGGATATTGCTAAATGCAGGTAATTTGCAAATTATCATTGGTATTTAACTTGGTAAACTTCTCCACTGCAGAGAAGGTCAAAGCACAAAAAAGGGAACAGAACTCAGTACCTGCCTACATTAAATACTCTAAATAGCATTAGAGCTACTTCTAAAGTAGCTCTAATTGGGACAATAATTGGGACAGTAATACTGAAATCTGTAAAATCATTAAGTTCAATAAATATTTATTTTTCATAAAGTATGGCATAAGTCAAATAGTAATATTATCAATATTTTCTTGACTGGCATCTATAACTTAACAGTTTGGCAATTACAAGTGAACCAGTATGACATTTGCATATTGGAATAGAACTTACGTTGTATATGAATGGGAGTGAATGAAAAATAAACGTTCACCAGGCCAAAGCAAATTAGATTCTGCTCAACCTTCATTAACAGATTTATGTAGATAAAGGACTGATCTGATAGGTACCTCACACTTCCAGGTAAACCCCATAACTTATAAACTTTGTCCACTTGTGAATTCACAATGCTAGGTTTAATCTAGCAATTTCACTAATTTAGATGTTCAACTCAGAACTGATTCTTCTTAAACTAGCTGTCCAGAGGAAAGCACCAAGTTGAAAGACAAAGCAATTGTATTGTTGCCCTCTTTACTCTTTTACTGTAGTCAGCTTACTAAACAAAGCAAATATACTCCCTGACAACTGGCTTTTTACTTGAATATACGAATGAAAACTAAACACAGTTTTTCCTCTTCTAGACTGCCAAGCTGAGGTGGCCGTCTAACTGGACAACATATACACATTAATCTCATTACAATTCTCAGTTTACAGTTTTCTGTATACTGTAATGACATTATTCGTGAGACAGTAATTACAGTAAATCACGCAAAAATAGTTTCAATAAATCCAGTTTATCATTGCATGGGGCAATATGTTAGTCTTCTGGAATGGCATTTAATGTGCAAAAGTTAACCAGTAGATGGATATATTGCAGCTGAAAATACTGTTTTCAGTTCATACTTTCTAAAGATAAAGGTGGCTGCCAATTTTGAACCACAGGTTTGCTAAAAATCATAACGTCACATTTAGAAAAACAAGATCCCTGTCCTTCAGTATGTGATCACACGGGATATATATAACCACATCCTGGGCCGCATCAAATAAGCGTGACCAGCAGGTCGAGGGTGGTGGTTCTCCCCTTCTGCTCTGCACTCTTTTTTGGGGTGACCAAGAAAAGAGAACCAGTTCAGGAATGTGAAGAACGAAGAGCAAACTAATAAGTAGGCTAAAGGATGTGGCAGAGGCTTTCAAAACAGATGTCAGGCAGAGGCTGTAAGGCTTTGGCAAACTCACTACCGAACAATTACAATGGTTAAGAGAGAGGTAAATGAATCTGGCTCACAGCTTACACAGTCTGGACTGAAATAGGAGTGGAAACTGGTTATAGTTACAATATTTAAAGACTGTGTTATCTATGCAGCAAACAGCACAGACGTCATAAAAGTAAAAATACTGTTGTACATCTGTTTAAAATATAACTCTAAACCTAAGACTTAAGTTTAACATGTGAAAATGTACTGAGTCCTAACTAAGTTCTACTAATTTTTAGGGCACATCTGTAACTTTAAGCATTAGAGTACAACTAACCCATCATGGCTCGCTTTGCCATTCTTTGGCAAAAAAGTAATTCTTCCAAAGAAACACAGAACAGGTTCAAGGTTTTGTTCAGGAGAAAATAACTATGGAGTTATTATCTTCTAAAAATATTCTTAGTGTATATGTCTTCCCAGAACACTCTGTATATTCCAAATGTCCAACCGCAAAGAAATGCTCTAGCAATCAGTTCCAATAATCAGGGAAAATAGTGTAATTTTCAAAATAGGCCTATTGCTTTGTGAAGTAACAAAGGCCCAGGTGCTGTAGATTCCCAACTAAATTACAGAGTAAGTTGTAGGGATTCAGTTTGGCCGTCTTGGGCATCTTTTAACTGGACAGAATTTAAGATTTAAAAAGGCCTGTTGTGGTAAACTTGTGGATAGAATTTAAAAAGTACGTCCTCTCCAAATTAAATGCTTAAGGGAGTTACAAAGAAATACAACTTTTGTGGATATAATTTCTATTATGGAGTATAAAAATAACATAAATTAGACATTTTAAATAATAGACTTAAGGGAACGGGAGCCTTTTCAGAGGGACAAAGCCTTTGTGAAACTCTGACCTCTCTAGAGAGTCATGTGGGTCTGTGGCTCAACTGCTATTCATCCAGCTATTATTTACCTCTCTGTGAGGTGAACAAAAACTGAATTTCAGATTCTTCAAGATCATTAAATCCACAATAACAGTTGTTGTCAGAAGTAGAAGACTCCTATAGAGATATAACAACCAAACAGGGAAACTCTTTTCAAGGCTAAAAACACAGGTGCTAGGCACAAATTACACAATGTGTCAGCCTGGCAATTTTCATGTCACTTTGTTAACTGTGGCAGTCTATAACTGTGGAGTACCTTTTATGCCTGCGTTCAGCTGCAGAGCTTACAGGGTTTCTCCAGCTCACCCGTATCTCTCTACTCCCAAATAAAGAATGCCTAAACCATTAATTATTATACCAGTGTTTAAAGTGTGCTGTTGCCCTTTGGCTGAGAGCTCCTTGATTTTCAGGCCTCGCAGCAGGTCAGTTTCCGTTGTTGGAAAGGAATCAATGTCAGAGAGTTGGCTGCCGTGCGATTTATTTGCTTCACATACGTATTTCTGGATAGATTATGTACATGAGTCTTGACATAGACAGCTCCGAGAACCTTAGCATGCTAAGAAACTCAAGAAATACCTTTGTTACTGTCCCTGCAGTTCTCCAAGTACCATCCTTTCTATTATGAAAGTAGGTGACAGATCCACTTGAGTAATTGCATATTCAGATAGCAATACCAAAATTCATTGTCTACTTGTTCAAAATATTTTTCTGATCTGCTACACATCAGCATATTTACTAAAAAAAACACAGTAACTGATATTATGAAAGGGTTTTTTTGGTGTGTGTTCTTTCGTTTTGTTTTTTGGGCATCTTTTTGTTTTGTTTTGTTATTAAGGGAGACGTTTGAAAGGGAAAATGGAATTTATTGTTTCCAGATTTCAAAGAAATTCAAATATGGGGCTCCACTTCTTCCTCTGAACAAAGATTATTTTAACCCTGTTCCAACTCAGGTCTACTAAGAAGCCCTTTATTCCAATACATTTTTGTGAAAGAACATGGTTATCCCACTGAAGAGGAAGAATGAAGGACCTAATGATTGTGCCGCTTGTGTTTTCACAAAAAATACAGCAGTTTCACAGTTCCCCCTAAAATTTAGGATTTTACTGGTCTCCTAGTTCTCTGGTCTTTCTCCTTGTTACCTAAACAGGAGATACTTAGACTTTTGACAGAAATTAACTGGAAATATTAATTCACGTTTGCCACAGATGTGTGGAACTTGAGTCAGAAAACTTGTGAATGTTATCTCTTTGGTTGACAACAGCCGCCTATCAGAAAAATACCATCATAAATAATAATAAAAAAACATTATCTTGTGGGTTAAAGCACACAATTTGGCTCTACCAAAAACATGCAAATGGTACCCTTATACCATAAACATTCTATAGGTTGAGTAAATGTATCTGAAATTACTATTCAAAAGAAAAAAAATCTCAAAATAGACACAATTGAAATGTATTAAAATAATCATAAATGCTTTAAAATAAATATACGTAATGTTTATCCCTTTCCACTCAATAACAGTAACTGACACAAAGAATACACTTGTTTTTCTTTGTGCTGTACAATCCCCCACTCTGTTCCATTTCAATCTAAATGACACATAGGAAAACATTAAATAAATGTAACATTTTGATTGACAATCCACTATAACTGGCATTATAGACACAGATGAGTGAGTGGACGAATGAATGGATGGGCAGGTTTTATTAGGCAATCCAGCCCTCGCAGAAAGGGAAATAAAGACTGGTAAGTGAAATACAGTTTATTCAACTGCTTGCTTAAGGGAAAAATTATATGCAGCCTACACAGTATTGCCAGGGGCAAGAAGTGATGGCAGGAGATAAACTGGAAATTTAGGATTATTCATTTCTGTGGAATGAATAAAAAATATACCAAAACAAGCTTAATAAAATGCAGTGTCTGTTTGAAAATTAATTAGAAATTTCTTCAAAGTGGCTCTGAAGTAAAACTATTTTGATTCCTAATAGGAAGAGAAATTGAAAATATTTTCTAAAAAACACTGTCCTGATTCAAAAGACTAAAGTTTAAATCGCATAAGTGCAGGGCTTCAGTTTGAACTTAACACTGCCCTCTTGTGCTTCTGCCTTAAAATAGATCTTCCTTTACATCACCAGACATGAAAACCACAAGTCAGTAATAGACAGAAATGCAATCAGTAAGTGGGCTGTTGGTTTTCTTGGTTTTGTTTTTTTTTTTTTTTTTTAATATTCAATGAAATAAGATGAATTTGAATAAAAATATTTCAGGTGCCTTAAAAGTCATCATCTCAATCTCTATTATGGCATTTCTATATACCATATGTTAAACAGTGTTAGTTGCTACTTTCATCTCAGTTAAAATTTCTTCTAAATTCCTGAAATAAGTTTCTGCAGTTTTTCTAGTCCAGTTACTCTTTGGACTAAGATTACTTAAATTTTCCATATGTGTCAAGACTAGTACAACAAAACATAACAAATACCATTTGAGTAATAAAACAGCACTTGCTTTCAGGTACAGGATAAAATTACAGGCATGAAAGAAATCATGCATGTCATTACTTCCATTTTTTGAGCAGGTTTTGCACAATTCTATAGCTTGCACATTAGCTGCATTGTAGTGCAGGATATCCTGAGAATCTTAACTTCAAAAATGATTGGGCCCAATTTATTTTTGGCAGAAAAACTGGCAGAAACTGGCAGAAACTGTCAGAGCATACTCTTTCCAGTAACTTATGTGTGACAACTGAAAAATAACTTTAGATACAAAGCACGTACATCTCCACCTTCGCCTTATTTTCCTCCAACTAAGAAAAAAAGTCTGAACATATAAAAACTCCCAAGATTAAAAAAAAATATTCAAAAATATATATATTTATGTATGCTGCATATATATATAACATAGACACATACATATGTGCACATGTGACCTGCAGGTCAGTTTTGAGGCTGCTTGATAATTGTAACATAAAAGTAACCCCCACATGACCTCGGGTTGCTGATACAGCAGTAAAAGCTGCAAATAGAATGAAATTTATCCCACAGTTCTTATAGAGTACTGCATGGTTATCAGTAAAACGTATGACACGCAGTTTTATTTGTACGTGTAAACAAATAATACCTGTAAATTTCTGCAGCCATTTAGAGATCTGTAGTGTTGATACATCCAAAACATGCTATATGTGCCTCAGTCTGTTCATTTGATTATGTAGCATTTTATTAAATGAGTTCCTGGTAATAATATTAACTGTAGACTTACCCTGGCATTGGTCCATTTCCAGAAAGACTATAAACTTGACGAGGATTTAAAAGGTACTGAAATTTTCTATAAATTCTGAAGAAGTAAAAGAGACAAGGAGACAATATTTACTTATATGTTTAGAATTTTTTTTTTAAACCTATCAAATGAAAGAATTAAAGCAGTTAACACATACTATAATTATTTGAATTGCAGGATCTCGTTTATACAGAAAATCAAATATTTGAACACAGTCATTATAATTCATACATACAGTGTACTGTGGGTATAAAATTGAGAAAGAAGTGCTACAAGCTAAAAAAGGGTAAGAGGTAAAATGACACAAGTAAAGATGAGTCAAAAAAGCATTTGGAAGACCACATTGGTTCCCATTAAATTAACTCCATGGTAAAGGAGAGATTTATTCCTGAAATTTATTGCTGACACAAAATTACAAATATAATTAATTACAAAATCAAATTGCCTTTGCCACCCCCCAAAAATGTCCCCACAGGTTGAATAACATTCGAAGAAAGTAAATCTATTGTCAGCTACATGTCCTTTGGATTATATTTGAATGGGAAGAAAATGAAAAAAAGATTCAAAACCATTGTTTTACTTAAATTGCACATATTTTAAAATTATCTGAATAACAGGAAGCAATTTATTAATACAGCATGAAAAGCCTTGTCCCACCCCATAAGGGATCCCATTTGCTGTCCCTGCCCCAGCAAATATTTTTTTAAATGGCAGAATATTTTAAGAAGTGTAACTTCATAGATTTGAGGTTACTTTTCCTAAAAGTATGGCAAACTTTTTTTTTCTTCATTACAAATATTAGAAATGGAATTTTCTACATTGTTCTACATTGACTACTACGTGGTAGCTGCTTCATTTCTTACATAGAAACAAGGAAGCACATGAAAGAGTTGGAGACTCGAATGAATAAATATAACTGGGATCTATGGCAATAGTTTAAATTATAAACCCCTATTTCTTGTTTTTAATTTTAATGGTTTTGTCCTCAAGCTCACTGATATTTTAATGTTTTTAAGAAAGTATTTATTTTTCCACTGAAACATCTATTCTTCTTTTTATTGCCCCAAATAAAATAGAAGCATAGTAAGAACTGAATTTTAAGTTAAAATGTCCATGTTTTCAAATTCAGCAAAATAAAACTATCTAGACACAATCTACGTGCACATTGAGAGATTTTTATTATTATTATTTTATCTTCTTAGTAGCAATGCATAATTTATCAGGCTAGGTGGAAGACGAGGGTGTAAGAATACTGAATACAAACAAATTTGTAATTGTCTCTAAAATTGCCAAATTGGAACATTTTCTTAAATTCTCAATTTAGCGATATCAGCTTCTTCATAAAGCATTGTATTCAAACAACTCACACAATCTATTCCTGATGCCATTCCTGACAGAAAAAGTCAATGTGAAATGACTGGTTTCACTTTGCAAGCACGCACACATCATTGCCAATGGCTGTGATGATGACTAAATCAGACATTTGACAGTGGATTTACAACACAGTATATTTCCATTTCATTTGCAGCATCTTACCAATGTAAAAGGATCCTATTTTTAATTTTCTAGCTGGTATGTGTAAGTTGCTTCTCAATGACATATAGGATTTAACCTGGTCAAAGGTGCTGCTAATTTAATTTGTGTAGCTGACCATAAGAGGTTCATGAACAGTATTGTTATAAAGTCCCAAAGGCTTAAGAGTTATTTGTCTAAAACTTTGGTGCTACAAGTCACACCAACCATTACCTACACTCACAATACTGTTGTCAGGTATAAGTGAAATGCTATAAAAGCCTTCTTTATAAAGAGGGAGCTAGGTATCTCTAGCCAAAACCCAGAAGTCCACCTGCAATAATGCAGAGATTACACTGAATCAAACTTGGTTCAGTGCATACCATTCATAGGTACTAGTCGAACATCAATACCAGATGATCACTCTATAATGCAAATGACTAATCGTGCTCCAAGTTATTATTACATATTTATTACGTATGCTAGTCTGTGTAAAATTCATAAATTGATGGTTCATTTCCATTCATACATTCTCAAAAAATGAGGATGAAACTGTCTATAAACATTTGCCATCACACTAAACCGTAACTAGACCTAACAGCGTGACACATTCTAGATGAGGAAATGGACAGTAATTTAGCCTACCAGTTTTATACCTACAGTACCAAACAGCCTACTGGTACATATGTCTCTGAACATCTTGCTTCCACATATAAGGAAGGAACTGGACATGGTTTCCTTGTAACTGGGGATTGGTACTGACAAAGCCATGAGGCAGTGTAGCGGGTAATGCCCGAAAAGACAGCTTTTTGTGATGGCGTGCAATTTCATGAACCAAGACCAGACCTCCAGCTGGATCTTACCCCATGACACAGTTTATCGACAAACAGTTGTGCTTCTGTAACTGTTTTTGGGTTTATTCTGTGATCTGGAAACCTAAACAGATTCAATTTAAAATACAAATCCTTAGAAAAGTTTCTCCATTGCCATTTTTTTCCCTTCACTTAAATCACGTCCGTGATCTTGTATGAACCTCAAAATAGCTGCACTAGCATAACTGAGGAGGCAGAAAATTACATCAGGAGTGGCCAAGAGCACTAGGATAATCTTTAAACAGCTTTGCTGCTGAATAAAATACTCTTGAGTGCACCTTGGGCTGAGTTAGATGGAGCTGCCTTCTGAAGTCATAAGATCATTACTTTAGAGAGATAAAAGAAAGACAGAAACCATTGGCAATTCAAAACTGGCAGTAAAGTTGACTACACTAGGGAAGAAGTTGGCCATAGCAGTGGCTTGTGCCAACTGGGGAATGCATCTTCAGTCATCTGGGGGGCGGACTACTCAAGATGTGGTCAGTACAGGCTTAATTTAACCCTAATGGCAGAGAAGAAAGAAGTCAAGGACTCCTCCACAAAAATAAAAGAATGCTAATGATCTTCTCTCCTAGACATATAACATTTGAAAAAGATCATTTGAAACTGCTTCTTCATTTTGTCTCAATGCTAAATGAAAGCTTAGAAAGCCAGATTAATCAGGAGATAAGAGGGAAGAGCTACTCTGAACCAAAGTTATTCGAAAACAACAAAGGTCAAAGACATCATCAACCTGTGCTGCATAGACACTGAACGTGGAGTCAGCAGGAAACGTCAGCGTACGGAAGCTGATCTCCAGTGCATCCAACCGCACATTTGTCAAGGAAACAATTGTTTAAACTCACCTGCTGGTCAGGGAAATAAATTGGAAAATGGGGAAGTGAAAAACAAAGTAATGAGTATGGCAAAACAACATCATGATTTAGAACTCTTATGTGAGAAGCACTACCCTTAACAATAACAACCTTTAGAAGCACTACATGCTTATTGTATATTTTTTCTGTTGAGAAAAACTATTTTGTCAATGAGGTACTAAATATATACATTCTATTCACAGACCATCAAAAGCTGTTGTCTTGATTAGTCAGATGTTAAACACCACTAGGATGAAATAGATGTACTGTAATTTTTTTCTGATTAAATTAACCACACCTGTCCATTTTATGCACAATCACTGAAAACATGTTACAGTGTGATATAGCCTGAGGAAGACACCTGACTGGGTTTCCTGAACTCCTACCCAGTCTCACGCTTAATTAAAATCTATTTTTGGTGTGTGAAAGGCTTCATCAACTTTAATTCAAATTTGCTACTTTCTTCTTAATAAACATTGAATTAAATTTTTGTTCTATTTTATTATAAACATATGTATTATCCATTGGACTAAATAATTTAAGTCCACATAACTGTAAATGCATTTGTGTTTCAGGTGACAGGCAATAAGTATTAATCTCTCCATTGAGAAGAAAGTATAACCGGGTTATTTTCATAGTTATTTATTTTGCAATTATATCTGAAAGTCATAGCATTGGTTTTTAAAAGAGAAAATTATTCAAGTATAACATGATTTTTATCACTACACATTTTTCAAAACTTTGGCTCCCTAAAAGGATTGAAGTTTTAAAACGTATTGATAAGGTAATTCAATATGGTTGTAGAGAAAGTATTTTTGTGTTCTGAATGCCCTTTTTCTATATGTCCATTTGTTTCCCACCACTTCTCTGTTCTAACATTCAAAAAACAAAACTAAAGCACCTAACTTTTTTTACCTTAAAGTGATCCTCAGTTATTTTCCTTCGTATTTGAGAGATTTGAAAAAAAATGCAAAATAGAAAAGGAAATGACAGAGTATTATTGGGGGAGTGCATTTATTCAACTGGTTGTCAGATGGATGCGTGCACTCTCTTCAAGTCTAAGGGCAATGAAATGGGCTGAGTTACCATATGGCAAGGCATAAAATCTCATACGGGGAACTGTGGGAACACTGGAGTCTTGACAGTATCTGCAATAACCTTTCTGTGTTCAATGAAAGTCAATTAGAAATCATAACTTCATTCATCGTGATCTGTCAGACACAGAAAATCCAAAGTAAAGACTGAAGAATAGCTTTCGGTAAAAGATCACCTTAATCTGAATGAGTCAAGATAATGAAATTCTCACCTATAAAAATTAGTAGGTTGGGAAGGGGGGTGGTGTTTACCCTCTCACTGCTGTGGAAATCTTACTTTTGTTACAGCATATCCTCTACTCCTAGCCTCTCAATACCTGAGCAGATTAAAAAAATCGCTATAATCAAAAACCCTGACTTGAATCACCATAACTGCATTTTTCAAAGCTATTTATGTCTTCAAATGTCCTGTGATTTTACTTTTCACAACATATATCTGCCACAAAAGTGGGGGTGGGGAATATGAGATTCTCTTTCTGATTACTGACTGTAGAGCAGCCAGATAAAATCCAGGAAAAGGAAAAAAGTTAAATATTATTGTTCCCTGAAAATGTTTTCATCCCTTAGATTAAATCTTCGAGATAATATGCACTCTTAACATCCTTATTTTATAATTTTCTTATGTTACGGGTATCGATATGAAACATTAATAAGACCGGCAACCCCCTTCTCATTAGATACTCCATATGTGGACTTTTTTTAACCTTTTTGAATCTAGTTTTAGATATAATCATGAGATAGAATCTTCTGCTGGTGAATGACTTGAGATATGTTTATATGATTATGCAGTTAACCTTCTGATGCACTTCTCCTAACACAGAAATATCGAGTGCAACCTTGGTACATTAGTATGCAATTTAACATTTTATTTTGTGTGGTATCAAAGCCAACTTAAGGGGTTCTCATACTTCACTATGCTCAGTTGCTGGTGGCTGCCCTCATACTATACTCTTTATTGTGAAATGACACTTGTAGGTAACGGAGTTAGTGCATGAAGCGTGTATGTTCGTTTTTTAAATTCAAAACATTCCTGTGATCTGCTTGGCCTCAGTAACAGTTGCATTAACATAAACTGAGAAGTGTTA
Source organism: Chroicocephalus ridibundus (assembly GCF_963924245.1). Classification (NCBI taxonomy): domain Eukaryota; kingdom Metazoa; phylum Chordata; class Aves; order Charadriiformes; family Laridae; genus Chroicocephalus; species Chroicocephalus ridibundus. The sequence continues at coordinate 31,936,001 of NC_086285.1, forward strand.
GACTGCAATACATGCATGGGAATAGGAGCCTGGGAAGGGGATCAGGTTTTAAATTTGCTTATACCCTGGGGAATATCTAACATTAAATGACATCCCTCGTGCATTAAGTTCATTCAGACAGTAACACTTGATACCAATTACGAGGTGGGAACTGAAAGCTGTGAAACAGCATTTCATTACATTGTTTCCAGGTTATAACTAACTATGTAAGTGCAGCTCTCTGACCTGCCTCTCACCTATATAAGTCCAAACTGGATCCCAGATCCACTCACTTCATATCGGCACTATAAAAAAAAATCAACCTGAGTACTAGTGCATTACTTTCCACAATGCCCCTGACTGCACAGAAGACCACGGCTATCTCACACTACTACCATGTCTGAAACATGAGTGCTCAGGATGGCTCATATCGCTCTGTTGTGATTGCAAAAGCACGTTCTTGAAACTGTTTAGAATGAATCTGTTAGATCATTAACTGCCTTTGACACAACTAACGTTGTTGGCATTGCTGGCATCTAAGTATACCAGTCCAAGGATTACATAATCTGCTCCTAAATGATAATCTCTTCTCTCAGAGGTCTTGGAATGCAGTTTTGGCTACACAATCTTCAGCTCTGAGAATCCTCCTAACATCTACCCTGAAGGATTTTGTCCCTTCTCTCAGTTTACTTTAAGGGACACTGTTTGAAAGAAGTAATCTAATGGAGGTAGTGGGGAAGAGGTAGGGAAAGACGACCGACGTGCAGTTTACTTGCTTGGCTCCATGCTTTAGAATCACACTGGATCCCTTTTTTTGTGCTTTTCGGATCCCACATCACCCATATCAATAGGTGCCATCTTCAGCCTGATCTTGGCCAAAAGACTGTAACATTTTTCAAGGCTTGAAGGATAAATTACAGTACTGACATGGTACGCAAGGCTACAAAAATTTGGGGATTTATGTGATGATCAAAAATGGCCATATTGTTAGTGTCTGTGATTCTGAAGTACGCTCTGAAAAACCTGCTCAGGGGGTAACTAATTCAGTATTTATGCCTGAGACTGATGGACAGATTAGTAGGAGAATGCTCCTTACCTCTATTTTATCATGTCTCTGATACACTAACATTTGAACATAAAATGAGGCATTTTGAATTTAAATCAATGTAATTGCTGACATATATAAAATGAAGCATGTCTTTAAAGTTTGTGTGATTGGACTTTAGTATATAACTGTACTGTTAGAATGCTTCCTATCTACAGAAATGAAAAGGTTTCTTCACTGTAGGAAATCTTATGAAGAGGATGGAGAGTCTACTCACTAAATCTTTGAAAGGCCAGTCATATATTAGAAAACGGAATATTGTTTCCAATTTAAATTATTGGCCTGTCTGCATAATTATTACAGAGATTAAAAGAAAACTGTTATAACTTCAAAGTTGCAATGGAAAATATAGCAACTCACATCTTCATGCAAATCACACAAAACCATACACTGATCATAGCTACTTTTTCTGATGTGAAAACAAAAGTGTTCTATCGAACTCATTCTCGTTTTTAACTGCAGAATGTGCACATGCTAGTGCGCACCTCTTCTAAACAGAGCAATGGGATGTTCATGTGCGAGACATAACAGTATAGAATGTTGGATTTCTTTTCATATACAAACTTTTAACACTCATTTTTAAACATGTCACAGAGATCAGCATAGAGAAAGAGAGGGAGAAAAAAAGAAAAAAAGCTAAAACCTTACCTTTCTCCTTGTTTCCCACCACTTTTAGGATTGACAAAAACTAAAAGTGGATGAGTGCCTGGAACTGGAGTGATCTAAAAGAAGGGAATAACACAGCCACTCATTAATGCTGTGTGTTGCATTCATTTTTTCCTATAGTAGACAGAAAACAAAAAGCTTAATGCAAACTCTATGTTATGCTATGTAATCCAGCTGGAAGCAATTCCATAATTTGCAATAATCCTTACTTCATTAATTTGCCACAAAATTGCAAGTGTTTTGTTTGGTTTTTTTTTAAATGCTAGCTGTCTGTCTTACAGCTGCAATGCCATTTTAACCTATAATTCCATTGCAATATTGATATATATAGGTTACATTCATTAATAGAGAAGAAAACTTTAAATGCAAGAAATGCATGACTGATCCTGACAGTAATTTCCTATGGAAAAAGCTATGAAGAAGCTGTAGTGAGAAATGACACTGTATTATGAAGGTCAAATATAGCTATATGGAATTTTAAACTTGACAGAAAAATTCATTCTTTTTTTTTTTTAAATAACAGAAACCTGCAATATTTAATACAGTATGAAATCACACACCTCTTAACATTTAAGAAATGCAAGAATAATTAGTTGCTTTAAACACCTTAGAAAGCTGAAAAAATTTAAAAAGTAAAGGAGAAAACACATGGAAGAAGGACAAGCCTGAGGAAAAGAATGGAGAGGAGGATATAGTGGAAAAAACAATGACTTCTATCATGTGTTTTAATTCTTTTGTGCATGGAATGTTTTACATGTTCACATTAATGTTTAGCTTCCCAAACTAACACCCTCCTTCAAAGTAGCAGTATTAGTCTGCACATTCAGATAGTTTAAGACGTGGGTGTTCACTGCCTTTGCTCCGTAGACTTGAAGAACATAAAAAAATTAGATCAGATGATCTCTTTCTAATATCTGTTTTTAAACCGTAAAGTTAGACTGTACATATTTAAAATTATCACTTTTAGACATATATCAATTCTAGAATGTTTAAAAGTATATGAAGAGTTCAAAGCCAATATCTCCAAAGTCATGCACTAACAACTTCAGAGACGAAGCTTAGACTGTCTGTTTCAAAATGATACATTGAAAGCTCTAGCACCAAATTCTTATTCATAATTCCTGAAATAACAAAATCTTTTCAGCTGAAGATTTCATAAAATGTAATTTCATAAATGTAAGGCAAAACTTGAGAAACATGATAGCTAAGGAGTCTTACAGTCATCCTATAGACATAGGCCTATAGTCCTATCTAAAAGCACTTCTAGGAGGAAGTGTTAAGCACTAGTGTGTCAACTCCATCCATAACTTCAGAAACAATGGATCCGAACCTGCTCCAATATATACAACAAATAACGAAAAACTCCAGCAAACTCGGTGGAATTAAACCTAGCATAAAACCAACACAGTATCACATTCTGGCACAGTATGTTGTTATAGTAAAGTGCTGTATGTTGAAACATATATCAAATCGCAGGATGTAGTGAAGTTTGTCATATATTTAATTTTTATCTACTGTTTTAATCAATTTTAGTTATTTAGCCAATTCCCATGATGTTTGTTCCTGTGAACTAAGTGTAAACCAATGGTGCTCATTGTGACAGAGATGGACTACCTACTGAACTCCCTTAGGACGCAGGTTAATTAATGAGACTCATCCTAAGGTTATACATGATCTATTACTTCCTCTAATTAGAAATAATAATCCTGATCATTATGCTGGTTAGCTAGAAAGAAGTAAGATGAATGTGCTTAACTATGATTAATTGTCTTTAAGTCGCGCAGATCTCCACTGCCACTAAGTTATCTGCTCACTGCTGTCTGATGGAAGGAAGGTTTGGTCTTGATACTTTTCTCAACAAAAGCTAAATGATGAACTTATTTCTATTTTAAATCTTTTATTTCAAAACTTAACCATATTATTAGAAGTAGAAGGTTTAGGACCATCAAAAAAAATAAAATTTAATAACCAGTTTGTATTCCTCTCAATTCCAAAATAAGGACAGTTTCAATTAATTTCTAACAGCTTTTCCAAATTACTTTTCTAGATAATGTAGATTTTTCCATATAATAAACAATGCAACTAAAGGTTTAAAATAAATTGGTGAATATTTTCACACCCTAATCTAGCACGATTTAAAGGCAATCTCCACAAAGTTATTGGACAAGTGATTTAAAGTTTGGGGTTTTTTTTAAAAAAATGGTGGTGGAGTGATTCTATAAATTCTATGTAGCTTCTCCCATACTGAAAACAGAGGTCTCAAAGGAGTAGTATGAAGATTTGCTGGGTATCTTTGATATATTATCTCAGGAACTTAAAACATAAACAAATGCAATTAACATAACAATCGAGTTTTCTGAATAAAGAAGGTTCCAAAAAAAGGTCACAAAAATTCTTTTCTTGTTCACTGAAGATCATGTTAAAATGAAACCATGCCAGCAAAATCAGAGTATTAGAATCAGAGTAGCATGCTTTGGCTAAATATGGGAGAATTGGAGTAGTACGCTTCGGTCAGCTACAGCAATTTTTTGCTCCAGACTATCTTTAGGCAAAATACTAACATTAATTACCAGTTATATTTATGGACACTTACATCATTGTGGAAATTGTTCCAAAATTATACAATCTGTGAGTGAAAAAAACACTAGCAATCTCACTGATCCCAGCCTTTCACTATGGTATCCTTTAAGGTCCACTCAGCCTTACAACGATCAGGTTATCATTATTGATACTGATCAAAAATTTAATAGTTGGTGCTAAGATGGGTTCCTGTTACTTGAAACCAATTTTATCCAACAGAGAAAAAACCCCACAGTATAATCAGCAAATTACTGCAGAATTATTTCTAATGTTATCGCTATGATTACATCATAGTGCACTATGTTATAGATGTGGCATTACAGAACAACACAAAGCACTTCAGAAAACACCTCAAATCCATTCAATAACTATTCTACGACCTTAGTCCTCACTGTTTCTTTCTCTCCTTCTCAAGCAATAATAAATGAAAGTAATGATGAATCCTAGGCTTGGAAAAAGAAGATAGAACATAAGCTTTGGATCATACTACCAAACTTATAGAAAAATTTATGCCCTAATTATCTGAAAGCAGAAATCTTAATAATTTAAGGTTGTAAGCGAAAGAGTCAGTGGTGCTAGTATTCTGCTATTTTGAACAGACCAGAGTGGGAAACAGAGGCTTGAAAAATACCTGAAAATATACTATAAGCATAAGCTATCTACTGCTTGGGGTAAAACCAAAATTCATAATGATACGTGGCACTGCTACTGAAAGGAGATGCCAAAGATGCTCCTGTATCTAGAGCAGTTGAGCTCACTGGAATTGCATGGATATCATCCAAAAGCTAGAAAACTCTGTGGGCTTCCTTTAGCACTGGTTTATTAGTCATACTGAGATGGAATCGACAGAACTTGAGCTTTCTGTTGATGAATACTCTCGGCTTTTTGCTTCATGCTCTGTCACAGATGATCCAGATAGCAATGCAGCCTATGAGGATGGTAAGTACAGGAAGAGAACCTTGAAAGCCATGGATAATGATCACTGTAATATCCTACTAGACCATCAATGGAGCAGCCAGGTGACTGCATAGGTTTTAAGGTTTGTTTTTTGTTTGTTTTTTTTTCTCCCTTTTCTTTGAGTTGTCATAATAAGCATGTGTCACTAACCTAAAAAGATGAAACAATAAAATAAGCATTTCCGTCCTGACACAATAAAGTATATCATGAAATAATTATGAGCTATACAGCATTTGATATATGGTAATGGAATCTTTTACATTTTACTGAACCCTCAACTGCAACACATCAAAAGATACAGAGAACAGTCAACTATGTGTATTAAATGATTATCACGATGTTATCATGCTCATCATTTAACTCCACAGGAAATAAAGCAGCATCATATATGTTCAACTTCACCCCACAATATAGCTGTTTTAGAGCTAGTTTTCCCTCCTCCTTAATGTCTTAGGAAATCCTACCAAGCACACAAGAAGCAGATTTGCACCGCAGCATTCCTGTACAGATGGAAGAATTTACCTATTGCATTTTTAAATATGTAAAAGTGAAATATTAGAAGAGTGAATGTATAGGATATATTTCACATTAAAGATTCTATCATTGTCTTCATACCTACAAGGATCTTCTTAAAATTAAAATAACAATAATCACACCTGAAGACCTTGTCCATCTACGGTGACGGAATTCGCTCTTTGCATCTTGTTCCGCTCTCCCAGTTTGTTCATCTGCTGGGGGCAACTCTTTTCTTTTTTCACTGTTGCCTGTCTTTCCTTGAAAAAGGAAGAGAAAAGGAGAAAATGGAATATTTTAACACATTGTATAATGCTATACAACTGTAACTGAGACTGTGCCTCCACAAAGTTGTTTTTTGACTAGAAAGTAATGTCAGATTCTGCTTTAATGAAAATGATATCTCAGTCAAGTTATTACACAATGTCTGGCCACTTCACATAACATCTATCTATGTGCCTGGACATTCCATAATGACTAGGCAATAGATGGATGAAAAGTGTGCAGTCACAACACAAATTAATGCAATGATATGAAAAGATAATCCGACATTGCCGGGATGGCATTCTGAAACTTGAAAGCCGATCATACAAAATACTTGATCGCTTAATAAGCACATTGATAAGAGATCAGTAATTTATCAAAATGACATCCTAACTGCTAGCAGAGGTTGGATGCTTCAAGAGTACTTAACCACTTTGGCAAAATATACCTATCCTAAATGTACCATAGTCAATTGTCTGAGTGGCTTTTTATAAAATTTGTATTTTGTATCAGAAAGAAACCAGAATCTACATCAGATTCAAAGCCATTGGCAACTTTTGATGCTGATACACAGCACAATCAGATGGTTATTTGAAAGAGGAAAGCTCAGAAGTATGTTGCCGTAATTATATTTTGAACTGTAGTCAGGTCATTTCAGAGAACTGAAAAAAGTCTTTGCTCTTTGTATTTCATTTATCCTATTTATAAACTGCACCCAGCATGTCCTTTTAGGTTGTCCAAAAATGCACCACAAATTAAGGCAGCAGATGTTTATCAAATAGAATCAGTGTCCCCAATCCCGACTGCACCCCAGTCACTCTCCTCACTTCACAAGTGCAAGGAGGCTTTAAACTAGTCAGGGGAATGGGCTGGCACAAAGCTGCTGCACTACAAAGGAGCATGAAGGACACTGTTGCACCCCCTGCAACTGCACTCAGTAATCAGTTCATTAAATGTTACCATTTCTGTTCCATACCAGGCCAAACCCATCTCTGTGCTACCTCTGATAAGGCCTTAGGGATTGCATTAGCAATTAATCCATGCCACTCTTTCTGGAGCAGTTTAAACTGGTAAGAAACATTGACACAGATTCTGTGGCAGGAAGGGAATAACTCCCAGCTTAATACGCTGCCTTCTAATGCAGACATGGACCACCACTGTTTTTATACCATCTTTAGTAACCTTAAAATTTGAGGCTGACACAGCCTCAATCTAGTCCTGATGCAAAGAGTGGTCCAAGTCATCCCAGGCTGCTTTGGGTAACCAAATGCTTTGGTGAATGGTGGCAATATGATCACGTTTCCTATAAAAGGACTGACAAACTTATGCCACAGAAGAAAAAAAGAAAAAAGTGGCGTCTACACTATTTCCCATACACAGTGAGATCCCTAGAAGGTTAGTTGATTGAAGTAACTTGATCAGCTCAAAAGGAGGTCCAAGAGTCTAGACTACAACGTCATTGCTTTAAACACAAAACAGTAAAAGCAATTAGAGCTATTCACTTCAGCTTTAACCTTCAAAACACAGACAAACACTGTCCATATTAGTGCCTAAGAAATCACTGACTCTGCACTTCGTTATTTGATGACTTCTTAGAAACTAGAACTAGGATGAGGCATCCAAACAGAATAACATTTGTGAACTAACACAAAACATTAATGCACAATGGTATTGGTTAGTGCCAAGGATAGAGAGTAAGTAACTTTAGTATGAAGGATTCTTCACACTTCATTACATATATAAGGAGCAGCTTTGGGGTTTTAAACAATTTTGCAAATAACCACCGTTAAAAGTCACTACATTTTACAAAAAGTAAGCATACCATGTTAAACAGGATTTTATATTACGGCCAAATCTGGCTCTTGGATATTGAAACATCTTCAAAAAAAAATCAGACGTCAGGAACGCAGGTAACAGTAAGGAACAGATCCAGTACACTGAGTATGTGCATTTAGGGAGGTTAAAAAACCCACTGTTCAAAAGAGGCCTACTTATGAAGTGTCGCACTAAAAATCTTGCTTATATCATGCTATTACTTAGAGGAAAAGTATTTATACACTGCTGAGAACTCTCTTTACATAAAGGATGCTTACTACAGTACCCAAAATGGCTGTTATCAATCACTTACAAGCAAAATGCAGTAACAATTACCTCAAGCAAAGTTTTGGATATCGTTTTTTTTGTTCCAGCATGATATAGACACAGCAATACAAATACCCTCAGCTGGCCCTGGCTCTGTGACTGCTGCATTAGCAGCATTGCTTTTCCAATTTGTATTACCTGTCCCATAAGTAAAACAATTGCTTGACTCACAGACAAAGCCAGCTTCTCCTAAGCAGTGACTACACAAGATTAGGCCATACACCTCATACAATATGAAGCAAAAAGTATATTAATGATACTGAGTTGTCTAGAATGTTATTTAAAAAATCAAATATGGATACCTGACCTCATTATAATCGAAGGTCTGCTTCCTTCAATGATGACTTTTGAAGAAAGTACAAATAAAGTATTTGGTAGCACGCATCTTATATGCATACAATACATGTCACTACCTGTGCCAATAGTGCTCTCTGAAATATTTCTGAAGAAGCTGATAGAAGATTCTAGATTTCCTAGAGTTATAAGTCCTGTAATTTTTAGAAACGTGTCACACCAGCAAGGATCTAACTTATAGTTTGTATGAAATAATATAATGATGTGTATCTTAATTTTACTGAATAAATCTATTAATGGAACACAAAAAAGATTTACCATTTCATTTAAAAAAAAAATAAAAATCTTTAAAATGTTCTTGCCCAGATACTTTGTTTTATATATGAAATAGAAAGCTGGCTTTCTAATTCAGTTGTACATGACTGTTTGAATAACTTTCTTTCAGGAACTATAACATTACTATGCTATCCGAGAGTGTCAGGAACTAAACAGTGTAATTTTTTAATGAGATAATAACAGTTTAATAAAATCATCTATGGATAATAGCCTACAAATTCTAGCAGTGTTAAGTCAAATTCGACATGCATTGAATAAATGGTTTTACAAAATGCAAAAATTTATTTTGCAAGGTAAGAAACATTTCTACAACAGTTGTGCTGTATTTAATATCTTGTTAATTAAAGCATACAAAATGATAAACGTATCTATGAACCATTTTGTTTAGTGGACATGCATGAGGTTGATAGAGATACTGAATACAGCATTTTAAAAGCTATTGTACATTTTGATGGCTCAAAGAATCAAGCTTTTCTGTTCTTTTGGTATGTGCCACAGCACATACCTTTCCAAATAGTACTTACCACTAGAAAAAAATTTTCCACCCATTTTTGCACCTCTCATGCCTTTTTTCTCATGCCTTTTTTCTCCCCTTGAACTTTCACTCTGAAGTCAGTGTCCATTAACTGGAGCTTCTATCGTTCAAGTATTGCTCCAGAGAGATCACTGTCAGATAGGAACTATTCAATTGTATCTATCCCTTATCCATCCAAATAATAAAAAAGAATTGATAAATAAGACAAGGCCTTTCAAATGACAACACAGAATACCATATTTAGATTTTTAGTTCAGCCCCAAAATGCACTTTTATAGCAAGAAGAATATACAATATCACGATCTGTTAGTACTCGTGCGTACATGGATGCCTCCCGTTACGCACCTCAGGGAGCAAACCTCCTAAAGTGGGTAGCGTCTGTTGGAAAAAGAGAACGTTAGGCTGCAACACCGAACAGCTGGGACGGCAAGGGCCATGGAGAGAAGCTCATGAGGAATGTTACCTTGCAACAGTTGTACTTAACAAACGTACGCGGTGCTTTTTTACACATTTGCACAGCTGTACTCCCCCAACGTTTTGGCTGTCATATTACATAATTTATATTCTGGGAAGTATGTGTGGGATCATTTTATCACCAGCTAAAAATATTAGAAAACCTGAGGACTATATTGTTTTGAATAGTGAAAAGAACTACTTGATACGTGGGGAGTATTCTTTTTATTTTATCTTCCAAGTCTTTAACTCCTCATCCAAAGTGAGGAATCTTATTTAAAAAGCTTTCTTCGACTACAACTGACAAGCTGTATAACATTCATCCTCAAAAAGTATTTCTACTCTTCCTTTATATAGAAGTACAGTCTTTTCCTTTTCCACTGACATTTAGAAATATCATACTCTATCAAAGCTATTACAAGAAAACAGATGAAGTAACTAATGGCTTACTAAATAGTTACCTCTTTACATTTTAACTGCTAACATAGAATCCAGTGCCAACGCAGCATAAATTGCTTTTTCTCACCTTGTCTCTTAATCAATAAGTGCAAATATATTTTTCTGGATTATTTCTTACATAGCTGAGATTATCTAAATCAATTTATTTTATACATTAAACAATAATTTATTTATACTTCAAATAGGATTGTAAAGCCATTAGTGAATGGTTAATACCATTACACAGTTTGTCAAATAACTACTGAAAATTTGAGATTCCTTCTGTATGATAATTATCTCTTCTATACCATATGCTTTCAAGATGAGGGATAGAGCCTAAAGCTCAACTTGGGGATGGGAGTACATAAGGAGAGAACCAAATTATATGCTAATACGCATAAACTGAAACAGTTATAAAAAAAAAAATCTTATTTTAGAACTCTGAAGCTTGAAAGACATTGATCAGAGGAACCTGGTCATGGAAGATCAGATGGAATGCATGGAATACTGTGTAAAGGTATCCTCAGATGTTTGCAGAATGAAGGCCATAGAAGTTTAAGTGTATGACTTGAATACCAAACTGACGCTTTGGGTTTTTTTAAAGGAACTTGGAGGAAGGTTCCTCCATGATTCCTTAGAGCTATGTTGTTTAATGACATGGGATCTCCAAGGGATGCAATTTCTGTCCAGAGTTACACAATAACCAAAAAGAATGAAAGATTTAGATACTCTGAAAACTGCAAAAAGGCCACCATCCCCAAAACCTGGAGAACAAGCTATCTGTAATATCTATTAGATACCACATCCAACTAACTATGGCTTAGATGTGCTAAAGTGTTTTGAAAATTTACTTTATAAAATTTTCTCCACAGTTCCAGCTCTAACCCTGTGTACGTACTAAATCAGAAGGGCCAATACTCAGATACCACAACATGATGCCTTGAAAGGTCACAGAGGCATAGCACAACGCTCTACATCCATGGGCTGAAGCTAAAAGTCATCCTGTGAACAAGATCAGTGAACAATTCACTGGCAAAAATACTGCTCAGTGAGCTGCACATGCCCATACTGTAAAGGAAAGGTAAGGCTTCTAATTTATCTTGGAGCCGCCTTGATAGAAACCTTTGCAGCAAAAAAAACAACACAAAACCAACATCTAAACCCCCCCCCAAAACACACCTCACTTTATGTGAATCAGGAGGAGTTATTTTGTCACCCATATTACTAGTAGCAAACATATGTGGAAAAAGACAAGGCTGGAATACAGACAATGTCATTTGAGAATACCTTCCAAAATAACTAACCGCAAGACTGTTCTGAAGAAGTAATCGCTACATGGTAATTTTATATATATACTTTGCGTTAATTGTTTAATATGTCTTAATTAAGATCAAAATCACAATCGAGTATTTCTCATTTAGCATGTCGGCCTTACTTCATTTAGTTGGCTGAAGATAACTTGCCTTACATGTTGTACCCATTCAATATATGCATCAACATGCACCAAGTGTAGGGCCCAAGACTTTCAATTTAGTTTGCAACCTAAAATTAACTTGGGCTATAGCTGGGAATTATATATATCATCTAAGAAAGACAAAAGAGTTGGAAAAGAATTTTGAAAATAAAAACATGTTAAAGTACGATGGGAGAGGATGTAAGAAATAAACTTAGGGACAGACAGTCATGATAAGTTGTGGGCAGGCAACTAGATATAACTTAAAATGATTGAATGGCTGCCATTTCAGTTTATCAGCATCTTATTATTTTAACATTGAACTGTGTTTGCCGAACAGATAATTAGTTAGGAAGATACATTTTCCTCCAGGGCAATTATTAATTTCCTTCTGACTTCAAAGAAATGAAAAAGCTCTTAGTGTAGATAAGCACACCATTATATTTCAAGTCTGGTTTAGATTCTTAGAGAACTGAATCTGCAATATGATAGACAACTGAAAATAAAAAAAGTGTTTTGGTTTTTTTTGTTAAATCTATATCAATTGCTATGTCATTACCTAATATTCAACAACCAGATTTAAATTTCCCTCCCCAGAGAAGAATATATATCCAAATAACTGGGGTTTTTTTTGTAGTATCTTCGTTCAAAAACTCAGAATAAGGCTACACTCAACTTCAAAGGATCGAGTTGCTCATAAAGATGCTTACACTCTGCACTGACTTTCTGCGCTCCATGTTGAGCTTGGATTCAACTGAGTTATACCTGATCTCTACTATAATAAAAAGAGAAGAATCATTTTAGGATTTCAACTAGAAAGGGGATTAGAAAGCTCATTCTTCAACCAGCAACTGCTAATTCTCTTTTTCTCTCTCTACATCTCTGCTTTCCTATGTGAGTAACATTTATCTACCTCACAGGAAAACAGTATTTGTGAAACATATTATCAGACATGGAAAAATATCTAATGAACTAGACTACAATTATAACACAGCCATTAGCTATCTAGTCTTTCTAGTCTTTCTAAATACTGACAGCCAAAGAAAATTCTTGTACAATATTTTTAACTTTAATTATGTATTACTTTTTGCCAGCATCTCAACACACTTGCTATATTTACACAAAAGTTTGAAGCTACAGATCATAACGTATATTGTTTAGTTGCACAAGACACATTGCTTAGCTAAAACATTTGTAATCTGTTGTGTATATTGTTTTACTTACCTAAATAGAACTAGCTATAAACAAAAGACTTTTGAACATTTATGACCTTGTATAATGAAATGCCAAACCAACTCAAACTCAACCTAAATCAGATACATCTGTTTCCTCCACCAAAATAAACAGCCATTTACATTTTAAAATGTGGTCAAGTGAATTTGACTTATGATTGTATTTTATATTAGATGTATATAGGAAAATTATATACACAAATATATATATTATACATATATATATGAAAATTCTCTCTATATTTTATGTATAAAAAATTCTATCTCTATATAGTCTATATTTATGAGTAGAACTTATGCTTAAATGATTTTGTCCTAAAAAGTTATAAAAATCTTCACTAGACAAAAGAAGAGCCAAATTAATCCATAAGAGAAAATAAACAAAGAGTTGTTCCAAACTTTTTATGAAGATGACCAATTTATCCCAGAATGCTGAACAATGAAGTTGAAAATTGAACAGAAGGAAACATATCCAATTTTAATTTTTTTTTCCACTTTTTGTCTTCAATATTACACCAGACCCTCCCTCTTTGAAATAAACTGGTTACCATGGACACAGTGATAACTGCCATATAGTAATACTCACACTGTAATCAGGGTACCTTATGGTTTACAATTTATTCCATAATTTTCTTTTTAGCCCATGATTAGCTGTTTTAATTACAATTTTAAAAACCAATGTTAGAAATTAAGTAAAAAATAATTCATTGTAAAACTCACATAAACAATAGGAGACTCAAAATCATCATACATTATGAAATAAGTAAATATTTATTAAATACTAGGCCTTTTATTGGTTGATTTGTCATTATCCAAGGCTATACCTATTTTGGTGGGAAACAGAAAAATCTAATTACTTTTCTACAAACCTAAATATGAATTAGAACATCTTACGTGTTCATCAATAAACAGAGCAAATTAAAGGAAGGCATGAAATGAAGAAGACAAAATGTATGTTAGCATTTTTCCTTTTCTGCCTTATAAAGGGGTGGGGGGAGAGAAGCTGTATTATAAGGAGAGACCAATCTCTTTTCTTCACTACTCACTCATCTCATTCCAATACCCAGCTTTTTACCTGGTTATGATCTAATTCTGAACTCTTGGTAGGCTAGGATTCAATTGAGTTAAAGATTTTTAAACTCACTGCCAGTCAACCTTATCATGAACTTTCATTATGTGCATGTAATTAATTGGGTCCAATGAACAATATCAGCACTGAGTTATAGACTTTTCCCCCCCACCATATAATTAGGATATAATTACCCACAGGATATCAGAATGATGCAAAACCTTTCCTCTAAATGTGCCCTCATTAGGAAACAAGTCTCAATGTACATTTATTCAATCAGTATGAATTAATTAAAACGTTACCGAAATAAAAGAGAGTAACATTAAAGTGTATCTGACATCTATTAAAAGACTATCACTTGAGATCTGCACACACAGTTTATAACAAAACTCATTTAACTTGAACAAAAAACTTCACCATACAACAGGCCCTATATACAGTAAACAGAAAACCAAAAAGGATTAGTTTTAAAGTTGACAGACTACATTTTACTAAAATATTTAAAAGTACTGCAGTGAGATATGAAAAACCTTTATATGGCATTGAATCTAGACAGTTATGATATGCACAGCATCAGCTGTGTGAGTTTCCCTATGGTTTCTTTTTCAGCTGAGAATGGAGCTTATCATATTTAGGAATAAGATTTGACAAGTTCCATTTTGTGCAGTTTTGAAGATGGGAGTCCTCTTATTTAACATAGACTAACACCTAACTTTCAGATGACCAGGCATTTAGGATCTCTCTCCAGCCATTAAGAGAAGGGACAGTATGAGAGGATCATGCCAGTCACTTTATTTTAGAGGAATCTCTTTTGTGTCTAAAGATACCCTAAATAAGTAATTTAGAACAGCACCTGAGCTGAGATGGTTATGTTTAAGGGGAAGAGAAATGTCACCCTTTGTGGCATTACAATCAGGAAGGGCAGTTTTTTTTATTTATTCTTCATAGTTGCAGCAGTGATTTTGGATGTCAATGGCACCTAGGAAATGGAAAAACAGGATATGAACCTGAACAAGAAATTGCTGCTGAGAGACCAGCTTGGTGGTTCTGGTGCTGTGAAATGCAATTTCTGAAAAAAATCTCTTTATCGCTGCAGAAAGAGTCGAGGCTGGACTTCACAAGAACTTGAGAAATGAGACATGCTGGATGAGAAAGGTAATAATATCAATTTCCTTAGTTCCACAAAAGAGAAAAGCTGAGAAGGGGTTTAGCCAGTATTCTTGAAGGAAAACGTCTGAGAATGCGTCTGAGATTAACTCTGACAGTTTCTGGAAGAAGTCTAGACTTCCAAAGTTACAGATGGAAGGGAGGGCCAAAACTTTTGGGATATCAAAGATACAAGATTTTCAACTTGTTGTTTTCCCACAATTCCTATAACTTGTTCTATGGGAGAAGGAGATATGTGGCATCTTTTCTGGTGCCTCAAAATACCCAAGGATAAACCTGATACAGAAAGCATGATGAATATCTGCTTTTCTTTACCTTCCACATATATGTAGCATTGCAAGAATATTATTGCTCAGCAGATCATTGAAGCTAAATGTGTGTCTTAGGTGAAAGGTCCTTCCACTGTAAGTTATTATCTGATATATCTGAACATATGATTCCTATCAAAAGACACACTTACTATTGTATCTTTAGACAATTTTGACATGGGTACATTCACTGTTTTTGCTGTCATTATTAAGTGTTGGTTTCACATACACTGAAGGAAGTATTATGCTTCTCAAAAGGAATCCCCATAACAGGAAATGAGATAAACTAATTAAAAAAATTACTAAGATAAATAGTAAGTACACTGTAATCAATCATTTCTAGGAGGAATTCTTATTTGCTAGGTCACTGATGTATTTTTTGTAATATAAGCGTACTCAGGATATTAACGTGTTTTGGAAGAACTAATAGATGAACAAATATACTACGAAATTATAAAGTTCCCATTAAATCACAGTAAAATATATTTTCCATTCCTAACAGCATACATTGTGCTGAAATACATGTCTTATATTGCATTATTAGTATGTAATACTGAAACATGATTCTGATACAGGAAAACATATTTACTTCTGCTTATGCCTTCAAAATTTGCAGATAAAACAAACCTATTCAAGGGTGATTTGACTCAAGTGGTTTTATATATCCTCTAAACAACTTAACTAAACTCCAATTGTGGAATGAAAATCTTAATTCCTCTATCCCTCTTCCTCTCCTGAAAAGAAAATGGAGTTACGCAAATATAATTGAAGATGAAATTTCATGCTGAGGCTTTATTCAGTTTATAAGAACGGTAAACAATAAATAACAATAAAATGAAAACAGTCCAATAACAAAATCATACTTTCTACATGTTATCTTTTTAAGTATGACCTAAAATCCTGAAAGTTAAATAATATAATGCAGAATGTAATGATCCAACCAACTTAAAAAAATATTTTACATTTATTATTCAGAACTTGTCCAAGTACTATCAAAATACTATTACAGACAAACTACAAAATTACTCTTAAGACTTTTCAAAAATGTTAAAAAATATGTCATAAATATTACAGCCAGCTTTCCATTGCGTTACCTTCATTGACAGCAACGGAATAGTCCCAGCTTACTCAAGTAGAGGGCCAAACTCTAGCATCCATCCATTAGCAGATTTATAAACAAACGGCCAAAAGGATTAATCAGAAAACAATTTACAATAGGTATGAATATTATTCTTACTGTTCAGAAACAGGTTTAAGATTAGAAGGTATATTTTCTTGTTTTTCCTCCCTGCAATAAACAATTCTTTCTTAAGTTCAAGCACTTCTCACTCGTATTATGAAATATATTTAAAGTAAGAGGACCACATGTCTGTTCTGTTATGAATATGATGATGCTATGACTTTCATCAGCGTAAAACATCCAATTTAATATATGAATACATAAGTTAATTCCAAAGTTCTTTTTTTCATGATAAACTGGTCAGCTCTTTTCTATACAACCCACACATAGCATGCATTTTTATTTTCATTGAATTGAGTTATTGTTTTTGTGGACAGAGAAATTTACTGTCCACGACTGCAGAATAAAATATACCATAATGTTGATGCATAGCTTACTGCAAGACCAGTGTCATCATTCTAGGTAACCTCCGGCTTAGATCAGAGACCTCAGCATTGCAGATATACAATATGCATCCCAAGCAAAAACCATCCATAAGAATAACTTCATTATTCTGGGAAGTTGGATCTATAAAAGATGTAAAATGTAGAAGTGTTCTGCCTATACAGTTTCTGGTAAGTACAGCCTGAGTAAAGTGATAAAACCTGAGTCAGCTTCAGTTATAATATGCCATACAGAGAGTTCATTCTCACACGAAGGAAAATGCAATATGCAGAGGAGAAAGCACACTTGTGCCTATAAACTCATCAGCCAGGATTACCCATTGTGTTTAGGGTTCACACAGTTCTGTGAATTTAACAAATGCTCTGGCAGCCAATCCCGGTATCATTATAGCTGTTACCTATGACAGAGGATTACATCTGAAATAAACACATGGACAACTCACCAATACTACTGGGCAGATTGATGTGGGTGGTAAAATATGGTCCTTCAAAGGTCCACAGTCACATTCAGGTTTTAGATGTGAAGCACATTTGTTATGCAACTACAGGAAGACAGAAAATGAAGACTCAAGTTAGACATTTTAATACTAAAGTCTAAGAAACTGGTCATGCCAGAATGGGGCCAACTTAATTAATCTAATTATTACTAGAGTACTACAAGGAAGATGAAACACACTGCAGTGGAAAGCCTCTTGTGGTTAACAAAACCAATGAACTTATATTGAAGCAAAAAACAGTGGATAAAAGTATTTTCCAGTTTGGAAATCGTATATGTGGTCCAGCACACAAAAGGAGAACATTGCATGGCAGAACAGTAACATCAGCATAGTGTTATGTTTGTGATCAAAACCTTTATTTCAGAAGACAGCTTCTTGCACTGTGTCAGGAACTTCTGTTCTACTACTAGTGGACAACCCAGGGTAATTCAGGGCAGCCTTTGGCATTATTGATATAACTCAGCTTCCTACCTGAAGTTATTAAAGTCACTACCGATTCAATTGTGATGCTGCAATATCTATGAAACTATCTATGAAATATAAGAGAATAATGTAGGAATATCTAAGAGCTTTAAGCTATATTGGGAAAAATTTGGTCTTGATTGAATCAATATTCAGGCTTCCATTGACTGCTGAGGAACCTTAATTCCTCTCCTTTTTCTTCTTTATTCGTAGCATTCATCCAATTTTCCTGAAAGCAATGAGTAGAGTTCTACTCTGAAAACATGGAAAGAATATCCTCAGGTCTGTGGGCTGCAAGAGTGTTGGCTTACTTCCCTTCCACTTAAAAAGGTGGAAGGGAAAAATGTGAATGTAACATCAATATAAAATGCCAACAAATAATGATATATTTATTGAAATATTTTGCATTAGTAATCTAGAGTTCTTATTGATATTTTAGGATTTAACTCAATCCAATGTCTCTAATTAGAATATTTCAACAGATATATCCAGTCATACAGTACAAAGGCACAGTTGTGTGCCTGGATTATGCAAAGCATTCACATTTAATTGGTATACTTCAAAATATTATTAGTGATAGCTACAATAAAAAACCACTTTCATATTGTGAAATTTGGTGTAAGTTTATTAGTTTGGGCTCAATGATCTGAAAGGTCTTTTCCAATCTAAATGGTTCTATGATTCTATTTCTGCATTGATTCAACAAACTGTGCATTAAGTTCTTCAGGTAAACATGCATTTCCTGTAGAGATGAATATTTCTTTTTTTGAGAAGACATGTACATTTGTATTGAAGAAAAATAATCAGGATAATAAATATGAGAAATTTTGAAGTAAAAATCTTACTTAACAAGTGATTTAACTAGTATAATAAGTAGCATACAGGATTAGTTCAAAAGCTTCAATGGCTGTTATAAAATCTGTAGTTCAATGTCTGCATCTGTAAACCACATTTTTCCAATGACTGATTCACTTTCCCTTAGAGATTTAACTATGTCAGTATGAACTCTATTAAAATTACAATAAAATTGTACCAGTTGCTCATGTATATAAGCTTTACCAATAATATGGTCTTCACAACGTTATCTGGTACAGTTAATGTTGACATAACGTTTCTGAATTTTGAACTGAATGACACCTCATATTAGCCTTGTCCATATTCATTTATACTGCAAAGTTACCTTTTCAGGCAGTTACTTAGCAACAGAAAATAAAAGTCTAACGAGTTTCGATTGTGAGGGTATTTTGGTAGCCCTGTAATCTAAATCATTTGTCATGCTAATTCTCTGCCTCAGTGGTAAGGCTACTTGTACCATAATTAATGCACACCAGGCCATGTTACATCAAATAAAAGTATCTTCGCACATTCAGTGGTAATTAGCAGCTTTGCTACTCGGTGGCATGCAAACTTATCTCTGAAAAAATAGCTTAATCTTCTTATTAGTCTCTGCTGATCTTTGACAACAGAATTGGCGCATAGCAGACAACAGAAATGGTAGTAGATACGTAACTTCAGTGAAAATAACACTTTGACAGAATGAAATAAAATAATATGCATCTCTTCTCAAAACAATGTTTTAGCAGATTTTAAATACATTTCCCCAAAAATCCCTTACCCCCAAAACCTAGCTTCTTTAGAATATTACCTCCCTCACAACCAGGTGCCTGCAAAGTAGGAAAAACCATATTTGCTGTAGGGAAAATGAGGAAAAAAACATTTACAAGACTGTGGTAGAGAACTACAGAGTATATGAAGAGATAGTCATGGGCCTGGCTAAGAACTCAGTATAACAAGTCTCCTTAGTGAAAAACATCTCTGAATTCTGGGATTTGATTCAGTTACTTGACATTATAACTGACCTTATTAAGTTGTAAGAAGGAGAGATATTTAAAATGCATGAAAGAAGCTCAGAATTAGTTGCGTAATAACTAGCATCCTCTTACATTACAAAAATATGTCAGCAACAAGCCCTAAATGTGGTGTTGTACAAAGAGTAGAAAATGTGTGAAGGATGTGATGATAATTATATAACCATCCATTCAAAAATCATGCATCTGATTGAATTTTAAAACACTGGGTTTTTTCAGTAATAAAGTTATTACTATTAGCAAAGAAAGTTATTGCAATAGAATATATAGAATGCACAGAAATGCAGGAAATGTGAATAGAAGACTGAAAAACAAATAATTTGCAGTATTTTTAAAACTTTAAAAATACTTATTTTTCACCTATGTGTCTACTTTACACCCGAAGCAATAAAAAAATTGAATAAAATATTAATAAAGTTATTTTGAAAATACAACATTACTTTTACAGAAAATGAAAATCTTTAAATTATGGATAGAAATACAGTTCCAAAATTATAAAACTCAGTGCCAACTGCCACATGCTCTTTTTTAGTTGGAATTTTGATAGATATTTAAACATTTAAATATGCACACAAGCACCTAAGATATTTTCAAAAGAATTTAGCCTCTTCCTTCACAGTGATTTCAATGATAAATCAGTCCTTGGTATTTCCTCAGTGAATATCAGTTCTTATAGAAGTCCTCTAAATCTTGATGTGTATCTTTGAGAGGTAAAAGGCCTTTAAAAATCTGGTCCAGGTTCACATGAAATAATGGGAAAATAATTTTTCTGATGAGGTACAGAATTTGCAACTTCCTACAACTTTAAGAGGGAGCCTTACATAATATGTATTTCTTGAATGATATACACATATTATACAGATGTG
Source organism: Chroicocephalus ridibundus (assembly GCF_963924245.1). NCBI lineage: Eukaryota > Metazoa > Chordata > Aves > Charadriiformes > Laridae > Chroicocephalus > Chroicocephalus ridibundus. The sequence goes on from NC_086285.1 coordinate 31,956,808, forward strand.
AACACTTCTATATGTAGAGTGGAATACTCTTATTTATCTACCTAAACACAGATAGCCATTGCCTACACTTAATTATCTGCATGCGAAAATTTTGGATTGGGTGCTTTACACTCTACATAAATTATCCAAATTTTGACAGCAATCTGGACTACATATTTGCTTTCTTCTAAAATATTGGTTTTTAAGTAATCACAACAGCTTATCACTGAAAGTATCCTGGATCTATTTTCTTTGATGATGTTTCATATTTTGTATTCTTGTGTTAAGAAAATATGTCATAAAACATCCAAACCTGTATGTTGAAAACAAACATTCACTAATGCCTTCGTCTCATATTATTATACAAAACACTGAACAAACAACTGCTGTTCTATAACAATAACAAAAATAATATCAGCAAAAAAAAAAATCAAAAACCCTAGAAGAAGGCTGAATCTCTCCCCATTCAGATTTAAATCCTGCCCCAGATAGGAACAGAAATACTGGCATTGCTCCTTCTAGCATGAAGATCTCACTTATAAGGGCAGTGTTCCTTGAATGTCATTAGTTCCAGTTATTGGTTCCTGCTGAATAAGGAGCGCACAAAAGTTGTATATATTAGACTTGGTGCACAGATTAGTATATTATCAAGATGTCTCTGCTATTATTCCCAGACACTTGAAATCACTGTATCCTACCAGATGTCCTCAATTTTATTTGCCTGTCAGCACACCACAAATTAGGATTTTGCCCTAGTGTCACAGCGACCTTGACTTCCCCCAGTACTGAAAATCCTTTTATAATCTTTCTGTAATGTAGATTGGGAATTTGGCTCTTTAGAATGACATATATTATTTCCATTTGTATATTGTCTTGAAGCAGAGTGGACCTTTAAGTGTATTTGCTTGCAACAATTAAGGACTCCTGTGAATATTCTGCATATACCACTTCTTAAATGCACACTATCCATTCCTGATGACAAAAATTAATGAGACCTTTTGAATTATGAGGCTATAAAAAAGATACGCAGATTTTTGTCTCTCTAACCTGTGCTAAAGGTTTTACTATAGTATACTCACTGTGATCTGACACCAAACACAGTGAAGTCCAGTCAAGCCTTGGTAACATTTTATAGTTTTGTGACACTTATCACATTTTGTTGGACAATTTCCTTCTACCCAGAAATGGTGCATTACCTGCAAAAGAAAAGTGTGGATATACATAGAGTTACTAAATTAACAGGTAGACGGCGAATTAATGCTACCCCGAACTTACATCAGTATTCTTTTTGGACTTCACATATGTTTTGATGCAAGACGCAGGAGCTCTTGAGACACAGCGCTCATGGACTGTATACTTGCAAACTGAAAAAAGAAAACACATTAATAGATGTCAAGACAATGGTGCTTCTGACTACATTTTTATGAAAGAAAAAACATTACCAGCATGCCATCTCTATATAATCAATCCAATCAGTCAATGAAAACTCAAACTAGACTGCTTTTTCCATGGAATACAAAAGGCCAATTAGAACAGGAAATATTATGCAAGTGAGAAATCCAAGAATGCACTATCATTGCATAACAGGAAATGCTTAATTAAATCAGAGCTCGCTAAATTTTTTCACAATAATTCCCAAATGACAAAAATATTAAAGACAAATTGATGACTGCCAAATGGTTTGGTGTCATTTGCTAGTAGAAAGAAATCTATATTTTACAAACTATAGGCATGAGAGCAGCTGGCAAGCACAAAAATAAAAGCCAATGAATTTATGTTGTTCCTTCTATTGATTTATAAATTTTAAATGGCTGATTAGTCCATTTTCAGATAGCAATTGTTTTCATGCATTCCATGTAATCACTCCAACTTTAACTCTTACTTTCCCAAACACTAAGTCCTAACAAGCATTTTTTTACAAACCCCTCCACACCAGTTTTAGGTAACTACTATTGTTGATTGGGTCTGTAAAGATCACACTAGCTGCATTTGGAAAGCACACCAGCATCAGGGTACAATGCAAAGCTCTCCTGACTTCAACTATACAACTCCGCCTAGATGAGGAAATAACGCTACAGCTTATACCTGTATTCAGTAGAGTCAACTATTAAAAACTGAGAATGAATTTCTCCCTGCATGGTACATGTCTCACGCTTTTGACCTCGAGAGCAATTAAGCACAAAGTACTTCTAAACACCTTGCTTGCACCTATTACACAAACCCAGTGGGAGGTGCAGCCATTAATCAGACAAACTGCAGGGAGTAACATTGTTGATTGGACCATGGAGGGATGGTGAAGCCCCCTGCAGTTTCCCCTTTTTTTTTTTCCTCCCACACAATCTAAAATGCAAATAATGAAATCTATAGCAGTGCTTTGAAAATATATTGGAGAAAAAGCTTAGCGAGATAAGGAAATAGTGTAAGAGTTTTATAAGTAGACTCATGCCCCTTGCTGCATGAAGTAACTGAAAAGAGCATGTGGATGTTCTTCAGATACTCTGGGACCATTGTTCTCACCAAGTAAATGCCAAGCACAATAACAAATACATTTTGAAGAGGTACATTGCAACAGAGAAAATTACAGCTCTCGAAAGGCTGGTCTTTTTGGGACCGTTTACTTTTGTGTTACTCATCTGCACATTTCTGATAACTACTGAAGTAGATGATCTACATTATTAGCTCAATAGAATTTTCTCTTTCAAACATATAGAGGTCTTATATTTCTTCACAAGGATTGAGTTTACATCAGTCTGACATAAAAGAATATAAAGGAAGGTAACATTTCAAGATCTAATAGTCAATTCAGCATTATATATATTCTAGTTACTGTCATCAGCATTTATTAATCTGAAGTTATGCAATTTCTATTTGTTTGAATTTTATTAAAGTAACTCTTGCATTCCATAGTATTGTGAATGGAATTTTATGATGTGAAAACCTATACATGAAGGATTTACATCTGAATTATGTTTTAAAGAGATCTGTGGCCCTCAGAGAAGAGAGAAATGTCTGATTCCAAAATCCTCATTCGTTCAGACTAATCTCAAATTAAATCAATAGAACTGTACAGGCAGAAAGGTCCTGATCAGCTGTGATGGGCTATCTTTCATACCAAAAATGGAGAAATAAGTTACACTAAGAAACTGACTAATTTATCAAAGAGAACAATGAAAGGTGACTTGATACCATCATGAGAAGAATACAGTGGGTACTAAAGATATCATTAATCTAATGGAGCAGAGCATAACACGAACCAATCATTGGAACCATCTACCAGATACATTCAAATCAGAAAATAGGTCTTTGTTAAAAAAAGATGATCAATCATTGGAACACCACAAAAGAAAGATATGGATCATCCATCTCTTGAAACATTCAAACAGAGACAAGGTATCTCAGGAAGATTTGGTTTCTCGAGATAAAAGTTAAGAGCTGGTCAAACACAGATTATTAGGAGATACATAGATATAACAAAAGGAATTGAACTGTAGAAACTGCATCTAATAGTCTAATGAAGGTCAAATTAGATGCAGTAGTTCTGTGTTCCTTTACCTTAAAATCTATAACTGGGTAATGTGTGAAAGGATGGCAAGACTGAGATTTATGGTTACAAACCAAGTAAATATACAGAACTTCAGAGGTGTTACAGAAACTTGATTTCTGGGAAACTGGGATTTTGACTTTCACAATTAATGAAACAAGAATTCTGTGCAAAATTTGAATAAACAAATATGGGACTTAGATGCTAGTAAAGCTGATAACTATTAAAGAATAAGAATAATTATTAATAAATACATAAGCATGATATTCAGTTAGAGAAAAAAAAAGACAAAAAAAAAAGAAAGAAAAAAGCAGCAAACTCCAAAGGAAACTAACACTGAGAGCTATTATTATACAGAAAACTCCGTCAAACAACAGCTTTGAAAACCCAATATCCTGAAAAAATTAAAAATGGAACCTTGAGTGTTCAAGCATAGAAGACAAAGAGGGAGACACCACTGTGCTGGCAATGGGTTTGTACCGGGAAGCTACTAGTTCTTTGTTATGCAGCGAGCGCAACATTTCTAGGAATAGACATGTATGCAAATGGACACTGAAATGCTTATACTCACAAGAACAGCAGAGACCTTGCTTGCCTACTCCGATTAGCATGTTCAAACAAAGATTACAGTAGGCAGGCTTGTTAAAGTGTTTCAGTCTCCATACATGCTGCCCATCATCTTTCACATTCTGCACAGGACATAAAAGAAACAGATTTCACTTAATAAAATAAACAATGAAATATGTAAGTCCCAATAAAAATTGGAGATTAACTCAAGAACGTAAAAGACAAGCTGTTACTTCATTTAATACTCTGCACCAGATCACAGTATAATCATTCTAAATACACAGGCAATGACATAATAAAAAACTCTTTAGAAGCTCATGGATGTCCGTGTGTTTCAAAAACAACTCACAAAAACACCAGGTTGCTGTCACTACCGCAACACAATGCTAACAATAAATCTAGGCTGATACTAAATTACAATGAGTATTAAAATTTGTTCTAGACTAATTCTAAAAATAAAGATGCCACAGGTTAGAAGGTAAAACTCCCCAAAATGAACAATAAAAAGAATTTTTGAAAAAAATATAGAGGTATTTTTAATGACCTTTAGAATTAGGGACGTGTATCTACATATGTGAAATGGGAAATCTAACCACACTACAATAATACCTACCTTAAGCCCACATTTTTCAGTTAACTGCAGCACTATGCTCAAATCTTGCATGAATAGACTGATCGGCACTTACAACTCAGGGGCTCACTGTAACGCATGTGTACAACTAAAATATTATCAAATCATTTACGCTTATGAAAGCAAGCTTTCAGTTGCATGATTCTCCTTTTCCTTCTTAATGGAATAATTCTGAGACCTCACTCTTATTAGAAGGTTTTTCAAATGATGTGCACTTGGACAGATGTTAAATTAATTCTGTAAGTTCCAGGTTTCTTGGCAAGTGCGGCCATCAGGCTTTTTGCTTTTTGCAATCAACAGAGGTTTTGAATTTAAAAAAAAATTAGATTAACCTAATGTAATATCACTGTTTTTTTATTTATTTATTTTATTTTATTTTTTATTTTTAACAAATATCCCATGGAACAATGGCAGTTAATGTCTGTCAGCTGGAAATGGACTGCAGTAGTTTGATTCTTCATTGTGTATTACTGAAACACTATGGTCATCTTGATTATTTCATTACCAAAAAAGAAATTTTCACATAGCTAAAAGAAGCCACATCAACCTCTAGTTCTCGGAAGCCACATCAACATCTGGTTCTCCTCCAATTTCTGATTTCTCAGATCAAACTACAAAAAAACTTGTCATCATATTTATACAGTGTTCCTGACTAGATCTTCAATAATATGATGGTTTTCACTGATAAGGACAGTCAAAGTAAGTCAGGGGACATAAATTTTACTAAAAAAATCAGTTTTCTCCTATGTTAGCGTATGCTGCATGAGTTATGTCCTTAAAAATCAGTATTGCTCTATTGTAAGAGTCAGCCATTAATGACAAGTCAAAGATGATGAAGACTACTTCATCCTTGTAGGAAAAAGTCCTGAAGAAAAATTAGCACTCCAAGAAACTAAGAATGTTTGGTTCAAAGCCAGGTCTGAGCCAGAACACAACTTTGAATAATTCCTACAAATTACCTAGAAACAAAAGGAACTGAAATCAGCTGGAATATTTTTTATCTATTGAGATATCAGGATCACAGCCTAGAGTGGAGTTCCCCCAACATTCTCAGCAGGAGTTCAAATGCCATCTCTGACAGCTGGGCAATGTCAGGGTCCCCTTTCTGCAGAAACAGCAGAGCAGATGCCTAATGTGGGATTCTCGGGCTGGCAAAGAGTGTGGAAGTTTTCCAATTTCCCCTGAAGAAGCAGAAATAGATTCTGCAGCTGTGAAGTACTAGAAGGGTGTCAAGCTCCTTCATGACTGGCAGCTGAAGAGGATGTATTTCATTAAATGGACCTCTGTAACTTCTATTTTTCTTTCCATCTTACTATCACATTCCACACATCTTTGAAGTACTGTTAAACTACAATATAACATGTGAGTTTCAAGTCTTCTGAAAGGAGACAATTATTCACTAGACAATAAAGACCATGTAAATCCTTCTGAGGAAAAAAACAGTAAACAACGCACACTTTCATTTTAACTTTACTCAGGTCATCAAAAGATAGATTCATAAACCACAAACACTTAAAATGCAAGCAGACCAGCTTTCCTCAGAAAAATATTTGCTATTTATGAAAATTAACAAAAATTCATAATTATGCATAAGCTTGCCCCTCTTCCACATTATTTTTGTGTTACTTTTTCATTTTAATTTTATTTTTAAAGAATGGCCATTACATGTGAATATGTCGCTTCTTATTTGAACAGAACATATGGACTAACTTAGCTGGCATTTTCCTTATCAGAAAAACAAACAAGTCTTGATGTGGGTGTTCTGCCAATTAAAACACTTAACTGTGTTACAGACTGCAACTGATGCAAATCCATTACATAAACACAATGCACTTTTGGAAAATAGCAAATTAAATTTTTGCTCTTGTGCACTGCCAAAAATAAGCAATAAAGTGCTGCATATGATTATGCATGCACATAACTTTTTAAAACACTGCCGAGTAAAAAAAAAAGACATAATGTGAAACAAAGCCCCTTCAATGCAAGTCTTTAAGTATGAATAAAATCCAGAATTCTGACACATCAGTGCATTTACTGACATTCACTCATTTTGCTTCCATATCCTGAGAAAGAGTTTAAAAACAAATAGTCATTAAGAAGATCTCAAAGCAGGGCAGGTACAGTAAAAAACTCTTCCTCACTTCATTATACATCACTGAAAATGAAGCCTCCATATGCCATACTCAGACTTTAGCATATAATGACAATAGTAACATTTATTTTGTTAACAATGGTTCTCTCAACTTATGGTCTTGAACCTTCTACCATGGATTTGATTGACAAAAGGACCTGACCTTAAAAAGCAAGTCAACCATGGAAGAGCCAGCCTTAGAATTAGTGGAAAATTTTATGCAGTCACAGAATTTAGCTACACATCCCTAATCTGGTTTAATATTAATTTACTTCATCTTTTTAGATATTAGTAAATAAAGTTAGCGAAAGAGATCTTAAGATTTCAAGCACGAAACTCAAGATTCTGAGACTTAAAAAGGTAATGAAATAACTGATAAATTTTCATCCTAGCAAGTACCCCCTCTTACAACAGCTACAGAGTGTATGGAATACCAGCATGCTCAGTCTTTTCTATGAGAAGAGTCAGTAACAAGCAACCAAGGGAGAAGGATGTTAGCAAGTCTACTAAGTTATTCTTTCACTGTTTACTGTTATTTTCATTTATTTTAGAAATATTTACATGATTTGAAGACATTTTTATGACTGATCTTTGGGTATTGTTCAGTCAGGGGGAAGGTGACAGAAGTGTCCATTATACACAACCTTTTAATACAAATGCAGTTCTGTTCTTTGCTGGCTCTCAGCAAAGAATTCATGTCAGGTTTTATCATAGAATCATAGAACAGTTTAGGTTGGAAAGGACCTTAAAGACCATCTAGTTCCAGCCTCCCTGCCATGGGCAGGGACACCTCCCACTAGACCAGGCTGCTCAAAGCCCCATCCAGCCTGGCCTTGAACACTGCCAGGGATGGGGCATCCACAACTTCCCGGGGCAACCTGTTCCAGTGCCCTACCACCCTCAGAGTAAAAAAATTTTTCCCAATATCTAACCTAAATTTGGTTTAGGGAGAGGGTGTTCTAAGTCTTCTGGTTCAACTGCAGAGGGATTAACCTCATTCAAGAGACAGGGTTCGGTAGGGTTCCTCAAACTTCTGAGGTATTTTGTGTGTCTCCATATGCGTGCTGAAGAAAGGAAAAAAAACCTAAAAATCACTTCCTCAGCCTTCATTCATGTATCCAGTGTACTATCCTGATCATCCAGAAATCCTTAAACATTAGTATGCACATAAGAAAATGACAGCATAGAAAAGGGAGCCCAGGAGGGGAAATGAATTTGTTTAAACAAGCTTTATAATTAGCCACACTACCATGATTCCCTGTCCCTAAATTGGTAGTCACCTGTCATCTGCAGAGACTGCAATGCTGCAGAAATTACATTCTAAATTATGATAAATTTGTATCCTGCATGAAATACCATTTACTTTACACTTATACATAGAACAGGTTAGTTACTCTTGACTTCTCTTGGGTTTTTACAAACCCACAGGCAAAAGGAAAGGAAGGACCACAGCAAGGAAAGGCATTTGCAAACTTCCCGCAAAGAAGTGGGAGCCAGCGCAGCATAAAAGTAGGCAGCACTGTCAAGAAAAGATGTGCACTTTTTTAGCACCTCCTGCTGTGAAATCTCACAAAGCATTAAAACTACCCCCTCTGCTGGCAATGCCATGAAACGATACTGGTAAAATAGCTCCCGTTACCGCTTGGGGTGAGCGCTTCCCAGCTGGTAAGGAGCTGGCACAGAGGGTAAACTACAGCCTCTTCTAACAGGGGCTTGGTTTTGACCTCTGTACATATGGAAATAGCATACAGCTCATCAGCACCTCAGCCTTTTAGAAAACTCACCTGCCAAACTTGAGATAGGACTTATAAAAATACAATATAATAATGTAATATACAGTGTAGGAAGCAGTATTTCCCAAGTGTGGATTCACACTCGAGTATTACTCCCATAATTAATCAAAAAGGTTAAAAAAGAGCTACCTTTTAAATTCTTTGAGTGTAATAGCACAATATTTGCTTCCTGAAGATCCAAAATAAGATTGTAAGAGTATTTCCTTCTGATTTAATTGAAGCATAGTCACACTTCAACACAAACGTGCCTGTCTCATTGAGATTTACCTTGATTTAAAAGATGAAATGGGTTGAAAATTACAATTAGTGACTTAAAAGAAAGGCATAGTGGCCTGGTTTCAGATTATTGATGACTTTACGAAGCATTTACTGTTGTTACATTTTCTCTCTCATCTTACGGCAGCTTTTCAGCAACTGTACAATACCAGATACAGTGCAACCATGACATCTAGTGGCCAGTGAAGAGGGAACAAAATACTTTCCATTCCTAAAACATGGGAGTTTTTTTACAAACTAGCACTCGTGAACTTGCAGTTTATACCTACTTCTTGTACAATCACTGACAGAGTTGACAGTAATGATCCGTTACAAGAGAAGTGAGACCAAAATATCTGGCATGGAATTACTGTAGAAGAGAAATCAAGTGCTTTTATTAGAACCGGGTGGAATAATGTCATGCATGTGAGGAACTTCTAGCAAAGGGCACAGTGTTCATGGGCTGACAAAAACCCTTAGGAGCAACCTGTTATTAAAGCAGCTTTTTGTGACCTGATTACAGAGGACATTTTAAGAAATGCTAGGAGAGTCAATGGAGTAACTCTCAAACTGCACTGACAATTTTGATCTACTTTAATTAACACAGAATGAAATAAAAAGCTCAGAAATTCCAAAGGTTTCTACTGTGGAGGAGTAGAATAAATAGCTTAGTGGTCACTAGTGTGGAATAGACCACTTACCAAAAGTGTAACTATCAACAAGGAGTAGTAATGCAGGGACATCTCTGTCCAATCCGTGTTGGATGAGAGACAAGCAAATTATTGCCTTAAGCAATAATAAATTTGGAAACTTGAAGAGGACTGTGAAAAATTGCAGGCTGAAGTTTGACACTCAGCAAAAAAACTCTACCTCATACATTTATTATTAAAAATTGCACCACATAAATAACAATTTCCTCTATAGTTACCTACTTTTTTTTTTCCTTCGTGAAATTCTCACTTTTCATGAGAGAACTTCTTGGAACAACTTCCATGAAACTGGCACAACTAAATACCTCGGAGTAAGAACTATGGGCCTTAAAGACAAAAGTTTCAGTAGAATCATAGAATCACAGAATGTGTTGGGCTGGAAGGGACATTTAATGGCTATCTAGTCCAACCCCCTGCAGTAAGCAGGGACATCTTCAACTAGGCCAGATTGCTCAGAGCCTCATCCAGCCTGGCCTTGAATGTCTCCAGGGATGGGGCCTCCACCACCTCCCTGGGCAACCTGTTCCAGTGTCTCACCACCCTCATTGTAGAGAGCTTCTTCCTAACGTCTAATCTAAACCTACCCTGCTCTGGTTTAAAACCATTGCCCCTCGTCCTATCGCTACATGCCCTTGCAATCAACCCCTCCCCAACTTCTTATAGGCCTGTAATTCTGCGGTACAGAACACCCTCAGCCACTGCTAAGAGGGAAAAGCGTAGTCATCCAAGTACAAATAGATTATATACGTAAACAATTTCAAGGTCTCTTCTCACAAAACAAATGTCCAAACAGCATGTGTATCACAGGACCCCTATAGAATAAGAATCAATTGAGTTCTTATTTAAATTCTTTGTCTTTTACTGAAATTGTTTGTTTAGCACACCAACTGCCTTGAAAAGCACCAGAATAAGAATACATTGTTTCTATCCTGGAACATTCCCAGAGATAAAAGTGTTTATTTCTAAGTTCTACCTTCACAGCAACTCTAAACACAAGTTTTAGGAGGAAATAGAAAGCATAAAACCCAATAAACTGGCTATTTTGGTTGATTTCCTAGAGAAATGAGACTTACTGATGCTCTTTGTCCCTTTATCTCCATGACACTAAACTGTTCCAGCAACTTTTTTTTAATTTTAATTTTACAATTTTTTAATTTTAATGAAACAATTTTAATTTAATTCAGTAATCTCAACTACATTTGAGAGAGCACTAGGAGTTTCCTGAAAGTCTACAAAACAGGCGGGCGGTGGGGGGGTGGGGAGCAGAGAGAGAGAGATCAGAAGGAAAGTCAGGAAAATTTCTTTGTTGTTTTTTTTTAATTTGGCAACAGCTGTTTGGCCAATATTTCTAGTAACACTCTAACACTCATGCCTCTTTCAGAAGGGGATTACTGATGAAGTCACAGGCCAAAGACCACAAACCTGTGAGAAATTAGGCTATCTCAACCCCACTGTTTATAAACACTAACTTGTTTATTCTTTCATATTTGCATAATATAGTTCTATATTTCACTTAAATGCATATATGATTTTTTGGGGGATTATTGTAACTAAAGCATCTAATATAGTATGTAATAAAAACTGATTGAAAGGCTTTAAATTTAATATAAAACTTTTACATGATATCTGACCTTTTTATCTAGCTCTTAGAGGAAACTAAAGATCAAGTACAAACAATGCAGCTGAATTCTGAAGCTACTATGGCAAATCTTCAGCTGAAATAAATTAATGTAACTTCACTGATATTAGCGTAAAAAGTTACACCAGCTGAGAATCTTGTATTGTTTGTACAAGCTCAGAATTCACTGGTATCACAAATTTTTTTTAAAAACAAACCATGGTGACGATTCCTTGTCACTATCATACTGGATGGGCTCTGAAATTGATATCTTGGATTTAAAATTTCATCATTGTCAGAGTTTAGCATAGAGCCAAGCATAGTTGACTAAAGTTAAAAGAATGTGAGAGAATCGTTTGGTTGTTTTTCGGGGGTTTTTTTGTTGTTATTTTCAACATGTGGAGACTACCTCTAAGCAGTATAAACCAGTACGTTATGCCTTTTATTTTCACATACCAGTCAGCCTGCAGAAAATTCTGAGATATCAGAACTTTATTATCTGATTACTGAGTCCAAAAGACTCTCCTCTTACTTTTCATTATCATAACTAAAATGAGAGAGAAAAACAGGCAGAAAGCAGAGTCCTGGGAAGCTAGGTTTGCAAAAATCTAACAACAGTGTGTGAAAAGAAAGAACTTTCTTTTCACAAAATAGCATTCCACTAATGGGAAGGATGCACTGGAATGAAGAGCTTGGGTAACACATTAGATGCTGTAAAACCATCAAAAGCATGCTATCAGTTTACACAATGTTAAATAAAAATGGCCAGGCATTAAAGAGTTTTAACTTTCTTGATTTAACTTTTCAGTGTCCTAAAATGCACTTAGATTTGATCATTTATAACTGTGTACAAACAGAAATAGTAACTTTTTGTCGGTTTGATGGAAAATTTAAAAATCTGACTTTCCTCTACATAATACATGAGTGGTTTAAGAAACCAAGAGCACTTTTAAACACGAAAAGAAAAATGGGAGCCCTTTTGGAGGATGGCATAATTTCCTGGTAAATCATTAGCAAATGTCTAGCAATGCAACTTATACAGTTCTGTAGGTAATGGACTTCATTCACAGTAAAGCAAAATATTAAAAAAGCATCGAAAGCAAGCCCCATCCATTTTACTGCAGCTTTCAACTAATAAAACCATGCTTATTGATCAAAAAGATATTTAGCATATTTTTTCACAACTGTTCATTTATGTCTCTCCAACACAAGAAACACACAGTGTTTCTTGATGACAGAAACACTGGGCCATGCTGATACCAGACTACAGAATTTTGATCACTGTTTAATGCATTTTTATTATTTCCATAGCAAAGCTACACACAGAAAGATAAATTATCTAATAACTAGTGAAAATACTCAAAAGGATAAAATATCTGATAACATGCATTTACATACCTTCTTTCTAATCACATAGCTGTTGCTCTAATATGAAAATAAATCTCTACAGAAGGATCTGCATTAATTTATCATGGAATTTAAGTTTCAAATTTAGAAAGAATAAAGTGTAGATGCTGAAAAATACTCTCAGAACAGCTACATTACCTGTCACAAAAGAAAAATCTGTACTCAAAATTACTACCAGTTATCTGCTATACTGATTGCTTGAGAGCATTTGCTGCCTTCAGAGTAATTCTGTGGAATGGAATACAGCCTGAAAAAGATTTTTGTTTAATGATAGGGAAGTAATTTCACATTTTTGTTCCTCGATCACACATACAGAATTAGGGAAATAGTACTTACAGTGATCCAAATGTACTGAAAGTTATCCTCAATTCAGATATTTAGCTGGTAATTTGATTAAAAAGATTTTGCAAGAATTTTAGATATTCTGCTAAAAGCACTGTTTTGTTGCGTACTTCCCTAAGGAAGGTCTCAGTCTGACCATTCTTTGAGAAAATAAAATACTATAGAGCAACTACAGCACCCTAAGTTACTTCAGAAATTATTTCACCTCAATATCTGAAAAAGACTTCAGAAAAAATTAATAAAAATGTTTTATATCAAATAACAGAAAAGCATCTGAAACATATGCTAAGATGCATGTGCTCAAAATTAGCTCAAAAACAGGACAGCAGGTGGCACCGGCAACATGCCAGCATTAAAACAGCTGTGTTGAACTGGTATAAAATTAATCATATTACATCTGTCTTATCTTTAATGTGAAGTTGTAAATGTACAGAGCATAAGCTCTTCTTTAATAACACTTTATCCTTTGGTGTAAGTGTTCTCTTTGATGTTGCTGTTTAGTATAGTTTATTCAGATAGTTACAGAGGCGGAAGAACTATCTTCACAGGGATGTATCATGACAGGACAAGAGCCAACTGGCAATAATTTCTGCATAAGAAATTCCATCTGCACCTGAGAAAAAAGCTCTTTTCCTTGAGAACAACTAACACTGGAAGAGGCTGCCTGCAGAAATGGTGGCATCCACCGCACTGGAGTTATTCAGGACTGGGCTTGACAGGGCCTTGGATAACTCAATCTGCAGCCCTGCCTTTAATAAGAGGCTGGACCAGGTGATCTCCAGAAGTTCCTTCCAACCTAGATTGCTCTGTAACTCCGTGTGGTTAGGCCACACAACACAGCACCATGCTGAGAAGCCTAGACACTGCTCCAAACCAGCTGTAACATACACATGGGCAGTAAAACATTCTTAACAGATACAACTGCAGGTAGGAATTAACAATATGCTGTTAATAGGACAAATTAATTAGCTTTTTACAACTTCCCGCTCCAGAGCTGGCTCATTTGGTGTTGCTTAAAACATGCTAATATACCCCTGACTTTGAAGACTTCCATCCTTTGCATGTCATTCAGCCATAGTGAAAAAAAAGAAAAGCCATTCTTTATATAGGCCACAGAGAAACTAACCTGAGGGCCACAGCTGACATGTAGGCATAATCTTCACACATTTATGTTGATACTTACATTCTCTAACCCAAGGAGGACTAAGAGCGGGATTGTTGTCATTCCTCCTTGGATCCACTCTTCTAGAGAAACTGTGCCATCATGATCGTAGTCAATTTCTTCCATCATTTCATGAAGGATCTATACAGTTTAAGAAAAAAAAATCTCATCAATTCCATATTCTAATAAAGCATGAAGACACGAGCAACTCTCCATTTCCCTCATCGGCATGCAAAAAGTAAGGAAATACTATTTGTATGGCACCTGTATTAAAATGAGTACTGACAGTTCAGAATATGCAGTGTGATATTCCTATTTACATTTTATTATCACCTAAAGTTACCAAACCAAGCTGTGTCCCCTTATGTACTTACTATGTACAATAGAAATAAGAGGTAGTTACTTTTAAGAAATTTTCAGAGAAAAAGCAGTTGTGTTATGAATGTTAATTACTACATACACTGAAGAAAAGCCTTAAACTGTAGCAAGAATGTTTCACAGATCAGACTTAATCAGAAAAAGACTCACAAAAGTGCTAATTGACAGTGTCATAGTAGAGCACAGACTACTATTTTTTCTGTTTTACTAATATATAGAATCACATGTTGACATGAAATAACACAACATGACTAAATGCCATCTCTAGCAACATTAAAAACCTGTGACAGAACGGATGCTTACTGGACTCAGTTCTGTAACATCCCATTCAAGGTATTCTGCAACATGCATCATTTGAGCAATGATATTTTCCAGCTCCTACAGATGAAAGAAGAAGAACAATAATATTTAATGTGATATTATAAAGACAAATTCTGCTGCAAGCAACTTGTAATTCAAACATATTGCATTCAGTGACACTGTTTCATCAATGTTCCTAATGAAATGTCTTTTACGCTGGAAGTTGTCCACTCTTAGGTGAATCCGCTTCACTAGCAAAACATCAGGCATGGACCACAAAGCACGCAGGGAGGTGAAATGCAGCCCCACAACCAAAGGACAGCCTCTGGGTTGAAAGCAGTAATAGATTCTTCCTTCCTAGATGTCGATTCGATCATTGGTTTCATGATCTGAACTCCACCCTGTGATATAACAATGTAAGGTTCTTCAAATTCTAGGACCCTAATATTTTTTTGGAAAGCAATTGTATAATTAAGAACTTCCTAATGGAAATAAGGCATAAAGTGGACCGTATAAACTAATACAGATATTTTCTTACCATTACAGTGTTGTAATTTCCCTCGATCACGCACCACTAATGCTTTCCATATTCATATATACAATATGGTTTGCAAACACGCTCAAATGCTTATCTAGAGCCCCTCTGAATTCTCATGTGTATTTATTATCCACTAGTTATCTAATTAATATTTTGTATTGCCTAAACCTATGATACAGTATTTACTTTATACCTCTGTAACTTAGCTTCGCTATTCCCCTATCAGTTATGGGAATCACTCCTCTTTACCAATCCATGCTATGGAAGAGAAATACAAAAGAAGATGGAAAAAAAAAAAAGCTGCCAATAAAATACTTATTTCTGTTAGCTAACATTTACAAGAAAAAAAATACTTACAATTATAAAGTGATCGATATATCTATGGTTTTCCTTCAAAAATCTGATTGGGTTACTCCTCAGAACTTTTTATTTAATATTGTTCCTCAATGCTTTATAACAACATGAAACTCTCCACATGTATCCACTGTGTGACTCTCACACTTTCCCCTTTTCATGAAATCTTTACAAATGGTGTTTCCACACACATCACCCAGCAGCATATCAGAATTTTAGGAATCATATTAATGCGTGCAGTACATATATGTACAGTAATATGATTAAAAATCGGAAGACAATAGAATAGGACTTCATGATATCAGTGTCGGCATTTGAAAATTTATACAGCTGTAGAACCAGCAGCTTAAAGGAAAAGAAAACTCAAGAGTTACTTTCAAAATGGGTTAATTTTTTATTGACTCTGGCTTATACTGCTGCTTTTAATTCAGGATGAATATAAACTTGATTTGGATTAATGCACTTTTGTATAGCTTTTCCATTATGACACACATTTACAATGCATTAAAATGCATAAATAACATTACCGAACTATCCAGGTATCCATTTCCATCTGTATCATATAAGCGAAACATAACTATAAAGGAAACAAAGAGAAGGAAACTCAGTTAGAAAACATAGTAACGACATTATTTCATTAAAAAAAGCCAACAAACAAACCAAAATACAAAACAACCAAACCTGAGTTTCAAAGAAGGGACAAATGTAAACATTTTCCTTTAACGATCACAATAACTGTAGACTTACCAAACACTTTGCATTATGTGAGAGGTTCACTCTGTGACTACCCTGCCACAGTGCTTCCGAGACATATTAGCAGGACAATTGCTAATTGTCTGGACAGTACAATTGCACCTTTTTCACGTAATCACTGCAACAGCTAATTTGGTCGGTTAGCTTAATTCTGGTTCCTCCTAGAGATGGTACGTATCCATGGAGAGTACCACCAAAAAGCCAGGGTAACATAGGATAACACACAATTGGTCAGGTAAATGTTGATAAGCCTGCTTAAGTTACAATGGTATCCTACTCCCTTGAACGCAGCTATTGCTATTCAGCAGTGATATTGCTTTAGAAATGCTTTCTGACCAACTAGATACTTCAAATAATAATCCTCTGTTTCATTTCATCAGTCAAATCCGACAATAAGCATTCCTCACAGACTGCCAGCATGACTCCTCCCATGACCAGGCTTGCTACATCAATTTGAAAAATGTATTCCCAATGTTTCAGGGAGCTACCCAGACACGAATAGCTGCATTTTGATAACTTCCAGAAAGAACATGTACTTTCAAGTTTGTAGCATTACTTGATTCCAGACACAAGAGTGGGCATGTCCGCCACTACCAAGATATTTCACAGCATCTTATTCAACTGATCATATACTGCATGAGATTGCAAAGCAGAAGGAAGCCTGAAGCTTCGGTAGGAATACTGTTAAAAGGCTAAAGATGATAACCGGAAATCCATGAATACCTCACTCTTTGTCCTTACTTTCTGGGACAGTTTGTCAGAGCTCTGAAATCTAAACACCCTTCAAAAGTACTCTTTTTTTCCCCCCTAGATCTATTTTCTAAGGAGTAAGAAGAGAGACCACGTATACGTGGTTCCACAACACTGTAATGCCTTGACTGATAGCAAAACAACAAGCAATCTGCTTACAAACTGTCTTATCAGATACCTTTGGAAACATAGCACATGACCCATTCAACAGCGAACAACCTCACCACATTGGATCCACAGCAAAAGCAATTACAGTCCAATAAATTCTGGAAGCAAAGCTTATCACAGTTTTCAGGAAACAATATAAGGAGAAATGAGAAGAAATTCTTAGCAATTATAAAGTTCAGAAAGAATTTGATTAATTTTGACTTACAGCAAAACATATGTAACTGTTATATAGATTGGTTTGCTTCCCTTATATCCCCCATCTTATTCCCAAGTTGAGCACCTAACTGTAGGGAAAAAATTGCTACCATTTCAGCAATTTTTGCCACTACATCGCACTGCTTTTAAGAGCTGTAATATAAGATTGAATGTATTTACTGTAGTACATTGTTTCAAGCTACAAAGGTCCATTATTCATTATTTATAGGCTAAGAAAACCTATAAAAATATCTTTCTTTGCCTGTGAATTACATAGTGGAAATGTTTCAGTGAAAAACAACAGTTAATGCTAAAAGCCACCAGAGATTGGTACTGTCCCTGCTCATACACCTTCTACCAAAGCTGCTCAGAGCATGACAGCTAATATTAACTGACAAAGGTACCACTAAGCATTTACAGTTTCCATAGGGATGAATCACTAAATCATGCAGTGATAAAGTTCAAGTCATTTGGTTCTCCTGCCTCCTCCTCTGAGATTGTAATGCACCGGTTAAAAGAACTTTCTAGTTATCATGAAAGCAAGTTTCAGCATCTCCCTGATCTTCATCCACTCGAGAGAAGTAGTGCGTACAACTTTTCTTTTTTTTGCCTTTAACATGATTCAGTAGTTCTAATCAGTCATTTAAAAAACAGACAGCATAATTATAACTGTTTCACCTTTGTAGCAAACAAAGTCTCTCCGATTACATACGTATTGGGTAGTGAAAAGGCTCAATCTGTGCTCTTGGCTAGACTCTGAAAAACTACGCTACTGGTGTGGCATGCAATCTCTTTTCTATTCATATCCTGCTAAATATTAATGTTCTTGCTAATTTATGCACTCTAGGAGAAAAAACATCAACAAAATTATAAACACAACTGAGCAAAAGTTGTGATGCCGACTACAGAGGCCAAGTCAATCTTGTATATTTTTTTTTTCTCATACCCTTACCTGTTAGCACTGACTGGCCACTCAATTTCTATTACTAAAATGCATTTTTTAAACAATTAAAAATGTATTAAAATAAAATCACCAAGATGTGATCAGTCACTGCACTGCTATATACTTTCACCTGCAACCTCTGGACTTCTCATCTTGCCTATGGCAAAAGGTGGAATCCCAGAAATTCCAAAAGCTCAAAATTACGTCCTTTTGAGAAGAAATTGGGGAATTCATTCTCAAAAATACTTGCACAAACCAGAGCTGAATGAACCTCCTGTTTTCACCAGTGCACGCACTTTAAAAACTGTAAGGCTTGCCACTCTGCACAGAAGCCTGAGTGTCCAAGAACTGCATAGCATAGCAAAAAGATAGACCATAACTAATCATATTACTGCACAAATACACAAGAACTGTGTGGCATTCTTGAAGCTTCTGTTGGTTTGAAAAGAACAGAAACAGAATAACCTGGAGAGAGTCTTGATAAGAGAAACTGTCAAAAAAACCCTACAGCTCATAATTCTTGGATTTTCTGTTCATAATAGTGGAGAGAAGTTAGCACTTATAAGCATCTTATGTTTGCAAAACTATGGTACCTGTGGAGGTCATATGCTTCCCCCACACCATTTAAGTCTAACGCCTTTCATACTGCCTCCTGGTATTTCTCTGAACAGTTTCACAAGAGATACATGTCTGGTGCCCACAGTTATACTGCTAAAAAAACACATACAAACTGAGGAATGGGTTGTCCTGATAAAACCTGCTGTAACTGTGAGCTAGTAACTTTTGCTGTTGGGGTGACTAAAAGAAGAATAGCTGAGCTATGGAACACCACTGTTCAGTTCCTAGGAAGCACCCTGTATGTTTACAAGGGGTCTTTCTTATACATTCAAGAATCTTAGTGTGGACTAGCAAAGTTTGGTACATGTGAAAACAACACGGAGAGCTCAAAATGGTTTCTATGAATCAAGTCTACAGGTTGAAACACAGAGCATGAAAGTGCTTAACAATATAGATGCACCTTGAACTATTTGCAATATGACCTTAAAAAGATAACTTAAATTCTTCCAATATATCTCTGCTAGGAAAGTTTGGGATATTCTTTAAATATTCAGGTCACATTTAGTTTATGACTAACAGATATGCTGATCATGTCAAACAGGTAAGGATTGCAGTGCTTAAGACCTCTAGGAATACACTGTTAATAGGTTAGAGAATCCATTTATCTACTGCAATATTTGTAAATCTATGAAAATCCATAGATCATATAGATCCAAAACTTAAACACTATTTCCTCAGTGTATTTTATCTTCAAAAATCCTCCAGCTTTTGTCAGATTTTATTTGAAAGCACTGCTTCCATGTTCTGCTTGTCATGAATCAAGTTTCCACTCAGCTATGATTCAGTGTTTCCATTTTTTTGTCAACAGAAAAAAATATTCATTATTTGAGATTAGTATTAATATTAATGTTGGCATCTCCAAAAGAAGCCATCCTTTCTTTTTTCACTTCACTGCTACTAATTTACAATTTACCTTACAACCACAGGACATACTGCTATAAAATTATTCAGACAAAGGGTTAAATCATACCGTTAATTTAGGAGGACAATTCAACTAAAATCAACAGGGAATTCTGCATATTAATGGTACAATATAAGCCAAAATTTTGACACTAAAAAGTGACAATACGTTGTATATTTCAACTCTGTAAGACAAAGTAGAAAATAAAACTATATAATAACTATGTTCTTAACTATATATAGTAAATGCAAATGATCTTGAATACACAAAACATCTAAGTACCATACATTTATTAGATCAGGCTCTCTCGCTCCTAAATCATGTAGATCATTCGTAGTCTTTTGCCTACACAGCTCCTGTTGCAGGAAGTTCATGGAACGTTCCCTACACTAAAATCATCTTCTCTTCCTCCGTCTCTCCTTTTCGTTGTACCAATTCCTGACACCAGAGGAGGCAACTGATCTCCGTTTCACACTACGGTTTGTGCTTAGAGCTCTTCAGAGCTCTGATAAGGCTTGCTCAACTTCCTACCACTAAACAGTTATTATATTCTAAGTTGAATTGAAATCTAGGATCTTAGTTTTCCTGTGCTTGTTTTCTGAATGCATATTCATGCATACTTTCTCATATTCTTATCATACGATACTAAACTGGTATTACCAAATTTGGGCACGGCTCCTTGTAATCTTTCCTGAGACAAAAGTATTGGTGATCTTACAGCACAAAGCTGTCATTGTAAGCTACCTACAGATAATGAAACATCAAGATACTTCAACAACATGCAGTCATGTAACCTTGTAATGAATTTCTCCTTCTGGCAGAAGCAGCCTACTGTTTGCATTTCCTATCATATTGAGTATTTACTTCCAATACAGTATTAGAGCCTTGATCCCACAGTTCTTTTAGAGAAGGACCAGCTATGTATATCAAAGTATATTTGGTCTCAATAAGGACTATATGATTGGATGGACTGTTATCTCTCTGGAAAACTGCGTTCTACAATTCCGTAATAGGGAAACAGAGTTTCTTTCTCTTTTTCTCCGATTCACAGATCAAAGTCTCAGTTATTTTTTGAGCAGGCAGAACTGTTGGGCTTTAATAAACCAGATGCCTGATTAAAAAAAAAAAAAAAAACCAACAAAAAAAAAGTACTTTCTAACTTCCAGGGTCAAAACCTCACTCCAAACAGTGGTGCAGACTTGGATGATTCTTGACTTTTCTGTATTCACTAATATTATAGAGACCACATCTGATATTAATAACTATTCTTTGCTTCAATTACCTTCTATATATCACTAAGCCTCCTCTGTATATTTCATTTGTTTTTCTCAGATCTGATACTAATCAAGATACGACTGTATAGAAAGGATTATTTTAATTGCAGAATGTATGATCCTTATTCATCTTAGCATGTGCAAGATAGAATTTAGTTAAAATATCATCAAATTAATACTATAAGCAAGCATAAAAGATCAGTTCTGCAATAACGTCAACTAGAACCATATTTTTATAATGCAGCTACTCCAAACTGAGTCTAAAACTCAGAAAATCTAGAAACAGAATTTTTGATGACTTATTAAAACAGATATATAAAATTAACTTAAAAGAACATACATTCTAGCTTGTCTTCAGGTCTTCCTCTTTCTAGCAGTGACAAATAGCAAACGATATCTTTCAGCTGGATCATGTCTGGCAAATGTAAGTTGGCAGGAGTAGGAGGTCGGGATGTAGAGGTACCTTTGTTAAGTCTCAGACCTGGAAATAATACATAGCCTTTGTTATTCTTCACATATGATATAAGCAGAAAATGAAAACATAACTCTTGCATACATGCATCTTTTTTTTGTGAATCTCAGATGACTTCTTAATTTAAATATAAATGTGAAGTCTTAAACAATTCATGTTTATAGTTTATCCAGCAAAGGCAGAATTAAAATGATAGTGAGATTTTAAGATATTGTACAGATATAGCAAACTATTGGGAAAAAAAAAATCAATTATGAAAACGGCATAACTCTTTTCTGTGTTGTTAGAGCAACACATATTTAGAACGTGGAAGCCTTGGTCAAGAATACTATAGAAAAAAACACAGAATTCAAATAATAGTCACAATAATTGCTCAAACATTGTGATCAAGAGCAGTTCCAGTGTACCGCTTGGAATACCAGCTTCACCCACTGCCACACTTTTTGTTTCAAGAGAACATTAATATGAGCAGTCCTGATGATATTACTGGAACCTGCAGGACCAATAAATAGAGGAAAAAACAGGGAAGGACAGGAGAACACAGAAAAAGCAGTAATAAAACTTTCTTTACAAGTTTGTTACATTTCCGGCTGACTTTAGTGATGTTAAAGATGAAACTTTACAACAGGTTTTACTGTTCTTAAATGTGTTCTATAACTAATTCAGAACAGATTCGTCATTGCACACATAACCTGCATACATAATTTCCCTCATCCATTTGTCTTGGACAAGTTAATTACTGTAGCAAATAGAAACAGAATTCTGGTGGGTTTCCCCCCCCTCTATTTTCACCTTGGAAAACTTCATTACAATCTGAAGACATTTTCAAAGGTCTACTGAGGTACACATGTTAAAAAATATATATATTTCAGTAAATAAGAGCAAATTTGCATGCAGAAAAAATAACTTTTAATTACATTCATGGTTTCAGACAGATAATGAACACTGAAAGTAAATATTTAAATAAATAAAAAAAATTAATAGTGTGATGTTCTACTAAATCAGCTTGCGTGTCTGTTAAGTGCCCTTAAAATTAAGACATTATAAAATATTAATCAATTAAGATGTTAGCTTTAATCACACAATTTACACAAATAGTTCACGTTCTAGTCTTGCGTGAATCTTATGCACAGAATAAAAAGTACTATAAAACTTGGGCTAACTCATCTCAAAAACATATGGTCCTGAAATCCAAATGAAGAGGACTACAAATTTTAAGGTATGCTTTAGCTTATCATCAGCTGCAAGGTACATATTAAAGTATTACTTCTTAATTGGAGGTGGAAGAGGGGTGGCTGTCATGTGCGGACTTACAGATGACTTACAGTGCTGCTGCTTACCTGGCATCTGTTTCCATCTCTCTTCAGACACCTTAACTGAAAATACAATTTATAAACAGACATGAGTGGACCAAGACACACTAAGTAAAAAACAGACACATACCAGAGGGATTTATGAACACTGCTACCTACTTTCCTTGTGATCTTCTCTAGCTCTTGTGTACCTTTCCATTTTCCAGAAGAACATCAAATGTTTCTGACAAATTTATTTCCTGGTACAGTCATTTTTTTTCACTACTGGTAACATTTAAAAATTACTAGATATCCTAAAACAAAGGTTTCTGTACTTTCATTTGCACATCAAAATGTACCAATGCACACTTCTTCCCTTGAAATGCTACAAATTATAAAGATGTAACATCTAGTTTAAATCTCATGCAATTGAATTATAATATGAATAATCTATTTTCAAGCACAAATAACTCCTGCATGAGGTGAACTGAATTGCCTCTCTGAAAGTGTTTTGGATATAAAAATTTATCAAACAGCCTGACTGGTATTACACTAAATACATATGGAAGACTACTAATCTGGTCTCATGTTACATTATTTCTAAAGTCCTTACTAACCGAAAAAGATGAAAATTAACTACAAAATGGGGAAAGTGAGTGAAGGACAAAATTTTTTGAGGAGACTATGATCTAATAATGATTATTATTATGATTTTTATCACACATAAAAATAAAATCTATCAGAGAGAATTACAGTGAAAGTGAAGAAAGCTAAGTATGGCCTACACTGGGCAGAATTTAGATGTAAATCTGGCAATGACCTAAAACCAGCTTTATTATTTCTACGTATAAAGTGTCAAAACTATAGAAATACAACACCAGAATGATGAAAGAAGATTTTTTAAATGGTATTACTCAGACACCATATGTAAAACCACAGCATAATAAATAAATATGCACCACTAAATGACAGCTGCTTTTGGAGTTAGGCAAAAAGTGTTAAGTGTAGAAGATTACAAATTTTGGTGGCTGCACAGTGTATGTTTATTGCTGACATTACTTATTGATAAAAACATAATGAAAACTTCAATGAAAAATTAAAAGTAACAAAGGCAGAAATGAAATTGTGCTGCTGAGACTTTATAGGCAACGGAATCTATATTCACAGTTGAAAAAAACGCAATGCTGAATATTTATGACATCCAAAATATACCCTGCAGCATACAATAAAGAATACATTTAGACATGCCCTTAGAGACTCTGTTGCAAAGAATCTTTAAGGGCAAGGAATGGAATCACTGGTCTAAACGACCTGCCTAAATAGTCATTATCAGAGCTGTAATTAGCAACAGGAGGTTTTGATACTCCACACAACTGATTACACTGTAGTCTACTAAGCCTACTGCTCTGCACATGGTACCAGTCTAGATAACTAACAACAAAAGCCCAAGAATCATAGAATGTGTTGGGTTGGAAGGGACCTTTAAAGGCCATCTAGTCTAACCCCCCCTTGCAGTAAGCAGGGACATCTTTAACTAGATCAGGTTGCTCAGAGCCTCATCTGGCCTGGCCTTGAATGTCTCCAGGGATGGGGCCTCCACCACCTCTCTGGGCAACCTGTTCCAGTGTCTCACCACCCTCATGGTAAAGAACTTCTTCCTAATGTCTAATCTAAACCTACCCTGCTCTAGCTTAAAATTATTGGCCCATTGCAATGCAAACCATTGCATTGTGGAAGGAGATGCATCCATGGCAGTTCTGATTAGGAAGGATAAAAAAAGTTACCTGAAGAATTGAATTCAAATGCAAAAAAAATATTTATATGAAGAATCATACCTTCAACATGGTAAGCAAGCTTTATTTATTTTTCGTTTAAGTCTAGTTACAGTTAATGACCATTATATATATATACACATTATAATATAATTGAAGACAATAACGTAATATTTTTGTTTGGTTGGTTGTTGTTTTTTGTCAGGAAATATAAAGCTAAGAAATGGAAATAACAGGCACTATAAATTTAAATAAAGAAAAATAACTGAAACCTATCTATTTAAAATAGTTGAGAAGGGCATGCACTACAATGAAAAAACAGGTAAACTCAGTGAAACTCTGAAAGCCTACAATTAGCCTACTGAGGCATCTATGGAAATCTAATGCTTGGTATCTGCGAGAAAAGCTAACATTTCAGCTACTAGCACTTGTACCGAATTCACAACTTCTGGATGAGTTGCAATTTGAAGACACCTAATCTTCATATAAAGAATTCAAGCGATTAAGTACCCATCAAACCATTTGGTAGCTTGCTCTAAGTGCTTGATTATCCCAGCTGCTCAAAACATGCAATTTATTTCATTAAATTAGTCTAGCTTCTGCTTTTAACTACTGGATTTTCATAGAGTTCATAATTTGCTAAAGTGCTAAACCAAATATTTCAAGTTAGGAAGGTAACCTTAAATTTCTTCTGCAACTTTTCTTTAAAAGTATTATAAAATTTTGTAAACTGACAGTTTTTAGCGCTATTTTGCAGGGAAGTATTTTAACATGTTAAGTCCTCTGAACTCAAAATCACTTTTCATAAAAATGTTCAGTTTAGCATCAAAATTTCAAATGGCATCAAAGAAGATCCTTACGTTGGGAAAAGAAATACTGCTAACACTTATAGGGCATTTAAAACATCAGTAGCTGATAAGTCTGTAGGATTACTAATAGCAGTATCACACCTACACAATTTAAGAACAGCAGCAGTAACTGGGCACAGAAACTGCAGAGCACCAGCAGAAGCCTCCTGCATGAAGCTCTGAAGGTTTCCAGGTGTTTATATGGTAGAGTAGGCAGCAAGATCATGTAACCATAGCAATCTGATTAGCATTAACATGACAAAGACTGTCCACTTGGTGTCTCAGCTGCATCATTATTGTGAATTAAAAAGACAAAACCATTTAATTTCCATTTCTTTTCACAGTATTTCTTGTTCATGATTGAATTAGTTTCTCCAATCTCATAAATATCAGAACAAAAAAATAAATACATATAGTTTAGAATTCCATATATTTATAGCTATTAGATGTAAAATAGCAGGAGGGGGGGAACCGTCAGCTCTTATATTAGTGATTTTATTACTTACCTCCAGAAAGGTGCTGGGGTTTGTTTTTTATTAACGGGCTGCAGTGAGAGATTTTGTTGCTAAACGATGTAAAAAGATGTTCAATGAAATCATCTGGTAACTCTGCCTCCAGAAAAGTCTTCATGAACAGCTTGAACCCCTCTAAATCAATTGTCTAGAGTGGGGGGGGGAAGGAAAAAAAGTAATTTGAATAGTTTGTTTTGCAAAAACTTTCATACTAATCCATCAAATAGTATTCTGTTAAGAAAAACTTTAGACTGTTTGAAAATACTGATATCTGAATATATAGCCTGGCATACCTATTCTTGAAAGTGACTGGTTATTGAATTCAGTATAAGTGTGAAAACTCACAGTATTGCTACAATAGCCCAGAGTAAATCCAGAGCACTTGCATCAGGATCCAAAAATTTAGTTCCATGCTCTCCAGTTACTTGATTAGAATATGGCTTAACAGCACATACACAACCGCAACCAAAGGCACCTATGGAGCTCACAGGGAAGTACTTAGCAAGTCTCTGCTTTTCGCATAATTAGGCAGACAAACAGGGGATTTTTGCATGCCTGATTCACAGGCCTCCTGCCTTTCCCTAAGTGTCAACACGTTTTGTTGTTATTTGTCCAAGAGAAATTGGACAGAACCCTGCCTTGAATAGGTTCTAATAGTCAAATGAGATAACTGAAACACCCAACATTACTTAACAGGGAAAAATAAGTTGCTGATTTGAAACATTTGCCACAGTTTAATGTGGTTTTGCTTTTGCCAGCAAGGTAAGAGTTGATTAATGAAACTTCATTGATGATTTTTCCTGGTAAGACAACATTGTTTGCTTTAAGTAATAAAATGAATCATAGAATATCTGAAGTTGGAAGGGACCCATAAGGATCGAGTCCAACTCCTTCCTCCTCACAGGACTACCCAAAACTAAACCATATGACTAAGAGCATCATCAAGACGTTCCTTGGACTCTGACAGGCTTGGTGCCCATGACCACTTCCCTGGGGAGCCCGTTATAGTGACCAACCACCCTCTCAGTGAAGAAACTTTTCCTAATGTCTGATCTGAACTTCCCTGATGCAGCTTCATTCCATTTCCTCATGTCTTATCAGTGGTCACCAGAGAGAGGAGATCAGCATCTCCCCCTCTCTTGCCCTCCTTGAAGAAGGCGTAGACTGTGATGAGGTGACAGCAATTTAAAGCATTATGATCCCATTTTATCCTGCTAATACAGAACCACTAAAGGTAAAGGTGTCCTGAAACATATTAAGAGAGCTTAAAACAATTTCAGTTTTATCTCAGAAATAACTGTGACACAGCTGTGTACTTATCAACGATGCTGCTCTGTTCCGTATTTGATTTTAAAACAGCTTGTCAATCATTAATCTGAAAAACATTGAGTTTCTGTCTTTGTTTCTAGATCAAACACGACAACAACTTTTCACCATTAAATAATTAAGGGTTAAAGCCACATTATACCACAAAATTGAGTTGGAGAAACTTCCCCATGCTTCAGGAAGACTCCATTTCTCCATAGGAAACTCCTATGTAACTCCTTTAGTTCAGCATAGTGAATGCAGCATTAAGAGGGAAAAGACTAGAAAGAAACCAGCTTGAAACCATTCCAGAAAAAGAAAATTGAAACTAAATTTTCAAAGTGCCTCAGTGACTTTGGAATCTGAGTCACAGTATAAATAATTTTTACAATGACTTCAATATCATTTCAACACTTTGGAGCAGGACTTTCTCTCCCCCTGCCTTTTTTTTTTTTTTTTTTTTTTTAATATTTAGGAGATGTAGATATTTTATGTCCACATGAAACAAGGTGTTTTCCATTAAGGTCAAGACCTAACTGCCTCAGGGTAATGTTTTAAATGTGTATCACTGTCTTTACAAGGGACCAAAAACACAGATTGCAAAATTGGACTGATCTTGTGCAAGTCATTATTATTAGGAATACAAGCTTCGAGAGAGGGTATCTATGGTGAGCTTCTAATCCAGAACACCTCATTTGAGAAGGAAACTCAGTGAAAACAATAAAAAATTTACCTAGCAAACATAAAAATAGCAGAGACAAAAAAAAAAAAAGCCTCCACAAGAGTCAAGCTGGGCATAAAACAAAAATGATAAACTTGGACATGGACTCACTATCTTTGTCTCATCACAGAGTTTCAGCCACTCTCTTCTATTTTGGGATATCATACACTATTTCACTCATGTTACAAACATTACGTTTTTCCTCACTAATAGAGTCACTGACATCTAATTCACTGTTTATAAACTATGAAACCACAATGGCAAAAGGATTTGTATCAGCATCCAAGTAAACAGGTCATTAGTTTACACTATATAAACATTTATTTTTTATCTACAAGCATAACAAATACATTAATCGCTAAAGCAACTGACTTTAACAATGTGAAATTGCTTTGTTAGATTGTTCATTAATGAAACACGTCTTAGCTATTTCATTAAATTACATACAAAGAATACCCAAGTGAAAAAGGAAAGTAGACAAACAAATTATAATCCCATTTAAGTTAAGGTTTATGGATAGACATGTGAAATATCTCTGTATACATAAAGCTTTTTTTTATTTACCTTGTCTGTGGGTTTTATGTATATACTGCTAAAAGTATTCCTCGAGATTTTTAAACTGCTGCCTAAATGAGATTGGCACCAGGCTGCCAGCAAGAACTAAATCCCTAATGCTACATTTTTTCCCATGTATGGGCTCAGAATTATGTCTGGTTATAGACTTGGATTAATAAATAAGGTTAAAATTACATGTGTCTTTCTTCCTGAAGACTCTCTTTCTCAAAGATGTTCAAACTTTTAAATATTTTCTAAAGATGGTCAGATTATCATTTACCCCAGTGTCCTCCAAAACAAGTGTTCCAAACTGTCTTACATTTTCTGCCAGGAAAGTCAACTGATGTCAAAGTAACACATGACTTGGCTGCCATGTCCATTTATTATATTTGACACCCTGACTGCCACTGATTAGGGTGCTCAGCAAAGAAAAAAAGAAATTGG
Source organism: Chroicocephalus ridibundus (assembly GCF_963924245.1). Taxonomy (NCBI): domain Eukaryota; kingdom Metazoa; phylum Chordata; class Aves; order Charadriiformes; family Laridae; genus Chroicocephalus; species Chroicocephalus ridibundus. The sequence continues at coordinate 31,986,037 of NC_086285.1, forward strand.
GTGGTTGTTCTGCAGTCAGATTTCTTCAGCTGAAAGCGCTTTACCCTCTGCTCTAACATGCTCTGTGACCTGTGCTCCCCCAGGGAAGCAGCAACATTCATATAACCAGAGTTCAGGTGTTGCACATCCAAACGCTTTCAAATGATGCAGAAAGTTAGTTAGGAGCTTGTAAGTGACGTGAATACAGATCAGAAATGTTTATAATAGCCACAAATGCAGATGCAAAACCACATGCTGTATCAAAAGAATGTGCAACAAGAGTCCTGCCTCTAATGGAGATCCAAGCATAGAGCCTTGTCTACATGAAAAAACCCACAAAATCCATGATGCTAATACTCCCATAGCAGAAAAACATTTTCTAGAGGACATAACATCCTTGGTGTATATTATCCTATTAGAACTGAGCTCTAAAGTAATGCAGTCATTTCAGGAAATTTGTTTTTGTAAATGTATAAAAGCAAATAACAGAACTGAGCTATACTACAGCAGATCCAGGAGTAGTTTAGCATCCATCTAGTTTTTCCAATGAAAAAGGGGTGAGCTTTCAAAGAAAAGCTTGCATCAAATTACTTTCAGCGCGTTCTCTATCATCTCTCATTGTAATATACATAAGCCATTACATAACTGTGGAAAAACTGAATAATTTCTTAAAAGAAATACTGTGAGGACCATTGTAGAAGACTTATAGGTGTTAGAGTATTACCATCAAGTAGAGGTTTTAGTATTGAGTATGGTTCATTTAGAACAGAACACTTAAAGATGCAAAAAATTTGCTCAGCTTAATTTGAAATTACTTTCACGGGAGAACAACATACAATATTATGAGCACTTCTCTATTCCACAGTTATACAGTACTTTTCTTTTTTTCCTCATGGAACTTTACTGTTCTAAAATATAAAAATGCTTCAGTAAGTAACTACCCTTCCTCTGATTTCTAGCATTTCCCCTCAGCCCCAGATACTTTTCAAATGAAACACACAATATTTTGGTAACCAAAAAGACATAAAAAACGAAAGCAGAGGACATTAATTTTCCACATTAACATGGATATGCTCACTCTGCTATGTAAACCAAAATATCTTTCTTTTAAATATCACTGTCATATCAGAATTTCTCAGATGAAAAGTTCAAAAAATTTTGGTATAGTTTGAAAATAATTTATTTCTGTTACTGAATTCACAAGAATTAATTAAACAGTTCAGTTCAATAATATCAGAATAATATATAAGCCATAATGGTGGATGTTGTTTTCCTAAGCATGCAGGCTAATTGCTTAATTTTCAACAGTTGCTTGGCTTCCAGAAGTTCCAGTTGAATTCAAATGAACCTGAGAAAGAAGGATTTAGAATTTCAGGAGGCATTTCTATGATGTTTCCCAAGTGAGGGGATGAGAGCGTGAGAGAATGTAGTACCAAATTGACTACAATTAACCTGGCACATGAATTAATTCCATTTCACAAGAGATTATGAGGGCATAAAGAGATTATGATCACAAGTTTAGTGATCTCAGGAAAATTTTCAATGTTAACAGGGAGATATATAAGGACATAGTTGAAGCAGCCAATAGTGATTCAGAGGAACATGAAAGAACTTTCCAATCATTTGGCCTAAATCTTCTGAGAGAGGGGGAAAAAAGGAATAAAAATCTGCGCTGTTTTATCTTTGATTCAAATAAAAAAGGTACCAAAATCTTTGCCTGCAGGTCACAGAAAGGTAGGTGTTTTTATATTAACCATACATAAATGGATTTCTCTTTTTATATGTTAAGCAACAACTGGTTCAGCAAGTTTACTGGAGCTCCTTTTCTTATGTCTTACAAAAATAAATTGACAAAATAAGAATTTATAAACTTTTATAATCTTCTGTATTATTGGGTAATAAAACTTCATTTGATAATGAAAAGGTTTGATATAAACCCAGAGAAATACACATTCAAAAACACCATCGCGTTTCAGCCAATTTAAACCATATAAAATTACTTTTATGACTATTTTTAGAAGCAGTTCTTATTACTGTCATTTCCCATTTATAGATTTTATCAATGTTTCCAGTTACCTGAAATTAAAAAAAAAAAAAAAAAGAGGTATGTATCCACTGTGGAGAAAAGGAAAGGAGAACAGAAGGCTGAGGCAAAACTGCACAGTTTTAACTTTTAAATTCTTTTTAGCAAATAAAATGTGTCAAGCATTAAACATTTTTTAGCTTTTCTGAAAGCAAACATGAAAGTGGACTCACTATGACTCAATGCAGAGGAAAATTAAAAATATGCATTTTTTTTTTGCATGTTAAATTGTCAGGGAAAATTTGTAACATTTAATTAACCATCCACAAAATTTCAAAATTAATCTCAGCACTAAACTACCAACAAGAATTTAATCCATAAGTATTCTTTTTCTGTAAGCTCCTCCCATACAGATCCACACAATGAACTGAAAAAGAAGAAACAGACAAAAGCTTATAATGAGTTCTAATTCATTGACCGACCACAGAAAGCACATTCTGGATTTGCCCCGCTCCATCCAACTATGTAACACAACAGATTTAGAGAAAGGAATCCTAAGGTGTCACCTATGTCTTTATTAACTGTGCCTATTCATTAATACGCTGTGATATGGAATGACTTCTACTTCACAATGCTGTGCAGACTAAGAAACCTCTTATTTGGTTTCATAACTGTAAAACCAAGCAGCTAATTACGGTCTAGTGAGACTAGTGAGAACAATATGGGTCAGTTCAGAAGAGGAAAGAAGATGCCTAAAGCTGGACATCAGTATTATATTGATACCTTTATTCATATTGGGAGCTTGAAGGACTCTCTCAAGCACTACTCATCTATAAAGCACTTATACTTGATAAAGCCTTTAGGTTTTTTACTTTACCTTCCTAAGGTGTCCACAGACTTGTTTCTGAACATGAACAAAAATGTTACAATCTTCACTGGATTGAAGATTTCATCATTTGCCTCACATCTAATACCATTAGGGTACATAAATCTGTGTTATTAGGTCTCACTATACATGTTCACAAAAAGGAAACTCCATCTAAAAAAAAAGGCACTGTGCGCCAAGTGCAATGGAGACCACGATTTCCTTCTGAAAGCACAGAAAAAGTGACATATTTTCCCACCTTTTGGAAAAAAAAAAAATCTTCTGTTAAAAACACCTTCCCAGTGGGGGCTACCTTGGCAGAATTCCTTTGTTTGCCTGCGGAAATTCTAACTTGTATCTCATTCTCTAGAGAGTATCCAAAAATCAGAAAAGAGCTAAAGATTCATTGGGGAAAAAGAGGTTACCATATCTACATCAAAAAAGTGACTAAACATTTACTTGTAAAAATGTTACTGAACAAATTACTGAAATAGTCCTTTGAATGAAGAGGTGATCTGAACATGTTTAACATGTCAGGCTGGTCAGGGGCTGCATCAAAACAGATATCAAAATGTTTCAGCAGTTAAGGCAGTACTTCTGTACATATGGAAGAATTTAAGGTGCTTAGGTAAATTTTATAAAAAAATGCCTGAGACAACTTTTTTATACTAGAGGTGGGTGCTAACTTCACTCAGAGAGGAAGTAATCCATTTTGGATCTAAGCCTATGCTAAAAGAAACAGAAAAAAATATGTATTGCATATATAAAAATAAATATTCATGTATATATACTATTATATATAGTATTATTTATTAAAAGAAGCAGCAAACAACAATTACAGATTTTTCAGAGAGGCCATTCAGTGCCTCTCGAACTATAAAATGTCATCTCATATGCTGCATATATTTTACAATTAATTTTTGCAAATATGCATTAGTTCAAAACACTTAACAGGCTTTTTTTAATGTTAATGCCATAAACAGGTTACATACAAAAAGTTCTGTCAGTACAAACAACTCGCTATTACTTTCCTATGTTTAAGAATAGCAGAAGCAGTTTTTACAACAGTGAAATAAGACAGACTAATCTGTCTTATTTCCAGGTACTGTGAGAACATTCCTGTTGTGATGTCTGACTAAGCAAATATAGAATCATAGAATGTGTTGGTTTGGAGACAGATTTGCCAGATATAGCCAGATTTGCCCAGATCTTCAGTTTCAGCAGAATCTGTCTTGTTAAAGAACCCAAACCCAACCAATGCTTTATGGTGGAAATTTTTCTGAAGCTTATGGCATCCTTCACTTTACACCAAGTTACAAACACAAAATTTAGGCTTTGCACTGCCAGTTCAAAATTAATTTGAAGAAAATTCCTTCCCTCAAATAGTCATTTAAGAACCAGGATAAAAAAAATAATTAGGCCAATAATTATCCTAATAATAATATTGGGAAAAGATAACAAAAATAGTCACTCAAGGAACTCAGTTACAATGTCTGACAGATATTGTAAAATATAAGAATATAAAACTAAAGCAACACTAGCTATATGGATATAAAAAGTGGCAGCTGCAAAAGGTAATACCGTATAGCACCTATTTTGTCTAAACTAAAAATCTGGAAAGAGAGAGAGAGATGATGCCATTTATGGACAGACTGGAGTATGCGGGGAGGTAACACCTGAGCCAGGCACGCACAGGGGGAAACAGCGGTGAAAATCCTTCTTTCAGACTTGTCAGCACCTCTGTTCTCCACTGCATCTCGGCTTCTTAATTCTTTTCCTCCATTCTGGTAGCAGCCAAGGAGGCATCACTGGGTAAGTGTCTATGGGGTGGGAAGGAAGGCTGGAAATGAGCTGTAGACCCCAGATTTGGACTCTTGAGAGATTTCAACCACATCTAAAGGCAACCTACTTGCAGCAGCTGCCAGACACTATTTAGAAAAATGGTGAAGGAGCAGACAGCAGGAGGGGGGTTTTTTTTGAGTTATAAGGAATAATCTGCACTCAGTGGAAGAACTGAGGCAAGATCTAAAAGAAATTCCCTCCCTAGGACACTGTATTTCCCTCTTCCCCAGCTGCTAAAAGCTCCTGGGTAACTCCTTAATGGCTTTGACCAAGCATTCTGAGATGTTTTCCTATTTTTCTATCATAACACATTTAAAAAGCCAATTCTGTAGAAGATTCTTCAGCCTGGGCTTTTATTCTCCTTCTCCACCTTAGGAATCCGATCACTAGTGTATCCTGTTGAACATACCACAGGAAATCTGATGACAGAACAGTAAGCACACATAAAAAGACATATAAACACAAATGACAATCATTGAACTAGAAAAAAATATTACCAAGGAATCTTGACTGCAAAGATTTTAAAGTCACAAAGAGATCAAAGTCCTGGCAACTGACAAGATAAATAGATTACAGTTTTCAGGATAAACTATATTTTTCAAGAGAGTTTCCAGGATGACAATGATCACATTGACTAAAGAATTATCAACTCTGAAGAAACAAAAATATTAAAATTAGTTTCAGATTTTTATAGGCACTAAAAATCTCACTTCATTCACATTTAACAAAGGAGTCTGGAATTTTATTCTCCTGTTACCGCACAAAATACTACAAAACTGACAATGAAGTGACCCCTATTTTCCATGGTGCTACCAGGATTGTATGCACATTTCTTTGCAGTTTTCCCATGTATCTCATACATACATGATAAGAAGATTTTTACCTTACTAATACCACTAAAGAATGCATATATCTTACTTCTCTTTCTACTCTACACCAGTGGCATAAAGCGGAGCTCTTACTTCCCACTCTTCAGTTTCTTTTGAATCACAGATTCCCAGAATACGTGGGACTCCAAGGAAAAAGAAATGGAGGTCAGTCTATGCTTAATATGCTTAAAAAAAATCTCCCATTACTATGATAAGAATTCTGTTTCTTCTCAAGCACTCACTGATAAGTACATTACGCTAATTTAGTGCTAGTTCATAGAGGGAGACTCTAAATCCCAGGAAAACCAGGAACTGAAGGACTGGTTTCCAAGTAGCAGCTATGACTATGCTTGGCAAAATAACACAGTTTCAGGCGCCTTCTAATTTTGCATCAGACATATATAGACCAATACTCAACTAAAAATACAGGGCCTGCTCACGTCTCTGATCTTGTGATTATGGCTACAACCTATGGAGGTGCCTTAAAATACCAGCTTCTGTCCAGACAGCTGAATGGCTTCTAACACCTCGTATGCCAGAGAGAAAGAGGCTGAACTCCATCCGCATTGCCAGGTTAGTAGGTTGTAAACTCTGCCTGAAAAGATCTATCATGGCTAACTGAAGGCACAGGATCACCTCTATGAATTCCAGTGTCTTTGCAGAGAACAGAAACCTGTCCTCGCACAATCCAGAGCAAATGTACTGTGCTCTGCTCATCCTCCACTACGTATTGAATAGGACTGATCTCAAGTGACTGGTTGTATACAACAATGCTGCTTTCTACTGTCTCAAAATTGGTGATGTCACAACATTTCCCACAATTTATCTGTTTTGTAGTGAAAATCTGCATTCGTGGGAGCTGAGGAATCAATCATTTGCACGAGACCCATAGGAATCATAACCAAGAACACAGAGGAAGCTATAAGCCTACAATTTGACACGCTGTCAGTAATTTTCACTGGCCTTTTATGACACATTCATACAACTATTGGATCCCCCACACTGATTAAGCTTCCCCCCTCCCCGTGCTAAGCAGAAGCTGATATTCCTTAAATTATTCATTTCAGGCTGGAGTGTCCCCAACTAAGAATGTGATTATAGGTAAGGCAAGCCAGGAACTCATCCCTTGTTCCTCCATCTCACAGAGCAGAACTGATGCAGGGGGCGGAGAAGTGGGGAACTAGTGGAAAAAAAAAGGAAATACTATACAGCTTTTGACTTCTTCCTTTCTCCTACTGCAGTTAAGCTGTGCAATTTTATAATTTGCTCTTCTGCTTTACTGATGGTACGTAGAAATGTAAGATCAAGAAAAAAACAAGTATGCATATTGTGAAGATTTATGCATTTATGCCTATGTTCTGTGTCAATATACACAGAACACTACATGGTACAGACATCACAATTCAGTATATCCTGATACTGAGGATACGCAAAACATGGTTTCTCAGTGAAAAATAGGATATATACAAGTAATGCAAATTTTGCATCCTTTATTGTATTATAAAGAAAATTATTCAGAGGTTTTAACTATGCTATGTAATATTTTAATTCCTACCATATTAAGACATATGAAGAGAACGAATAATTTAGTCAGAAAAAATTGACAGCTTTTGACTCAAGATCTACCCTAACACCAAACTGCAACAGAAGTGGTCTTCAAGAGGGACACAGAAGTGCTGGAGCGTGTCCAGAGGAGAGCTACCAAGCTGGTGAGGGGTCTGGAGACCAGGTCATATGAGGAGAGGCTGAGGGAGCTGGGCATGTTTAGCTTGGAGAAAAGGAGGCTGAGGGGAGACCTCATTGCCCTCTACAACTGCCTGAAAGGAGGTCGTAGAGAGGTGGGTGTTGGCCTCTTCTCCCAGGTGAATAATGACAGGACCAGAGGAAATGGTCTGAAGTTGCGGCAGGGGAGGTTTAGATTAGATATTAGGAAGAATGACTTTACTGAAAGAGTGGTCAGGCACTGGAACAGCCTGCCCAGGGAGGTGGTTGAGTCACCATCCCTAGAGGTGTTTAAGAAATGTCTAGATGTGGCACTTCAGGGCATGCTCTAGTGGCAGAGATTGTAGGTTGTTGGGGTTTGTGTTTGTGTGTGTGTGGGGGGGGGGGTTGGACTCGATGATCTCAAAGGTCCTTTCCAACCATGATTCTATGATTTTAACTGCCTCTTATATTTTCCTAGCCGGTGTAAATACAACAACCAGCTCTGCTGGGTGACATACAGAAGGAAGGAAGAGAAGCTGCATCACTCCACTTTCTTTCTCCTCACAAGACACAAAAAAGCAACTTATTAATAGTCTCTTTGACACAAGAGTTGCCATTGTGGATGGGTCAGGGCGGGGAGGGGTAGAATAACTCCTTTTATTACTCCCCACACATAAATGGGAACAAGACACAATCTAGTGTTTGAAATTAATCTCTACCCATAAATTCTTTTAAAAGACCACATTCTCTTTGCTCTTTTTCTTCTTTTAAATTTGTACAAAATATTTCAACATAAGCCACTGTTTCCATCATCCTGAAAAACAGACTTGGGGGCGGGGGTGCAGGGAGAAGAGAAATTGTTCATTCCAGCAGACTTCCATGAAGTCACCTATTAAAGAGAACATTTCAGAGATAATGGAAAGAGAATTATGTTGAAATGTAATTTTCAATTAATTACTTTTTAAATTATGTTGCCTGATCTCCAAATGTTGCCAAAGATGTAGAGTATAATCAGCTTTAATCTACTGACAGTAATAGCTCTGGGTTATTTTTGTTCGTGGGTAGGTCCCCCTAATTTATTATTTCTTTTTAAACAATTTATATTGACCCAATATCTGAAAAATAAGGTGTTGAAAAAGGAGTAGGTGTTACAGGGCCTTGATTCATGCATAATGCTATGATAACAACCACACACAAATGCTGGTCCTTTAGTGAGAATTATATGATTAGCTACGAAAAGCAATGCTAAAGCACCCCCAGCAAAAGTCCAAGTTTTGAAGATTTCATTGATTCTGATAATGTTTCAAAATCTGACTTTTGCCAAAATAAGTGAAAAAAAAAAACGAACAGAGACCATATAGAGGGTTAATAAGCTAGAAAATAATGAATTACATGAGAGTACATAAATTTTTGGTTTTTTAAAATGTATGTCTAATGTTTACATGGCAGAAACTCAAATTAAATTTGGAATTCCTCATGCAGATTGCCTTTGTGCACCAGGCTGAAGTTTCGTTTAAGCTGAAAGTCCTTAGCATTTTCTGGTCTTAGCATTTGATTTACTACATTTTTTACATAATTCGTTTTGAAAGTTCTGGTAACCAAATAAAATTATTTCTTAGATAAAGCAGCACGCAAATTCTCATCTACTGAGGTGAAAGTTTACAGAAAAAAGAAATTTTAAAAAAATCACATGCTGTCACAGGCTGCTCCTACCAAATATTCCATATGGCCAAATAATATTTGGATATTATCAATACTACAGACATATATAACTGCCAGAATTTTCCCTCAGCTAGCACGTGTCTTCAAAGAAGTAAACTTAAAAAAACATCCAAAATGGAAATAGGAAGATTCAACTTTTATGAAATAACTAGATTTTTAAGCATAACGCTGTACTACATCCTCATATTATTAAAATAAATTTATGCTAACTACTAAAATAAATCTGGAACGCATTTATCAACCACCGCAGTCTCATCCCAGTCTTATATCCAGGTAAGAAAAAAACCCAACACCTTACTACCAGTAGGTTTTCTTTAGTACATGATTATAGATGTGTGTAAGTTTGTATATCCTTAAGTACTACACACATAATTACATATATTTAATACATAAATTTACTAAACATGCTATATTTACTATATATAGGTGGGGGGGGGCGGGGGGTTAAGAAGAAAGAGTGATAAGGCACATACTTTTAGAAGGCTCTTGTAGCAGATTATGACCCAGGGCCTATTTTAATGTATTACCAATAAAGAAAAAATATCCATAAATTATTATATACTAAGCAAATTTAAGAGTAGATAGCTTGCATTCTGTCCCAGAAGAATTGGTCATCCAAAAATTACAATTGCTACAGAAATTAGGAAAAATCGTGTAGGTGGCATGTTGCAGACTAAAACCAAATAAAATAGCAAAATCAATGAATCCCTGAAAAAAATCCGTTATGACAAAAAGTTCTGGTTGAATCAAACAATTTATCTGAAGATTTTGTGAAGATTCTGCAAAAATCTACTTACAGACAAACATGACTGAATTGTCATTTTCATAATGTGGCTAATATTAAGAATTATTTTTCTACATGCATTATATATTAGTAGCATTCGCACAATCTTTAACTGTAATGATCTTCTCTGTTCATTGCAAACTTTAGTGGAAATTATTTCAGCTACGTTTATTAAAAATATTTGCTACAACACTTTTAGTAAGAAAAATAATATGTGAAGATGTGATGTGAACAGTCACTGTTCATCCTCCCCCCCCCCCCAAAAAAAAAAAGCTTTGACGCCTACAAATTGACAAACTTTCGTAAGTGTTTAAATTCATGAGTGAACTCTTTGCAGAGATTTAACACAATTTGAGCCTGACTAACTGTGTCTTTCACTTGGAATAGTCACTTACACCAATAGAAGGTTGAAAATGTCCCATTACACTTGGCAACAATTTGCACCCACTTTGCACTAAGTAAATTTACAGTTTTCAGGAAAGTGTAGCTGTGCTGACTGAACTAAGTTTGAGTTTTTCCTCACCAGACTTTAAAACTATAGCTTAGAAAGTGATAAAAATATATGAGCAGTGTGTGTCATCTGCTCAATTATATATGCTTACAGGCCACTGCTAGCAATAGTGCCTGTATTGCACAAGGGGACTTCAAGGCATTTCCATTTGTTGACTAATTCCTGCAACAAATTATTATTAAAAGTATTTTTTCTACATTTTGTTTCTCCATGCATTTTCATATACAGTATCTAGATGCCACCGTGTAGGTGAATCAATTGTAACTGCAGCCATCACCATAAAACCAAACCACAATATACTGTTCTTCAGAATGAAAACCAAAAAAGAAAAAAAAAAAAAACAACAACCAACAACAAACCCAGTCATAATTAAATACTCTGGATAAAGCACTTTAACTTGTCTTTGCCAATGCAGCCTGCGTAAACCTACAGTAAGCTAAATGTGTTTAGAGATATAAACCAGAAACTAACGACAATTAGGCTGTTCTAGATCCTCATCATTGCCTGCAATTTCTAGACAATATCCTTTGTAGGCAAATAAAACAGACCTGCCCTGTCTCTGACCAGGTGACATAAACACCTGTTGAACTGTTTAAAAGCACCACATAGTTCTTTATTACCCAACAGTTACAAATAGGATGTAAACTGAAATACGCTATAGCACCAACACAGCACTCAATTGATGGCTTCAGAATTCTCACTGTTATAAATCAAACAGAATTTAAACATTGAATGCTGTTCTCTTAAGAAAATGTCTTTATTTGGTTCTGTTTTGCAGAGTTCAAATACCTATTAGCCAAATACCTCTCCTTTGCTATTTCTTTCGCAGCATTAATTCAGACATATAGTGACCAAATGAAGGCACATTCATGCTTTACAGCTCAGTACCATAATTGGTACCTTGTTTACAGTGTTTTCATGATGTTAGAGCAGCTGAAATGTTGTCAGAGTAGTCTGTCACTCTTCAAATGAAGGAATTAAAATTACCATCATTAAAAAACACAGAAAGATACTTTTCCATTGATGCTAAGCACATCTTAGTAGTTAAATATTATGAAATCTATTACCAATGACTAGTAGAATAAAAAGTTGTAACCCATGATTTTGCATAAATATCGCACCATCGCATGTACACTTGAGTTGAAATGCATCAATTTTAAATATTCACTAATGGCAATGTAAAACTCGAGAAATACACTAGATGTATCCTTTCAAAATTAATTTATTTTCATGTTTACTTCACTTTAAGAAAAGAACAACTTAGCTGATATTTCAAATTAAAACGAAAATACAAGGATAGCATTTTTCATACTTTATAGCTTAGTACCATAATTAGTACCATGTTTATAGTGTTTTCATTATATTAGAGCAGCTGAAATGTTGTCAGAGTAGTCTGTCACTCTTCAAATGAAATATGTTAAAAATAAAACAGACACGAGTGTGACCGTCCACTTTTATTTGGTTGGTTTTCCTTTAAAATTGTGTAGCTTAAAGCAGCATATTCTTTGAAATAGAATGGTCCCTCTGGCCTGAATCTAAATACTACCTAAATACTGATGTTGGTACCCTAATAAACAAAAAAAAACCAAAACCTCTTTTTATTTTAAAATACTTTAAAACAGTATCTTGTGCACATCAGTTCAGGAAAATAGTCCTTGAGTTCACCATTTAACAAACTATGGAAATTAATCAGGTAACTTGTAAATGAAAGCAGTATGAGGCTCATAAAACTAAAACATAAGGTACTGTACAATGCAAAAAAGTAGAGGAAAAAAAAGGATAAAAATGTGATCTTAAGGCAGAGAGTGGAAATATCAAAAGGAAAGAAAGATAGCAAGGAGGGAGAGATGTTAGCACAGACTGAGAAAAGGAGACAGAGGGACCACTAAAGATCATAAACAATGTTCAAAACAGAAGAGTTTTGCAGCAGAAATTGACTACCTGAAACATTTTACACCTCGGTGCCCTCAACACTTTCCACAGAAGGCAGGCTTACAGCCATACTGCCAGCATCTCTGCCTGGCAGGCTTCCCAACTCTCTAGATATCCAGGAAGCTGTTTCCCTAGAAATTCTGCCCAGAGAGCCAGAAAAACACTGAGTGCCCAGTTTCTGAAGGGCAGAGTTTTCTGCTGGTGATACAAGTTACTAAATTTTTCTCTTTTGTAGCTAGAAAGATACAACATCCTTTCTTAGTCCTCAGTTACTTACATGTAAGGGACAGGCTTCTCCTACATAATAGATATGTTACAATTCTCCACATCCAACTAACCCTTCTGTTAATTAGTTCCAATTTGAGTTCACTTTGTCCCATCATTTGGTCAAAAGCAGAAAGATGTGGTTTCTGTAGTACCTTTTTATACAAAATTAAATCTTTATATCTATAGCAGTAATACTTCACTTTATATATTATAATAATATTATAATTTTTACAGTAAATTAGTATCTTCTGTCAGATCAAAGAATGTAGCCGAGGGAAATGGCACAAAAATCCTTCTTAGAATCCATATTTCTGTGCACTTAAAATCCTAAATAATTTTCCACTCATGTAAATAGGCCTAAGACACTGCTTTTTCTTACAAGCCTTGTCTTATTCTCAGACCACAATGGCCAGGAATACTATTACAATGTCCCAGTAATATATTTCTCTTCTTCGTGACCAAACCACAATGATGCTTTGCAATCATCTTGTGATCAACTACCACACACAGCAATTTATCTAATGATGGCACTAATCCCAGGGTACGCTACAACGTACTCTGCACCAGCGCATTTCATTCCATTTCCATTTACTACAGTCCGTAATGTCATCAAGCTTTTCCTGTATAATATTCAGATTTTTCTCCATTTTAGCAACAATTTACAAATTTGGCTTACTGAGTTGAATCTATTATTATTGATTTCCTACTTTTGACAAGGTTATTAGCAAAAATACTAATAAGATTAGTCCCAAAACTGGTCCTAGATACACTGCTTTAACCTAAATACCTTCTCTATCAGGACCCATTGCAGCAACTCTGTTAGCTTACTAAAAAAGTAATGTTGTTCATCTGAAAAAAACTCAGTCCTTTTGTGAATGGGGAGTACTGCTCTCAGTATCATACCTCCAAAAGCTCAACTGGCCTTTGACCCCAGAAAGTGAGGGGTTCCTACAAAACTAATCCTTTAAATCTCTTGACTTTCTCATTGTTCTCATGTTCCGTCTGCCTCTTCCCAGAAGAGCTGAGCAGGGGCTTTTTAAACTCCCCCGTGCTACAAAGGAAGAATAACTAGGTCATTTAAAAAATAGTTCATTTGATTAGTCTTTCTTCCCTAACTTTTTTTTTTTCATTGCATTTTTATACCTGGTTTTATGCTACTGAAGCTTCTCAGAAGCAGTCTTGGGTTCATGATCAGCTCTTTAACCATTTCTCTTGCAATTGCTGTAGAGTCACAATCGCTTAAAGCATACTATAAGCCTTATTCAAATTAAAAAAATCTGCAAAGTTAAGCCTGCTGTATATAAATGGTATTATATGGCTACAGAAACAGTATTTAATACTGTTTCTAAGATGTGTCATTGTCATTTCAGAATAATACAAACCATTATGAGATCTCACCAGTAAGCAGAAATTTCTGTGACAAGTATGGAACAAGTTAATTACTTGCTCTTAACTAATTTTTCATATTCCTCTCAATTAATGATAGCAAAATTATGTACTATGAATGACAGAAATGAAAATCACCTAGTGAAAAAATCTGCCAGCAGAAAGAGAGTGTACTTTGCTCTCAGCTTTAAATATTTGTCTATTATCCGACAAGAATAGCCACATGCAGTATTAGTTAATAAGTGTCATCTCAATGGAAGGCTACAAAATAAAAGATACTGCTCCTCTGCATAACAAAAGGAAAAAAAAAAATCAAATTAAGATTACTTACTTGATTAAGTATATCTTGTTTCTGTAATGCATGCAAAGAAAGAAAGAACATACATATATTAGTGCAGTGTCGTAACACTCAGGCTCTGCTTTTATAGTAAAACTATTTTTGCTGAAAGGTTAGTGATGTAGATGAACAGGTTTAAGACATTCGATAGAATATCCCATTTTCTTGCATTAGCACATATGTCAAGAAAATGGTTCTAAGTCAGTATTCTAGTCTTGATTAGGGAGTGCAAGCAATTTATTTTTAAACATGCAATGACAGATAACCAAGGGGAAAAAAAGCAAATACAATGTTTGTCTTTCACCCCTGTGTACTTTAAAAAAAAAAAAAAAAAAAAAAAAATTTACTTGTTGCCAAGAACAGTTGTTAATGAAACAACTTAATCGGAAGTGAATACCATGATAAATTCCATAAATACATTAACAACAAAAGGAGGACTAAGACGTATCTCCATCCTTTATTGGATGTGGGGTGAAACATAGTGACAAAGGCTGAGGAAAAGGCTGAGGTACTTAACATCATCTTTGCCTCAGTCTTTAACAGTAAGACCAGTTGTTCTCGGGGTACCCAGTCCCCTGAACTGGAAGACAAAGACGGGGAGCTGAATGAAGCCCCAAAAATCCACAGGGAAATGGTTAGCAACCTGCTACACCACTTAGACACACAAAAGTCTATGGGGCCAGATGAGATCCACCCAAGAGTACTGAGAAAACTGGTGGAAGCGCTCACTGAGCCACTTCCCATCATTTATCAGGAGTCTTGGCTAACTGGGGAGGGTCCCATCTGACTGTAGGTTAACTAATATGATGCCCACCTACAAGGCTGCAAGGAGGATCCAGGGAACTACAGACCTGTCAGTTTGACTTCAGTGCTGTGGAAAGTTATGGAGCAAATCATCTTGAAAGCCATCACATGGAACGTATAGGACAACCAGGCAATTAGGCGCGGTCAGCACAGGTTTATGAAAGGCAGGTCCTGCTTGACTAACTTGACATGACAATGTGACCTGCTTAGTGGATGAGGGAAAGGCTGTAGATGTTGTTTACCTGGACTTTATTAAAGCCCTTGACATCATTTGCCATAGCATTCTCCTGGAGAAACTCGTTGCTTATGGTTTGGACGGGCGTAGTCTTTGCTGGGTAAAAACATGGCTGGAGGGCCAGGCCCAAAGAGTTGTGATGAATGGAGTTAAATCCAGTTGGCAGCTGATCACAAGTGGTGTTCACCAGGGCTCAGTACTGGGGCCAGTTTTGTTTAATATCTTTATCAATGATCTGGACAAGGGGATCAAGTAAGTTTGCAGATGACACCAAGTTGGGCGGGAGCGTCAATCTGCTTGAGGGTATAAAGGCTCTACAGAGGCATCTGGACAGGCTGGATCAATGGTATGAGATTCAACAAGGCCAAATGCCAGGTCCCGCACTTGGGTCACAACAATCCCATGCAGTGCTACAGGCTTGAGGAAGGGTAGCTGAAAAGCTGCCCAGCAGAAACAAACTTGGGGGGGGGTGGTCGACAGCTGGCCAAATATAAGCCAGCAGTGTGCCCAGGTGGACAAGAAGGCCAACAGCATCCTGGCCTCTATCGGCAATAGTATGGCCAGCAAGACTAGGGAAGGGATTATCCGCCTGTACTCAGCACTGGTGAGGCTGCACCTCGAATACTGTGTTTGGTTTTGGGCCCCTCACTACAAGAAAGACATTGAGATTCTAGACCATGTCCAAAGAAGAGCAACAAACCTGGTGAAGGGTCCAGAGCAGAAGTCTTATGAGGAGCAGCTGAAGGAACTGGGGTTGTTCAGCCTGGAGAAAAGGAGGCTGAGGGGAGACCTTATCGCTCTCTACAACTACCTGAAAGGAGGTTGTAGCAAGGTGGGGGTCAGTCTCTTCTCCCAAGTGACGAGCGATAGAACAAGAGGAAACTACCTCAAGTTGTGCCAGGGGAGGTTTAGATTGCCTATTAGGAAACAATTCTTCACCGAAAGAGTTATCAAGCATTGGAACAGGCTGCCCAGGGAAGTGGTTGAGTCACCATCCCTGGAGGTATTTAAAAGACAGGTAGACGTGGCACTTAGGGACATGGTTAGTGGTGGACTTGGCAGTGTTAGGTTGACAGTTGGTCTCAATGATCTTAGGAGTCTTTTCCAACCCAGATGACTCTGTGAGACTATAGACATTAGGAAGCACTGTCGCACAAGTCATCATTGTATGCTGCTTTAGTTTCTAGCTTAGTTTTTACTCCTTTTAATAAAGGTGCTGTATTGATTTTCTACCTTATTCACAAACTGCTATCTCTACTTCCCAGAAACAGGTACTACCTTAAAGTTATAAATACAATTGTATTGTCTGCATAAATTACACTGATTGTAACAGACTTTTGCTAAACTAGAGTTACCAGACATATCTTTGATATGTCCGCAGAGTTAAGTTAGAAAAACCCTAAAACCTCTGGAAATCAGAAGGACCCTGGAGAAAGCTTCTTAGCAGTATCTGCACTACTTCCAAAAATGCAAAAATCCTTGGGAGCAGGCAGATGATTGCAACCTGACTGCAAACACTCTGTCAAACCTGGGGCTTCACCTGTCTGGACAGATCAGAACACAGAACATGCCTTGTGTCCTGCACTCATTGTCATAATGTTCCCGGAAATTTTTGTTTTCCTGGTCTTTCTGCATATGCACAGTTATTCTTTTTACCCACTTCTGAACTGTGGAACTCTGGAGCACTGCCCTGCAAATGCAAGCTGCCCCCTGACTCCTTGAGACCCCTCCACACACCTTCCACCCTCACTCTTCACTCAGTGATTAACCCTAGGAACTCTAGATGGTAAACAGGTAAGCAGGTAAACAAGAAATTATGGCGCACTCCAACAGATCCCTCAAAAAGGATGACAACACTAGGACTACCAGCACACAACGATGTGTACTTACTACCCATTTAGATACAGTCTTTAGCTTCATCTGCTTTCCTAATTCTTGCTAGCCTATTCAGTGCTCCTCTGGAAGTGAAATGGCTGAAGTGAAATTAATTTAAATAAATCTTATATGATGGAAAGAGTATTTAGAAACCACAGCTTTCCAGAAGGCTGATCTTAACCTGTCTGTGTCTTACATCAGGTATAAAATCTTTTCTTAATTACATATTTGACACTGACTTAGAGAAGAAGGTGGAAGGGCAGAGGTTCAGTAGCATTTGTAGAAGTTTTAGTCATCTCTATTATATTGAAAGCAGAGAGTAAAAGCTCCATAAATAAACTCCCAATACTGCATATCTTCTGATAATCAGATACATCATTTCCACCAAGCCCGAAAGCTACTCACTCAACAAGATATAAGATAATGGAAAAACAAACCAGATGACTTCAGATAACAAGCTTTGAATACCAGTAGCTTTTCTTTTGCTGTTTGCGTCCTATTAAATCAGCTTGTGATAAAAATCTTCAATATAGAAGCAATGGAGTAGAATAAATTCCTGAACCCTTTAAGCAGGGAGAAGCTTGAAACAGGAAGTTCTTAAGGCTTTTTCTTAAGTACCTGAATGTATCACACTGCTGAATCTGCCATAGCTCTATGCTTTTATTCGTAAAAAACTGGCACCTTTCGGTACAATATTGACAAGACTTGGAAAATACTTGGAGTACTTATGAGATAACGATCTAGGAAATAAGAGCTAAAATGGAAACATGATGGCACCCTGTACAAAACACAACAACAAAATGGAAGTGCTGTCTATAATACGTGGAAGTTAAAAAAGCTGCATTATGACTGATTTCAGCAGGATCAATCAATTTTTGTCGTCTCATTTACAGATAATAATTAATTACTTAACTTAAATAGTACATCCAACTCATGGAGTCCTCATCCGACCAGACACAATCAACTTGCAAATCATTCTGTAAAGAGTTTATCCACGTAGCAGGTTGAATACATGCCAAAAACATAGACACACTTGTGCAAAGGCATTTCTGTCTGACTTGGAATATTCACTCAACTGCAGAGGAAATTTCAGCCACTTTGGTTCCAGTTCAGCAACTTATTGCACGGAACTTGAGCTAATAAATCCTACTAGACCCCAAGTAGCTTCACTGCTAACTGTGTTTTCCTTACGTTGGACTCCCTGAAGTCTAAGTGCTAAGAAGCAAAGTACAAAAGCTGTCAGGGTTAGCTTGGGTCTAACACTGACCCAGTAGTAGTGAATAGCTTGATCCCTGCTGAAGACACTGAAGCCACCACAGGGTGTCTGACCTGCATTTCTTCCACCCCTTCCATCCTCCCATCCTGCCCACTGGCTTGGGTGCTCTGTAGTCCCTGGATGTTTCAGTGCATTGGTAGGATTCTGCAAACAAACTGCTGTGAAATGAAGAACTCTAGGAAACGCCATACAGAGTCAGACTCAGCTCAGAACCAATTGTGTTTATTAATGCCAGCTTTGCACAAATTCTGCCACTGGCTTCAGTCAGAGCAGTTGTCCCAGGGGCCCATACTGATCACTTTTTGCCATGACTCAACCTCCACATACCCCCAAATTGGAGGAATGATTTCATTAAAAGAAACTAATCTCACAACTTTAAATACTGATTTTTTTATGCAACATTGGTAATTCAATCATGTGTTACCTACATGGCAATGTGATATTTAAATATGCACAAAATGCACAATTATGTTGTATTTTAAAAGGTTACACTTCACAAAACTGAAAACATTGTATGATGACTGAAAGTGAGTGCAGAATTTCAAGAAAAAATTACAATAATAAATTAAGAGCATTTTATCACATACAGTTTAAGAGCACAAAGAAAACTACAGAAGTTAAAAGCAAAAAAAAGAGCAAGCGCTGAGTTTGTAAATCAACAGCTCACACATTTATAGAAAAATCAAAAACTTATATACATACATAGAGTTAAGGGAGTCTTACAGCCTGTGTTACATTGGAGAATAAATTAGATGATCACAGCATTCCCATCCTTTTATAATCTAGGATTCTATTTAACTAAAATAATGGAGATTTAAAATAACCATTGACAAGATCAACTTATAATATTTTACTGAATTATGAAATATTTTCCTCAGAAACTGACTAAAATGACCAACATTATGCTTTGCAAAGTTCAAAGTGTCAAACAATTTTTCAATACTTAATGAGTTATAACTACTTTACTTCACAATAATTCTTGTCTTTTACATCCTGAAATGTAAGATCAAGTAATTTTCATAATGGTTAGCACATTTTTCTATTCTGAATTCCACAGCACAGTTAGAAATATTAGTTTTAGAAACATTACTGAAACAGGTTTCTATTTAGCTACATTTTGAATCACGCTATTAGGATGTGCTAAGCAGATACAAATTGCAATTGAGGACAACAAAAGAAAACAATCTGGCTTTTTCCATCAGCCAAACCATAATATTTAGTCTAGTAGTGAATCTGCAGTGACAATGTAATCACACATACACACACACGCGCGTGCTTTTTTTTCAGCTGAACTCTTTGTTCAATAATATCAGAAAAAAATATTTTCTCCTTTAGTGATGGGGATCCCACCACCAGAAAAAAACACAGGAGAAACAGAATTCAAAAAGAAATCTTAACTGAACAGATTTTACTTTTCTAACTTTTGAAATTATGCTTAACATTTCCAATCTTTAAAAATAATTGGGAAGCATGTTAACCTTACCATAAGGGTAGTAGATTTTTTTCCTGTCTCTTTGTTTAAATCTTAGAAAAGAAAATGGGGGTTTATGTAAACTATTAAGCAGGTCTATCTAATATGATGTTTGTAAACTTTTAGTTATTAAAATTATTCATATTTTTGTTTTCCAAAGAGTTTCAAATACCCCAAAGAACTGATTTATGAATAACCTTTTATTTCAAATGCATAGATTTGCTACAACATTTGTAAATATTTCTCCCCACCATTTCTGACCATTGAAGAAAGAAGAAGAATTACCCCTTCAGGATTATATTTTGCTAACACACCACTGCCATGGAATTCTTCTAAGACATCCTTAATTTTCTTCGTGGAATCTGGATGAAGAATAAAGAGAGAGAAAATTAAAATACAGAAAACTGATTTACATAATA
This sequence comes from Chroicocephalus ridibundus, assembly GCF_963924245.1. Taxonomy (NCBI): domain Eukaryota; kingdom Metazoa; phylum Chordata; class Aves; order Charadriiformes; family Laridae; genus Chroicocephalus; species Chroicocephalus ridibundus. Next base: position 32,006,338 of record NC_086285.1, read on the forward strand.
CAGACTGAAATACAAGAAACAACAACCAAATTGCTAATAGCTTTTCTTAATGCACATTAGTAATTTTCTCTAGCTGCATGAGAGCTGTGGGCACAAAAAAAATGAGAACATACTATACCCTCTCACCAAATACTGTAAAAATCAGCAAGTAAACACAAAATGCTCAGAAAAAAAATACTCTTTAACCCAATGCTTAGCATTGTTAAGTAGCATATTTCTGAAGGAGTTGTTTGCAAGGACTACTTCGAGGCACTTGTCCTTGAAACCCGAGTCATCTACAGAACACAGTCATTCCTAACAGTGCTACTAAATCTCCTCTGGCGGAGCTGCCAGTGAGTAAAGGAACTGTCAGAGGAGCCAGACAATATCAAGATAAAGGGGCAACTTGAAGAAAAAGAAATAATCTTTTTTCTGTAGTCACATCGTAGAAAACAAATGTTGCTATCAAAACCTCAATTTTTGCAGACCTCTCAGATATTCGAACCACTGTCAGCTACAGTAACTTGAGGACAACTTTTGTCTAAGAGAATTCTGCAAAATCCCTGCAGTTCAGAACCACATAGGTCTAACTTTTCCAATTTGTTTTTAGTTGTTAATGCGCAGAATAACAATACAGTTATTTCGATAAGTAGCAACTATTTAAAACACTTAAACTCACATTCACTTAGAATACATCATGCACATAACCATCTTTTCCACCTTAATTTCAATTTTTTTTTCTTTAAAATGCAGTAGTTGAGTGCATAATGGTCAAATGTGCATAATGGTCACAACACTGAAGTAAATCATGAACTAGTAATGAGTGGCAGATGCATTACAGAAGAAAACAGGTAAACTTAATGGCTGCACGTTTGTTTCTACAGCAAAACCTGGAAGGAACAGAGAGAAGCAAAGAGTGCACCAAGAACAGGACTATCACATGAGCATTTAGTTAGACACTTAAAATAACAAACAGGACCTAATCTTACTGTTTTTTCTAAATTATAACAACAAAATATAGTATTGTAATAGTTCTTAAAACTTAAAGAAATTCAGCACCTTAAACCTGACTCTAACAAGTACATTTAGTAAATTATGTGACCTGGAAGGAGAAAATGTAGCAGAAAAGGATTTTAAAAATAGCTTTGTAACAGTTCATAACAGCTATGAACAGGACACACCAGTAAAATTCAGTTTTAAGAGGTGCTGGAGGAGTTTTTTTTACACACACACCCATACACAGTTTAGATTGTAGTAAGAATGGCTTTTCCCAATGTTTGTCATCTTTCTTAAATGAAAGCACCTGAGACTATGTGTGGTCTCAATAAAACAGTTTATTTTCACTAATCAGATGTATTTCAGCATTACTGTCAACTGTAAGTAATGGAGTTTAGCTGCTCTCATGGGCAGTCACAGCAAATATTTACTTGATAAAGCCATTTACAGTCTTATTGCTGTGCCATTTGAAATAGAGCAAATAATTACAACTTTATGTGAAAAAGACAAAAAACTATAAAAAAGAATAAATCAATATGTTAAGAAATAAATTTTATTAATAATTGTAATTAGAAATTGATGTATTAGATGTTTACTGATTAGGACAAGTACACAAATTGATGACTGACAAAAATTTCTCTTTTACTTCGTCTCTATCATTTCAGTATGTTTTCCAGTAGTCATATATAAGGTTGTGTATAAAAATCATTGCATCTTATGACAATGAAGTCAGTAAATATGAAAGCAGCAGTGTGAGATGGGCAGATGTATGACAGAGGTGACTGATCCTCATTCTAAAAAAGGAATTTTCTGAACTTTGGAGAAAAGAGGTTAAACACACATCAAATAGAAAGACAGCGATGTCTCTTCACACACCTTTTATTACCCAAATAAAATAATAAATAAATAAATAAAATAGAAGTGGCCCACTTTCTAGTGGTTTTAAAACAGTGTCTAGAGGTTGTCTCCTAGTAGTGACCACTGCCAGCTAAACTCTATTAATGTTTAAATTAGTATTATGCCTATGCAACTGTAACTAAAACCGAAAAGCTTTGTTATGTTCCTTTACAAATAAACTAAATCTTTTGTTCATACTGTTCTTAGTTGAGTATCATTAAGATAGAAAATATTCTTTATTCCAGCAACAACACAATTATTCACCTTTTTCATGCATGAGTTTAGAGCAGTCACATCCAAAAAACGTAGTTAATTCCATGCTTGAAATAACTATCAAGAAAAAGGTCCTGCAGATGTAAATTCTGCTTGGGTTGTCCCAGCAAAACTTTTCAAGAGATTTCCACATTCTGGACAGGAGCTATACTTATTATGAGCACCATGACATACATTTCCCAGACAAGGCAGAGCTATTTTTCGCAATCATTTGTTCACAGTCATTCAATCATTTTTTCATGTGACAGTATCCAAACTATCCAAACTAACATGAACACAGATCCTTTAAAATGTTTGAAATGACATATCAATTTTTAAGTCAAATGCCAACTGACAATCTTCTGCATGCATACTCTTCAATAGTGCTGACATTCCTCAGAAAAATTAAGTCTCCTTCCTCAGCCTCTAGTAGGCAAACTAGTATTAGAAACATGCTCCATTTTTAATAAGTTGACCTAAAGTGATATGAAGAATAGGATAATTTTCAAGTTTCACTCTTATTTGGGGATCACATTAAAAAAGAAGTGAAAAATATAAGAGAAATACAAGAATTGTCTTGGAAAGCTCTATGCCAATAAAAATGAGAAACTCTAATATAATGTTCTCAATTCTACTTTAAAAGAAAAAAAAATTAAGTCAAGTACATGCAAAACATCAAAAATAGACAAAAATTTCCAGAAAACAAACACAGAGGTAACTAGGAAGTTTTTCTAAATTTTTTTCCTAAGTTTCCTAACCAGGAAATAACAACAATGCTATGGGTTCCATTACAGTTTATTTAGTCTGATCCAAATCATCTACATACTCACTGGAAAATGGTGGTGTAAACACAAGCATCCAAACAGAACCTGTGTTCTCACCATTACCTATTAGTACAGATGTTATGCGTAACTTAGCAACTTACTGCTCTGTGAGGGGTCTCAGTAAATTCATAAGCACCACTCATGTTAAAATACAAATATGGTCTTAAGTTCCATTGGTTTACACTTATTTGTTCTTTAAATGAAGGACAAATCCCTTATTTGTCTAAGTCTCTGTATTCCAAGTTCTCCTTGAGAGACAGTTTCTAAATATGTGCAGATACAACACATAGCCTGTCCCTGCAGTGCTTAAATCCCATCTTACATGCAAAGCTATCACTCGCACAGTATGAATTCCACATAGTTTAAATATAGTTTGTTTCATGAAACATCTCTCTTTTTTTTGTTCTCTCAATGTTTTTTTTATTACCCACTACTCCAGTGCTTTGGGCATTCACTCAAAATACACAAGACCTTCAATTCTCTCCTCTGCCTGCACGGATTTAAACTCTTATCATACAACCTGTCTTTTGTTGCAATTTGGATAGAATGCAGCAGTGTTCATTTAGCCAAGGGGGTGGAAGGAGAAAAAGGGAAACTGTGGCCCAGGAATTGAAGCTTTCTTTGGATGAAGTGAGACGCGGTTTCCCATCTCATGCTCCACCGAGTTTGGGGTAGAACAAACAGGCCAAATGTGGTGTGGAAGACTGCTAACTGAAAAGCTACTAGCACATGGAAGAAAAGTAACTGTATTCCACATAGTGCCACAGAAATTCTATTTTAAAATAAAGACTCCAAAACAACAGATATATAGATGAGACTTGGGCTAATGTTGGCTAATGCCTTTCAGGCTAATGCCTTTCAGAATAAAGGCAAAACAATTAAAATAATGACACTAGAAATAAGAAACCTGCATATGTAATAGTAAAAGTGTTAGAGAGTCTGATTTTTCTTTCAGTCCTAACAAAGATACTTTTTATAACTGAAGACAAATTTACATAATAACTTCAAAACTGTTTAAGATTTAGCCCACATTAAAAATTATGATTAGTTTTTTTAAATGACTCAACTTTAGATGAAGAAGACTGAGCACTCAGTTGGGACTGGCATTTGGTGTACCATTTCTCCCATAATCAGAAAACACAAACCAGAAGGAAAGCTTGCTCAGATCCCACACTTTATGTACATTTTCTCCCCATCCTCCCAGAAAAACCCTTTAAAAGGATTTTTTCTGAAAGAAAAAAAAAGACTTATAAAAAAAACTTATCTAGAAGTCAGCACAAATCACATCCTATATACACAAAACTTTTACCATTTAAAGGGAAATAAGCACTAGAAAACAATGTCTGGGTTATGAGTAATTCCCTTATAAATCCAGATATGTTTTTCAGACTCAACAGAAATTCATAATACCCTCCATAGTTATTGGACTGTAACTAATTTTAACACCTACATTAAAAAGTAGAGTAATAACCACTTTCTACCTCTATTTCCCATTGTAAACTTTATACAATATGAAAAATATCACAGGCATCCAAATTCCTACCATGGTCAAGTTCAGAATTTATACATAGAAGCTCCAGAGAGATTTTCTATACATCTTATTATGATTGAGGAAAAAAAAAAAAAAAAAAAGGTGCAGCCTTCAATACACAATTTTCTGCATGCCAACAAAGCCTAGCTTAAACTCAAAAGCCCTGCTTGATACAAAGCCAGTGAAAAGCATGGGAAAAAATCCAGCACTCAGTTGACATTGCAATTTTTATATGGATTCTTGTTCTTCTATGGTCTTTTCTTTCTTTTGTGGATGCAACTATAAAAAAAAGTGGGGGTATATATATAAATGTATACACATAGCTTTTTTTTTCCTTTTGCACAGTTTATGTTATCCAGAGAACTGGATAGTTCTTTTGCTCAAGCTATAGCTATGCTTAATCTAAAGCTTTACTGGTCTAGAAATACCAGTATGTCAAAGAAACCTGTATGGGGCACAAAAGGGTAAAAACTGTTCACCTTCCAACAAAAAAGGTTGTTCCAGTAAAAACATGGTTTACCTAGCATGACTCAGTCTTGCAGCATATCTGTGTTGGTAAGAGGTGCCTGATGGTTGACACTGAACTAGTAGAAGGTAGCAGTTTACATGTCCTATCCTTCCCATACATATGGCTGCAGGCTCACTGGTAAACCTCTTTTTAGGTTTAAAACCTAAACCTCTAGGTCATGCCTAGCTTTTGGGTTGTGACTTATGGTCTTTCAATGCAAATTTCACAAAAGAAACAAACATTTAAAACATTTAAAAGTAGGATAAACGCTCAATTTTGGTTTTCTTGTAATTAGAATCTAAAACCTATTGAGGTCTTGAAAAGAGTGACCAGGCTGGGAAGGCAATCACTGTCCAGTGGTTTAAAGGAGACCTCCCCTCACTAGTTCCTACCAATGGTTTGGGTAACGCTCCTTAACCTGGAGAATTTGAGTGGCTACACCCTCCAGCAAATCACATTCCCATTGAATTCTGTGACAAACAATTAGGAAAAAGCTTCCTAGAAACACAGGCAGAATTGGCTGATGCTGCCTAAATAAATACAGTGGCAAGTGACTTCTGCAACAGGGAATGGAAGAGGCAGAAGAGGCAGGTGAGGGAGGTGGGAAGAGCAGGTCCTGCTGCAGAGGACAACTTCTTCCTGCTGACATCCAAAGCAGGAGCTGCCTCTTCTACCCATCCTCCCTGCTGGGCCCAGCATCACAAAGAGGAAGACTGATCCATTTTACCCATCGCTACATACTAAATGATACTTACACAGACAATCAAGGACTTCTTTGTAAAAAAAGCAATATTGACTGCATATGCCAGCACATCTTTAGTCCACATTAATAAAAAATATCTACCAAATCCCACCTCCCTGCAGCAGATGTTCAAGTGAAAGTATATGGCAAACAACAGGGATTTGGGAAGGAGGAGGGGAAGGCTTAATTTTTGTCTGCTAGTGGGACAAACTCTGAAAGGAAGAAATAAGTAAAGGACAAAACATACCCCAGGATTTGAGAGGAACTGCAGGTAATTCCTGTGTGTACTTAAAAACATTTTGAGAAGAAAAAGAGCTAGTCATCTTTTACATTTTAAAATGACTACAGCTAACTCACTTGGCTTCTTTTGGTTTCCTTCATCTCCCCACATTCAGAAAATTAAGGCTGAAAATAGTTCAAAAGATCCCCAGAGCTCAGCTGTGAGAACAAAGGCTCAGGTTGTCAGTGCGCTGCCAGGCCTGGGCGGTCTCTGGGGCCGGGACCCCGGGGCTCCCCCGAGGCGGCACGGCAGGGGCTGGCAGCCAGGGCCTGTCTCACCGCCCCAACTGGGAGCAGGGCAGCCCCAGGGGCAGCCCCAGGCCAGGTACCTTCCTGGGGATGGGACAAGCCCTAGGCTGTTGGCCCATGGGTGGGCTCAGCCCTGGGGAGCTGGAGACCAGCCCTGCTGCGTTGTTACCAGGGCAGGGCCAGCAACCCCCAGGGGCTGGCGTGGGGTCCCAGGCCATAGGCAGGGTCTGGGAGCCCTGGGGGAAGCCGGGCAGGAACAGTCAGGCCTGGCATTGCCCTCAGGGCCCAAAGGCAGCGTTCCCTCATCCTAAGTTCAGGAGATGAAAAAACCACAATATTGCAAGTCATTCTAATACTCAGATTCAAAATGCAGTATTTGTGCACGTAGATGATACGCCACACTTCAGAAACAGCTTGCCCTGAGACCGGAAAGGAGCAGACGCCTCCAGAGACCTCTCCAGCCCTCAGATCCCATCACCCGCTTGAGCCTGAAAACTAATACAAACCTTCAGCAAGTAACTTTGTGGCTCCTTCTTTCCCTTTTCTCATTTCCTGCTTATTTATAGCTGGTCACAATATCTGATACAGGCTGCCAGCTCATAACCTTTCCAGCTAGAATGATGATGAAACCATTCTCTATTAAATTAAGGAAGTAACACTATTGACAACGTATTTCACGCCGCGCACTAACTCTAAGCAACTAACTTTTCAACAGCAAGGGATCAAATCAGTTTGGTTTGAAATTTAGCATGTATTATTTCTGATTGTAAGTGGAAATAGGGAAATAACTTTATAAGTTTGAGAATATTTGTACTGGTTTTGAAATCTACAATAAAAAAATACAGTAATTTGCTTGTTTCTATTTTTCACAAAAATATTCTTTATAATTTTTACTATGTATACTTTGAACTCATTACCTATCTTTAATTATGGCTTCAAAAATTATTGAATAGAAAATACGAACATACAATATATTCTTACATACCTATGTACTTAAACACAGGTCTATAAAAAAAGACACTAATTTCTGCAGTTATTATAGAAGCAAGTAGGTCAAAGAAGTGAAGTAAAAATGGCACAGAATTGCTCATATTTTGCATACCCTCTATAAGAAATTAGAAATATTTTGAAACATCCCAACTAACATGGAAATAGATACCTATTATTATTTAATGTAAGTCCACAAAATAAATAATATAAAAAATTGCTAAAACTATGAAAGTATTACCATGTGACTTTTTCAAGCCTCTACAGATAACCCTAAGATACTTTATTTCTACCTAACGCATTATTCTTATGCCTGATCTTTTTTCTATTAGCAAACTTTAGCTACCCTGTCTATTCCTTCAACATATACTTACTGAAACGTGGTACACAAGTTTCTCATATTTCCAAAAATACCCCAAATATAAAATTGCCAAAGGGGTTACACAATACTAAGGCATACAAAGCTGTAAAAACTTGTGGGTTTGAATTTACAATACCGCTTAAATTATCCCACATCGTATGAAATATAATAACTGTGCAAAGGGGAACTGTGCAGTAGTTTAAGCTAACACATTTCACCTGTTCCCTATGAGGGTGAGTCAAAACCGGCAACACATTTTACCAAGGTATCAAGGCTTCTTTTGATTGCTTGCCTGTATTTTATAGAGTTTGGGGGAACCTCCTCAGGTGGTATAGTTGCCCTGTGCAGTTGGGGCTTAGTTGCTTGTTTTTGTTGCAGTTTCTTTGTCTTCCTGTCTCCCCTCATTTCTTTCTGAGCAGTCTGCCTTAAACCCCCTGTTTAATTGCAACACATAATTTCAAAGCTTCATCTCATTCTTCCATTCTTCCACAAAGCACAAACAATTCTTGAAATGGTTTTGTACTCTTTCTGAAGCAGGAAGATTTAATGGTTGATTCCTAAACTTTTGTTCTTCATGATGACATGCTTGGTATAGTAGTGAAGAGCTGAAAAAGTGTTCACTAGAGCCTGTTCTCCCTTGGGACTCAGAGAAACAAGCCTTGACAACTCTATCAAAAGTTTTTTAACATTTAGTGTCAATCAAAACTATCAAAAACTCTGTCAAACATTGTGGTACTGTTATGGTGTACTGTTACTTTAGCATGCCCAAAATTCTCTGTTGTCTGACTCGATTTGGATGTGGAGATCCCACTTGATGTAGGTATGTATACACTGTGTACATACATACAATGTTGCCAAGAGTATTGCCTTGCATTTTCATTTATATATACATGTACATACACACATATGTTCAACTTGGTGAATTTAGATCAATTTTTGCAATCAATAAGATATTACCTGATCTAACCTACCAAGTCTCAGTAAAAATTAGCTTGAGGTGGCTATACACAGCCTGGGGAAGGGAAAGAGAAGTAGTCTCCTCTACATTCTATACATCTTTGGACAGCATAAACAGATTTGGCTGCTTGAGGCATTACATGATATTCCACGTTTGTTCAAATTGTGCTCCAATTTACATAATAAGAGATTGCCTGAAGGTTCATGACTCAATATTCTTGATTGAAAAAAAAAATCATTATTGCATATGTAAACCTTCTCCAATTTGTATTTTCCTCTGTAGAGGGTTTTTAAGTTTGTGTGTGTTGAAAGTGTTGACACTGCAACAGCAGCTCAAATTTTGCACCATTTCTGCTGAGAATCTTGCCACAATTCCATTTTGGATACAATCTTTGAGCACCTATAGTATTACAGGTGTTGAGCCTGTGGAAACATTAATACCGTAGAAAGTTTAAAGTTAGTCACTGAAAAAATAACAGCTGTGTTGTCCATAGGAATGAGCTGCTAAGCAGACATCTGCCTAGGAGTCACAGCCTTCTAGCCACTGCTTAGTTACAAAGGCATGGTCTGATGCAGAGATTGCTTTTCCACTGTGGTATTTACACATTCAGCTACCTTATAAGGTCACTGAAAAAGCATACTGCTAAATAATAGAATTAAAAAAAAAATAAAACTCGAAGAAAAAAGGCTACAGACTGAACAGGAAAAATCAAACCTCTCAATTCCAGTTCAAGATCTAACTTTTGGGATAATGTTTTCTCCTAATGCCCAGGAACTTGAAGTTTAATGAAATAAAGGACTGAGAAGAGGCTACAAGTCTGTTCTAATTGTATATTTAAAAGATTTAGAGTTTTCCTATTTCCATTACTAAAGCAAAGCAACTCAGTAATTATATTATACCTTCACACATTAACTAAGGTTAAAATATGCTCATTTATCTTAACAATTGCCATTGCAAATCTATTCCGTTCATGTTCATTGCTCTGAGAAACAAGTATGTTTAAAGTATAAATAAATCTTCCAGCTGTGGAGTTCAAAATTTAAAAAATTCTGTTTCCATCTAATCCAGCACTGCATCCAATTTCAGTACAGTTAAACAGTCTTTTCCAGCATTGTTATATCAAGTCTTTATTTTGTCAGAATTAAGTACTTTCTCTTATTAATTAACTGCTTTATCACATTAATTTCTTAAAGAGACTTTAAGGACAATATTGACCATAACAGACAATACTTGAGAGTACAGAGACTAACAGACAATATTTGAGAGTACAGGAGAGAAGTACTATACACGGACATCGAGGAAAGGAAAGCTCGTAAAATAAGTTTACACTCCTGGAGAGCTGTGTTTTATTGATCATTACTTGATGCATCTCAAATCTTTCCCCTTTTACTACAAATACATTAGATCTGAATTCTCAATCTGCCTTAGTTCAAAGGGATTTAATTTTTCACCTTCCCAATTTAGTATCAAAGCTGGAATAGGATCTTTCTTTATTCATTCCAGGACTCTAAGTAGACAGCAACCAAGAATAAACCTTATAATATACTCCATTGATAAAACCCTACTACCAGGACTATTTGTGACTTTATCCAATGACATTTTAACGTTAAAAAAAAACCCAGTCCTTGGAGAGGGACATTCCAAAGAAGATTGCATTTTCATGGAAACTTACATGGCAAGGTAATAACGTTATTAAGAAAAGTAGCTCCCTTAAGCAAGTTTATGTAGCTCTCTAATCATCCTAAACAATATCTGCTTAACTATGTAATTTAAGTAGTTTAATACACTTGGGTTAGTTGCCCTCTACAGGCTTAGAAGCCAAAGCCCATTTGCTCTCTTAAGCTTTATTTCTTTCTCTGTTATCACTTTCTGGAATTCCTTATTCAACTAATAAAACAAACGTAAAAGAATACATAAATTCTCAGCCATCTTTACTCTAGTTCCTCAGAAACATCTTTCATCCTAAAATTATCCTATAATCAGGCTTCCATGGTTTTATCCCATCAATCTGTTCTTCATTTATATTTCCCACTACTTCATTTTTCTCCAATGTTATTCCCCAGGATAGATGTTTGCTCTTTTGTGTGCTACCACCAATTAACAGGTTTTGTGTAATCTGTACACAGGTATCTGTGTTTTAAAACTTGTCTGTCCGGCTCTATAAGCTTACCTCCTTGCCTTGGAAAGAATCACCATGTTTTAATTTAGGAAAATGCAAAATGGATTGCTGTCAGCAAATCTGAATCATAGGGAAGACAGACCTTTGTTCAAAGTGAATTGTCTTGAGAAAGAAATGAGAAGTGCTACAGATCTAGACTGATTTTTGCCTTAAAACACTGACGATGGACTGTTGGATACATATACTAGAATGAATGATCAAAGATGTAATTATGAAGGCATCATGTGAAAAGGATGGAAGCCAAGTGACTAATAGTTACTAAAAAGTTTAGTCACTGAATGTACAGAAAAAAGATATACACGATGACATCATGAAAGAAACCTACCACCCAACAAACCAAAAACCCTATCAAATAAACTGGGAAAAATGCAGCTTATATTACACATGCATATAACTTAACTGAGTGACGGGTAAAACAAAATTCTATCAATTTTGAATATGTACATAGTAAGAGTGCTTCTTACCTATAAGAAATACCAAGAACTATGACAAATAAGATAAAGAGCTTGTTAAATAAGTACAAAACTTTCAGAGTTAAGCTGTATTAACTTGAGGTTTATTCCTAATATTTCCAAGACAGTGAATCATCTTAAATGTATTTCTAACATTCACAAGGGGATATTTTTAACCACCAATTAGTGATCTATGCAATTTATTTGGCTATTTAACCAACAGTTTGGACCAGGGGAGGAATCAGTCCCTGACCCAAGTCAAATTTTATCATTATAAAAAAATATTTTATTCAAGATATTTCTATTGTCTTTGTTTTGAATACTATATCATGCTCACATCTTAAAAAATCCACTGAAAATAGAAAGCTATGGAGTTTGCTATAATGATGAATGCAAGATTTCAGGACTTTTACCATGGCCTAGTAGGGTGGTAATCTTTAAAATAAAACACGGCAATGTCTGTCTTTCCCTTAACAACAAAGTACAGCAGATTCTATTTACAGTAGTAACTGCTGCTATAAACACCCTTAAACCTAGCTTAGAGGCTAAACACCCTAGCTTAGAGACTTTACTAGAGGCATACCCAACACGCCAGTACCAGCATTTTCCTTTGTTACCTTTTCCAGTTCTCAAAAAATCCTATATTAAGGTTAGTAGAATATCATCATTTTACATTTCAAATGACAGTGTAAGGCAAATCAAGTCTTTTTCCTCCTTTGAATTTTTCAGAATAAGGCCTTAAAAATAATGACTGAAAAACTTTTATGACGACGGACAAACAACAGGGTGTTTCATAAGAATACATTCCCACTGTCTAATTTCCACATGTATTAATAATTTGGCTTTCTCACATTAGCGAAGTCTAAGTAGATCTTTCTAAAAGAACTGGAAAGCTTTTTTTTCTTCATCCTACAGGTCATTACCAAATATATTGAAAATGTCTGTACCAAGGGAAGGTTTTGTCTACTTTGAAGTCAAGAATTGCAACTGTGGCTCCTTTATGCATACTCAAATGATTGGGCATAGAGATAATAGTACAGTTGCATCAGCACAGACCTCAATTTCACAGATTTAAAATGTATACTGACTTCCTCTGTGTCAAAAATTTACTCTTGAGGTATCAAAAGTAGCTAAATTAAGCCAGTTCCCTTAAAACTGTGCAAGTCATAATCACAATTTTACTGTAATTTGAGCATACCCTGGGTTAATTTTACTTCCACTTATTTATATCATCCAACTTTCAGTATCTTTCTCCTCTATAGAAACACACAGCCCTATGCTAGGTCTATTATAAAATGGCACAATACATATCAAAAGATCTTAAAGAATATATACTTTACCAATTTACTCCATGTAAAGGACCATTACAGGTTAGCACCCACTATGGACAGTTACTATAAGTACAATACTGATTAAATCACTAACTTTTATAAAGTAATTTTGTCATTTACCTGTCATTATGATCAGAACATCTTTTAGCAATTTATGACAAGTTCCCCAAAAATTTCCTCACTAAAATCTGTTTCTAAATCACAAATGAGTTCCCCATCTTTGGTTAGGTCTTTCCTTAAATCATCCCTGCCACAAATCCTGCCAACAGTCAATAATCTTTGGATCAAGAATCATTTACCTTGCCAATCCATAACATTACAGCTTAAGGAAAAAAAAATTAGGAAGGAGATAAACAAATCAATTTACTGAAACATCATTTCTGCCACCTATGCTTCAAACTACAAAGATATGACACTAAACAGAACTCAATGTATACTCAGAAGAAAAAGATAAATGTCTGTTTATTGTAAGCTTAATATAAATTTAACATAAGCTTATTGAAATTATTTATGAACACGTAGCCCTAAAATACAGGTATTATAACAACATTATCTAACCTAATAGCAAAACACCAGTAACATAACACTGGCATTCATCAAGTTAATGTTGCCAAGGACAAAAGGCAACATAACAGTAATGAACTAACAACACACCCAGGTCCCAGGATTCAAATTTATATCCCTTCCCAATCCATCCACTTCTACCTCAGTACGCTCACACAGGACAGGTTTGTTTATTTAATTTTACATTGTTAAATTGGGAAGATTAACAATGATACTGTCCAGAGCATCTAAGATCAAGATAATTTCAGCAAAGATGATCTGACAGAGCAAAAACAAGCAGAAAAGACATGAGAAGGAAAGAATGATGAAGAGTTAACCACCAGAAAGGATGAAAGAAACAAGAAAAGATGGAGAAAATATGGGGAGAAGGAAAGGTAGGAAGAGGCAGATGAGACTTCAAAAATAGCAAGACAAAACAGAAGAGGAAAGAAAAGTTGATTCTTATAATCTTCTTCCCTTCTTCCACCTTTCTCTTCTTGTGCTCCTTCGTACCTTTTTTCCCCGAGTTGTAACTAACATAGCCTAAAGAGAAAAAGCTTTCAGAAATGCTGTTATCACTCAGAAAGACCTTAAAGAATCTAAAAGCACGATCTCATAATTTTCCAAGTTTCCAGAGACCTTAACTTTCTGATGATCTAAAAGGATGGCTTCCTTTTCAGAATAAAGACATTCCATCAAATGTTCTCTATATGAGGAAAAAACACCCATCACATTACAACTTAGTATTCGAGCACTCAGAAATAGGAAATTATAGCTGCAAGCAGAACCTTAACTTTCCCCAAATTTTTGTATCCATCATTAACTTGCAGCTGAACACTCTGAATGTTCCATAAGTCTGGTTATTAAAAGCATTTAAATGTAGTAATATGTTGATAAAATAGTTTGATTTAAGCAAAGAAAAAGAGGCAAGAGGATGATCGGAAAGAAATTCACTTAAAAACCTGGGGAACTGACTAGATGAGAGGGAGTTACCTTCCAATTCCAATGGAGTTACATTCCCAGTAAATGGAAGAGCAAACCACCTGCGAACTTTTTGGCTCAACTGCTTGTGGAGAGCAGGCTTATTAGGCATAGCTTGCCTTGGTTCAGGAAAAAATGAGGAAAAAGAAAGTTGGTTGATTCAGTGCAAGACATCAGTGAGTGCAAAGAAGAGAAAAACAAAACTAGACTTCAGAACTTCGTCAAAGGATGCAAAAGACAAGTTTTAGACTTTTCCCTTGCTTTACGAGCTGGGCTCTTCCTTTCCTGTGTTATACCCTGTTTCAGAATTGAAAAAAACAAAACATTTGAATATGTCTGTTGTAAAAACTGTGCTCTATAATATTTTATCCTAAGGAATCTGTTCTTGAAAAAAGACGTTGGAAGTCCTGGAGCCAGCCAGGCATGCAGCAAGTAGACAATACCTCATGAAAAGATCTAAGACATTTCATCTCACGGAAAGATAAACCCTAATGTGTACACGGATAAGCTGAGGAGTATGGCTTTCCTTAAGCAATGGTACCATGCTTTATTAGAGCCTATCATAGGTTTCAAATACCACTGTATCAGAAAAACATAAAACAACTGTAAAACCAGAATTTACCAAATGCTATTTAGCAGGTAACATGCTTCCCTAACAAAGACAATTAACAATAAATATAGCATATGTCATTTTTATTTGGCTTTTAGGATGATCCAAGCTGGGCTGTTCCACTCCTCCTTCGGCCCCAGCCCCATATGTTCTTGTTCATTCTCTTACGACGTAAATTCTCTTAAAAGGTAAATTTTTAAGCTTGGATGGGGTCTCTGATTAGGCATATAAGAAAACTGTAGACACATTCATGCTCAAGTTTCTCACAGAGCAATTACTTGGTTTTGTTCTAATGCTTTTCTAACATTGTGTGTGCTTAGTAAAATAAAGCTTATCTCAGACTGTGCATTAAAAAAAAGTGACAGAGAATAAATGACTTACTAGCTTTCAATATATATGAGATCATGGCTTCAAGATAAGTCATATAATAAAGACTCAGTCTCCTGAAAGTAGTGACGCACAATCCTCTGCACCATTAAGAAATATGCCAGACCTTTGTCAGAGTAGCTCAAGCTTAGTGTCACTCACAGATAGCAAACCAGAGAATATATTCATACAAGTCACACAGAAATAAAGAATCTACAATTTACAGTTCTTTTCTGTCTCTTCTAACAAACTCTAAATCTGAAAAAAAAAAAACACAAACCAACACCCAAGATAAGATATGGATATGAATACAAATAAAATGGCTAGACAGGAGGATAACTTATTTTATACAAAAAAGCAAAGGTTGAAATTTTTGAAGCTGCCTTCAGAAATCAGATCACCCAAATCAAAATCCTAAGGCAATACAGAAATCTCTCTTTAATGATTTTATTTATATTTAAATGTTACATTTAATATAAGACCGTGCAAGCTATTTGCTTTTGTCCCATCAAAATAATCTGATAAAATTTTTAGTAGAAATTTCCTTTGTTAGAGAGAAAGCCAAATCCTTCAGCAGGTAACATATTTCAATAAACCCAATATTCATATTCTTTGACAATCGGATTTCACTTTACCCCCCGCCCCGCCCCCCCCCAAGTAAAATATTGAAATATTTAATTCTGTAAGCATCCAAATGTTTCAAAAGGAACACTACAATGTTTTCTTTCAAAATAATTTATTGTTCTTTGTGCCTACAAAATGGCACTATTACGTAAAGATACTCCGATCAGCTTGAATCAGGCACTGGAGGAATTCTAGAGCTCCTGAAATAAACTGAAAATAGACTCTGTGGGAATAGAAAGCAGCATAGGTCTGTTCGACCTTGATGAGATAAAGCTGCGTCCTTGAGAGAGGGCTTGAGAGAACAGAAAAACAAGTAAGAATCGGCAAGAAACAGGACGTGAGAATGAAGTTGTTGCTCCTTGTGAACAGACAGCAGAAACCAACCGGAAGAAATAGAGAAGCACGTGGCAGTTGACCTTCAACCTATCAGCAGGACACAACTTGCCCGAGGCGAGTGCGTAAAGCTATAAAACCTGTCAAATTGTTGCAATAAAGGTCTTTGGCCTGTACCCTACCAGAGGCCATGAATCCATGCTCCACAGACTCCAGCTGTGCTGCTGCACCACCTTACTGCTCATTTCTAGCTCAGGAATCTTTACACTACCCTGAAAAAGTACAGCACAAGCATGTCGCTTCTTTGGGAAATCCCCAAACATGGCAGCCCTTTATTTTTGTAAGAAGATCCAAGCCAGCGTCCATGACATGGGTACACACACAGAGCCCCTTTTGGTTCTATGCAGGTTCTCCATTTCACCCGCGCACGTTCATTCCCTCACCAACCAGGGTGGTAAGGACGGCCTTCAGCAGAGGTGGAGAGCTCTGTTTGGGACTGGACACGGCACTGCTGCAAGAGGATAGTGGAAAGACGAAGGGGGGAGGATGTGAATCCTGGCATGGAAAGGGTAAAAATGGGAACACCTGTCTGAAAGGGGTAGGGGGGACAGTTGCTAACTGCTGCCAAGAGCCCGAATAAGGAGGAGGAGAGCCTGCAGACAGCCGGAGCTTCTCAAAAGCTCACAAAGCAACATGGCTGCTGGTGCTGGACTTGCACTGCACACAGAAAATACACCATTTCCCTGCTATCAGAATTCAAGTCATTCCCTGGAAACCTTAATCACGAATACAACAACGTGCATCATATGGAGTTAATTGTAACCACATAAAAGCTGGGAAATCAGAGTGAAGGCTTCCCATTCAGCCTGCTGTGTGTCCTGTGAAGGCACTGAGCAATTTAAACAGATCATGAATTGACTTGTGTCCAATTTTAAAGAGAACAGCTATAATTCAAGTTGTTTAAAAGCTTGCATGCAATTCAGTAGATAAATTGAATACAGAAAAACAAATACATTTTTTATGAAGTATTACTTCTTACCTTTCTGAGAACAAAATGAACAAATTCCGCCATCAGAATAAAACTGTATACTTTTTTTATTCTCACCTTGCCTTACCTTCTTTCCGGTTCTGTAGCTTCTCTCTCTATTCCAACCCTCATATAAACCCTTGATCATTTCAAGCATACTACCTTGCTTCCCATTAAGCTTTCTTTCCTCTTTGCCTTTATTTTTAATTTATTTTACCCAAAATTTCTCCAATCTTCTTCATTGCTATTGCTTTTTTCACCTGTGCCTCCAATCTACTTATCTTTTATTCCTGATGGCTATATACTTGCAATCTTTTAATCAACATAACTATCTAATGAAAATCAGTTTTTATCTGCCTCTTTGTTCACTCTCTTCATGTTTGTACTTGATCTGCACCATTTTTTAAGGCAAAGGATTCATGTAATTTTAAAAATCAACAACATTCTGACTATGACTAAAAGTAGAGGAAAGCGTGATAAAATTATGGTCTTTGCAGAAGAAATACTGATAATGAATTAATTTTGTAGAGAACAGTGATGCATACCCTGTACAACTTAACATTCTTAAAACAAAATTTAATTTTTATGAGTCAGGAAGATTTAAGATTAATTTTCTCAGTTTTTTCAAAACTCCAAAAGCAGGCTGCTAAAAAATGCTTAGAAGATTTAAGACACTATTTAAATTTCCAGACCTGCAAATGGGAAGAGAGCAGAACATTCTACATTCCCCTAAAATGACTATTAGTGTTACGGTTTGAAAAATCTCTGCTCTGATAGCAAACTCCAAAGCTATCATCTGCTGAAAGTCATTTGGCAAGGGCTGGATACCCATTTTTAGAAAGCTCCATTGATCACTGAAGTTATGCAGCATAAGCTACTAGACTTTTATCTAAGACTAAATATGTATAGTGGGGGAGAAAAAAACCCACAACTCTAGAATATGTATGCAAAGAAAATATTTTTTTCAGAATTATATGGAAGACTATTATTTACTTACACTAAATTGAAAGCCAGTACCAGTAAAAGTAGGAGCGCCACCTGGTGAAGTGTTGTTCCATGAAAGATTAGGACAACACTGATATTCTGCACAATTATTAACACTAAAAACTGATTAAGAAAAAAATGCATAATGAAAATAATAAAAATCCGCTATGATAAAGGACTTTGTTCTCCTTTCCCTTTTGTGAAAGGGATTAAAATGTTTCCTGTTTCTTCCATCTGTTTTATTTTAACGCAACAACAATTACTGATTTGTAATAACTAAACAGGTGGGAGAAATGGGAAACATTTTCATCTCTTTCACAAAAGGAGAAAGAAAATGTGGTAGAATCCACTTCTCAAAACAGAATAGGGCACTGAGACAGCACTTATGGAAAAAACTGAGCAGATAAACACACGGATTTAGTAAAATAATGCAGAAATCAAATCCCCGGGGATGCTTCACAATCTGTAAAACAAAGCAGATTATCAACTCTTCTAAGTCAAAACTAGTTGAGAACTGTGGGTCTATGTTTTTTCTTATTACCACTGCTTATTTTTGAAAGATAGAGGTATAGGTATGTGGTCTGTAAGAAGCTTGGCCTAAAAGCACTGGAATGCTATTACAGACAAGTCCATAGTGATAGGTTAGCAGTCTGAGTAAGAGGAACACTTACAAAAATTCACCTGCTGTTATATACAGGACTAATCACAATTAAAACCCTAACAGTGTGCCTTAATCACCACCTCAGAACACTACAGATACTACCCCTGGGCACTGCAATTTGTGTAGCAGCCAGCAGCAGGTGAACATAACTTCTCTATCACTGGCAGGATGAACAGCAAATCCGTATGAACAGAGCTTTTGTGTATCCCTGGTTGCTACTACATGACTCCTGAAGGGGAAAAACAGGACATGACAAATTATTTCTGCACGGGACAGAACAACCTTCTGTACATACATCTCAGGTGGGCATCCCCACCCAATAATATTACATAATTCCTTACCTTAAATAGCATCTTTCAGTCAAAGCTGGCAAGTTTAACATAAAATGCAGCAACATGATATGGTCCTTATTCATTAACCCAAGTTATTTAGAGCAGTTTATGCAGCTTTATTCACTAGAAGCAACACAACACTCAATGAGGTCTGACTCAGTTTCAAGCCAAAGACTTTCTGTAGTACAGAGGCCATATTGCTAGTTGCCACTAAAATAATTAAATGGAGATGTGATTATAACCCATTGTGCATAATTATGCAAAATTTGGTATTGCTATTTATGTCAAGTCAGACCCTGAATAAAGATTAACATATTTGAGCCTGGAACCCTTACAAAACTTTTTCAGATGCATGCCTCCCAGGGACAGGATGCTAAGCTGTAGAGATGACTGGATTTGTTTGGGAGTTTTTGTTTTGTTCTGTTTGGGGGGGTGGAAGAGAAGGGGGCGGTGTTAGCTAAAGATGCTACACAGGTTTTGTGGCTAGATAACAAAACGGGGATGGAAAAAAAGAGGGGGAAAAAAAGAAACTCAGGTTCTTCTGGAAGCCGTTAATGGCAGGAAAACCATTAAATTTAAACTTATTCATGTGATTTTTAAAAATATCAGATTGGATAACTTTAAGCTCCAATGTGTACACAAAGTTGCAAAGTATTTACCTTAAGAGTCTGTTTTGGAGAGTTTGAAATTTGAAGAGCAGTTTAGTAGTCCTCCTACACAGTTAGACATTACATCCCTAGAACGCTATTAGAAGGAAGCGCTACTATGGCACTTGCCTCTTGAAACCTAATCCAGAAAAACTTCAGTGCATGTTTTAATTTAAACACATAGTTACACTGGGAAATACTTCAGAATGTGCTTTTGTACCATTTGGGACAAGTTCATTATGTTTTGTCATTCTTTCTGTGGATCCCTTAAACTCCCAGAAGCCTCTTAAAGCACTAATAATTTAAAATTATATCATGGTGCCATATGTTATTTGGAGATATCACGTTCCTCTTTGGAGATATCACGTTAGACCATAGACGAAATAGTGAGCTTGGACTTGACAAGCAACGTGAGAAGATTCATTGTGTCTCAAGCAAAATACAAAAATATGGTTGTATACTTAAAACCAAAAAAAAAAGCAGTATGAAATGGGTCAGTATTCCTTTAACTATTAGCTAATTCCTAATTAAATAACAGCTTATCTACTAAAATAATTCTGAACGAATAATAATTTCTGATTTATTCTAGAATAAGAGCACCACCAAAGGAAATGCAAGTGGCTTATTTCAAATTCCAGTTTGAGTACTTATTTGGATTCACCCTCAGCCAAAATTAGCAAAATAAGTACCCAAGCTTTAGCATAAAAAAAAAATCATAGCACTTCTGCACGTTTTCACAGATTTTAATAATAAAGTATTTATAGAAAAACTTCTACAGGACTCTCTGCAGAAGACGGAATATTTATCTTTGAGTAATTTAAATCATTGTTACAAGATAAAATTTGGCTAACCACTAATGTTCTACTTGAATTCTTTTCCTTCTGCCCCAAGTGATTCCTCTCAGTCTCACCATTTGTTTTTCATCATTTTTTTCTTTAAATTATTTTTTATGACCAAGCACCCAAATGTCAACTAAGAATTTCCAAAAAATCAGCCTTTATGTACTGACTTCTGTTTTGGCTCCTGTCGTCTGTTCTGACTCTTTAAAAGCCTAGTTTGAATTTGTCCTAATCATCTCTTTTTGAGGTCTGTTCTTCTCTCACTTTCCTTAAGTCGCTCAATGCATTACCTATGAGTTGTGAAAATAGCATGGACCCATGAATTTTTATCTCCCCAAAATTGGTAGGCTCCAACTTTATTTGAAGCCTTTTGTTTAATTCTCTTTTCCCATGGCTTAATTTTCAATTATTTTTGTATTTTTTCCCTTTCAGGACTTTCACCTTTTTCATACCAGGAACTCTTTATCTCCTGTATTCATGCTGCTAAAATGGTACAGTTACCATCCATTTGTAACCGTAGTTCGAAACTAGAGAAATATACTTATCTTGCCATCCTTTTTCTTTGCATCTCTTCAATCTGCTTTCATCAGCTCTACTATCATTTCAGTAATTTCTCAAACTCTTACAGCCTATCCAGTACTGAAGCGCCTCTGTTCAAGAAAGCACTCAGACACATACTTAGTATATAAACTGTCTTCCCATACTCCTCTCATAACTGTCTAAAATTTTCACTGTGTTTCCTTCCATTCATTTCAACCTCTACAATGTATAGGCTCTTATACAATGTGCTTAAAGCCTATGCTTTCTTCCAAAACAGTGATGTCAATAATGACTGCCAGGGTCTTTAATTAATCTATTCTGATGCAGGTAAGGTTGCTAGATTCTGTCCCATCTCTGTAGTGAATTTAAAAACCAAAATAAAGCAAAAAAAAAAAACAAAACACCCCAAACAAACAAAAAAAATCCCCATGCCAATAACAAACAAACAACAGTTAACGAAGCAGTGCGAAGCTGTTCGGTATGCCTTCGTGAATGAAAACACCTATTACTTGGCCAGTTAATTCTGAGAAACACATTCTTCAAAACAAATTCATTATCACTAACTGTCACTACTGCTGCAATTAATTTGAGAGTCTCAAAAGGCAAATTATTTATAACCTTTTATGTTGAAAATAAAATCAAGATTTTATATTTTCAGAAACTATGCAAGAAAACACTATATTGGAATTTAATCACAAGTTCTTTTCTCAATATTCCATACTGGGTTTAATAAAATTATAGATTATAAAACACACAAAATCTGACAGTTCCAAAAACAAATCCAGCAATCAGTAATGTCCTCAAAAAGCCATTACATTTTGCAACGCAGCCAACAAAACCATGCAGTGACACTCCATAACACCCACTAAAAATCTTCCAAAGCCACACAAAAAGCAATATATTTTTAGTGCTTGAAAAAACAATGAAAACATACGTAATTATAAGCACATTTAAAATTTTTGCTTCTTTTTATTGGCAGAAAACAACAGAGAGGAATGTAATCCGGGGCTCTTCAGCCCCACCCAACCGCACAGGGACAGAGGCCTTCTGTCACCACCAGGCAGCCCTAAACCCACTCTTTCTTACACAGAGGCTTCTGATTCTCCATTTGAACCACCAATAGGTGGTTGAAGAGCAACCTATCTCCTGTTCTCAAGAGCAACAAGGCAGGCAGGTTTGGCTCTCCTTTCTTCAGAAATCCAGAAGAGGCAGAACAGCATAAACAGTAACCCTAACAGACGAGACTATTTTTTCAGTGGATGAGTTGGACAAGAAGTTTTCCCCTTCTCTCTTCACGCATGTGAAGCTCTGCTGGGCTGAGGGGACTCACCACGAACTACTGGTTCTTTGAGTTCATATCCCGTAACAGCAAAGAGGGATCATCCTTTCTCGCAGAGCTATTTTTTTCAGTTTCTCTGATGAGTCATGGATTGTCATCATTTGAATTACACTTTCAAGCTCTTCTATAGAAACACGAGGACTAAAAATACATGCTTTTAATGAGAGCTGAGATTCTGCCACAGTCACATGGGTCCCTAATTAGTCCATTTTCCCTTCGTTTTGTTTCTTCAAGGCTTGGTGAACTGTAATTCTCTGTTTGTGACATCAGGCTCATTTCCACAGCAACCAATTGAATTATCCCCCAAATCTTTATAATAGGGAATAAGCAATAGAAACAGAAGAACTCTAAAGAAACCAAAGCTTCTCACTGTTTACATGTAAATGGCCATAGAAACAACCAAACAATAAAGAAAAAGAAATATGGAAGATACATAGAAAGACAGGAAATGTAACAAAGGCATAATCAATGTTTATATATTTTACGGTGTATAAATAAACATTCAGTAATTTTATGACCATATGTCAGATTTGTAATAACCACAATATGTGTTTAATGCCAGTAACAGCTGATGCTGCAGCACGAGGCATTAATGACTGGCAGTTGAAATCTGTGCAGATTAGATTCTAGAAAGAAATCATTATTTTTGTCATAGAAAACAGAAATCAAGGTGAGATGACACCATTTGCCTTTCAGGGTTCTAAGATAGGAGGTATCACTGCCAGCCACTGCACACCACGAATCCCACAGCCACAGAAACTTGAGAACTAGGGTTTCTGGTTTGGTCTTTGTAAGAATTCTTTAGGTTTGCTTTTCGCAATGATATCCTTGAAAATGGAAATGCACAGTCATTGACTTTTCCCCGAAAGACTTATAATTGTCTTATATGGCAACAAAGGCCCAGCATTTGGGATCCTGACTATATTATTTAAGAACCATGGATCTACCTCCATGTCTAAGAGTTAACAGAAGCCCTGATACTATTGGCAGTGCTAGAGCTTTTACTAACTTGATCTTTCCTGGATACCTAAAAAGCCACTATGGCTTCAGTGAAAACACTGGAAACTTAGTAGCATAATCTAGAAAATAATATGATTATCCTAAAAATGTCAAAACTGTCCAGTCTCCACACAACCAATTTAATATCTGTATTGTATTGACCTGTTTTGTTTCGCTGCTCAGTGAGACTGAGTAAACGTAACAATCTTCTCCGGGTGCTGTGATCACCTTCCCCCCTCCCATTCTCCCAGATGAAGCAGATGTGCAAGATGGTGGCAAGTAAATTAGCATCGTCTAGGGAGGCCACCAGGTGCTCTTGATGACGGGACAAGTGTCCTATTCATCACGCAGCAAGCATGGCCAGTGCCCCTCTGTGCTCAAATGACGGGTTTGTATTAATAACAGCCTTTTCTAGCGGTATGTTATCTTTGGAGTCTGGGATCAATGCAACTCGGTGCTATCTAACAGGCTGGTCAATTTTTTCCTTCTCTAATTCCTCTAACATTTCTTCCGTATGAGATCTAAACAGGTACAAAACTTTTGACATTTTCACTAGCTTTCCTAAACGGACAAATGAAGTGTGTTAGCACTAGCACAACTGAGACAATCTGCTCCGTAATACTTTTGTTACCCCTAAAAAAAAGTCGCAAGTTTCTGAGCCATCGTATTTTCAACCCTGCCACAAAACCATTCAGGAATGAGAAGCAGCTCTTTAGGACAGGAATTGAAGCTAAAAACAGCTGGTGCTTTATTGAACTGAACCTACTCTGGACCAATTTGTCAACATCTTCAAAAATTTTGAATTACAAGTTTAATCTAAAGGCCTATTGCCTTCCCTGCTTTTACTACATGGACTTAATCTCTTTCTGTTATGACCTCTTGCTAGCAGTCTCCAGTCAACAGCATGCAGCAGCAAGAGTAGTCTTGCATTTTGCTGGCTAGAATCCCTTTATATCAGAATTCCTGAACAAGTCAGATATTTTTGGGAGTATCCTCTGTTCTGCAGAGGAATAGGGGATCTTACAAACAGCAGAGTATGTCCGAATTTTGCCATCTGATAGTCACAAATACATATAAATTCACTATTTTCCTCTCTTAAAACATGTCTCCCTGCAGCTGGCATACAAATCTTCTTGCAGTCAGAAGACAAGGGAGGATCCCTGAGATTACTAAGACATGAACATAATGCTATAATAAGATACTCAAAAAGTCACTCAATGTGACTTTGCTTTGTGCCATTACTGTGTACAATTCAAATGAAGTTCTAGGAAATCCATTAGTTCCTAACAGATTGTTTTAAATTAGAATATATAGTAGCCTGAGAGGGACTGAAAGGATTCAAATGCATTTGCCTTTGCCATGAAATAAATTAATTCCTGAAAAATTTGATAGACCCTTTAGTCAAAGTAAGGAGGTCAGCACTCCTTTCTGCATTGTCCCTTTCCCTAAACAGCCTACTGCACCTTAAACAAGTTGGATGCTCTTCTTCAGTGTGGGCACGGAAGCAGGAAACAACTTCTGCATACACCCGAGTATCCCACCTGACTGCCATGAGAAGGTTCTTCCTTACTCACAGTAGCGGACAGAGTCATTATGACACTGTTTACCCTAGACAGGTTAACTGGAGAACTGACTGGCTTCTGTTTGTGTGGAAACACATCTGCTAGCCATAGATAGGCATATATCATGGCAGGAACACTTAGCGTTTTAAGTCATTAGAAAGCCCACTTCAGAGATCCAGATCATACTGTATTACTGTACATTTATCAGCTTTTTCCTTCAGAAATGGACAGCTTATCAAACTGATCTTACATTCCCTTCAAGGCCTAGCACAGAATTCCTGATGACACAAAGGAAAGAAATCCATTAATACTTCTGCAGCTGACTTTGGCGCCCAGCTCTCCATCCCCCACAACAACTTCATCTATGAAACACTCCAGAGGCCAAGTCCCTACTGTGACTGGTTAAAAGAAAAATAAATTCACAGCTTTGTATCTTTTCTATTCTGGATTTCAGTCTAACAAGAGTTATGAAGTTAGATCCAATACCCTCATTAGTGCAGACTGTATATAACCACTTTCCTTTGGACAGAGTTCAACTTTTGAAGAGAATAAATCTGACTAGAGCCTAAACCTACCAGATACAGTATTTCTATCCCATTTTCTCTAAATTGGTACCACACAGGAACGTGCACCAGGGATTTAAATTCACAGATCTTATGAAAAAAATTACAGTGTAGTACCAATATGCATAGTTCACCTCTCAGAAGAGCTAAAGCAAGTGCCCCACCAAACCCCTGAGTCAGACTCTAATTTCTCTTACTTAGATTTTTAGTCCCCAGCCACAGACTCAGAATTAGGATTCAGACTCCACAAATCAACTGACCCTTTTTCCAGCCACTCGATCCCCAACAGGCCATGCATGCAAAGAGAGGATCTCTCACTAGAATGTTTATCCTTCTCCGAGAAGTTGTTGAAGTGCATGGGATATCATACAGGCAGTGCTGGCAGACTCCACCTTTCAGCCAGTCCGACAGGCTCTGACAAAACTTTATAAGAACTTAATTTCCTCCATCTTTATTAACAGCAGCAGAAACACCATAGTCCTAAAATCCATTACTTGGGGTAAAACTATTGTCAGTAATCACCAGCAATTTTCCCTCTCCGCTTCCCAAACAGCCAAAAATAGCTGGTTTTAGCAATCCGTATTCTTTGATGAGGCCCATTCCCTCATTAGAATTAGCAAGATTCCATGTGGCACTAGATGCCTGGGACCTTCTGAGGGATTGCATAATGGTCCATTGCTGCTGGTGACCAGCTGCCACATCTATGAAGTTCCCTACAGGTTATCATTTATACCCATTGTAAAAGAAAATCTTTTCCATCTGTGAGGGCCACAGGATATAACCCACCCAAGAGTCTCTGGCAACTTAATTCTGGACCAAAATTTCTGATGACCTTCCTGTTTCTCTTCAGAGATCTTTTTCACAAGTTCCCCCTTCCTGTTCCCCTATAAAATTCTTACACTGTCTAGTTCTTGCTATTGATGCTACATCAAAAGATGCTGCAGCTGCTGACGCTGTTCCCGTTCTCACAGCCATTTCAGTAGCACTCCAACATCTATTTCTATCTTCAGGCTGTGACAGACTGCCCAAGTTCTCCTCCACCAGCCTGGGAAAAAATCACTGCCAAAAGTTTTGCAAAAAGTCTTTTTCAGGCTTCTTCCTCAGGGCACATTTTGTTGACAAACTCAAAAGGACAACACCAAACCAAGCTATTTCCCCAGAGTGCACATGCTGCCAGAGCTCAGAAGCCTTTTCCTCCGCCTACTAAGGGAAGGGCAAACCTTCCTTCTTTCTTTTAAAGTCTAGCTGAATCATGAAACAGTCTTGCTTTAACTGTTTCCAATCCCTTCAATATTTTCTCACTTGCTTTTAGAGCAAGATCATCTAAACTCCCCTTAACATATAATTTGGACTACATCAGCCATAAAACTTTATTTAATAAAAAGGAGATACAAAATTAATTTAATAAAAAGGATACAAAAACCACTGTCCAAACTAATTAAATTTACCATACAGATAATAATCACAATGAAGCTTTTTATATTGTTTCTCTCTAAAGTCCTTACAATTCAGTCTGCTGTTAGAAGTAGTACGGAACTATGCGTATACCTGGTACTATACAGTATAGAAGAAACAGTCTCTGCCTGAAAAGTCCTGTATGTACCTTACCCTATGTGGTGATATTTTTATGCAGAAAAAACCCTGCATATTTTCACCTTTCCCACAGCCAGCATTGATCATGAAATCTAAAGGAGAAAAAAAAAATACAAATTTTGTTCTCTTGAGTGCATGTATATCCCTAGAATCTTCCAGATTTGGTGTGGGCTATGTTATTGTTGTTATTATTACTATTATATAATGAGCACAGCAGTTATCTCAGTTCTCTTTTTATCTATTCTTCTCAGGCATTTTAAAACCAGGCAAAGATCTAATGCAAAATATTTTCTATTATGCTCTCTTCACAACAAGAAGAGAGAGGAGATTTTTAATTTGACCAGAAAGGAGGACACAGAAGAACTGTCTTTGGAAATAATTATTCTTCCAAAAACCACACATATGCATATTAACTTCAAAGAGACAAGTATTAGGTAATATGCTCTTTGAATTCTAGAAATAAACTTTTCTTCTTTTTAAAGTAATATTTAAACTGTTCCAAAAAATTCATTTGAAGCCCCAAATTATTTAAGTATGGCAAGCAGATGAAGAAAGGTCTTAAATTGGAAGAATAAAGTTGCCTTGAATTGAGCTTGAAAATAATTTAGTAAAAAAAAAAAATTATGGATATTCCATGGATTAATTTGCTGTAAACTATTCAGTTACTATGAAGTCCTGAGTGTTGCTTAGAGGGAAATGTTTTGCGATTAGGAACAAGTGGTGGAGAACTCATTCTTTCTTGCTGTTCAGTTACATTTATGGAAATTGGGAAAAGTTGGTATGCGTTCAGGAAAGAAATTTTACATTCAAGATTTGCATTCACCAGGTAACACACTTGGATAAAGCTGAAAATCGTACTGTAAATACGTGATGGAGAAGACAAGCAGACAAGATGTGGTAGGAACTTCTCAATGGGATACCAAAGACAGTACCTGCACACAGACCTCAGAGAACGACTTGGTTAACTGGACTTGCAAGAGTGGACAGGCTATCATCAAGCTGACAGAAGATTAATTAATTAAAAGCAGAACTACACTGAACTGGAACAAAGCGTCTTTCAGTCAGAAAGCGGAAAGCACATGTCTCTGTCAGAGCACTAGAATCTGCATGAGTTTAATGGGCTTTATATAGTGAAAGATCCACACACTTTGGTGACTAAAAAGGGAATTTAGGCTAAATTCAGAAATTCAGACCTTCAAGCCCAGGACAGCTGGATCTATAATGTCCAGACTCGATCAGCTACAGTTCTGTACATATAACCTAACTCTGGAGGTACTTTAAGCTTATCATTTGTGCAGCCTGAATCTCAATATGGTTTGAAAATTCCTTTACATGACTAAAGTAAATTGATGCAGAAGAGAAGCAGCTCATCTAGCTGCCTCTTGACTTCTGTTGCAGTCTAAAGATAAGAAGAGGCACTTAATTTTTCTTTTAGAACCTGGGTGGACCCATTGGTCTGCTATTCTCAGAAACCAAAATACTCGCAGATGTGACTGATTTCAGCAAAATCTGGCAGCAACAGTCATCTTCATAAAAGAGGTGGAAGTGACACCAGCTTGCCTTCGGGTTAAGGGAAAGACTGAGAATATGGGTTCAAACTGAGCTTCAACCTCAAAAGACTCAAACCCAAATCCCTCGATCCTACAAGCGTACCTTGTCTGCTATACAGCAGAATAGTCTGGGTTACTACCCCTCCCAATACTGGATCAAAACTAAGACTATCAGACCAGTAAGATGGTGTGTGCCTGTGTGGAGGGCAGCAGCTTCTGCCACAAGCAAAACACTATCTCACTCTGTAGCCAACTACTCCCATAGTTAAGGGATTCAGCTTGTGAAGGGAACTCTGTGAGGGTTTTTTTCTGACCACCAAGCAAATATGCAGAACACCAGCAAATGCATTTTAAAGAGAGTATTTTCTGGGTGGATAGGCACATGAAATGCAGAACACTGACTCCTCTCCTGAAAATGAATGAGCAACCTTTCTTAACCAAATTTACTTAGGCTCCAAGGAGAAGCAGAAATCGAAATACACCCTGTGCTTAAAGCTTCCTACTGGTTAGCACAAGGCACCTCAGCATTCCGCCTCTTTGGGTTCACCTGCTAAAGGTATCTGTTTTGCATCAATGATAGAAGATGCTGTGGATCATCAACACTTTGTGTTTGAGCATAGCAATATGATGTAGAGGTGTAAGTGTGAACTCTGAATTCTACCCACTGAGCTCAGATCAGTCTAGTCCACTCCTCCCTAACAGTTTAAGAATTTCTTCATGTTTTCTTTTCATTAAGTCTTTACCATTCAGTATTATTACTTTTTATTTGCACACCAAAATGTGTGTACAGTAACATATCAGAAAAAAACTCTTTCTATAGGTCTTATTGTTTGAAGTGCTGTGCTACTTTCTTTCAGTCTTACGTGTATCATACTATCAAATATCTTCATAAATTGACTCAGATTAAAAAAATAATCCCATGTATGTTTGTATCGTGAACTTAAAAGAACGGTTCTTTTCATATTTCAGCCTGCTGTTATATTGGGTTTGCATGACAAGGTTTTGATAGCTGGGGGATCTGTAGAGGTGGTTTCTGTGAGAAGATGCCAGAAGCTTCCCCGATGTCCGACAGAGTCAATGCCAGCTCGCTCCAAGTTGGACCTGCCATTGGCCAAAGCCGAGTATCAGTGATGGTGGTAGCACCTCTGTGATAACATAGTTAAGAAGCGGGGTGGGGAAAATAGTGTGCAACAGCAGACCTTGTGGAGAGCCCATGCTGGAACAGGCTCCTGGCAGGACCTGTGACCCTGTGGGGAACCCACACTGGTGCAGTCTGTTCCTGAACAACTGCACCCTGTGGAAGGGACCCACGCTGGAATGGTTCATGAAGAACTACAGTCCATGGGAAGGACCCACATAGGAGAAGTTTGTGGAGGACTGTCTCCTGTGGGAGGGACCCATGCTGGAGCCAGGGAAGAGAGTGAGGAGTGACAGAGTGGCTTGGTGAACAACTGGCATCCAGCCAAGGTCAACCCACCACAGTTGTACAAAAGTAATTCTGATTCCAGTGACTTTATTAAGTAGATGTGACTATCAGCCACTAAGAGTGATCCAAAGTCACTGACATCCAAGGTAGACAAGTTTTTGTGAGACTACACTCTGTTCCAGTACTCAATTTAGGCCTAATTCAAACTAAAATAGGGATTATAAATATTCTATTTTGTAAATTCAAGAAAGTGTATCTGTTAAAAAATTCCATAGTTAGAAGTGTTGTAATTTAGGTAAGATTTAAGATGTCTCTCCACCAAACTAAATGAAAGGCAGAGCAAATGGCATCCCCACATATGACCAAGCGAGTGGAAAACACATCACTTCCCTATGAATTCCAGACTGTATTCCCGAGTCCTTCAGCAAAGCCCACTCCTCAGCTCGAGGCAAGGCTGCGGGCTCATCACCACCTCTTGTTGGCGGGCAACTGTCACAACACCAAACCTCCCTGCAGTGTTACCTTCTGACACCCAGATCATCCCTCCTTCTTGCAGAAGACCCACTGGTACCTCAAGTCACAAGCTGGAGAAAAGTGTGCAATGCCTATTTCGGGTTTTTTTGGTGGTGTTTCTTTTTGTTTGGGGTTTTTTTTGGGTTCTACTAGAAATTTAGTGATTTTCAGTTCAGTCTTGCCATGTTCAACAAAGACAATGAAATATTAAAGCAATTACATACTCAAACTTCATAACATTCCACATAATTTAATTACCATACTGTAATGAGTAAAGGCATCTACTGTCACAACATTTCATATCTCTGCATGTTAGATAAAAATGTATCAAATTCAAAAATGTTGGATCCAATTAAAATGCAATTTAAAAAAAATAGTTAAAGTCTTAAATCACACATTTAGAGACACTGCTATTCGGACATTTAGCGAAATTAAATTGGACAGCTCAGAAATTCAAAATAAGGCCCACACCTGGGTTATATTCCCTTGGCATTACACACCAAAGTCTATATACCATGAACATTTTTTTTCTAATTGCCTCAGAAATCAAACTATTTATACAAAGATGCACCACATTTCATATTTTCGAACAACTAACATTCCAGAAAAGCAGAGGAAGCTTGAAAGACACCATGTCTGTCTTTTATGCACACAGACAAACCTGAACACAAATGCAACCAATTTCACCAAATACTTTATCCTGATACCAATAGTTCTATTAAAGCAATGGCTCTGAACTACGGTGTATGCAAGAAGTGTTGGAGGAGCAAAGAGAAGCAGAAAGAAAAGGAATATATTAAACGCCTTTTTGCCCTATAGCAAGATGACAAATATTTTGGCAAATGCTGCTTGAAGGCTTACATTGTAAGAATGCATAGAAAAAAAAACCCATAACTGTTCTATCTCTCTCTATGAGAAGTCTTCAGTTTCTGGTATTGAAAAAATTAGTGAAGAACCAGTTTAAAATATTTTCCCAGGAAGAAGTAAATATTTTCAGGAGTAATTTATTTTTTTTTAAAAAACTGTTATACTATGTTTACTATCCATTTAGTGATGTAATTCCAAAGAAACAAGCTTATTAATATCAAACATGTGAAATACAAAATTTTCTTTGCAGTGGTCTCTGAAGGCAGTGCAACATCAATATAAAATCTGGATGTGTTCTTTTGAAGCTCCATGTAATTGCAGCTTGTTTCCCTTTATTTAGTGTTTCTGTGTGTCACATACAAATAAAAGAACTACTAAAAGAACTACTAAAAAGCATGGATATTTTCATTTCTTGGATTCATATCAGATCTTTAAGGCCTTCTTCTAAGGAGGAGGTCCTAATTGATTAAATACTGGACAGGTATCAATGTCTTATATTCCACTATGAAATGGGAAACAAAATAGCTCCTCAATTGGTAACATCATTAAGGATTTAGAGCAGTATATGGAGCAAATTTCCTTCATCTCTATACCTTATCCTTTGAGATAAGAAGGTGTCATGGGGATTATAACATGCTTTGTTAATAAATAGAATACTTTAAACTATACAGCAATTGTTGTAGAAAACTGAGAGACTCAAATACGCCTGTTCCAGAAAGCATCATGTAAATGTTTCTACATGATTTTTTTGTTATTGTTGTTCAATGGCATTGAATTATATAAAGTATCATTCATGGCTCAACTTGATATCATGAAAATATTATGAATCTTAATCGCATTCCAGTGGAATGTACTATTACAAGTTAACTCTAATAATCATTTTATGATTATTTATTAGAAGACTGCACCAAAATACAATCGAGTATATGCTGTGATGTCATAGGCACAACAATCCCAATCACTAGTCTTCATTTTACCTTGTATGTGTTTCCTTTAGTAATAAATGAACAACATTCATAAATCGTATGAGATTTTCTCCTTTTTAAAAAAATATAAATTTAGATTACTTATCATATAGGAAAACTTCCTGAATGTTCTTAACCTTTTCCAGTTCGGTTCTTATCATGCTTCATAAATCATCTCCTAAATCTAACTTCTCATGTTCAGTATCTGTCCTCTTGGCATGTAATTCTGGGGATTTAAGTTGCTCAGGCAACTTAAAGGAAGTTTTGCTTCAGCAATAACTAAAGAAATTGTTACAGTGAATTTAATGTGGCAAAGCCATAAAAATGCACTCTCCAAATATCCAGAGCCATGTAACCCATAGTCAGTCTACATGGTACCATACTGGATAATAATGGTTCAGTTAAAAAAAAAAAAGTTACAGACCCCAACTGATCTTTTTTTTCCCCTCCAAAGAACATATCTTTTGGATTAAAAAACAAAACAAACCATAATTTAACCTCTTGCTTGATGACAGTGAATAATATCAATAGTATATTAGTATTATATTCTGCATTCAAAATATTCGTAATTTTTAATTAGCCTTAAAATCACATATCTTTAAAATTACTTACATTCCGCATATTTCTGAAGCTGAGAGAACTCTCCAGGACTAAGGTTAACCCACTTCTCCTGGCTCGTCATACTGGCAGTAAAGGTCCTCGTTAAATATCAGAAAAACGTTCCCTTTAAACCAGGTAATATAAACTCCATAAAGATTCGTAGCTTCAGTTCGCAGTGCTTGGAGGCTGGAGAGATGGCATCAGTCTATGTGGATGCGGTTTTTGATGCTATGGCCTGTTCCCAGTGTGTTGGTTCAATGGTGAGTTACAGCACTGTTAAAAGAAGATCAAGCATTAGAAGCATAAATACCGGTTCAATTATTTAAATAATTGTAACTGATAAATATTTTCTTACACAGTTTCGCTCAAAAATCTTTCTGTACAGTATTTGTTCATAATTTTTTTTTTCCAAATTTTATTTTTATAATTCCAAATGCTTCTGTGCAGCATTGAGAACCAAAAATTATCAATTGTTTATGATCAAATTGTACCTCAACAATTTGTCTGGGGAAGTTTCTGTTTCAATAACAACCAGTGCAATAGTAGATACTATCTACCAGTAAACTTAGTTCCCTATGGATTTAAAATAGGATTCAGGTTTGTAGGGTTTGTATCCAGCTACGTTCTTGTACTTTGCTGTGTAGCCTTGTCAGAAATGTTCTGAAACTTCTATGTCAAAAGTGAAATGGATTCTGCAGTTTGGTGAGAAATTCACATGAGAGCTATGTAAACATTAACTATTCTAACAAAATGGTAGGGGTTTGATTTCTAGAACGTCACAACATTGCTGAAGTCACTACTGAAAATCAAATATAACTGTTGGCACCATTCCAAATCAGGTCAGGAAAAAAAAAAATAATATCAAACTGTGGGTGCAATCTCATTCCAATTTATGCCCTTTTTACCTCCGTAGGACAGACCTTACAAAAGCAACATATTACCAACAGCACTCCTTGCACAACAGGTAGGATACTTTTCATCTAATTTTAGCCATCTGGAAGTCAGGTACCTCATCCGAGATTGTCATCTAGGGCTCCCTCTTTAATCAG
This sequence comes from Chroicocephalus ridibundus, assembly GCF_963924245.1. Classification (NCBI taxonomy): domain Eukaryota; kingdom Metazoa; phylum Chordata; class Aves; order Charadriiformes; family Laridae; genus Chroicocephalus; species Chroicocephalus ridibundus. The sequence goes on from NC_086285.1 coordinate 32,040,376, forward strand.
CAGGAAGAGACAGGTGGCCTAGACAGCAATTAATCCCTCCAGTTTCAACATAATCTTAAAATGTGATGAATTGCCTTCTTGTGGTATTTATCTTTTGCTATTGATTACAGAGGTTGCCTAGATGACAAGTTTAGACTAGAAAGCTAATTTTAGACCGTAAGTGGGATCTCTTTATACACCTAGCAATGTGTCATTTACAAGGGTCAAATTACAAACAGAGCAAAGGAAAAATTCAGACCCGAAGAGACTGACACAGTAATGGAGAGAGTACTAAGGAGGAAGATGTTGGCAGCTGGGAGAGGAGAGTAAAAGGAGCAAGATGCCATGAGGGGGAGGAAAAAAAAAAAACAAACCCTAAGAAAAAAGAATCAGAACAGCTAGGAACAGAAGCATATGAAAACAAAACAAAACAAAACACGTTAACCCAGTGATAGACAACACCTTTTTTTTTTTTTTTCCTGTCTTGCATATACGAGTATTATTCCTGGACAAAGAAATTCAGGAATAAAGACACCTAAGTCCCAGAACATGCTTTCATTGCTCTCAGGTCCTTCTCAGTGAATGATTTGAGGATATGTACCTACATTATTAGCAAGTAAGGCTATCTAAATACAATAACAGACTACTTGGCAGCTGCCTCGTTTTTAAAATTTGAACCAGAAGAGATTCCTATGATCTTCATCTCCTCAAGTTAGAATAAAACATAAGGATAAATTAAAAGAGCTAAGATTGACAAACACTGATTGTACAAATAACAAAAGCTAATAGGAGCACAGACACTGGGACAGAAAAAAGCAACATTGATATGGATAATGTTGGCCAAGCACAAGGCACATCGGCCCTCAAACACCACTGAATCAACATCAGTGCCAGAAAACAGGCAGTAACTATTAGAAAGCTAGAAAAGATAATCAATAAGAAGAGCTATCATTCTGTCTTAAGAACCTCAGACCTCTTATTTATGACAAGAGAAAATAACTAGGGTCAACAGGGACATTTCAATCAAATCACAGATGTTTCATTTGTGACAGTTGATTAGATTGTATTGAAGACAGTTTTATTTTTTCAAATAGGTACATTTTTCTCATATTCTTGAGAACTGATTAGGTTTTACTGAAAAGTATTTTATATTTGCATAATTGATTGAATAGAATCAAAGTTTTCCACCACAATTTCATCCAGTATTACTTTTTGTATTCTTAACTACATTAGCTTCATTACCCGTAAAAGCTAACATTGCTGGATGCTGTACAGTTAGAGATTATCTCTATTATTTAATACAAATTTTTGTGATAAGCAGCCTACCGTTAGAATGCCTATTGCTAGCAAGGTAATAACTGCTGTGTGCTCTAAACCGACCAATCTGTTCATGTGCAATACCTTTAGCTGACCACTGTCTATAGAGTTTGCTGTGTACACAGTACACGGGCAGTGAAAACGGATGTTTTCCCATTGACTTCCCATTCTTCAGCTTCAGATCTAAATGACCATCTCTGCTACCCTTCCCCCTTCACCCAGGCTCTCCTGCCTTTAAACAGCGTTGCAAGAAAAGGTACATGACTCAAATGAGATGGGAGAAGTGGAAAAATTTAGTATGGGCACGGCAGTCCACAGGAAAGAAGATGTAGTCAGTTTGTAAACCAGGAAAGGAAGACAGTGGGGGATCTAGTGGAACTAGTCTGCCAAGTTTAATCCCAGAACAGTAATGGGGAGGTAGGTGGTCCCCTGAGGATGGCTAGCTGGCCGTTGGACTGCAGCCAGGTCCTGTACACCACCTCAGTGCGGGTGATGCAGGAATATGCAGAAACATAACAGGGAAAATCTCAGCAAAAGGAACCTTGTAGAGGCTTTTTTTTTTTTTTTTTTTTATTTAGTTTCCTATTAAGTCCTGCTGCAGAGGAGTCCTAACTAAGGAAAGGTCCCTGCTCCCTGCATCCTTGAGTTTTCATAGTTAAACCATTTACAGTGGCATTTCCTATTTTATATGGATAATAATATTGCTATAAGAAATCAAGCACATTATATAGATGCCAAGGACAAAAGCCATCAATGCATATTTGTGTTATATGATGTACGCCCTTTGTTAAGGTAAATGTTTCAAGATCATCTGTATCTTATATAAATATCTTAATTTCTGTAGAAGAAAATCTTAGTTTACATTATCTTTTTCAGTACTGTTTAATTTAAATGCATTCCTTTGTACTTTATTTTAGTGCTCTTTCTCAGTACTCCAGGAAGGTCATGCAGCGAGAAAACTGTGCATAAGTACATGAAGAGGAAAGCAGTAACAGGCATAATGCTATCACGTAGGGAAAAAAAAAAAAAGAATCTTGAACTAAAACACTAATCAAATGTGCTTGCTGGCAAGCAAAATAAAGATAAGCAGCACTAAACAGATACAAACACTGATTTTACCTCTCCATGCGGAGATAAATTACTTGGAAAAACACACTACAGAATACAGCTAAAATAAACAGGATTTCAGGTAGGGAACTCTTTCACTGATCCTCTGAGAGTTTGACCTATCCCAGGAAACTCATATCCGTGCACACATTTTGTTAGTATCTGCTTCGGCAAGATTCACAGCCAGACACAAAGCAGACCTTACAAACAAGAAAAATTAAAAATACTTCATTAATAAACTGTTCATTTTAACACAAAAAGAATTAGAAAAAAAAAATTCTTCCTCCTCTATCCACCAACTATAATAAGTGTCAGAACTCCAGTCTCCCTTTTATAACATGTTTTTCTTTCTGGATTTAAAAGTTTATTAAGTTTTCTGTCAGGATTCCTACCAGGCCACATACCCAAACTAGGAAGCAAAGCTTTGTTAAAAACCCTACAAATCAAATTACTTAGCATTCAGCCAACAATGCTAACAAACTTGGACTTCCAGGAATTCCCCATGCCATTGCAATCTTCAGATGCTCTGCAGAAACCAAGCTGAGGAGCAGAGAAGAGAAAGGATTATACAATGGAGGAAAAAACAACTAAGAAGGCAAATCCCCTATACACCAACCTCGACACTCAAATCATCTCATTACAGCTTGTAAAGTCCTCACCACAAGGAAAGAGGAGTTTTTGGAGAGCATGGGGAAAAAAACAACAACTTTCCATCCAACAAAACCAATCAACAATACTGGGTGAAGCTTTGAACTTTGATTCCAGAGGACAACTGTGTCCTGTACAAACACATCTAGCTCCTCAACCAACGCAACTCCCTCTACTTCCTCCTAAAAGGCAGGAGGTAATCTTCTAAGGTCCATCCTCACTGCCACGACCTGGAGTATGACACTCTTCTTAATGCATGCCCTAAGGGACGTTTTTGTGTTCACACCATAACAGGGAAACCTAAAACAGCCTAGAAACTGGCTTTTGGAATTACTCAGCCATTTTGCGCTTTCTACCAGCCCTTCCATAATGTACATAATTAATTGCCAGTTACTCCATAAAGGGGGCACAGGGTCAGGGTGATGGCAAGAAGGGGTGCAGATGACAAAATGACAGATATTCAGTAAGTATCTTCCATGCTACACAAGACTGAGACCTTCCAAGTGCTTTTCTCCCATTTCCCTCTGGTTTAGTATGCTTGTTTTTATTGGAAAAGAAGAAAAATAAAAAGAGAAAGAAAAGAGAGAGAAAGAACACGAAGGAAGCAAGTTTCCTTCCAGGGAAACTACAGTTCTCCACAACATGACTGAATAGTGATTTTTGCCTGAACAATAGGAATAAATAACCCAGATTATTTTATACCTTAATTGCTACGGAGGCTGAAGCAATTATGCTTTTCAAGAACTTTTCTGTACAGAATGTGCTTGGTATTTCCTTCAGTTGGGTCCTACACCTTCACCACAGTGAGTTGGATCCTGTGATTTCAATGTGGGTGACCTCGTGGATGTTCCAAAGGAGAATTTTTACATATCAGATACCACATGCTGACACATATACATGAAACAGTTTTCTCTATTAACTCCCGCAACCACTTCAGAAAGGAAATACATTCTTTTTACTGACAAGACCATCTTTCCTCTGAAAACTCATTTGTGGGTTTAGCAAACAGTGGAAAAGTACACCTTTCATCAACACTTGTAGAACAACTACTCAGCCTTCATGTATAAAATACGTTCTCTTGTGATCCTATTTAAGATCTATGTAGCATTAGTATATAAGGGATTATGATGTATTATTGCACTATTTATTCTCTATTAATTAACGTGTTAGCATCAACGTACATAATATTTCCTGGGCACTGAAGGACCACACTTGCTATTGAATCCCCAGATATTCTCTCCACTAAGGTTGCTATTGTCAAAACAGCTGAACTTAAAAAAAAACAACAAATAAACAAACAAATAAAGAAATAAAAAACCAACAAAAAAACCCACTAGCAATCTCTAATTTCTTGGAAATGTAGGCATTATGTACAGATACAGAAGACAATTTGTGTAGGTACTCCTGCAATTCATTTTACACTTTGTAGAAAACAACGTCTCTAATGTGAGAAATACTCCAAATTTGCATAGTTGAAAGCTTATTCTGAAGAGTTTTGGGGGAAAAAAAATCCAAACAAAAGCATCTGCTAATCACCATTCCAGTTTCTTTACTCTCAAATACAGAAGTATTTTAATTATTTATAATTGCTGCTGGACTAGCGGCATGGATGAAAAAGAGCCCCATAACAAAAACACTACAGCTTTTTCCTACATAAATTTCATATTTTACATAACAACATCCCCTTGTTTTTCCCCCGCAGTCTTTAGCATACATAAAGTCATTTTAGTAGTACACATTCTTTTTCAATTTAGCAAAGGATGCTTACTGATGTAAATTAACATTATACTGAAATATAAGCTATAAACATTGGTACACTGAAATCAGTGAAAATTTGCCTACCAAGCTGAAAATCTCTCCCTTTAAAGGAGTGATTTCAACACAACTCAAAAGCATGCATGTTTTCCTGACTACTTTCTCCCCAGGTGTACTAGTCTGGGGCATGTAAAAACATCCTTTTAAATTTTAATACAAAGATATGGACTGTATTCCTCAGAGAAGCAATTATTCAAATTCACTTCCTCAAATTATTTATATGGAATATATCAGTAAACACTGGGAATAGACACAGCACAAAAGCCATTGTGATAGGATAAGCAGAATACTTGAATCTTTGAGAAAACATTTCACCAATACTACTACAGTTTATGACAGTGAGAAATATTAGCAACAAAAACTGAGCACTGATAAAAACTGATCAGAATGCAAGATGCACTGAATACAGTTATTTATATTTAAAATACAGGCACACAACTTTTAATTTTTTTTTTTTTTTTACTTTGCTCTTCATGTACCTTAACTTCATGACATGACTGCTTTAAAAGCAACATCAGATAGGTCTTAAATTTTCCCAACTCCTAGGGCTTGCTATTTCCAAGTTGCTACACTAATTACCTACCAAGTCAGAAGAACTGCATTCAAATTTCTCAGTGTTTTCTTCTCTAAAAGAAATATTGAAATACATGAAACCTAAGGAGAATCTGGGACAAGGAAATACCAGAATGTATATGTGCTGGTGCATCATAGGTTTATAAAGGCTTTCTCCTTGCTTTAAATAATATAACTGAATAAACTAAAAATAAACTGACACCTTTTCAGACCAGAATTTATTTTATGCTTTCGAGAGAAACAGTACACAATTCAAAAAAATCTCTAAGTGAGAGTCATGAAGCTGTTCCCAATGTTAAAACTGTCTCATTAACAATTTTAAGAAAGCAGATTTTAAAAAGAGAAAATTTTAAAAGGAAATTTGAGTAGTTAGTCATCCTTCTTATCATGTTATGTCAATGACTAAACGACAAAATTTGTCCATAGGGCCATTAAAATTTGGTACCATTTATTTTACAGCTAAATTATCACATTTTTATTGTATAATTGATTATTAACATACTGAAACTAGGAGAGAAAACAAACCAAAACAACCAAAATTCACCCCACCAAAAAAACTCAGACAATAAACCGCTTACACAGAAAAATTTCTAGATAGCTGTTAGTATTTTGAAATTGGCAGATTTCAAAAATATACTCTTTGAATATTAAAAGCCTTAAAAAGAAGGCTGAATCACTAAGGTTTATGACTGGTATTCTTTAATAAATGGAACAAAGCAACCTGGGGCAGAAAGCACAGGTTTTCATAGGTATAACTATGTAATGTGTAGGAAGTTCTCTGTTAATACAGCACATTTGGCTGTCCACTGGCTAAATCACTCTGTAGAGAGGAATAATCACAATTCTTTCCCTATTGATCACTACTGTTTCTATATGTCCACCAAAAACTTCTTCAAAATTTAAAGCAATGCAGAACAAACACCTTAGGGACAACCTCCACCTTTCCAAAGTGCCCATCTGCCACCTTCCCCAGGAAAGCCAGCTCCAGAAGCCCACCCCTCGGTGTCAACTCCGCGCACATCTCTCCACAACCCCCACCACAAGTATCTGAGCCCCTATCAGCAGGGTGTCTAGCTCTTCGACTATTATCTGCCACGTCTTTATTCTTCCTCTTTCCTTTCCATTCCCTCTCACGGGATGAACTGTAAATTCTGAATAACAATTACCTTTTGTTGGTAATAAGCTACAGGGTTGTGGGTTTTTTGTTTAATTGTTGGCTTTAATTAAACTCTCCATATTTAGGTGCTCCAGGGGTGATTACATTAGAGGAAGGCAAAGCTGAAAAGTGTAATTTACAACTGGGGAAGATTTCTGACATTCCTTAATTTCCTAGGGCAGAAATTCCCACTTCATGCTCGGAAATAAGCCTTTGAAGAGAAGTGCTTTAGTCTTGTGACAAAAATGTTCCACTGCGCTCGAGGAAAAGATTTGTTAACTGCTGTCCTCATTCCAAAGCTTTATGCACTTTTAAAATAAAGTGGGCACAGGGCAGTGGAGTGCCTTTTAAATAACTTGTGAAAATATGACCCCGATTCAATCTTTAACAGGAAATCTGTACAGAGAACAGAGATCTGGTTAGCAGGCAAGGTAGTGGATTTTATAGCAGAAGTTCATGCTGTGTTGTTTTCTACTAGCTAGATGGGTGGGTTTTTTTTCTTCTTTTTTTTCCCCAGGGAGAGAGCTACACGCAGCAGTTGATTAAATTATTGCAGTCCTGGGATATGAATAGCTGGCGCTATGTCACTGTCCACTGGGGTAGTGTGGAGCCTTCTAGACAACTACAAACAGTTTCATATTTATTCATTAGTATTACTATAAAAGAGTTCAGTGATAGCAAGTTACCGAAAGGGTTGCCTACAGGAATGCAGCCAAAGGGAACTATGTGACGGCAGCAGCATCTCAAACTACTGTTTCCTTTTCACCCACACAATTCCTGACCTGTTCAAATTCAGCTCCCGAGAGACGCCAGTTTCTAGGTTTGTGAAGGCTCTGAGAATGTCACCACTTGTGTGCTCCTAGTACTTGCTCTGATGGTATGTCCACACCACCACCAGAAGTGTGGATGCGCAAGCAGAGCATGTGTGAGGTAGTTTTACTGAAGCGAAGCCATAAGGGAACAGCCCAGTCGGCCCAGCACCACGAGCACCAGGGCAGGCCCTACACCTCTGCGCAACCTCCTGCACTTGTGTGCCCAAGCAATGCTGAAGCCCCTGCTGCCACAGTTTCACAGCTCAGTACCTGAAACTACTACTTACAGGCAGCTTGGCCTCAGCTTTTTCAACAGCATAAACACACCTCCAGCCTCTTATCTCATCTTATATCCTTGGTGTTAGGCCTGGAGAAGAGAAGGCTCCGGGGAGACCTTATAGCAGCCTTCCAGTACCTAAAGGGGGCCCATAGGAAAGGTGGAGAGGGACTCTTTATCAGGAAGTGAAGTGATAGGACAAGGGGTAACAGTTTCAAACTGAAAGAGGGGTGATTTAGATTAGATATTAGGAAGACTTTCTTCACTCTGAGGGTGGTGAGGCACTGGAACAGGCTGCCCAGAGAAGCTGTGGATGCCCCATCCCTGGAAGTGTTCAAGGCCAGGCTGGATGGGGCTTTGAACAGCCTGGTCTGGTGGGAGGTGTGGGAGGGGGCTGGAACTAGGTGATCTTTAAGGTCCCTTCCAACTCACTATTCTATGATCAACTTTCCTACAGACTACGTACTACCATTGACTAAATTGAGACAGAGAACTGGCGCTTGTGGAACTTCACACAGGAGATTTGGTCCAGGATGGAAGTGTGTTTTTCTGATTGAGGGTCCTTCATTTGTTTGTCTGTCTGTCCATCCCACCCAGACAGACTAACAGTTGTAAAGACACAACTTTAACACAATGACCCCTCTTTCAGATGGGACACCACTACCTCCTCATGTTTAAATGTGATTTTTTAAAGAGGAATATGAGAAAGTTACAATGAAACTTCTGTCCTCCACCTACTGATGTCAGGATACTAAGTCATTATATTGTAAGTGTTCAGCCTTTAATCCAAAAACTTCATCCTAAACCTCAACATTTTAAACATGTTAAGCTGTCTCCAGAATGCTTTGTAGCTAACAAATACCAATATTCCCACAGATTTTTTTAAACCAAAAAGTGGTATTTAATTGCACTTTTAATTAACAAAGATAAATAATTGCACTTCTGTGCAACTTAAGTTTGTATTCTTTTTCAATGGTGCTCAGGTTTCAATACAAAATCTTACTTTTGTTTTTCCCATCTTAAAGGAAAGAAGAAAAAAAGGTTCATCCTCCTCTTTCTCTTGGGAATTTTTTGGCTGAGCTAGCTTATATTATGCTTGCATTTTTAAAACATTTTTTCTCTGGAGAAAAGCTTTGCATTTCTGTTATCTTTTTTTAGTATGTTTTTCTCCTGAGTTCTACCTAATTATTTTCTCTCTTTAAATGCTGCAATTAATTCTCCTCAGGTTTAGCTCATGTTTTTACACAGTAGTCCTTGGCCCTAACATTATTGCTACTGTAAGTATGATTATCTAACGATAGGAGAAATGTGGGACTGGCAGAAAGAAGTAAAATATTTTCTAACACATGAAGCTTTCAGACACACAAGCCTTTCCTCAAGTCTGAGAACAGATGCAGTAAACTTCAAGCCAAGTATAGGTTAAGATCAGTTTTGAGTTACACTTACACTATGCTATTATATAGTTTGAGAGAAAAAGGTAGTTAGTATCCTATTGCAGGTCTGGACTGCACACACATGTCCTTCGGGATTTGGGTTTGGTTTTGCTTGCTTTGTCTATAGACTGTTGACTATACCTTGGGGCAGCCACTGGTGGCACTTTGCCGCTCCTGACATCTTGAAGGCAACAGCATCACCTATCCTCATGAGCCTGTGAAGGCAAATGTCTGATTTTGTCACCTTCCAGTTCTTTTTGCCTATACTACTGGATAAATTTGGGAACAGACTGCTTAGAATCCAGTAATAAAACACGCTCAAAATTACCTGAAAAGAGACACAGAATAAACACATATGAAGTTCTTATGATACTCCAGTGAGCAATTTGCCTTATATAGGCAGTTGTTGGATACAAAACTGGACTTGCTTCACAAGACTGTAGCTTGAAATTTGGAACAGTTTCCCCTGACTTTGCTGAATGTTGACACTTGTGTTTCCTCATCCTCTGCAATTCCACTGGGGACCCACAGGATTTTGCCCAAGGGAGTTTTAAGGTTATCCACAAATTGTGGTTAAGAGCCAAACAAGTATTAAATAATCTTCATCTCCATATAGGAACACCTTTTACAGCACTAGACATCTTCTAGTGTAGGTCATCCTTCTTTTGTTATTACTATATTTGTTGTAAACTAAAAATTATCTATATATACACTTCAGAATCATAAACATCCTCATTTAAACAATTAATCATTTTCTGTGCAATTCATTTTTACCATAGCTTTAAAAAGCAAAAGATACACAACATTTGATACGCTTCCTTTGGCTTCCCTTTAAAAATAAGCAAATAAATAAATCTATCTAGAGAGGAAAGAAAAAAATCTTGGTGCATTCTGGCAACATTTTAAAGTCTTACATCAAAAAGACTTGCACATTAGAATGTAGTAGCTAATGAAAAGCTAGAAATCAAAGGGGGTGATAAAGTAAGGAAAGCAGAATAAATACATAAACACAACGAGAAAAACCAAACAATTCATCTTTGTTTCTGTGCTTAAATTAAAGAATTCCTCTTCAGTCACCAAAAAAAAAAAAAAAATAAAAATGGATGGCAGCCCGGTAACACTACATTTGTTTGTCTGTAAGTGGAATAATTACATCTTTCCATCTTCTGGACTCCACTCCCACATAGAACAGAGGTATCAGATAAGAGCACTACCACTCCTGGTAATACTAATTACAGATGTACTGCCTCCATGAATGTATATTCTTGTCTTTTATAGCAGCAGCACATAATTACGAACAACTGCAGACCTGTATCTATTACACTATTTCATATCTATAAAAGCCTTTCTACTTTCAACCTGCAATCTCTTTTGCTGGTTTCGTTAGTTTCTCAGATGAAGCGCTGGGATGCACAGACTGCACTTGATGCATTGCAAGTCAGAAGCTCAAATCCTTTTAAATTCCTTCCTTTACTTCAAACTTTATGATCTTACAATTTAACATTTAGAACTTGTGTGTATAGCAATCCTAAGCCAACTGAAGGTCTACTCATGGAAACAAAGGTGTCTCAAACCAAAAGTGTTTAAAATTTCATTTACACTAAAAAAGTTAAAAAATTGTCCCCATAGAACTTCCACATGATCCTGCAAATTGCAAAATTACCTACAAGGTTTATGCTCAGCTTTCTATTACTAGAGAGAAACTATGAAACAAACCCTTGTTACTTATGAGTAGGCACAAGCTTGTTAAGTCACATTTCATCTTTCATTGTTTTTCAATGTTTTTTATCCTGTAATTGCTTTATGTAGCTCAGTCTGTACTTAGTAACCACTGTAGTAGCTATTCCATCTACCTGTACAAAGTCGTCACTAAAGGTCTGGTTGTCTTATATGAAGACTTTATATGAAATAAATATATTACAGAGCTTGGATTCCATTGAAATCTTGCAAGAAATAATATAAATGTAAATTATTTTTTTTTTTAAAGCACAGATTTTTTTAGGGGTTAAGAATTATTCTCTATTGTTCCATTCTGAAGTGATCCATGAAAGTTTTCTAATGAAGAGATCTTCCAAAGTCCTTTGTGTGGTCTACTCTTATCAACAGGCACAGGATCTACATGTGTAACACTCTTCCCAGGAGCCACCCATATAAAATTCACATTCATCAATTAGAGAACATTTGAATTTTAAAAATTTATGTTAATAGAAATAATAGGGTTTAACTTCACTAAATGATTTGTTATTTATGAGTCATTCTTTTCACCGGTTCTGTATTAAAACATGCACAACTGAATTCTTCTACATATGAAATAAGCCTAAAAAAAGTTTTCTTCCACTTGCATCCTCTTTATGTCACAAGTATATCACAGTTATGTGATCTGTAAGTCACAAGGTTTACTACGGTCATCCTATTTTGGTATAGCTCATGACATTAAAAAAAAAAAAGAGAGAGAAAAATTATTATGTTTGTTTTTCAAAACTGTTCCATGAGCTCTTTTTCCAAAGATTATATTTTAAATTATAAAGTTAAACTTCTGTTTCATTACTAAGTATATCTTCTGAGAACATTCACCAAAGATCAGCTAGAGCCTCATAAACCCTCCATCCTCAGAAAGGTAAACTGCATTTAAAATTAACTTGTTTATAAGTTCCAATGGATATTCACAGAAGTGATTTCGCTGTACTCCAGCAGCTTTTGCAATTGATTCATTTCTTTTTGCTTATATGTTCACTAAATCAAAAGTTAGACCCTCTGTTTTATCATTTGAGGCATGCCAACTTGTTTTGTTTTACCCAAGAACAAAGGATGACTGCTATCCACAAGAAGAAAAAGCAAACAAACAAAAAAAACACCACAGAGAAAGGTCACCCATAGCAGGTCATGTGCATCCATGCAAATTTGAGACTCAAAATTTGAGATATTATTGTATAGATGTAGCTGCTTAGACTGCGCAGGTAGAAATCCCAGTACTGAGCAGAACTGGGTAACTGGGACTTACGTAACCTGGGCACTATGTTGCTTTTCTGACCCAAACTGGAGTGTCCACCCTCTGATGTTGAACAGTGCCTAAATACACTTTATTCTTCTGGTCATTCTTTACAAGCTGGCTTGACTAATGGAGCCTGATGAAAGATCTCAAGTAACTACTAGTTATGTTACTATTATGTGCTTGTATTATAAAAGCAAAAAATTAGATAAGATTGACTACATCATTGACAGTACAACATACAGGACAGACCTTTTTACTTTTAAGTACAAGGACTAGAAAATAAGAGGAAGATAAATATCCCATCTTACAGAAAGTAAGTAAGTGGAGAACTGAAATTCCTAAAAATGAACATAGACCTAGTGCTGAATGTTAAGTGGCGGCTAGATCTCAGCTGGCATTAATTATTGCATTTCAAATTCACTAGACACACTGAAACATTTGTTCTCAAATAATTTGCTCGCTATCACACAGGAAGCATGTGGAAAAGTCAGGAACTGAACTGAGATCTGTAATTGAGTATATTTGAACACATGAACAGTGCTAATTTATGTAAGTCAATAAAACAGTCCTACTTCTTAACAGCTTTATTTTTGTCTATCCTATCAAGTTTGAATTGGTAAATTTAAGTCTAAATGCCTAAAAAAGAGTATTTAATAGCTTAGAATAAAGCTGTGGATTATAAAAATTATCATTGATATCTAATTACCCAAACCACAGAATTTTAATTAAAATTCCCTCTCTCTCATGCACAGCTAGCTTTAGTTAATATATCAAAAAGTAGTTCAAAGGAAGTAGATACTGCTGAGGAAACATTATCACTTACAGATTTAATTACATATATCCAATAATGTCACCATTCTGGAAATCTGTGGCTGTTTTTAAATTACTTGAGCTTGTGTACTGTGGTTTGCCCCCAGGTCCTGGTTTTCCAGTCACCCACGCTGGGGACCTGGTTGGAAAATGTCATGGATCCCATCCAGTTCCAACAACTCCATTCCTTTTCCACCAAGGTGGGCCAGCGCGAGCCCAAGCCCTATCCAAAATGGTGCTGGGAGGAGGAGCCCAGGGCCTGAGCCTACACTCCAAAGGCCAGAAAAGCTTCTAACCCATCCAATTCTTTCTCCCAGTAAAAGGATACTAAAGGAAGATGGAGATTCTGAAGGGAGATGGAGATTCTGGCCTTAAGGTACAAGCCGAATAGGGGTGACCTGGTCTCAAATCTTAACCGCTGCATTGTCTTTCCTCTTCAGGGGGGAAAAGACACATATACTTTCAGCAAAGTCAAATTGAGAAAAGCTGCTGCTACTTGGAATACAATACGACAAAACGTCAAATACTCTGTTTTCAGAAGCAAGTGAGAATTCAGTGCATTTAGCCTTTTTCAGACTCTGGCCTTCTCAAATACGCATACACACACACAAAAAAAAAAAGAAAGATTATTCAAGAGATTATTATAGGTCTCTAACATTTACTAGTAGTTTCCAGTCCTCAAGGTTCCCAGGCACCAGTTGCATCACTAGATTTAGCTTACGTTTCTTAAATGGGCACAACTAAAATAAGCAAGTTATTTCTTTTGGCATCTTAAAAGAATTAAAAACATAGATTTAGTATACCTACAAAGTTCACTGTAAAAATATCCTGTTGTAAATATATGTAAAACATAATTTTGTTTCCTATTTTCATTTTTCTTCAGGATAAGTATACCGAACATTATACTACTGCTATTATATGTTGTTATTATTTTAGAAACCTACCTATGATAAAGGTGAAATTATGAGTGTATCTATATTTCTATATAGATACATCAGAATACTCTGATGAAAATAAGTGACCTTTCATATTGTTTTCTGTATTTCTCCTCTATTTTAATTATTAATGAAATTTTTCTAGCCCTTTTAATAACAGGTATCACCAATAATGGTAGCAGACCTCTTACAATAGTGTTGCTTAATTAATTACTAAGTCCGAGTTGGCACAGATAACTGATGAGACAGATACTTACACTGATTAGTTGTGAATGAGAAAGATGACTCTTAAGTATTTCTATTTTTATATCTATACAGTATTCCTTTACTTTATAACTTTAAAATCTATACATCTTAAACTAAAAGGATCCAGTAAATGATATTAAGAAAAAATTTGTATTATTTTTCTGCCAAAAAATTCAAGGGGAGAGAGATCTAACGTGTCTTCTCGCTAGTCATAATTCCAGATACTGTATTTATTGATGTTTAAAGTTTTGGATGTACAAAGTTTTCCTGAATAGTCAAAGCAGTTAGTGCACTAGCAGTTTCAAAATAACTCCAAAAGCCCAACAATACTTACTGAAAATAGCAAGCTTTGCTTGCTTGTCAGAGTAGTCCGAGTTATGCATATTATTTAGATATATCAAAAGTTGCAAAAACACGTCTGCTCTTTTATGGGACATCACGATTGCTCCATTTGTGGTTAAATTTGCCCTGGGACACAGCATTTTACAAAGAAAATTGCATTACAATGGCCCACATTGTGCCATCTGTTTTAAGAAGAAATCTCCAGTGATTTCTATGGAGCACAGTCTTAAAAAATAAATGGAACAAGATGTCCCAAAGTACTTTTTTTACCTAGTTTAACTACTTTTGATTAAAAGGATTCTGAAAAATTTAGCAAGCTGTAGCATTACTACTAAGTTATCCCTTTAATCTGCATCCATGCCCAAACAGGTGACAAGGTACGTGGACTGACAGTCATGCGTGGGACAGCTTCATGGCTGCAGAGACAGGTGAGGACCCCCACGACGCAGGGGTTGCATGGGGAGTCCCAGCTTCCTCAGGAGGTGAGTCCTGCTGGCTCCCTTCCCTTCCACTCACACTCCCACCACTAACACCCTGCCACAGAGGTACCCAAAAACACTGTGGTTGCAGCGGCAGAACAGCCAACAGCATCATTTCAGCAACCTGGTCTAGTGGGAGGTGTCCCTGCCCATGGCAGAAGGGTTGAAACTAGATGATCTTTAAGGTCCCTTCCAGCCTAAACCATTCTATGATTCTGTGATCACCCATATCAGCAAAAATACGTGGTAATGGGGGCAGAGACCTAGAGAAGCCAGATGGCCATGAGCAAATAAGTTTGGGATCTGACAGTCTAACATTACCCTTATATTCGACCAGTATCACCTCAGTCCTTCCACAGGATACACGGCAAACAGTGCGGATGCCACAGCCACAGAAAGGACCATGGCAGAGGGATGGGAACAGAAGGACACAACACATTTCTTTTAGTCTGTGTCAACACCGTGAACAAAGTTCATCATGCCAAATACCTTAGATGCACTTCACCTGCTCTACAGAACATCAAGAAAGGAATAACATACTGTCGTGTCTTATTGCCTACTCTCTTTTGAGAGCATTTCTCTGACACAAAATGCCACTATAAATTTCAATGCCATGAAAATACCATGACTTTCCTTGTTTGCTTACTTTAGAAAATAAGATCTCTGTAAAATACCAAAGTAATCATGAAGTTCTGGTGTAAGTCCAAAACAAATACTTTCTATTAAGAGGCATACTATCCTTATTTACACTGCAGCAGAGCTGTTATTTTACAACAAGTACACAGAGGAACATCCCCAGAAATCCCCTGGTGAAGTCATCTGAAACCCCTTTCAAAAGAACAATAACCTTCTGCATCAGTACAACTTCATATTATCTCATGTCTGACTTACAATTAGGACAAAAGCTTCCATTATATTCATTAAACAGCTATTATCTAAGAATTCCAATGTTTTTATAGCATAACAAATACTCTTAGATTATTAGTATTTTTTGGTCAAATGCTCTAGTTCAAAGGTACCATATCCTTTTATGCAACCATCCAGGCAGGCAGCAGTAACGTAGCGAGATGACAGTAAGAGCATTATCGCAGAACTTCAATATTCTTTTCACCAGTTCCATAAATTGCTTCAATTTTATAGATATAGAAAATAATTTTAAAACACCTAAAGGGCTTATTGAACCTAACCCCTACCCTCCACGCATTGCACATACTGGTTTCACAATACACATTTCACATGGGTGTTCTGGGTTTGGGGTTGGTTTGTTTGGGGGTTGTTTGAATATCCAGGAGGTAGGGAGCATTTTTTTCATACATTTAGAATTACTTTAGATGATGTCCCTATCAAAACAGGTACAAACTAGAATACTAGTAATAAAAAAAATAATTAAAAAAAAGTAAAAAAAAAGAAAGACACATGCAAAACATCATTGAAAATTTGTAACAGCTTGATAAGAAATCACAACAATTGCAACATCAACGCAATGTCAAAGAACATTGCCCCTTCATACCTCATAGCCCCCAATTCATCCTTGATCCCAGTTTGCTTCTTCCTCTGAGCACCATTTCACATCTCTCTAACTGCATGTTGCTCAAACAGTCACCACAACATTTCATTTTTCCCTCTTGTGCTCTGGAATTCACCAAGGGCTTAGTTTACGCCCTCAAACAAAAAATTCCCTGCTCTACCCATTCCAAAGCCACAGCACGTCGCCTTCCTCACAGACAGAGAGCTGTCCTGGCTCCTCTCACCCTCGAGGAGGAATGTGCCCGTCTTGAATCTTTCACCTCCCATTCTCACATTCCCATGCTTCCCTCAGCAGCACAAGAGGACCCAGCAGCAGCTGGAGTTTTCCTGCCCTGCCTGTGCAGGATGCGGTCTTGAGGTTTCCACTCAGGTCAACAGGTTTCCCCAAAAAATACAGCAGCATTTCCAGAGTGTCTCTCATACCCACACAACCACTTTCCACAGTGCATTTACCTAAAAAGAAAATGATTCGAAGCATCTCACACACAAAAAAAAAAAAAAGGAAAAAAAAAAAAAAGCAGCAGCCAGTAACAGATTTTATTTGATTGCATGTGGTTGTTCCTACCAACTTTCCTGCCTCTTTGCTCTGGCAGTCAATCTGTTGTCTGCTCTCACATCCTTAACAGTAGCACTTTGGCTCTCTAAAGGAGCAATCCTCAGGGAGTGCAATTTCCATAAAATAATACAGTCCATTCCTTCATTTAAAAAGCAAAGACTGACTCAACCCTGAGCATCTTTGCCTAGGACCTGCTGAAATTTTAGCCCCAGCACTTGGTTAGTAGAAGCGCAGATTGACTTTTCGCGTATCACTAACTGCCCTAATCACCCCAAGTAGAAAAGTAAATATTTTGAAATGGATATACAACTAAAACACTCTGAAATAAAATGCAAATCAAATGTGACTGTGCATATGACAATCCTGTTAGTGCCTGCCCACCGGTAATCGGATGTTAGCAAATCACTTTCCCTTATAATGTGTCTGTAACCAAACCTGATGTTCACAGAAATTCAAAGAAAAGATGAACAGTTAAGTCAAACTTGAAGCTTAGGCCACATGGAGGCATCCTGAATTTTTACTGGAATTTCATAAGGGGGCAGGGGGGGCCCCTCACCATCTGTTCAAGGCAATAAGTATTTGGAAAGAAAGATACAGATTCTCCCTCTTTTTCCCCCTCCCTTCATTTCCTATACACACCAGTTCTCCCCAATCTTTAGAAAGAGAAAAGGAGAAAAAAAATATCAAAAAACAAAAACCCAAACAATAAAAAAATACCCCAAAACAGCTAACTGGCCAAGTACAAATACAGTTTCTCTCCGCTGCCGTCACTTCCACTGGGGTCATCACTGGCAGTGCCCCATCAGCCTTTGAGATCAGCCCAAGTATCTCTCACCTTCGTGGTTCCTAATCCCTGGAGCGTGCTATCAACATCCAGTGGAAAAGAAAAAGCAGGAACAGCTCAAGGACACATAAAGTGAGGAGGCAGCAGCAGAGATTTAAAATACAGGGCTGCAGCAGCAGCAGTCAGAGGATGTAAGACAGGGAGTATAAGAAAGACATAGTTGGAATTTTCCTCAGCTGCTCTCCTTGTGGTCTGTTTTAGGAAAGGCAACAGGATTTTCTTCCAAAGTGCTATAAAAAGGGGTGGACAACAAGGTAACTGCGCTGAGCTCACCTTCTGTCACACATTTCATTGGGTCAAAGATAATGGTCTAGGAAGAAGCTTACACACATAGATTAACATTTTAATTTTACAAAACTCTTCTATGTATCACTGAATATCTATTTCCATGTAGCATTAAAAAAAAAGTTACTGAAGCATTCCCTACATCATATTAGTATGTTTCCATACCTCTAAGATTCTTACCACTATGGCACCAACGCAACAGAAAAAGCTATTGTATAACACATAGTTGATTAATAATGTACAGCAGATTAGAGGAACAACAGTGATCAAGAACAAAAGGGCCATAACTGGAGACTGATGACTGAACTGTTCATTTTCTACGAATTAATGTATGTATTTTACATATTGCTAGAAAGCAGAGGTGTAAGCACTGTTCCAATACAGCAAGATCCAGACGAATAGGAAAAAATGACAAAAAAAAACCTTCAAGTGTATTTTTCTGGTACTAAAAATCAAAAAATTTACATTATATTCACATCTGCACATGCATCTTCTTGTATGTGCAAGTCCATTATGAGGAAAATCACCTAAAGAACTGAAGGTTATAAAACTAATTAAATATCAGATCCACACATCATCTGGTTTCAGTTCTCCAAAATGGATGAAGTTATGACTGCAGGAGGGCATTTCAAATACAGCTCACTACCAGCTCCCATGTTACTAACTGACAAATCACTTAACTGAAGCCTCTCTCAGGGACTACATACCACGATCTGCACATGAATGAAATGCCCGCGTACGTCAGCAGCAGCTCCACACGCAGAAGGAAGGTCATTGACAGTTCCAGAGGCATGAATTCATCTTGGTCTAAATCCTAATGTAACTCCCTCAGAGTATGAGCAGGTTAGAAGCTGCCTGCGTGTGCTTTCTATGCATCTGCTATGAGGGCCATAACACAAATATAGCTTGGGGAAAACACACAGAAAATAAATTTGATAAATTTTGCCAAGGTACCCAGAATACCAGAGGTCACAACTCAGTAGACAGCATTATGATGCATTGATTTTATACTGTACATCATTTTTGCTTCAAAACTTCAAAGTATAGAAAACATTGCTCAGCCTACCTCAATATTTTCAGAATAAGGGAACTTTACAAAAAGCAGTGACCGGAGTCCAACAGTATCAGCCTTCCTCATTTACTATTCCCTTGCTTCATCTTATTCACCTTTGCATGTTCAGATCCACAGAATAACACACTGTCAGTTGATAGTGTTTGGTGTTCATTACTCTTACTAGCCCAGAACATTTCAGTGGTTATTAAATACATATCTTACTGAGTTAAAATTGCTTGGATTCCTTTGTAATGTAAATTTTTGTACTGTACACCTAACAGGGTAGCACCAGTCTATCTCAGTAGTTCTGACTACCCATGAAATACTGGAAAATATTTCCCTTAGATTGCTATAATATGTCACAGAACTCTAACTCCTACTAAAAGGATTAAAGAAATGATGTAATGCAAGGCTACATACTGTATTATTTATAAGCACTATTATTTACAATGACAAGTAGCGTATACAGAATAATTTATAGGAAAAGTATTTTTTTCAATTAAGTGTGATCACCAATTTCACAGAAGTACAATTCTTGGAAACAGACTCCCAGTGAGAATAGTCACAATTTCGAATAAGAGGCAATAGTGTTCCCACCTTCTCCAGTACTTAAATTTAAAATAGCAGAGCTAAAAAAAAATAAGTGTGACAGTAACTGCTTTGCTTAAATATCTTCACCGATGAGGACAGAAGGCATAGAATCATAGAATCAATAGTTTGGGTTGGAAGGGACCTTAAAGATCATCTAGTTCCAACCCCCCTGCCATGGGCAGGGTCACACTCCACTAGAACAGTTTACTCAAAGCCCCATCCAGCCTGGCCTTGAACACTTCCAGGGATGAGGCCTCCAAAACTTTTCTAGGCAACCTGTTCCAGTGTCTCACCACCCTCACAGTAAATAATTTCTTCCTAACACCTCATCTAAATCTACCCTGTTTTGGTTTAAAACCCTCGTCCTATCGCTCCACTCCCTGATAAAGAGTCCCTCTCCATGTTTCCTGTGGGCCCCCTTTAGGTACTGGAAGGCTGCTATAAGGTCTCCCCGGAGCCTTCTCTGCTCCGGGCTGAACCACCCCAACTCTCTCAACCTGTCTTCACAGGAGGGGCACTCCAGCCCTCTGATCATCTTCATTGCCCTAGGAACAACTTGTTCCAACAGGTCCATGTCCTTCACGTGCAGTGAATCCCACTTGAAAGAAGCATCTATGGCATGGTTTCCTGAGGCTGTAAATGACTAGACACAACGGTCTATGTGATCCATTCCAGGCCTATGTTCCCACTGCTATCTTAGTCAATTAAAAGAGGATGAATGTGGTGATGTTGATTTTTTTAAATAATAATATTGTAATATACAGTCAATTGCACAGTACCAGCTACTTGCAAACTCCGCTTCTGTTGGGCATATGATCTAGATAAAAATAACATTTTTGTCAAGTTTTGGACTTCATCCAGAACTAGGGTGATCCCAGTTAGGGTTAGTCACTCGTTCAGGAACTGTTTCTCTACCTACCACCTCAAAAATTCAGCTCCTGTAAGTAATTAAACTGTAATAGATAGCTTCTGACAGCTAGAAATTGAATCATGTTTGCAACATACAATGAATGTTTGCTGATATATTCAGCACGTAGTCAATATAAAATTATATAGGATGTACGTACACTTATATACACACAATCAGTTTATAAATGGACAAAGTCAAGGCATTTATGAATTCTGCAGCAGAAGGTTAACTATTTTATCTAATTTTGTATTAGGTTATGATTAGAAGACTAGCAAACACAGAAAACCAAAGAGATCTAAACATTTCAAAAGATTTTTTTAAAATATATTTTTATTTCTAATTCTTTAAATGAGTAAGTTTGCCCAAGAGATGTGATTCATTAGGCTGTTATGAGGTTTACCTTTTAAATAATTTTAAGTTCACTACGTTCCTTTTCTTCTCAAAGAAAAAGAACCCATTTCCAACGGATGATCAAGTCATTCTTCTACTTGTTATTATACCCACACCAATGAAACATTTAACACAGATACCGTAATGTTTTTAAGAATAGATAAGATACAGGAAAATATTTACAGAGTTGAAACAGATTTTAGGTATAATATAGGCACTAAATCCCCTAATAGCCAGACTTTCCTTTCTCTCACTTGCTAATCTGCCCTCCACTTCCCACTGGAATAGTCGTCTCATATGCCTCAACATCGATGAATATAAAGTAATGCACATAGGGAAAAAAAAAAAATCCTAGCTGTACACTTAAAGTGATGAGCAGTGAGCTCATCAGTGATGAGTTATCACTCAGAAATGAAATTTTGGAATTATAATCAGAAAACATCAGATCAGTGCTCAAAAGTGCTTGAAAAAGTATTCAAAAAGGAACAGATAATAAAACAATTTATTGGATTGTCTAGATCCCTGGTACACTTGCATTTTGAATAACATGTAGAGTTTCTGGATTTTCAAATTGATTGGAGTAGAACTGGAAAAAGAGAAAGACAAAAAGATGAAGCAACCTGCTCATAAGGAACAAAAGATCATACTGGAATTCATCTGGTTTCAAAAAGAAGCAGTGGGACATGGCAGACATGTGGAAAATAATAAATGTGTAGAGAGCGTCAGAGCCTGGAGGAATGCTCTGGGGATGCTCAGACAATTCTTATGTTCTTCCCTTGGTAATCACTGTTAGGAGACGGCATACTAGTCCAGACAGACTTCTAGTCTGATCCAGTAAAGCTATCCTTATGCTTCTAAGAGGGATGAAGAATGATCCCACTCACCCGTCTTGCTAATAGTGCCTTGTCTTGATGTGGCTATTAATAAGACACAGTGAAGTTTAAGGACAATGTGCAGAATAGGACTCCACAAAAATAAAGTCCAGACAAAACTGGTTAATAGTAATGACTTTGCTCTGAAAAAAAGTAAGTGCTACAATGTTTATCACACTGTACTGGCTGTGTCCACTTGTCACACATACAGCACGTACTTCTCATAGACACTGGGGCACACAAACAACAGGTTTGACTGGCTGTACGTATGGTTTTCAAAAACAACTAGAGAGTAAATAATGGAAAACATCCCTTTAAGGTCTAGTTGTGCTTGCATTTATGGAATCCCACTGCAACAATACTGAGGGATGGAATCTGCATGATCAACTCTTCAGAAGAAACCATCTACTATACATAGGATTCTTCTCCATGAAAAACTTATATTTAAGGTCTTCACATTATGCTGTTTACATCCATTTTAAGGTATTGAAGGGCATTATGAGGCATTTAAAGTATTAAGACAGAAAGGATATGCTGACATGAATTGTCTTGCTTTCTCTTGCCTTCTTCAATTCCATTAGGTTATCCAAAAAAAGAAATATTCAGTGCAATTTGCGTTAAAACTGCAGAAACAATGACAACATTGTTGAAGGCGAGATAAGACTAAGTATTATCTTCCCTTCTACAACACCCACAGGTGGAAGATCATCACCACAGCTGTTCTGCCTTCAGGTGCTTGATTTTTGAATAGTTTAAAATCTCTCCAAATGTTGTGCTTTTCACAAGGAATTTCACTTTAAACAGCCTTACCATTTCTTGCATATCCCTAAAACATTTAAATGGATACAGTAGATACTGGTTTTAAGTGTTCGAGACATTGAGGTTCCATAAAGAAAGCAGACATACAGGTTCTATTTACAGAACTTGTATACACCTCTGTAAGTGTCAATGCGTCCCTCAAACATGGAACTGTGACTCCGTCAGCCTTAACAGGATGAAAATCAATTTTGATATCAACATGCAATAACGAGCTACTTACATGATTCGTATTCATAATCAGTATCAATGTACACGTCAATATGAAAACACAAGGTTCAGCAAGTACAGACGATGTTCACATTGGGATACACGTATCAGCTTCCCTGGAGAGGAACAGCACTTTATTCCTCCATGGGTTAATAATTTGCTCATAGTTTAAAAGAGATGGCACCTGCTCTGCCAAACACATATTTGCATTTCCAAAGAATGAGAGCAGTAAACAAGGCAAGGGGAGGAGTGCTGAAACTTTTCCTGAATAAATGAAAGATTAATAATCTCTAAGGGGAAGGGATGAAGCATTTGAATCTGAATGAAAACTGCAGAACACGCCAAGAAATACGTACAAGAATTGGCAAACTTTTCCTGCTTGTGATGCGCTCCAGTGAAAGCTGGCCAAGAACGTAAATAATGCAAGACAAACCAGACCTTGACCTCACAGCAAATCTAAGGAGTTGTACCTTGTCGGGATACATAGAAGATTTAGATCTGATTTTAGTACAAGTAAACAAAGCAAGAATATCTTCCAGTTCTGTAACTGCTGTCATTATAAATCCATGCTTCACAGTAGTTTGGTTTGGATTTTGCAAGTATTGCTTTTATTTCATTTGATCTTAAAATGGTAGATGGATTAAGGGTGAATTACAAAAGTTTTCAAGGTTTCTAGATGATGAAAGCATTACTCCACCCCTGTAGCAGTGGTTATCCTTTTAGTTAGGGTCCTGGACTAATCATGCAGAATTCACTGTCTTAATACACCATCGTGTTAGGATACTGAAAGGGTAATAGGTCATCTCTTCCTTTAGCTGGGCAGCATTTTGAGAGTCACTAATGTAGGATCTGAAATGAAAAAGCTTCACTGAGTGACCAGAGCTGATCAGGAACGTGCCCTGAACTGAAATAAGGTCAGAGGCAATATGGCCCAAACCCTGAAGGAGCGTTCTTCAAAAGTATAAGATCTTTTATATGGCTCATATATTCGTATTAGTTTCCTCTAAAGCTATCTGCTTGTTAAAGTGCACTGAAACATGATTGGAATATGTTACTGTTGTTTGAAAAAGTGTATTTGTATGATTCTACAAATTCTTCTGTCATTGACAGATGATCTACCCTGATCTTCGGCTCATCAGACCTGAATAAGAATGCACAAAAATCCTTACGAGAGGCTTGAATTTCCTCTTGTTCATTAGAGATGCAACTACATATAACTACTGGATCATCCATCAAGATTATTTTTCTCAACACCAACAGAGACATGTAAAAATCACGATGCTGGTGCACTGTGTAATACAGGGTAGAAAAATATCTTGATCACTCATACAAGTAACCTCACAAGCTGTTTTTATAGTTTCTAGATGCCTAAATTATTTATAGGAAACAGTCTTTGACAGAATATAAAGCTTTTCTATGAGTCATTATGTTGAATTCACAAAGGCAAAAAAATTTCCTAACTGAATACGGTATTTTACTATGTAAGGAACACCAAATAACTACTTGGCATTTTAAATTTAAAGAGGAAGTAAATGAAACTTCTTATCAGCGTAATCTACTGTGATTAACACCACCTATTCTTCAAAACTGGGAGGTTTCCCCAGGATTCCTCCAGCCATTTTATTTTTATGAAGAAACGGTTGTGCCAACAGCACTAAGCCTTACAAAGGGCAGCATAAAGTTTTATCTCTCTGTTCTATAAAAGATGACATTGTTTAGAAGGTTTGAATTCTTTGACATAGGAGTTGTAAGGCTGTTTAAACACAAACCTTTTCACGAGTGCTTTTAAAGCAAAAATGGGCAAAATGACCCACTGCCCCTCCTGAACAGGAGTCATAGTAGTACTACACAGTTTTAAATTTACAACAGCATATGAAGATAAACCCAGGCAGAACCATAGTAGTTTTTCAATTTGTATGACATGTAGAACACGCTAAATTCCCAAGCAAGCCTTTGTGGTTTCAAAGTAAATCCACAGTTCCAGAAAATTCTATAATTTTATTTTCCATTAAAAAATTGTTACTGGGATATTTTCTATCAATAAGGAATTACGACAGAGGCTTTCTTGATAAAAACATACCGTAGCCATTTTTTTAGGACATGAATAAAAATGGAAATGCTCCAAAGTACTTGTTTATTTAGATATACTTAAAAATAGGTCCTTTGATATTTAACTTCTGGTATGCAGCTCATTCTAAGCAACTACTTTTTTTAAGGCTATTTTACTTCATGTTTATTTTCAGTAATGCATGGGGAAGATTTGATACATTCTTAGGAGTTCAATTCTCCCTTACACTTTTCCTTCTAGTTGAGAAAATAACCAAGAGCACAATTTATCTCACCCAAAGCCGGATGCCTTAAAATTAGACCTTAAACTGTGAAAAAGTCATTCCAGCCAGGCACCCTTTATAATGAATTGAGCGATCTGGATACATCCAGAATGTACTTCAACTGACCTATATAGAACGCTCATCTTAAAATTAAGATTTCCCTCAGCAGGTGCTTTTGTGCTTCTATTAGCAATAATAGGAGAGGCAGAAGGTAACCAGATGGTATTTAGATACTGAATATAGGACAGATTAGTCCCATTTATGTATATTTTGAACATTATCAAAATTTTTACCTCTAAACGTTGACTAAATTATGAAAATATGAAGAAATAACCGAAGTAAAAATCTTGAGGAAAAAAAATCTAGGAGTACAAGGAAGCAGCATCTGACTATATAACAGAGCACATCCAAGTTTTACATTTCTAATCCTAAAACTTTTTGATAGAATTCACTAGCTTAAATTCTCTTAAATTTTAGAAAAAAGGTTTTCTTTGAAGACTAACCTTGACGAAAAAAACAAACAAACAAAACCCAGTAACCATTAAATTCCCTTTTGCATGCTCAATTTATTCCTGCCTGTAATCACGTATTTGGCTGTTTTCATCTACCTCAAAATAATTTTTTTTGCTTATTAATTCTGTTATCTCCTTTTTTTTTTTTCCTCCTTTCTTAAAAACATCTTTCTGACTTTATCCTAATATTACCTCCCATTCAGTTTATTAATGTAACCATTCATGCAGGAAACATGAGAAAATCCACAACTAAAGAGGCAGAAGATTCCAAAGGAAAAAAAGCAGCAGACTCTTGACTCTTGGAATGCAGCGGTTCATACAGCTGATGTCTAGGCCATAGCCTTTATGTACCAGATATACAAGACACCAATTCTCTTCCTTTCAGAAGACAAGACAGGAAAACCGCTGATCTCACATCATCCATTATTCTGTCCTTGGCTGATACAGCTGCCTTACTGTTTGCCATTTCTATCTTTTGGTTAAATTTCACTTGTCAACCATCTAGGACCACAAACTAACAAATATGTAACTGCATGAAAGAGCCACATCTACTTCAATAGCGTTCAGGATTGATTTCAGGTAATTTCCAAACTTGAACCAGTGTAAGCATCAGAAGTGTCCACCTGGAGACACATTTAGACCAAACAGAATAAATCTGATCAGTTGTTTTTCCTTTACGCAACATGTTTTAGAAGACAAAGGAGAAAAGGATCAAGTTTCTATTATCCATGGGAGTTCTCCATGTTCCCTGAACAAACCACCACCACATTGGAATCCTTCATAATGTCCCACAAGACAACCCAAAGGGGAAGCAATGCACCATTTCACAGCAGAAGATCCACGGAGTTCGATGCACACAGTGCAACACAGACTTTTGTGAAAACTGCACTATGTATCTGTTGGGATTCTTCCGAATGTAAGGACTAGAGAGTCAACTACTAATGACCATGACTGAGCACCAGACATCCCATTGAACATATAATGAAAAAAATCAACAATTTCAAACCAAGTAATCAAAATGTGGCTGAAAATCAAACTAAAAAAAAATAAAATTTAAGTCATTTATCCACAACATTCGCATTAACTAAAGATTTCTACCAGCATATATAAAAAGTCCATGCCTGAAAGTTAAAATCATTAACGGTAGATGTCATTTTATTATAGTGAATAACAAACATAATCTAAAAATAAAAAGTTAATCTGTCCCAACAATTAGAAGTCCAATTAGTAGCATCGAACTGACAAAAATGTGCTTGCAAGTTTGCTTTTCTTTGGTTTATTTATTTTTTAAAAAATAGTTTAGGGCACCACAATAGTGTCAGAGTTGTACATTGACATTCCAAACTGGTATTAAGAGGTTGGACAAGAAATAATTAAATAGCCTCCAAATACTTACATTTGTTAAGCTTTTAAACTTGTGGCAAACTAACAAAACAAGACTATATCCCCTCAGGGCTAAACTGCTGCAAACATTATTCAGAGAAATCTTCCATTTTCTTCAGAAACAATTAAAAAAGGAAAATGTGTTCTAGATTGCATAAAGCTGTTTTACTGGGCGTTTGGGAACAGTTACTCATCCCAATTTCAAATAAATAAATAAATAAATAAATAAAGATTTACTTCTCGACTTCCTAAATTTACCTAAATGCCTTACCTGCATCAGCTAATTTCTATCTGTAGTGGGAGCATCATTACTGTAACGAAAACTAGGTCAGGTTGACAAACTGATGATATCAGTTTCAAAGCCCAAATTTATAACTTTTTCTGCTCTTGTAGACAAGGTATCAAAAATAACTGCAAACATCTAATTATTTTCAGTGAGACCCAGCATGTCATTTAAGCTTTCCTCCAGTACTGTGAATTTGCTGGTTCAGCTATAAAGCTAGTCCCCAAAGAGAAAATTATTAATAAAATACTGTTGTGAAAAAACTACAATTATGGAAAAATAATTGTCCTAAGTCTACTATTACTGTTACTAATTATTTTGTAAGTGCCGCAGGAAACAATGGACAACAGCTCTCTGACTGAAGAAACTCAGAACTGAAGGTCAACAGATCTTTTATGGGGAATTCTTCTCACAGACAGAAATTTTTTTAACCTTTTATACCACTTCCTATTGATTAAACTGGCAGTAAAATGCTATAATTCCTACAGAATAACACTTAGAACTCATTCTGCGCAGGTATAAGAAAAAATTGTGAATGACATCCAGAGCAAGGCCCAGTAAATTTTATTGATTTATTTTTTGTTTGAGACAGCTGTGTAAAGCTCAATTGGCAAGTACCAAAATAGGTTGCAAACTTTACTTGATACCAACAAGAAGTAGGGAGCTGGAATCCAAAACTAATGATTTCAGGAAGCTGGCATCTTGTTCTTCAATAGCACTGCACTCAGTTGATGTCTCACACGTTTCACATCGTAATTTTAAAATAAATATCTTTCCCAAGTACCTTCTCCTTTCCAGGTAAATTTTTTTGCTCCTGCACACCAAATGACAAAACAAGACCTGTTCTTTATGTTTTCCTCTCCCTTATGATTGTTGTCACTCTTTCATAATTCTAGGTACAGATGGGAACACTTTTCACAACAGTCCACAACTCCCACCACGACAAAAGATGAGAAGATACACTATGAATACAGACACAATCACATAAAGTGCTCTTTACAATTACGTTAACTTTAACCAAAGAAGCATCAGAAATAGAGGCTTTAAAAAGACTTGTTAAAATTGTGCGCAGAAGGTGTAACTTATCAGTGATCAAAATCATAACAAGGATTCTAAGGTCATAAGAATTCAAAGAGAATGAAACATTATGTATCGTCTATATATGCTATTGATATTTATTAATGTAATTATAAAACATAACTTAAGCCCATTATCTTTCATTCTATAGGTGCCGTTCACAGAACTCAGTGCTACTGCCATACAAGCACAAAGGAAAAGAAGTCCAGCCCAGCCAGCCAGGTGACTGACTGAAGTTTTCCAATGCTGACTTATCACTACCTTTATTCCCAAATGTGCTCTATTTACACTCTGCTTTACCAATATGCTGCTCTAGCAGGTTTCCCTACTACCCTCTTATCATTCTCTTTGTTCCTGTTCCAGTGATCTCATTCCATTGGCAAGAGGTACCTAGACCTGTCCCATAAAGAGTCACCTGAAAGACACTTAGTTCCAGAGTAGAAATGGTGCAAAATCTCCTTATAAATAAAAAAAAGGATGTCTAGTGCTCTTCAAAACAGATACTAACTTTGTTACTTTCAAACTGCATAAACTCTTCAAAAATAACTTATCTGTTCATTTATGCGTTGCTACTGAGCACTGTTCTTTGAATGTTTTATTTTGAAACACCTATATGTGTTTACAAAAGATGATTTCAGTTTCTAAGTAACACTTCATATATATATCTCCTTCCTAAACAGACATAAGAAACTGTACTTTTTCCTAAACGTGCTTAAAACCAGCTACTTCAGTTGTTTGCAGGCACCTAAATTAGATTAACAGATTTGGGCCCCAAATATTTCAATTTCATAGCACGAAATATCTCACTCCACACATGTTTTTTCAGACTGTTGAGTAATTGTTTCAGGACTTCCCTGCCACGATAAACAACAAAGTCCTTCCACCTTGGCAAATGAACGAGGGACGGAGGACACAAGCCCCAGGAGGCACGCATTGCTTTGTGATGCCCCATGTTTCTTGATGCTTGTTTTCATTCTGTACCAGACAGGCATTTCAGGCTCTGAGCAATACTGGATTATCACTCTAGGGAGAAACAAAGAACTTATTTCCTGTCATTTTATCCATGAAGCATAGCACAAGTCCAGTCATTTGGGAATGCATATTAGGTTCTTGGTATGGATTTTTTTTTTTTTTTCAGAGGTATAATGATGTTTTAATATATGTGGAAGCTTTATACCATTCAAGTGCAAAGTGCTACATTATGTCATTTGACATAAATGGAAGTAGACAAAACACTTAGTGGCTTTTAAGAAAACTTAAAAGACTATTTCTCCTGCAAGAATTACTGGTTTTCCCCATCCTGTTGCACTGTCTTTCTTATTTTATGATATGGATCTTCTAAGCTTATTCCATCTGCTTTCTAAAGTTACATCAACCAGATAAAACTGCTTTTGAAAATTAATAAAGCTCTCACTAAATTTCTAGAAAAGTAGTCAAATAGAAAGAAGAATTAACTGAAGAAACTATAGTCTGCTAGGGAAAAAACCCACTTATGATATAGTAATCTCTGAGAAAACCTTTCATCTGTTTCAAAAACTGGATACTCAACAATGAAAAATGCAGTTACATGCACTCCCGACAAATAAAACTCTTTTCAACAAAATGAATCAGAACAACACTGGACCATACAAAACAAGAATAAGCTGTATCTAAATTGACTTCAGACATCCAAAAGCTTTGTCAAATTAGTACAGGATTTTTAATATTTCCTTGGAAAGACCCTTAGACAGACAGTCTGTCACATCAACACTCAAAGTTTCAGCAGACCTGCTTTTAAAGCGTAAGTTTGCCGTTGCACCTTTTGTTTCCTGCGCTCACTGGGATGGCACCCACCCTGAATCCTTCAGCTTTGAGCCCAACTCCCAGGGAAAGCCCGGGCAGCACCAGGACATTGACTGGGCTTGAGCAAAAGTGATGTAGGTCAACGAGGCAAACCGGCATTAACTAAGAGCCAAAGCCACGAGCCGTGACAAGGCAGGGTTAGCCACAACTTTCTGCCTAGCCCCTCCACTACGCCCATACCCACACCCGTATATACACGATTCCCGCCCCCCCCGCGCCCCCCCCCCCAGTTTCCCCAACTGCAACCAGTTCAGCCGCCCAGCGACTCGCGAACTTACTGCAGTGCGATGCAGGAGGAGGAAACGCGCGGCCCTGGGATGCGAGAGAGCCCGGCGCCCTGGGCAGCTGCGGGAACCGGCCATCCAGCCGGGCGACCGCCAGCGACGGCGCTGCCACCGCCGACAGACACCCCCTCCCCTCGCCCCGCCGCCCGCTGCCGCAGCCCAGCGCGCCTGGCCCCGCGGGGCCACCGCCGCCCTTCGCGGCGCAGCGCGGATCCCGGCAGCCGCCCTCCCCCCGGGGACGGGCAGCCACCGCCGGGCCGCGCGGTTTTAAGCGGCTTTGCGCCAGCGCATCTCCCACCCCCTTTCTGGCCGGGCGGCAGGGGGGAGGGGACAGGCGACACACTCACTCACACACACACACACACACGCGCTCCCGCACGTAGCCCCTCCCGCCCCCCGCGCAGCTGCGGTACCTGTTGTCCGGCGCCTGCATCCCCCCGGGCGCCGCCCGCCGACTCCGCGGCCCCGCGCCCGCTCCGCGCTCGGGCGGCGGTGCGGCAAGACCCCGCGCACCGCTCCGCGCGGCTCCGCTCCGCTACCCCTTCCCCAACAGCGCTCCCCCTTCCCTACCAGCGCCCCCCGCGAAAGACGCTGCCCCCACACCCGCGCAACACTTACCCAAAGTTTACCCGGTCTCCCCGCCGGCAGTAGCCACGCCGGGCTACCAGTCGCCCTCACACCCGCTACGAGGCAGCGGGGCTGTGACAGCGCCCGCGCAGCCGCGGGGGCGCGGAGGGGCTGTGCGCGGCCCGCCCCGCGCACCTGCGCGGCTCCCGCCCCGGCGTACCTGCCGCCCGGGAGGAGCGCTCTGCCGCGGAGCGGCTCCCACGCAGGTGCGCGGACGCTGCGCCGCCGGGGTTCGCGGCTGAAGGGGGCCGGGGAAGGCTGCCGCAGTCCCCCGGCAAGGCCCGCCCGGTGACCGGCTCCGTGTCCGGGAGCCGCTTCAGCAGCCGCCAGCCCTGCCCGGCTCCAGGTCCTCCATTTGGCCGTCCCTGCTGAGGGACCTTCACCAATCTCACTGCTCCAAACGCTGCCCTGGCCCCCTCCCTCCCCGCTTTCCTCCACCACGTGTTTGGGAATCTGTCTGGAGGTAGCCACAACACAGCTAGGGCCCGGGAGAATTTGCAGATTTAGTAGGAAAAAAAAAGAAAAAAAAAAGGGAAACGGAGTAGTAACAGCATGAAAATTAACTTCTTTATGCCAGCGCCTCCCACTTACCGAGGCACAGAACCGGGGAGGGAGCAGATCAAACTTTCACTGACAGCTTCCCAGTGTGTTTGATGGCAATTTGTTTTGACCAAAAGAAATTCCACTGAAGCGCTGGCAGATTTCAAAGCAGTGCAGACACCCTCAAACTTCCATCCTCACCAGGTCTCGGGTGCCATTCTCGAATTAGCCTCAGAACATCAGCTGGGACCCCGATGGCTTGGTTAACTCTAATGATCATTAATTCCTATCTAAATTCATTTTGTTGCTATGTGGCTCTAAAAATACTTAAGCTTTGAAGAGTGTTTTGGGCAATATAGAGGAAAATTTAGCATACAGCTAATAATTGGATGTAATAATAAGACCATAGAAGTATGAAAATACAAAACATTTTACCAATGTTTTACCAACAGTTTATTTTTGTAACTGCATCCATTCTTCCTTTCTGAAATCTGCATTTAAAGGGTTTAATTTTCACATAACACACAAGTGCTAGAAATTTTTGGAATCCTCTTTATTTTAGTAACCATGTAAAACCTTGCCAGCCCGATTTTATTTATAAAGATTTTTGGTTTCTTAAAGGAGAATTCCTTAATTCATGTAGAGCACTGTAAGTGCGTTCCTCAGAGTATATGGTACCTAATGTCTGTAAATCAGCTTCTACACAACACAGTAAAAGACATTTAACTATTTTGATTTAACAGATTTCCAAAGATCATGAACACTCCAGCTTTTTGTTTAACAGAAGACTTTGAAAATATAGATGAGTTTCAAATAGAGAAGTAAAATGTATTTTTATGTTGTATAATGCAATAAATACATATTTATAGCATACACTAAGTGATGTAAAGGCTTTCACAACTAAAAATGCAGTGTGATAGTTTTGATGATCCTTATTAAGCTCACAATCTATTTAAAAAAATCTATTCATCTTTCTCCATAAGCTCACAAACCCAAAAGAAACAAAAATTTCTCTCTAACTTTTGAAAAATGTTTTCCAGGAGGTGTATTATCACACACATTAGCCTTTAAATTCAGATCCAGTAGTCAACCTTATAAATATCTTTCCAAATGGCAGCCTCACAGTAGCACATGACAAGTACTTGGCTTTAGTCTCCCATGTTTAATATATTGTTTTCCCTTGAAAACACTGATATCAAGAGATGCTTTTTTTTCCCAGGGAAGGAATTCAGTCCCAGTATATTTGAGCCTCATGTTACTAAATAAGGATCAAAACACTGACGTACAGTGAGTAGTTACTTAATTGTGATAAATCATGTACAACCAAAAATTCCATAGACTTTGCAATAAAATGCTTGAACTAGTGGTTTGGGGGAGGGAGGCCTGGTTTTGAATGACTATATTGCCTTAAAAATGTGTTTCAAGCGCTCTGAGTTATGTAAGGTCACATTAAAATGAAAATTACCAGGTAAAATTATGTTTCACAATTACAACCATTTTTTAATGTTGTGCATAACTTTAATATACTCACTTAAGTTGGGCCTTTACTATTCTCTTGTATTGCATATTGGAACAGTGTCCAGCTTCAGTTTCTACTGAGATGCAGAAGGTCCAGCAAGTTCATGTGCAGTGTGGAACTACAACTCCATTGACATTTGTAGCTTTAAAACACCAAAGTTAAATTTGAGGTCTTGTGACACAAATAGGAAAATTAACCCCTTCATTAAACATTTGATTTCCCTTAGAAAAGCGGCGAGCCTTACACAGGCCAAAGCAAACTCACTACAGCTGAGCTGTGAAAGATCAATGTAAAAGATATCAAACTAAAGGGACACTTACATTAAGGGTGTTTTTTTGTTTGCACTGGAAAATACTTAGGGGGATTGGTATCCACATGGCTAGCCTTAGAAACATGGGTGTAGTACGTGCAGTTTGGAGCCCAGGTCAAGGATGGGGGATAGATGAAATATGGCTGATGGCTCATCACTGAGCTCAGTGGCAGCGTTTGGGAGCAGCACATTCACACAAGCAGCTTTGTTCTGGTTTCAATGCAAAGCTGTGGCCTGTTCTAGAAGCTGTACGCTGCCCACACTCTACATGCTCCTGTCCTCTTCTCCTTTCATCAAGCTCTTACCGTAAGCAGATTAAAATACGCAGAAAGTTCGTCTTTTAACAGCTCACTCCCTCACAGCAAAGAAAATAACAGATGTCTAGAATCCACAGCCAGAATTTTAAATATTAAATGTATTACACTGTGTCCTTAGATCTGTGTTTGGATATTTAAATAGTGTTGCTAAGCATGACTTTAAGTTGCTCATTTAATAGGCCTTTTTTATGAACTCGGGTCCCTAAGTTTGATGTCATTCATGAAAGAAATAAAGCATCAAACTCAAGAAACCTCAAGAATCAAAAACAATTCTCAGTCTCCAATATGTTTTATTTGCTATTGAGAAGTTGCATTTTCAGTCATCTGCAGCTATTGTGTATGGGTACTTTTGGGAGAAATAGGGTTCAGTCTTCTAAATCCGACTTCAGTGGCCACATGATTGTACAAAGTCACTGGTGCAAAGTATTGAAAACTAATCTAACTCCATGTGAATTCAGCTGAGATAGCAGCAAGCCATATATAAAGAAAATCTGTTTCAGAATATATGGTTATCAGAAGCAAATACAGTTCACCCAATTTGTTAAAAAAAACCCAAAAAATCTTCTCAAAACTTAATTCATTTAACTTAGGCCATTCTTACACTTTATGAAGGTTTTTGTGAAGAAAATGGAATATAGTGAAAAAACATTCTGTACTTTGTGTACTTTCATCAGGGAAATGTCAATATACCATAGGACTACACTGCTCTCTCCCAGAAATACCAAATTCATAGGCAGTTAGTAGCAGGGATCCGAAGAGATATCAAACTGTTTTTGTCAGAAATAAGATCTTTCCTAGATCACGCTTACCTCACTTTACATTAACTATTGTAGAGATAAGGATATAGCATGCAACAGTATGTACAATATACTTGATACACGGAGTAGCATAGTTATTTCCACAGTTCAAGAGTGAAAAAAAATCTTGTGAAATACCCAGAGGCATTTGCAGGTCTGCTACCACTCACATTACTGATACTCAGTATATATAAAAAATTCTATGGTAGCTAAAGGAAAATATGGAGCAGAGCAAACATTTGTACTTGAGAAAATGAAGGACTGTTGCTAAACCAGAGGAAATTACATTAATCAGCTGAACTATTGTTTGTGAGCTTGTTATCCAGTATACCAGATAGTCTAACCAAATCTTTAGCTCCTCTTTCATTAGTGCAATCTGGACATAACGCTGAAAACATTTAGATCCACATCTGTTGGATTAACACTGATATGCAGGTATATTTGCTTTATTCCCTAACTGCTACAGATCAGTCAGTTTCACTTCTGCCCCTGGGAGAATCCTGGGGTGAGACCTCTTGGAACACATTTTGCGGGTGTGTGGTAACAATCACCCTGAATTTGCCAAGGGTAGATCTAACCTGATCAATCTGACTGTCCTCTGTGATGAACTGACTGAAATATGGATGAGAGAACAGTGGATGGTACTTATCTTGGCTTTTGCAAGGCTTTTTACACTTTCTCCCACAACATTCTTCTGGGATGTTATAGACTGGGTGAGTGGAAACTAGATGGGTGAGTAACTGGTTGGATGGTTGGGCTCAAAGGATAGTGGTTAATGGGCAGTACTCTATCTAGATGCCCATAGCAAGTGGCATTACCCAGGGATCTATACTTACAACTGTAAGGAGAAGGATCTGTCCTTACATCTTAATCAGTGACCTGAAGGACACAATGGAGTACACACTCTTCAAGTCTGTAAGTGAGATATATAAATTGAGAGGACTAATTGACATGCTGAAGGGCAGGACTGCCATCCAGAGGGACCTAGACATGCTGGAGGAATGGGCTGACAGGAACCTTACAAAATTTGAGAACAAATGCAAAGACCTGTGCTAGGGAAGAAAAATCCCTGAAGTGATGGAGCACTGCCTGGCTGGGGAGCAATTCTGTTGAAAAAGCTCTTGGGTTTTGGCAGACAGCAAGCTGAGCCTGAGCCTGAGCCTGAGCCTGAAGCAAGCCCTGGCAGCAAAGCAAGCCAGCACCATCCTGGGCTGTATGAAGAGGAGCACAGCCAGTAGCTCAAGGGGTGCTATTTATCCCCCTCTACTCAGTATTTTGTAGATCACACCTGAATACTGGATCATAGGATATTTCTGGCTGAAAAGGCTCTCGGGAGGTCTCTAGTAAGGATCAAATATGAGATCAGACCAAGTTGTTTGCAGCTTTATTCAGTTGGACCTTGAAACCCTCAAAGGACAGACAGCATAATGTTGGTGGGCAGCCTGATCCAGTGCTGGACTGTCCTCATGGGGAAGAATTTTTTCCTTATATCCAGTCTGAACCTCCCATTTCAGTTTATGCCCATAGCCTCTTGTCTTCCCACCATGCGTAACTATGAAGAGCATGTCTCGGCCTTCCTGAGAGACTCCTCATGGATATTGGCAGGCTACTGTCAGGTGTCCCCAAACCTTCCCTTTG
The DNA here is from genome assembly GCF_963924245.1 of Chroicocephalus ridibundus. Lineage (NCBI taxonomy): Eukaryota > Metazoa > Chordata > Aves > Charadriiformes > Laridae > Chroicocephalus > Chroicocephalus ridibundus. The sequence continues at coordinate 32,076,811 of NC_086285.1, forward strand.
CCAGGCTGGACAAGCTCTCTTCCCTCAGATAAGCCAGTGGTTATGTAGATTGTCATATGAGTGTAACAAAGCTTGAATTGCTAATGGATTTGTCTGGTTTTATAATATTATCTCTAGTACTTTAAGGGAAAGAATGACAAGTATAAAAGGAGCAAAGACGTGTTATAGTAGAGTACATTTAAGTGAATTTAAAACAATTTTTTTCTTTACATCTTACTCCTATCTTTATCTTGCCTCTACATACGCAGTTTTCTCCCCTCTATTGTTCCTATTTCAAAGATGGACCTCGGACAAAAGCCATCTTAACTCAGTGGGAAGATTTTCAGAGATATCAGTGGGCAATGGGTTGACAAGTTGATAAAATCGACATGAAAAGTACCATTGGTTTCAACTGGACGCAGGAATGAGCCCTTAGTCACGCTAAATGAGAAATGTTTGTTCAGTCTGAAAAGACACTATTTAGTTAAAGAAGCAGAGGTCTGATAGCACACTCATTCTGAAAGGCTATGATACAGAGACTATTAGGCAATATACAAATTCCTTAGTACTGGACTGGGCAGGAGGTAAGGGGCAAAATGCGTTTACTGTATATTTCTCGATGTAGCATAATAGCAGTGACACGCATCACTTTTTCACTACATTTCACTATATATATTGGCAGGATATAAAAAAGAAGCATATGGCTAGCAGACATTACAAAAAGAGAGATATTTATATGAAATATCTCAAATATGGCTTTATATTTTAAAAGGTGGTTTTTACTACATTAATTACCATCTGTATGTTTACTGAACTGTCTCAACTGTGTGAGAAGATACGACGTGTCCTTAAACATTTGTTGAATCTTAACACGTATTGCAGAATCACTATTTAACGTTCAACAACCAATGTAATTTGTTATAAGAGGTCTTTCTGTCTTGTTTTAAACTTTATTTAACAGCCATACAAGTCCAATACATTCTCTGTTGGATGATAATCATTAAAAAAAGCTGATGTCCTAAATTATTACAGTTAGATGCTTCTAGATCACTATATGCACCTTGCACAAAGATCATTCCTGTTACTAAAATACAAAATGCAAGACGTATTGAGGGATTCTTGGTTTTGTTGTTTTTTCTTCCTCTGTTTTCAAAATTTTCTCTACATTTTGCATTTTATGTTGCTTACGTTGTTTAACCTCATGCCTCCATATGTGCTTTAGGTAGAGGGGTGAAGGGGCAGCAGCAGAATGTCACATCTCAAAAAATAAATACATAAAAGAAATTTGTAAGAATCATCTCCCGATACGGTTTCTGATGAGAGGAACAAAACAGAATGGAACTGGGAACAGCTACTTTTTCCTTGATGTATGAGTTGACAGCAGTAGCATAGAACAGAATGTATACCTACTACAGAGGCAGTAACAGTATGGAACTTTTACGGGTTATAATTAAACTTATTAGTACAAAGTGGTTTATGACAGAGAACAAAGGTGCAGGGCTTACAAAGAGGAGGGAGAAGGACAACTGTTGACTAAACGCGTAGGAAATCAATAACAAAGAGAGAAACAGAGGAAGGATTCATGGGGTGAATTTAATGTAGGAATTTCCATCAAAATACCCTCAGTGTAAACCATAAAAGAAAATGGTAACGTTTTCCTGGTTGGTGCAGCACAAAGCTAAAAGCAGAGAGGGAAGGAAATATATAGGGAGCTAACGGTATCACAATTTTCCTTTAGCTTGAAAATACACCCTATAAAAAGTGAGCATCAGAAAAAGAACAAAAATTGTAAGAAAATATTTCAAAGTATAGTAGAAATTAAAAACCGCACATAAGCCTGTCACTCACTACATTTGAGTATAACTTGTCATAAAGCAATCAAGTTAACTAAAAGAATTAAATCCCTGCATTTCTTAACTAATTAGATCTAGCTAACTGATTAGATGTACTTCATTTGCATTTTCATTAAATGTGTTCAGGAGAGAAATTTTTCTCGAAAAACTATACAGAGAAGGAGATACACTGTATTAGTAAGCCAGAGATGTGTACCAAACTAACATACTAACTTCAGTATACCTGACTGCAGAGAACAATTAATAACAACACAGACACAGCATCGAGATTTAAGGTTTTGGGTACTACTACACTACATATTCAAGAAATATGTAGGTTATTATAACTGAAAGTGAACACAACTCAAAAGCAAGATAGAGGGTTCAAATTTGTGAAGCCGAAATAAATTAGAAATAGTTAAGAAGACTTATCTGTAAAAGGAAATGGAAAGAAAATAAATAGTAGAGAAGAAGGAAGAACTAATTACATTTAATTACTTTGAAAGAAAGGTTTTTCTAGGGGGATGATGGAATGAAGACAAAGAAGAACATGTCTCCAAAGATGGTTTGTATCAGAGAAAATTAAGTATGAAACAGAAAAGGTGGGCTGAACAATGGAAAAAAGTAAAGAAAAAAGATTTTTTTCCTTAATTTAATAACCAGGAAGCTAGCAGAAGTCTTCAAAAAGAAACTTTTAGTGGATTCAAGGCAATTAGAGAAAGAAATCAATAGGGGCAAATAGTGGCTAGCTAGCATCTGCTCTATTTAAAGCCCTTAAATCTTAGATTCTTATATAGTTTTTGGTGGAATCTATGAATTTTTTTATCTCCTTCTAAATTTCTGGTTTGCTCATTATTTTTGGTTTGGTTTGGTTTGGTGTTTTGCTATTTTTTTGCGATTTAAATCAGTTGAACAACATATTTTATAATGATGTGATAAAGGATATTTTGCTGTATCTAAAATAGAGTAGATCCCTAAAGAAGCATACATTTTTCTTTGATGTACTGTGTACTGCTGTCTTTGTCCACTGATATCTTTATTAGAAATATTTATACATAATATACATATCAGTATACTCCAAGTAACCCATTTTTTATATACATGTTTTGTTAAAAGTTAATAGAGTAAACCTTTTATTTTTTAATACTTCCTACTATCATTAAAATGCTCACGTTTTTTAATATGTTTTCAACACACAGTCAAAAGTATGTAACAAAAAATATATTCCACTCACTTCTCTGGGAACAGATTCACATACAGATTCGGGGGGAAAATTTAGCAATTTAGCAATACATCTTTTTCACTTGTATTTCATTTTATAGGATATGGGATTTAAAAGCTAAGTTCTGCTCTACATGCACTGACACAGCTATCAACATAGTTTATTCTAGATTTACACCATATAAATAGGATGAAAATAAAGGAAGTGGTTTTTGAGAGCAGCAGGATCCTGTGAGTAGGGCACTCAGTGGCATGCTTCGATAGTTGTGTTGTGTACTTCAGTTCTGCTGTTGGTCCATTACTTGGCTTTGACATCTAGGATCCACAGACATAAAACCAGCACTATGGATTTAAGACTGCAATTTTTAAAATCCTGTCCTAACACTACAAACCTCAAGTATTCAGTCAGAAAAAAAACTTCCCTGGGTAACTAAAGTTTTGCTTTTAAGAAAGTCCACAACTTCCTTATTTGTGTTAGTATTTAACAGATCAATGCCTAGGCCTCCAGTGTGACATTTTCTTTCATATCCCCTTTGGGAGACTAAATATAGTAGCCATGTTTCAATCATTGCCACTGTAAACACACAATCAAGGTCTGTACAAAACCACAGGGGAATTGATTGCATTCACTCAGAAATACAGTCAGAGGGCAAAGAGGTAATATTCCAAAAACTTAGCAGAATCTCAGAACAGTTGAGGTTGGAAGGGACCTCAGGAGGTCACCTGGTCCAACCCTCCTGGCTCAAACAGCGTCAACAAGGGCAGGTTGCCCAGGGTTGCCCAGCAGTTGAAGCACATGACATGAGTGCCCCAGTTCAGATTTCTCATCCCGAAGGAATACAAATTTGCAAATCTTACCTCAAAGGAAGAAAATTAATCACCTTCACTGCCTGTGAATGCCAGCCAACACAGAAAAGATGAATTGGACCAAAACCCCAGTAACTGTATTGTACTGATACTCCTCCAGAAGGGCCAAGAACTTGATTCTGTTTTCTATTTCTTTTGGGATTCAGGAGGCTTTTCTGCATAGGGTGTCTATAAAGCCACACTTTGAACTGAAGTTTGACACAATAAAATTTCTGTTCTTAACTCAAGTGAGAAGTGACAGAGACAGATCCCATCAAGACCAGACTGAATGTTAAAAATCTGGCGTAGGGGGAGGCGGAGGTTTTGAACCCCGTCAGCAGAGGTTTAAAACAAATTCTTCGAAATTTTATGTTGTCACTTTCTCATTCTCCTGACAAGTTTTAAAAAGAAATGGTGACGCTTTTGAAGATGATGTGAGTACCTGTTGGATATTCTCTGAAAGGTCTATCAGATGAAGCTATTTAAAGGACTATGGTATAAATCCACTTTTGGCTCTAGCTCAACTTTTGCATGAACTGCCATGATGCCACAAGTATGAAGACTAGCACAGTTTTGGATAAGTGAGTATGTGCAACTATAGGTTTCTAAGGAGTTTTAAAGAACAAGAGAAAGACTGAATTTAGCGTTAAGCAGCAAGATATAAGAACTACATACTTGGAATTAGATTCTAAATGTTTGCCTAGATCATCTAATCAATCATTTATACTATTTTTAGAGCAAGGCCTTTATCTCCTTATATTTTTTTTTACTTCTCTAGACTGAAATGATTTGGAGCAATAAGTTTCTCTGATGTGAATACTTATACAGTGGCCAGCACAATGGAGTATCAAGTCTGGTTTGGTCTCTGATATAAATGGAGTCCGTGGCATTGTGTATATTCATCCAGCTTATACAAACTCCAACCTTATAGCTGTGTGTCAAAGGAAACGTTTGCTTCTAAAAGCTAAAGTAAACCAAAATCAGGTAACCAAACAATAAATACAATACATGCATTTTGCTACTACCTGAATGTGAATCTTAATTACACTTTTCAGGCTAATTATTTTATACACAGGTTTTGAGTATACCAACTAATTTAATGCCTTCTGCATTTTCTGTAATTCCTTTAGCAGTTTTTATTATATTTTAGTTTTAATATCTTTGCGACGCTGAGTCTGTTTCAATGTACAACAAACACTTTGATGAGCCCTTATTTTCAAGACTAGTCTCTCTGTCTGGAATGGAATTACTGCTCCCTGTCTGATAATGGGAATAAACAAGCACAGCCCATCTCAGAACAAAAAACCTCGTTCCTGATGCTGAAAAATTTGCTCGTTTCTATCAGTTGTATATTCAGGCTTATTATCTGGAAACTAACTCCTTCATATTGCACATTTGCATATGTATGAACAGTCATCCACCTGCATACAGTTATTCTTGGTGCAGTGTTTTAGCACTTGTGAGTAGGAATTTCAGACCTTATCTACCACTTTTACTTTTTATTGATCGGTCCCTGATCCTTCTGTAGGAGGCTTCACCTGACACAGATACTGAGGAAAGCAGGTCTGGTGGAGAGGAAAGGGAGGTATCATCTTGTTCCGCAATTCCAAATAGCCATCAGAGCTGCAATGATGTATGTCACTCAGAGTTAAAGTATGGACAGAGTCTTCTGCAGCTCCCCATCTGAATCACCTTCAGAAAATGTAAATGCAGCTTGAAATTGCCAAAGTCCAATTTCCTCGCTTCTAGGGTTTTTATTTCAATCCTGTGATGATCATCTTAAAGATACAACATATTTATTTTTTTTTAGAGATGAGTGTAAAATCAGGTCTTATTCAAACGGCACTGTGCTTTTAAAGTCAGCTTTCAGTTTGCTTTAAAAACAGTGTCAGAATATTTCATGAAAAATTCATTATTCGCAAAGCTGAAGAAAGACTAAGCATATAACAGCATCTTGATTAACTAATCCCCATTTGATTTAGTGTAAATGCTGAACTTAAAATTACTGAAGTGTTGTTACAAATGCATCCATGCTCCTTTGTACCATTTTCCTTGATGACACTGCAGCAGTTATTGTTTTATATTTGTACATGTCTCTTTGTTATGCTCCCTCTTTAGGACTCACTTATTTCGGACAATGATGTGGTAAAGAATTTTGTCTACAAGAAGGGCAACATCGTTTTTAATACTCTTGGCCGCTCTACACTGCCCTTCCTGTGCCACCTCCTAGAAGCCAGTGGCAGAGAGGAAGAGTCAGATGGGTTCTTCACCAGGGACTTCGTCCTATGAGAAAAGCAAAATGCAGAAAAAAGGCAGAGGAGGAAGATCAAGTGCCAAAAGCACTTCTGTGGGCCTGCAGTAGTACCCTGTAGCTTCTGTCTGTGATACAAAGTGAACGCAGCAAGAGTGGTCTGGAGTCTAAGGAATTTAAATGTTGATGTGAACAGAGGTGCTCCATAGGGAGAACCCCTAGTAGGGTGGTCCTCGTGAATGAATTAGCAGGGCAAAATAGATGTAGCTATTACTCATATCTGCTTGCTATTAAGTTATTGTAAGTTCTCAGACTCACAATATATTGCAGTCTAAGCATTCAACCACAACACAGAATTCAGCAGTGATACAAGTAGCAAGTATAGAAATCTGGAAATCAGGAATAACGAAGTACTCTAGTTAGGTACAGGGAAATAAATGAAGTAGGACACCTCGGAAGACCAGGAAGTAGGCTATGATTGTCTTGATATATTATAATTTTAAAAAATATTCAAGAGCAGTATTGCTCTCTGGCACTTCTGGAAGAACATTACTTTTTTATAGCATTAAGTAGTGCAGTGTAGTATGGATTGCCAAGAGGAACTAATGGACTAACTGAAACTGGAAGCCTTCTCTAAAATAAAATACCAATTAGAAAAATGTGTTCCTCATGTATAAATCTCTTTAAAAGTCAACATATGATCTAATAACATTATGACTAAGGAGGGATTTGGTTTAGCTTGTGTTTAGCCAGGTTCAGGTTTCTTAAAAAAAAAATAATAAAAAAATACAGTGGTCAGTTTTAACTAAATTTGATAGATAGTTAAAGAAGAATAGAAGAACAGAAATCTCAGGGATGATAAATTCTTATAAATTTTATGAAAGCCAATGACAAAGCAGGTAAGACACACTCAGTTTAGTACCGTGGCTGGGGGAAAGGTTTCAGCATAAGTGAAGCCACCCTCTATTCTGTTCAGTCTGTCAGCTAACTCACATGCATGCAGTGGGAAGCAGGGAGAATTTGTGTTATTTCCATATAAGAATAAGGATTCCAGCTTACACAGGCCCAGTGCAAGGTCTGCTTGAGACTGGAAGTACTAGAGGGGTAATGCATGATGTGAAGCATTTGGAAATGGAGAGGAGAGAATCATAGAATATATTGGATTGGAAGGGACCTCTAAGGGCAACGAAGCTGGTGAAGGGCCTGGAGAATAAATCTTATGACGATTGATTGAAGGAGCTGGGACTGTTTAGTTTGAGGAAGAGGAGGTTGAGGGGAGACCTCATCGCTCTCTACAACTACTTGAAAGAGGTAGTAGAGAGGTTGTAGAGAGGTTGGTGCTGGTCTCTTCTCACAGGTAATTAGTGATAGAACAAGAGGGAATGGCTTCAAGCTGCAACAGGGTAGGTTTAGACTGGACATTAGGAAAAAATTCTTCACAGAAAGAGTGGCCAGACACTGGAATAGGCTGCCCAGGGAGGTGGTGGAGTCACCATCCCTGAATGAGTTTAAGACTCGTTTAGATGTGGTGTTGGGGGATATGGTGTAGGGGGGAGAACTTTGTAGAGTGGGGTTGATGGTTGGACTCGATGATCCCAAGGGTCTCTTCCAATGTGAATGATTCTATGATTCTATGATCTAGTCTAACCCCCCTGCCGTAAGCAGGGACATCTTCAACTACATCAGTTTGCTCAGATCCTCAAAAAGAATTTGTGAGACATACTGTACGAGCCCTCTATCCCTGTGAGGACTCAGCGAAGTATTGTAGAGTTACAGTGCAGCCCTTCCATAGATCTCCACACGTTTTTCAAGATACCACTAAGGACTTGTAGCAAAACTGGCCACGAAATGACACATTTCCATTTTAAATAGAAATGTTGCAGCAAAACAATTTTAATATGCAAAGACAACCATTAATTGCTCAAAGCTACTTCTTAAATAACTGAGCTACTTTCTAAGCCTGAGGGACCAATCTGTTCCCACAATAGCCAAATTTGCAAATTTTATCAGAACAGAAAGTACGTAAGAGCTGCTTCTCCCCTTCTTAAAGAAAAAGCGCTCCATATTTAGGAGAAATGCTGAGCTTCAATTTGACTGAAAAACACAGCAAATAAAAAGACCTCACTTATACTTTTAAAATCCCATACCTCACAGTATTTTAAGGTTTTTAATTAGAAGTCACAAATGTAATCAATTAGAAGTTACTAAATTATACTCCTCATGATATGTTGGGAGGAATGAATCCATTTTACTAAATATTCATTAAGAATGTTAGAGGGGTGTTTTGGTCATTAGAGACTACAGATGGGATCCTAGGTGTATAAAAATGGAGAAATCTTTGTTAGCTAGTATTATAGAAGTATACTTTAATCTCATTTTTAGAAAAAAAATTAATCCAATGAATTATGTGCAAAAAGTAATGAAAGACGACCTTAAATAAAGAGGTCAGAGGAAAAGCTGAGGGATGCAACCAGATGAAATGACTCATATTAACTTCCCATATTTTTAAGAAACTAAATAATTACAGAGAGGAAATAGAAAAATATCCTGAAAATAGCAGAGAAATGAAAAGTTTGTTTAATGATGTGTAAATTAAGCAGAATTTTGAAATAAATATAAAAAAGGAAGATAAAACGACAGAGAGATTACCCAAGTTAGAATGCTTTATCAGTATGCAATCCATTTTCTTAAAAATCACATCTCAGCTAGAAAAAAAATTATAACAGTGGGTTTGGTATATACTTTGTTTTAAATATCTATGAGGCCTGTAAGGAAGTTATGCATTTTTAGTAATATTTGACATCAGATACTTGTGCAGAAAAACAACTGAAAAAGTGATGATACACAGTCTTCAGGAAGCAAGCAGTGAGATGTTGCTTATCCTGAGATAAATGGTGCTGAGAAGCTGGGTCAAAATCATAGATATTGCATCTGCATCAAAATTATGCACCTGAATCAGAAGTGTTTAATATTAATTCTTGAGAAAAATGACTTTGAAAAACACCATCTTACTAAAAAGCATTAAGAATAATTGCTAAGGCTGTGGAACAGGAGTAGTAAGTGGTAGTGCAGTTAAAAACATTCCAATTTTCACAACTGAACTGATATAATAGATTAAAAATTCAAGAGAGTTGCGTAGTTCACAAAAGAAGAACTAAATCATTAGTACTGACTGTAAAATCACTTGCGAGGAAGCAACACTTGGGTTTGCTGATGCCCTGGTTCTGTATTGCTTTTTAATGGCACAATAAGCTGTCAATTGAGATGAAATTCTTTGTAAGGGTCTTTTCACTGAATTAAGCTTCTTAATAAAAGTAATTATTTTTCTAGTTCCCCACTGGGCTATTAAAATATAATCCAGTACCAACTGGAGAAAAAAGTAGAGACTCAATCACTTCAATTGATATTTGGACTGGGCCCATAACATCAGAACCAAAGCTATGGCCTTGGCAAAATAATATAAGCAAGAAAGGGACCGAATAGGTTGCAGAAAAGAAGCAGAACCAAGAATTTAATAATTGTAATGGAGAAAGAAAATTATTTCATTGTTTAATTATAATTAGGTTCCCCTTAAATCGATATATTTTCAAAAGCAAACAAAAAGAAGGAAAAGAAAGAACAGCAGCTTTTCCTTGCAATAGTTAGATCAGATAGCTAAGGGCAAGCGTATTCTACTAACCCAGCTAAGAGAAAAGCAGACAAAAGCAAGTTGAATGGTCTTCCATTAAACCATGTTGAGATTTTTATTCACTTAATAGAAAGTTCTACCTGAAATTTGCAGTTTGTAAAAGAGAAACTGTATGGGCAGTTTCTCTGCCCACAGAAACGTCTGGGCAAAGAATTTCCTGAATTTATAGCAGATTTTATAGGTCTATTTCCATGGGCAAATTTGGTGCTGTGTAATGACAGCAGATCAGGTTTTTGTGTGGAACTATCAGCAATGGGCTGCACTGCAAATAATCAAGTGATTTCTGTTGAGAAAATGTGTCCTGAGAAAAAGCATGCTGGACACTGATTAATACTGAAAAACACTGCAAAGGCTTGGAATAATTTTTTCTGTTCCCAGACACTCCAGGTTGACCAAAGGGGCACACATACTCAGTTCCTGTGCAGACCCTGCATTAAAAATAATAATAAGAAAAAAAGGTGGACTGCAAAACAAACGGAAGTTTTCAAGGTACTTCTTTAATTTAGTTAATAATTTTTATTAAGAATCACAAAGACTCTTTGATCTAAAAGCTAGGATATTACAGGGAGAATCATGAGATCTTTGCACTTCCTGGTCCTGGTGTTGACTAGGAGGATAACTCTTGAGATTCCTTTTTCTGTTATTTGAGTTCTACTTTGCCACTCATTTGTCTTGTCTAAATGTGAATTAGGTAGAACTGCTTCTTCCTCTACAGCACCTAGCATACACGTAGTACAATTCACTACAGAATTTCATTAGAAATTCTCATGAGACAACTGTGAGGCGTCCTGGAAACAGCACTTAAATATAAGTAAAACCCAACCTTTTGGAAGTGTATACCTCCACATAAGCCTGAGAGGGTGGTCTCTAAGTTCTTCCTGCTTTTCCTTTCACAAAAGCAGAAACACTGAAATTGGTGGGTATGAAACTATATACTTAATAAACTTTCCGTCTAGGCCCACTGACTAAATTTCCATTGGATTATAGTGAAATTTCCTTTCACAGAATCATTACAAAGAGTCAACTGATGAAACTACTCAAAAATACAATAAGCAGATTTTTGTCTGTGTAGGTTTGGGGTTTTTTTTCCCATTTTGTTTCATAACAGACTGCCTTTAATATTCACATTTTGCCCTAATTCTTAGAACTAGAAATGATATCTTTTTCAGTATGACTTATAAGTAGTGAGTAGATTTTCTGCATTAGACCAATCGTCACATAGAACTGAGGACAAAGAACACGTGAAGCATAGTTCAAAACAGCAAGAGCTCCCTTCTTCCTTGGATAGTATATAAAATGCTCTCTTTAGTTGTCCCAGTTATTAAGTTTTAGCTGTAAGCAACAAGGAAGAATACGAAGCATGGTACAGAGGTTTAACTAGAGACTTCTAATGCAAGATTTGCAATGGACCAATTGCTAGGCTGCTCAGAATTCAAATAATAAAATTGCTTTGGGGAAGCGAACATAAAGTAACGTGTGTTGTGTATTAGATGATTACAGCACAGGACATTCCATAATCAGCTTCACTGCTGCCTCATTATCTCTTGATAGCTATACCAAAATAATTTGTGTCTTGCGAAAGGAATCCTCAGCCTTGAAAAAACAAATTAAAATCTAGTTATATTATTCATTAATTAAAAATAAAAAATTGTTTGCAACTATGGGAAATAATGCCCAAGTTAATGAAAAGGTAATAAAATTGATTTTACATGTGCCCGTCAATATCAAAACTGTTACGCCAAGTGATTCATACACTGCAAGCGCTACACACAGTATGAACAGAAACATGGACGCATCTGTGAGATACAGGTATGAAGTTCTCCTACCTCCCTACATGTACAGCCTAATGTTAAAGAAACGCTTTCTGCCTTACTAGTAGTTAACATCCTTCTGGACACCAGTCAGTATATATTTTCTTATTTTTAATTTGTTTCTAGGCAGGGACATTCTTATTGAAGGATTCTTCTAGTATTTGCATATATATCTTATATGGGTTTCACTCCACTTCTGTATATTTCCACTAGAGCTTGACTGAGAATAAATATTTTGTGTTTTATGTGTACAAAGGCACCCGGTTTAACTGCTGTGATTTGTGAAGTTACATTATTAGAGGCATTAAGATAATTGCACATGGTTCAAGAGCTACTCTCAGTTCAAAATTTTATGAATTACGTACCTATTTACCCCTGGAAGTCTGAGCAGATGTTGTTCTCTTTTTTAAAGCATACTGTTCATCCAACAATTGAGATGAAATACTAAACACTGCCACTGCACACCAAGTTGAAGTGAAAGCTCATGAATATACAATAACATTAAAGTTATTCAGTCAAAATAATAATTTATAGCCGTATAGAATTAATGCAAGAAGACTGAATTCTTAGAAAAAAAATAATCAAGAACAAAAGCAGAACTAAGACTATTAACGAATTTGATAAGAAACCTGTCTCCAGATAGATATGCTCTTCTTGAAAAAGCGAACATGCATCATCAGCCCACTGGACAAGAATTTAGTGAAAAAGATCTCATTCTTTCTAATGTTGATTTATCTCAGATTCTTGTACGTTTATAGTAAATTCTGGATCTGGCACTGAAGATGGAAAAAGGGTTTGTTCACACACCACAATATCATAGCAAGTGGATTTAAAACCCCACAACAAAGCTATAACATAAACCTTAAGGATTCTTTAAGTGTGATTTAGCTCACAGTCTAAGACAACATGTTTCCCATTACAGTCGGTGAAAACACAATCAATGCAGAGCATAGAACCTAGAGATGCTCAGCTGCCCCAGCATGGGTGTCCAGTTTGGAGCCAGCTAGAGATCTGTCTAGACTGTATCAACCAGATCCTTACGAGCTATAAGGGATCTGTATTTTTTTGCACCTAGACACCTATATATGGGCATGTAAATTCTAGAATCTCAATCTGCAAGCTGAATTTTGCTGTTATCTGTCACTAAACACTTTAAAATCGTGTTTAAAATAGGTGAAAGTAAGCAAGTTCTTTCTTTCTGCTTTCACTAATTGACTTGCAATTTTTAATAATATTCAGAGTGTACTTAATTAAAATGGAGTATGTAGCCTTGACCCTCCTGTAATTAACTTTTTTTTTTTCTTCAAATCAGTAGCAGTTCCTTTTAAATGAATGGAGTTGTTCTGTCTCTGTAGTATCACTAATACTGCAAAACTTCTAGTTTAAAAACCTGTACCAGGACAAAGGTACTTTTGCCAGTCCAGCTTTTACAAACAATATATGTTTTTTGCAGATGTAATGGCTACACCTGTAATTCTCTGACCTGAGAGATCTGGGTAGGGCCCTGAGGCTTAGGTCTCATGGACTTGGTGTTTCATATTCACATTTTTCTTCCAGGCAGGCAGTTTGGTCTGACTTCAGAGCACCTATTGAGGCCAACTATCTTTGGGACAGGCAACAGGGCCCTTGTAGGATCATCTCTGCTCTCCTCTGCCCTTGGGTGAACCTCAAGAGTAGCAGGCATGGATGACGCATCATGGTCAGATGTGATGAGTTTGAATTTTCTGTGGCACAGTCTGAACCATAAGACTTTCATAAGTGCATGAGAAACACCCACTCTGGTGTCTCAGAGATGCTGCAAAGAAGTTTCCAGAAGATAAATATTTTGGGTAGGCAGAAAATTTACTCTTTTAGCCCCCTCAGGAGCCTGCTCCTACACAGCAGTATAGAAACAACAGCATGCATCTTCCTGGAGCTGTATCAGGGAATGAGTGGTTTGTTTATTTTTTTTAAATACTTAAATAAAAAAAATAATTTAATATATTACTTATTTTATATATATATAAAAAAAAAAGGAAAGAAAAAGAAAAAATATTATATTAGGTTGCCAGAAATGAACAGGATGATGCAGAGAATTATCAATTCTGTGTTTTATCAAGTACTTGATTTACCAGTGTGTTCTGATTTCACATGGCCATTTAAACAAGAGCACTTGGCAACAAGAAAAATATTACCATGGGCTATTGTTTATTCCAAACATGCTTATCATCCGTGGTTCTGCATATCTTCCATTCATTTATAATTGTGGAACATCAGGGGGAGAACAGAACAGCTGAATTACCTGACAGATTTGAGCTGGGCAGTGCATGGTCTCAAAAATCGTCCTTGTTTCTGGATTCAGTTTACTTTAATCTGCAAGTTAAAACATTTGAAATGCATTTACGTATGAAGTATAACACTAAATAACTGTTACAACAATTGTGTTCTTCTTAAAAAATCAGCTACTTTTACCAATATCCTAGTTCCATTGAAATCAAGGTGTTCTCATCATTGAATCAGTGTGTTTTCATCAAGAAGTAATTTTGCTTTTTATTAAGTCTGCATTTTTGGGGGGTGATCTCAGCCAAAAATAAAAAAAATCCGCCTTGCAATGTAATAACCAAGATTGGTGGAGTTTGTACTCTAGGCTGGTTATGAAATAGACGGAAGTATGTAAACGACAGGAAACTGAACCACTGTGAAGTTACAGTAAAGGTAACCAGTTGGTAAATGGTGGAAGAGCGTAGAAGTGAGAACAGTATGCAGCAGAAAAGTCAGCGATGACAGTGTCTCTAATCCTAATTTTCCTTATCCCACGTGTCCCTTGGTATTCCTGCTAAACTCAGTCTTTGCAAACAAGGCATATTTGTAAATAAATTTAGTAGAATCGCTATTCATACATGCTTAGTGTTATGCCTAATCATCATAGAATAGCAATCTGAACCCATATTGTACACCCACTGAATGGCACACAATTTATGTTATTCTACCACTAACACTTTTGCAGTTTACACAGCTGAAAACAGCTTTGTCTGCATATTGGATAACATGCACTACCTCAGATCAGCAGTTTTCCATTCAGGCTTTAATCAAAACAATACACTGAGCATTCACATGGGGCATTAGATAAGCCTTTTGCTCGAAGCTGACTCAGAATCTCCCCATTCATTCAACTGTTTCTGGAAAACTCATTTTAACTAAATGCCCACATTTTTGCTACTCAGTAAGAAAGTTTATTCTATGAAGGTGAACTCGCTGCAAGAGAGCAAACCTTTGTTTAAATTGCTAACTGAAGCAGAAAAGGCACAGAAAGATCAGCGGGAAGTTATATTTCTGTAATGATAAGTTTATTTTACTGATGCTGCCAGAACATATTTCCTAATGATTCACGTACAATTTATTCCTTTTCACTTTATACTTCTTTGGTCATCAATAGATTTCCAAATGTACCCAGCTGAAGTAAAGACTAAAACCACAAATTAAAGGGTTTTTTTAATGAAGAAACTAACAATGATTTACTTTTATAAGAATAACCTATAACTTGCCATCATTTTACTTGTTACTAGTAAGTATTTAACAGATTTGTTTACTCTATAAAAATGTTTAAGGATATTGGTGGAATGGGAAATTATTGAACTTCCATACATGACATGAAAAATATCCACATCAAAAATACATACGGTTGGTATCAGCATTGACATTAAATAGTACCATCTAGAGCAGCTTTAGGATTACATTATTGATCTGTACATAAGATGTATAGCTTGAGAATAAAAAGGATAAGGGCAAGAGAAAAAAATATTCCATTTTGACTAAAAGCAGTCATATTCTTTGGAATTGAAAAAAAAAACAGGCTGGTGCATGTAAAAACTTTTTATTAGCAAACTATTTTATGTTTTTCATAGCAAAAAGAGCAAATTACACCCAGCATGCCAGGCTAACACTGTGGCCCTGCAGATAAAATTTTGACAATGACTATTGAAATGATCAATAATAAATACTATTTTCTGCAGGAAAAAGATCAAACTGTATTTAATAAAGAGAGTGAAAACTGATGTTTTATGTAGCATGGAATGGCATTTTTTCCTTTGTCTTCTCTGAGTACTTTGAACAAAGAGAAATGTTTGCTTACAGGGCAAAAGAGAATGCAGTCAACCATTAGAGGTTCCAGACATGAATTACAGCAATTATAAATAATTACTGCTATATTTTTTGTTGTTTGCAGGGTTTTTAATATTATTTTGAAAAATAGGAATAGTTTTACTTAGTGAAATAGTATCGCTTTATAACATTGCAACGGTGTTTATCTCCATCTGTAAATTTGGAGGATCAGTCAGCTGAAAGACAACAGCATCTCAAACATGTACACAGAATGTTTTCTTCCAGGGTACTTAAAATAGCAAAGTTACATTAATATATTTTGAAACAACAAAGAGAAAAGCAAATCTTGCATTGCAGAAAGGACAGTCTGAACCTCCTGACAGTAATTGTATGAGGACACCGTGTTGAGGAACATCTAAGGTGTGCAAAGCCCTACTTCAACAAATAGATTACAAAAGAAAGGAGCGGTCAAACCAGCTGTGCTATGAGTGTACAAGTTCAGCCTCTTCACTGCCTTAGGCACGTGCTCAGCACTGTCACAGATGCTTACAGACACATCCACTGTGACTTAGCACTCTATTAAAATTCCATATGCTGAAGTAGGTGGCAGGATAATTTTCTTGAGCAGAGGTATGCATGATGAGAAAGGGATTTATTTTTAAGTTCAGCTTTGCATAATGGTTTAAAACACTCTCTGTTACATTGTTCTTTCAGCGTATATTTTGTTCTATCTATTTTCACAGAGGTATAACAGGAGCTATTTCTAAATTTATTTTTTTAAATGAAATTAATGTACTTAAAAAGTTGATGACAAATTTGAAATAAAAAATAAAAAAAATTCAACACTTCTGCTAAGTGGACGCGGACACAGACAGTAAAAAAGTTAGGATTTTACTTTTGTTCCTTAATCAAAACAAGCTCCTGTGGAAATTCAGTTTGAAAAAGACTTGTAGGATCTGATCTTTAGAGATTAAATGAGCCTCAGGGTAATGAAAGAGCGCTGTCAGTTCAAAGTTTACTTTCCACCCTTTCATTTATTCCTTATCTTCCTCCCATATCCCCTCTCACCTTGCCTGTTGATAACCTTCACCAAGGAACCGACGCCATTATGTTTTAACTGGAAGAACAGCGCTGGCAAACTTGAGCAGCGTCTGCACAGAGTCTATTTGGATGTCTGTACATGTATAACCCAATAAGCCCACAACTGAAAAAACCTACACATACATAATTGACAACCACCTGATTTCTGAATTAAGTGTAAATAATGTATTCAAAATCCAACTACTAATATTTCACGTGCATAAAGCAGCAGGGTCTGTGTTTAGCTCCTCAGCCTTTTCAGTCTTGATTCATAGTTGCTGTAGAAATCTCTCCTTAGTGTAACCCACTTAAGCTCAGCATAACCCATTTAAGGGCAGACCTTCTAGATGTTAAAAGCCTTCTGGGACTGTAGTTTCAAAAGGAAAACGAAATTGGCAGCATAAAATAAGAAATGAACACTTAGAATATACGCTTTTCTGTAAATAGCCTTTTTGATGGTGCTGTTTGATTTCTATTTGGAGGAGAAACACCACAATACTGGCAACAATACCAATTCTCCATACATAAATATTGGCTTCAAAAGCTATGTTTCATTTTTCATGGCCCAGAACTAACATGACTATGACAGCTGCAATTTAGCAAACAAAACTTCTTTGCATGTCTGATAAAAATAACATACTTATTAATGTTGTATTGCAATCGATTTAATATCATTGTTATTTGAAATGACTATGCAGTGCTGAAATAATGATGAAAGACTGAAAGAGTTTCCCACAAAAGGAAAATCCAAGGGTTTTCGGTTTCCCACTGTAGACAGGCACAGCCACATGCACTAAGGCTGCACACTCCGAGCTTATAAAAGCAGAGCTCACGGCAATCAGAGCAAACGGTTCCAGGGGTATCAGAAGGTGGTCTCTGTATGGCTCACTTTTGGGGGCTGAACGTCAAGGTCTGTGGAAGAGATTTGGTATATCCCCAAGAGAAGAGACAGAAGTTTTTTTTGCACCAGTCAAGTCATCTTCACTTGCGAATAGCTGGGATGCACAAATTATCACACATAAATTCAGAGATGTGCTGAGAACCTTAATTTTACTTCCATATAAACATACAGTCTGTGTACTTGTATATTTTGTATGGAATCAAATAGAATCAAATACTATCCTGGAAACCTCTACAAATGAGAATCAGAAACTAGTTTTGATAGACTTATTAAGCAAGGTTTCACTAACACAGTCTTATTGTAATAAAATTTTAGATGAGGGTCTTGACATTAAAGATTTGCTTTTCCTTGCTTTCCCAGTTGATGTTACCATAACCAAGAAAGCTTTTAAAATGTAAACAAGAAATATATAGCCAAAGAAAAGTCCAAACAACCCTTTAAGATCAATCTTTAGACTCTAGAGAAAGATAAAGAAAGAAAAATAATAAAAAACCCAATCCCTGTGTGTTCCTTGAAGACTTTTGCTATCATGGGATAAGGACAAGACTGACATATTTGCATTTCCCCTGTGGTAGCTTGCATGACATTGTTCTGCACAGCACTTTTTTGGACTCATTTTGAGACTTAAGAATATTTTTATAACTTGAATCCATGGAAATTAAGAACAAAATATCATCTCTAGTGAAGCCAGCTTTATCCACAGAAGTACAATTTTTGTAACTTTAAATTATTTATTGAAAAATAATTAGATCGTGTGTATGCATTACTACTCACAGTGTATGTTCTGCTTAACAGAATATTGGTAGGTATCATTTCACATCATTCCCGTAGCTAAAATTGAACTTGAGAGCAGTGGAACATATTTTGGCATTACTGTGAGGCATTTGTAAATGGGGAATCTGCCAAAGGAATTGGGAGTTTTATTTTCATGGGTGATTTATTATTTAGCTGAAAACAGCTTGGGTAGCAAACATATTTTCCAAAATTTCATCTGAAAATATCAAAGATTATTTTTTCATGCATCTTTGAAATTATTTGTTCTGACAAGTACTTTTGTGATTGATTATAACTAGTTAAATCAGATGTTAAGAATCTAATAATTTTAGCTATTCCTGAACTTCTTCAGACTTCCTAAAAGACTTAGCAGGATAGTTTTGTATGATATCAAACATCATAAAAACTATATTTGCAGAGCCGAAAATTTAAAAACACTTCCAATCTCTTTTATAAATGTTTAAGACGCATTTATGAATACTTTTATAAGTCTAAAAGCTAGAATGAAAGCAGAGGAGTTTATCTATAGTCAGTTATTTCATAATTATCATGGGCCTTCTAGGTGGTTGTAGATAGATTTCTTTACTTTGAATCAAAAGAAAAGCACAGCAAAAGAAAGAAAATAGCAGCTGACCATCCGTGAAGAAACAATTGCCTCCAGCAACACCCAAAGTATAATGGTTACTCCTCCTGAGGCTAAAGCTAAGATAAAACAGTTGCTAACTCCAAAGTAATTTAATACTTCTGATCATGCAAGTTCAACCCCCCCCCCCCTTTTAATCAATCAAAAGTTTGTTTTCTAATAGATTTAGCCTAACAAAATCCAAGTTCCATTCTTCCTAACTTTCAAGAGTGAAAAGGTGCCTTTGGTTGGCTAGGACAACATCACATACCACTTTAGGTCCTTCCCTCTTCTGGTTAAACTTGATTTGGTAAGCGACCGTAAAACTGAAACATTTCTTAGCCTGCCAATAATTAATTACATCATATACTCTTTCAACATGAATGTTACATTCCATCAGAAATCACTGTATCATATGCCAATGAAATATACTTTTTTGAGAATGTTTATCAAGAAAATTCCTCTTGACATTTTCTTGGACTGTTTTGCTTTTAAGCCTGAAGTAAAGTATCTAATGTTTAAGAAAATACAGTTCCTGTGTATGTTCATGAGCTCTAAACTCAGCCTGAGATTTCAAGTATTTTTTTCCCCACTCCTCGCTATATTTTCTACAGACCATAAAGTTTTCATATTCATTGCAAGTTGGTTTAATCAAGATCTGTCACTTAGTGGCTGAAGATGAGAGCTCTTAAATTAAATTGTATTTGCTGTTCTCTGATTGATGAAAACAAAATATAATTTTCAAATGCATTTGTTAATACATAATTCAGCACTCAAAATTACTTAATTTTGTTCCCACTAAACTTCATGTGGTTTTTGCAACCTCCTTGAACATGAACAATTTTAAGTCATTTTTTACTGTAAATCTCCCCCTCTGTTTACAAGGGCCATACTCCATGGCCCTACTGAGGCTGTGGCAGGAATGCCTCAAATACTCCACAGTCAGATAAAACTAAAGATGAACAAATAATAGATCTTAGCAACCTGAACTCTTTTATATGTACCCCAACCGCTGGCGTACTCAGTACTTGTGGACACATCACTTATTTTTATTTTAATAAAAGAGGACAGAAGACTTAGCAGTTTCTTAAAAATATGAAAGAACAATATGAACCACCTCAAAAGCCCCTCAAACTAGGAAGTGTGGCAGAGTTGGGTAAATAACGCTTCAAAAATTCAAGGACTTTTAAAAAATGAATGGAAACTAATTCATACAACTAAAAGTGAGAAGACAGGAATACCTCAAGTACTTGGGGACACTATTTAAGACAAAAAGGCAGGGAGAGGTTGCCATCAGAAGTCCACAGAGATACTGTTGAGCATTTTTATTAAAGGCTTAACAGTAAGATGACAAAGTTGCTGGTGATAATAACTTAGTCATGGCTCGAAAGTGAAAAACTCATTACAAGGAAGTGCAAAATTGCCTATAAAAACTGCATGAACTAGCAAAAAAAAAGTTAAGCCTAAAAAGATGCATATGTGAATAAGGACTTCTTTGTACAAAGTATACAAATATAATAAGAAAGTGTCAAAAAGCTGATTAGAAAAAAGGGAAGCTAACAACCTATTACTGGATTTTTGTTTCAGGTTTTATTCAAAAGGGATGGCTAAACCGAGTAATTAGCAAGCTACAGGCTACTGGAACCAATACAGGAATGAACTGAAATAATCTCAGCATTTATCTTTCCCCTGAGAATATGGAGAACAGTAGGATCAAAAGAGGTAAACAGTTGAAACAGCTGTGCTTAACTCTGAAAAAATAGAATAGGAGGATCCAGAGAATAATAAATTAGATAGTCTAACTCACAAAAATGCTGGAATATCTGTTTTTGGCTAAAGAGTACTGACAAACTAGAGCAAACATCCACTTGTCAAGAGAAAACAGCAATCCCATCTACTTTCTCCCTGTGACTAGTAATAGGCCTTATTGGTAGGCGGGAATAGTAGATATGACACATGTTCATTGTTTCAAAGCGTTTGCCAGTCTTAGGTACCATTATCATAAACAAACTAAGAATTAAGTAATCCAGAGGACACTGTTCTAACTACGTGCACAGCAAATGTGAAGCTATACTTAGTTACCGGCTGTCAAGCTGGAAGGAAATATTGAGTGGGGTTTCATAGGGCCTGTCCTGGATCCAGTATTATTCAATATTTTCATTAATGACCTGGATGATGGAACAGAGAGTACGCTTATTAAATTTGCAGACAATACCAAGCTGAAAGCGTCTGCAAGCACTTTAGTGAATAGGATTTGAATTGAAAGTAACCTTGACAAATTGAAAAAGTGATCCAAAAAAAAAAAAAAAAAAAGAGAAAAAGATGCAATTCAATAAAGGAAAGTACAAAGTATCACACGTAGGATTATAATCCCCAGACGGAAAAATACAAGAGGAGCAACAACTGACTATGCACCAGATTTACGAAGGGTAATGAACCACAGAGGCACTAAGAGTCAAAAACATTGTGCTATATATGTAGGACCGTTTTATATAGGAAACATGAACTAATCTTATTTGATACTAGTGCAGTTGAGTCTCAACACTTGCCATGGTCAAAGCAGCTTGTTTAGACAGAGTGCTGCATGAATTTTAGCTACATCAGAAATATTTAACAGGGGAGAAAATATGCAGAATTTGAAACCACTGCTGCCTTTGCCACAAAAAATTTCTCTCCCAGTTGTGATAAAAGTTACAGAACTGCCATATCTTCAGGGAGGAGAAGCATGGTACAAACTAAACTGTAGGTGTTGAACAATAGAAAAAACAGTTGGCCACAAAGATGATAGGTTTTGATTAAGCATGAAACACGGTGGGGAACTCTGTACTGAAAAAGCTATAAAAAAAAGACATGTTTGAATAATGGAAGTTACCTTCCAGTTTTGTTAG
The DNA here is from genome assembly GCF_963924245.1 of Chroicocephalus ridibundus. Classification (NCBI taxonomy): domain Eukaryota; kingdom Metazoa; phylum Chordata; class Aves; order Charadriiformes; family Laridae; genus Chroicocephalus; species Chroicocephalus ridibundus. The sequence goes on from NC_086285.1 coordinate 32,098,784, forward strand.
GGGGATTTTTTTTTTTAATATTCTCCCAAATAGGCATCTGCATCTATAATATGTATTTTTAATGTTATGTGTTACACTTGCAATTCACACTACCATTTTATACCAGTTAATATTTATGGATTCATAGCAACAATAGTCTTGTTTAACTATTATCATTTGCATAATGTGGCTTTAGCAGATATTCTTCAGTGGGGAAAATACAACATAGGGACTAACCAGCTACAATGGAGATTCAGAGAGGGTAATGAATTTCAAAGAGCTCATGGATGAAAAATAGCATACTATTGCAACACACGTAAGCAGAATTTATGTAGGAAACATGGAGTAATTATTCCACGCAACATTCACCAACACTCTTCACAGCCATCGCTGTGCCCTGTTTCACAAGTGCATGGAATACATTCATGAAAGATGGGACAGTCGTGGGGAGGGCACATCCCATGCTTTTGGGATCTGACTGATCAGAAATAATCTTCACTCAGAAAAATAATTAGACTCTTACAACAAAATTAATAAATTTTCAGAAAATGTCTAAAAGATTGGTTATTTTTATACATCATCTAAAGAGCTGTTAAAATAATTAGAACAAACAAAAGGTCCTTGCATCCCTATCATTAGGATAATTAAAATACTCTTTACTCCTCACTATCTAAATTATTTCTTTACTGCCATTTCACCCTGCTTGGGCAATTAAATTACACAAAATAAATACACTTGCCAATCAGCAATCTGTGATGTAGAGCCTATGCTGTGGAATGTGAGGAAGCATATAGTTCATCCCATCAGTATAGTTAACGTACTATTCGATGATTGTTTTTAACTAATGGAACAAAAATGGAAGGTTTAATAATGCTCTACGATCCTCAAAAAAGCTTTCTCCTTCCATTCATAATGACACATATTCAGATAGGACTAAGTTTATAATTTTTTTTAAATAGAATTTAATTTCCATTTCAGTTGGCCTTAATGATTTGTGCTCAGCATAATTACTTTCTAGAGTTTAAAACTGGATGTTTTCTTACCTTTGACCACCACTGCTGATCTAAATGACATCAAGAACAGCCTTGGAGTAATGCATGAACTCCAACTATTTGTGAGCTATGAAATACATATGACTTGTATTTCATCTCTACAACGTTATGTGTATTGCCAAGTGTAGTGAGTAATGGAAGACATGTTCTGATAAACGGTTTTAAGTATATTAATTTTATATTAAGATAAATAGTTTTAAGTATTTACACTGGATGAAGGTGCTCCTCTAATCCACCTGATTTTGGAGACATTATAGTCATCATTCCAAATTAACTACACCATCCATGGTTGTATGGTTGTGAAGCCATTGCCTTACTGCTTGCTACCTGTGGAGGTATGGACCTAAGTCAGAATGCCATAAACAGGTGCTGAGCAAATATTATGTTCTTCTTAAAAACAGAAAACAGCAAAGCATACATAGTCATAGATAAATAGTACTAGTTACCTTTCAGGCAAATGTGGTGATTTTAACGGGGTGAGTCTGGGAGTAAAGCATGACTCAGCATAGAAACATCTGAATTCAATTTTAATTGTAATTATACTAATTAGAATGGAAGTCAAGGAAGTCACTTAAGTTCTAAAAAGCTTCTGTCAATTTAACTGGTAATAGTAAATCGAAAATCTTATGCTAATAGTAAATCGAAAATCTAATGCTTCCCAAAAAATGGAAGAGAAAATAATTCAGAAACAAGACCTTCTTGTCTAGCAGAAAATGCAGTGAGAGATAGAAATCTTGCCAAAACACTTAAACTGTTGTCATTTCTTAATTAGGGAAATAGAATTTCATTATTTAAATTACTTTATTTAAACACACTGGTTAAAATATTATATATTCAGTATATTTGCATTTTAATAAAAATAAACATATATCATAGAATCACCTGCTACAGTGAGGCACTGTTGCAAATTCTATTATTCATGCTCATTTAATCAAATGAATTAATGAAAATTAGTTGTGCATTCTATGAAGTACTGCTTTAATCTTCTAAACTTGTCAGGATGAGGTTTGTTGACACCTACTACTGAATGAGGCATGGCGATTTTAGAATTTTATATATTCTAAGAAAGACAGAAAAGATCTCCAGACTCTGCTCAACTACTGAGAAACAGTTTTGTTTCTGCTGTTCTCTTGTGATCCAGACTGAAAAGTCTCAACGGAGAGGATAGGGGACAGTCAGGTCTTTTTGACATAGTTACTCATAGAGGTAGTGGGAAATTTCACTTCAGGCTTCATACCAGACTTTAGCCGCCTGTATTCTTTAATTGCTATTGAGAAATTAGATGCAAATAAGAGTTATGCTGACTTGTCTTGGAAGTAGTTAAATAGAAGGAAGTCATCATAAGCCAGCACGTATCACAAGAGTCATGCACCATCAGAGCGGAAGAACTTGCTTTCTAAAGCCAAAAATTGACGTTAATGATTTTTTTTTTTTAAATTACCATTTTCTATTTGCATTTGATATTATTCTGGAGTATTTTATTCAAAGTATGCATAACAAATGACACTCATTAAAAAAAATAAACCTAAGTGTACAATTCCTATAAAGGAACTCAGATGTAGGATGAAAGACATTCTTCTCTTCAGGTACTGTCTGAATGATACTGATTACAGAGGTCGTCTTACATAAAAAATGGACAAAGTGAAATCAAAAGGCGTAAAATGCTAACATTTTCTTGAGGTTCTATCCAAAAAAACACTCTTTTTGAAGTAACCCGACTTTGGCCTTGTTCTTCTTCCATAATGTTTTGCCTTCGATATATTACAGTCTTTTAAACGTTTTGTAGCCTATTTTTCCCGAAATATAGGATAGCGGAGTACCTGGAACACGATATGTTTCTAATTTGAGGGTTTAGCATACTCTGATAGCTGACTTTACCTATCAAAGCTTTGAACTTCCCTTAATCATCACAGTGCCTACAATGCAAGTTGTTCTTCTGTAGGTAAATGAACCAAAGTAAATGCACCTCCTGACTTTCTTCCCAGATGGTAACATGGTAAAAAGTATCATCTATTCATGGCAAAAGCTATTTTTAGAATAGACAAATAAGATTGCAGTGATTCCAAGTCACGATTAAATTCTCATATTTCCTCTTTCTTTTTTTCTTTTAAAAAGATACAATTGATACAACCTACTCACTGCCATTTACCATCTTTAATGATTCCAGAAACAGTGAATAACTATAAATTATCCCCAAGCCAAAAGCAGCTGCCAAGGCTCAAAAACACGGAAAATTATTTCACTAGAACTTTTATGCCTAAACATGGATTTAGAAGTTTGCCTGTAGACAGCCAAGTGTGAGCATCTTGATGTCTGCCAAACTGTCTGTATCAGTCAAAACGGATTGGTATTTGATATGCTAGTACACATAGGAAATGGGAAGACATTGTAGAGCATCAGAAATTAATTGGCATCTTTGCTGCCTATGGCTTGCAATACAGATAGGCTTCACAATGGAACATGTACTTTTCCATGTTGTACACTGAACGCTATAAAATCAAGGAAGGGCAAACTGTGGAAATGTCTTTGTTTATAAATTATCTTTTAATTTTGAAGTACAAAATACCACCCTTCAATCTGAAAAAGAGAACCGATCCACTAAAACTAACCGATCCTCTGTAGACGCTGTCTAGAAAACTAGAGTTACTGTAGTTTATGTGATGGCCACTAAGAAAATTAACACTATGTAACGATCATAATTTTAAACTTTGTATTGATTTTAGTGGGAGTTTCCAGGTTAAAGCAAGTTTTAGAATAAGAAAATAACTTCTTCATATAACTGGATAAACGTATTAACCCCATTCTCAGAAGCAGGGGAAAATTCTTCCGTTAATATTAGGGCAGCATTATAATACATTGGATGTGGAAGTGGGGTATGACCATGCCATTAGACTTAATGTTTCTCCCCACACCCCAACAAACAAAATACCATCTGGAAACTGGCTCTTGGAAATGATAATATAAAAAAATTACATGTATTAACAGAAAAAGGGGAATGGAGCTGAAATCAGTCTTGGTGCCATTTCCTTCCAGCACAATTGTACTACTCTAAAGCTATTGAACCTGGTATCATCAAAAGAAAATGTCACAGACTCTCAAAAGCAAAGGACAGACAATTCTACAGATTATTGGATCATGTCCTATTTATAGACATCTAACCTTTTCAGTCCCAAAGAAAAGCAAACAGAAAAGTGGAGTCGTGTCATAGATCCAAGCCCCAAATTACAGTAATTTTGTACCGTTATCGTATTTTGTTAATCACAGAGACTCAGCAAAACACTGAGTCACCATTAGTATGAGCAACATTTCATTGTCAGAGTAAATAAAACCACCATAGTTAAATATTCCTAAAAAAAAAAAAAAGAAACTTTTTATCTTTCTGCCTGTATATTGACAAGATAATTTTTTCCAGTAATTGTTTAAATAACAAGCTACACTTCGGATAATAACTGGGAGGGAAAACAGGTAAATTCTGCAATTTCAAAGTCAATCAATTATAATATTAAATTTATGTCTGAATTTAGATCTTATCTTGAAAAAAAAATAAAAAATCACAGACAAGACATGAAGTGCAAGATAAATAATTATAGGTCCAGGAACACAGTCAATCTCAACTGCACATGAGCAAAAATGGGGCCAGGTTGTGCAGCAGAACAAAGAACTCTGGAAGACAAGAGCTTTTGCAACGTTACGTTATGTAACCTAATTACAATGGCCAGATGAAATTCTGCAAAACCTTTGCATACCTGGGCCTAGCATTGATGGGTCTCACCATCATTTGAGACAGAAATAAACTGATTTATGTTCTGGATCCTTTCCAAGGCTTCAGAAAGCTGAATTGTGCTACAGGATCTTTTTTAAATTGCTCTGGCAAAGTATGGAATGAGGTACCCCGGACCTCAAAACAACAATCTCCTCTAACTGAAAAACTAAAATTTAATAGTTCATCTCCATTATATTCTTAATCTTCAACATAATCTTCACCATAATCTTCACCATAGTTCTTTAAATTAGCATTATGTCTGTCCTAAAATAAAAAAGTGGGAAGACTTGAAATCTCCCTCCCACCCCGAAACTGAGCACAGCTTGCCACATGTCTACTATTGCAGATATCTCACCACTATTTCAAACACTGAGAACTGGTTCTGAAATTCAGTCACTCCTACATTCCACCATGTTATTGAAACTATCACCATCTTCAATGGGCTAACAACTATACCCCTTTTATAGACAACCTAGGTGTCCTTAAATAACTGCCCAAGACTAACCCCCTATATTGAATCAAGTCGCTCTATGGGGATAGTGCCAACCATCCCTAAAATTTAGGTGGAAAGGGGTTAGCTGTATGAAATTATCAACTGGTGGCATATATTTCTTTCCAATAGACTCACTGAGCTATAACTGTGAAGCAACAAGGAAAACATGCATCTGTTCTCAGTCAGAACTAAACGTGGATATGTATTACTTTCTATTTTGGCAATTTAGTCTTCATTTCTTTTAATTCAGTGGTGTCAGCTCCAAATAAAGAGGACATTTATTGGTTTTCTGAAGATAGATCTCCCCATCTGATACCAGGACAGCATTATTATTTCCAATACTGGCCTGCTTGGCAGGAGTGATAGAATCTGTGAGATATAATATCATGCACTGTAGGTGTTATGCCATGGGAAACTTGACAAGGATTCTAACCGGGTTTCTTAAGAAAAATGGCAATATCACAAATTCAAAATATTTTTTCAAGAAACTTGTAATCTTCAAGTATTAAGAAATGAACAATTAGGCTATCAATGCAGTCCTTATGTGGTCTGATTTCAAACTACCTTTGAAATTCCTTGTGTGGATTATTTATATGATTTAACGCTCTGTGCAAAAGGAAAAACATATTAGTCTGATCTCCACAATATTCTAGGTATCAGGTAATTACAAGAAGCTAAATCACTGCCATCATCAATTTGGCAAGAATTTATGCAATCAGTTAATTTCACTGAATGAATATTAGAACTCAGAGACTGGACTATACAGTTTTTCACATGGTGAAACATGCTTGTATGAGGAATTCCAGTGACATCAGTTAAGGAGCTCACGTGAGAAAAATCTCATCAATGTGAATAAGTTTTGAGCAATGTAGCCCTTGGCAATTTCATAAACCTTCAAGCTGTTATTTCAAACCAACTAAAAAGGCTTTAATTTTGCCAAGAGAACCTCAAAGCAACAGGGTTGTCACATTTTTAAGCATTGTTTAAGCAGCCAGTTAATATAAAAAAAGTACGATATCAATCTATTAGAAATTGTTTTCATCACTTATCTGCTTGACCTGAAGCCCATTCGCTTGTAATTTTCCTCGCAGTCCAAACTGCTTATTTAACCTGCTTGTTCAGTCATTCAGATCTCTTCACAGTTGGATAGCATTTAATGCTTCTGAAACAAACTACACCACCATGTGTAAGTTTATATTGTCGATAAGAATTTTTAAAATCTGTCTGCTAAACTTCTGTCACAGTTATTGGCAAGATACAGGCATTGGCAGAGGGTGAGTCATCTGACCTTTCTCAGTATGGTATGAGCTGTCCTCCTGGCTGCCTTTTTTGTCTTGCTTGAGTACAAGGGAGGCCATGGTAGCATATACTGAAACACGTAACTAATTAAATCATGGGAATATGGCTACAGCCTGAGGGAAAAAAAAAAAAAAAAAAAAGCATGACTTGGTCTCAAATGGTCATAAAAGAAGACTCCTCCACAAACATTCATTGCAAGATTTCATCTGGAGGTATCATCTTAACTCATAAGAACATTATATCCTGCAAGTGCTCATGGAAGTCAGGAGCTTAAGAGTTTAAGTCTAGTGCTTAGTTGATGCTGCAATTAAGTAGCATTACAAGAAAAGGATGAGTAAATATATATGAAAATAGCTCCAGTTTAAAAAAAAATATTAAAAATCAGTTCACATAACTTTACACTGTATTTAAGCATTGATTAAAATAACCTTTTTGTTGTATTTGTAAACAGTTAAGTTTTGAATACAAGACTTTAAGTAATATTTAGGTCGGTCTGTGCCTTGGAACCTTAAATAATTATTGACATAACATGAGTAAAAAGGGTATCAGCTTATTTTTTTTCTGAATTCCAGCTGACTACCTGTAATCAAGCAATTTCTTTACAGTAGTGGTAAATACCTATATGTCAAGATTAATTAGATGACTCAGATACTATGTAATTATTTTAAAGGCACTTATGTCTGTTTCTGTAATTGTAAAGGATGTCATAGGGAGAAACGTGCTAAAAAACCTTTCTGTAACCCATTATCATTAATTAAAAATATAACCAAATTAGAATATGAATATGTCTTTTAGTTTAATTTAAAAATATACTCAGTAACAATGAATGCTTATAGATACATTCCATCAGGTATAAAACCCACGGTAAGTTTTTTTGCAAGCACTGCTGTAATGCTGGGTAAGACTAACTGTCAAAACAAAGATCAGAAAATCAATTAATCCAAAATTTCTACATGAAAGACAACTCACTGGAGTCTTCTCCACTGTTCTCTCTCGAAATAGAATTTACATATTAGATCTATACCACATAATGACATAACCTGACAATTCTTGTTAGCTCAAGAATTTCAACTCAGAAATGGAAATGAGATTTCCTTTTGCTTCTCTGCTTTTGACACAGTTCATCCATATTTTACAGAATCCCCTCTGTCAAATCTCTGTTAAAAGCCTCTATAATTTGACAGAAAGAAACCGGATCAAGATAGCTGTGTAGAAAGAATGGGATATCTATAATTGCACTCAACAGCCAAGCAGATTCCACTGTGTTTGTAAGACACTTAGGGCAAAATTGGCATTCATTTTTCATCTTGTAGAGTTTCTAGCCGTCCCTGGTGCTTAACAAATAATAAGTATTTCTGTATACGTCATAACATGGAAGTGCAGAAGTTTCCAAAATAATTGGAGCCAAAGCTAGTGCAGTATTGGCACATAATTTATTTTCCTTCCTTCCCTAAAGTTGTGTTTCTCTACATACAGTGTAGTTAGAGTGCTGAGGGAAAAATAGTTTACGTGTAATTAAATAGCCCGGGGGAGAACAGCTTGCATAATACTAAAAACATACATTTCTCAAAAATGAGGGTAAATAAATAAATAAATATGTCAAGAATTTATAGTTCTCAAAATTTCAGCTTTTAACTTAATAGAAGTTATTTGGGATTAAGAATGTTTTGTTTCTTTTGCCTACCAATCATTGGCTTATTTTACAACCAGTTAGCTAGCATTCAACCATTTTTTTTGCCTACAAAAGGCAGCTGAGAGTGCCAAACCAGTTTTTAACTTGGAGATACTACTGCCTCCAAACGAACTGGTACTGCATACCAAAAGAATTCCAGTTATCATTATCAGCAGAGTAATTTTTTAATGTTAAATAAAAAAAAAAAAAAAAAGAAAAGTACTTCTCCCAAGATATGCTCCTCAGAGTAACTTTGGGGCACAAGAGCAGAAGCAGCCTTGGAAGCTTTCAGAAGCATCTGCAGAGATGGTTTTGATGCTATCAACCACAAACTTAATGTAGTTGATATCAACCACAAATTTAAATCTGTTTAAAAAAAAAAAAAAATCTAACTACTTTCTTAAAGGAGTACATCATTTTGATAAAGAAGAGAGAGATATTTAGTTGAAGGTGTGAATGCTTCTGGAAACTGAACAACTAAGTGCCATGCAGCTTCAGAAATTTTAAGGAAGCATAAAATTCATTTAGGCAATGAAAACATTAGTATTCCATTGATAGTGTTTTCCTTCATTTCAGTGGTTTTGTCTGACAAGGTTTCAGACAGAATATAATATCTCTCAGACCCGTGAGCCCCTGAAAAGCAACTCCAGTGACAGGAATCATCATAAATTGACTTTTCTATTGTATGAGGGCCTTGTTTTCTCACTTGGCTGAAGTGGTTTTATACCTGTCTAATTTTAAACAGAGCTCACTACAGAACTTGGTTTTTTGTGCTATTTAGAACATAAGATACAACTTTTTCTTTGGCGAGGTGTGCCTCCCAAATAACAATATACATTTCTTCCTGGGAGAACTTAACCTAAGAGAGAGCACCAAGGTGTCACGATGTTCTGCTCATGGCCTTTGATCTGTTCTCCATTGCTTTGTTTCTCTCTTTGTTGTGTCTCCATCTTTCTAATCTCTTTTGCCCCTCATATTTTAACCTTCAGTATTTCTCACACACTGCAGTTAGCATCCAATATAAAATATTAAACACCAGCAGCAAGATTAAAGCTCTTTAAGCATAAAGCAAGATGTTACAGGATGTTACCCAGAGGCAAAAGGCAGCTGAAGAAAACTGGTAGATTGAAGAAAACATAACGCTACGCTTCTTTTGAATATTTCTTCCTCTTCATAAAACTATTAAGAGTTGCAACTTTTCCCAACTTATCTCTGAAGGAAGACCGTTATCCCTCTGTTCCCCTGAACAATGCTTCCTCCTCGCAATGGGTGTTCAGGAGTCTAATTCTCCACCGCCAGCAGTGCCAACACCACAGAGCACGACCAAACAGCCTGTGCTCACCTCTGCGCTGCTGCCTAAGATCTGGGAAGAGGTGAGTTTACCCTCCTTCCTGCTCTCTAGGTACCAGACGCTGGCTGATACGGGCCCTCCTTTGGAAATGGTCCTCTGTAGGCAGAGGTCATCTTTTGTGGGGAGACACAATATACTTGTCCAACAAGCATCCATATCTTGGCGTAGCGGCCCTCTCCCCTACATCTGAAACGTTTGGGTAGCACAAAAAGTGGGCCAAACAGTAATTTTTATCTTTTTTTAACAGAACTTTTAAGGAAATCCTTTTGTTTGACTCTGCTTATGCTTACAGTGCCACGTAGCTGCTATAAAGAGACAAATTATTTTGAGAACCAACTTAGTTTCAAGAACCAAAAATTTTCACATAAAAATTTGCTCTATTGCAAGATCTACTTAGCTATTATTTTTTTCACCACTTCCAGTGGGTACTTTTTGGAATACTTCACATTTTTTTCTAGGGAGTACTTCCTTTGATTCAGAGGACTATGCACCATACCAAAATTTACCATTGGAAGAACGGCTGCTTTTACCACTCTGAAATCAGATGTTTTAAATTCCGTATACTTATATGAGAGTACTCAAGTCTTCATTTTCCTGCTCAATAGCATATTTAAAACTAAAAGAACAACAGTTTTTCCTTTACAATGCCTATTTAATACTAGGTAAATCCAGGCTCCACTGTATGTCAGAACTAGGGAAGTCATCTTTGTTTACTTGGAGTATGTATACATACACATAAATGTATAAGCTTAAAAAGTCACAGGCACATTCAAAGCAAACTATTAATTGCTGACTGGCAGTAGCTTAAAATCATATTTGCAGAACTTAGGACATAAACCCCTGTTCATTTATTACACAAGTTTATCCCTCAGCTGCAGCCTGAGTGCAGGACAAGAGGGCTGCACATTACTGTAGCTAACACACAGTATTTAGATTTAGAGCCCCTTAATTTTTGCTTATCAATATTTGGAGAAAAGTTGAACACAGTGCTATACAGCAATGAACACTGAATCTCGTTTCAGACTGTCTTCCGTAGCTTTTTGTGTTTAATGGAACAATTCACTCGCTAAAGCTAGAGTTTGACCAATACTATTGCATATCTATTCCTTTTTTGTTTTTGCCCTGTTTGTGAAGAAACCTTAAAACCTTAGGGAATTATTGATGAATGAGTTCTTGTATCATTTACCTGCTTTAGCTATGTGTCCACCTATGCTATAAAAATATTGAACTTGTTCCAATTCTTCAACAACTCTATTTCTAGAAATTAATACTCTTCTAATATAATGTTCCTGCAACGCCTCTAGTTTTTGAGGATAATTTTTCAGTCTAAGTCTCTGGAGTTTTTTAATTGAAATATTTTATGAAAATTTCATAGATAATATTTTGGATTACCTGTTATAAAATAACATTACCTCTATGCCCTTGAAGAAGAAGGAAACATTTAAAGTTATCTCCAAATATGACTAAGGTTCTACAGTCCTTCTTGTACCTTTTTTTTTTCTTTTCTGATTTACAGAATTTCTCTCTGAACAAATATATAGATTACGATTTCTCAAGTGTGTGATTGATTCACCTTTAATACCACCTTTCGCAAATACTCTGGCAGATCGAAAGTTCTTGTTAGGAGTATTTCTTATTCTTTTCTCTGTAAACAGTAACTTTGCAACTTGAGTGTACTCTAGGAGCATAAGGCAACCCAAAACACAGAATCACAGGGTGGCTGAGATAGGAAGGCACCTCTGGAGATCATCTAGACCAATATCCTGCTCAAATCTGGGTAAAGTACCGCAGGTTGCTCAGGGCTGTGTCCAGTTGTGGTTTGACTGTCTGCAAAGATAGAGATTCCACAAACTGCCCGAACAAACCGTTCTAGTGTTTGACAACCCTCACAGTAAAGAAGTTTGTTATGTTTAAACTGAATTTCTGATATTTCAGTTGTGTCCATTGCATCTTCACTTAGAAGAAGTTAGGAGGGGTATGTCTTTAAGCAATTCAAGTCATCCTACTGTCAATTCTGAGCTTAATATCTCCGTTGCCATCAACCTACAGCTCCTTGGGATCTAAACACTACATAATTAAGCCCCTTAGAGATGCACCGAGCGTGGTCTGGCTTTGATGAAGTTACTTCAAATTTTACAACACTCACCTGAGAAAATACAAAAGGAGGGTTTAACTCTTCGATTTTTCAGAGTAGCCTAGCATTAAGACAACTAACTTTCCTAAGAAAGAAAAGACGTGGACTCTAAAAACCACTTTGGCTCAAGGCAGTCCCAGTCCACTACACCACCACTGCCCAATTTTGTGCAAAAGCCTAGTTTTTCCATTGGTTGGAACTGGATCACAGTGCCACCAAAAATGCAATATGACATATGAAGGGGCACAGGCAAAGCATTTTCATTTCCTTTCCAAGAGCCAATGGCACTGAGCATCACTGTAAATATGCCTGTCCTTGCTTAGAACTCCTTTTTCTATGGTTTTCTATCTTTTGTACTGCTGGATATTTAATATTATCTTTCCTTTGCATACTGGTTGAACATCTAGCTAGCAGGCCTAGCACATCAGCAAAATTTACTAACTGGACACCATGCAGAATCCAGGCTGCTTGCATCAATCCACATATCTTATCATAATGAAATGAATATCAATGCAAAACATATGAGGGAGAACAACTGACTGGATCTGACAGCAGTGCCTATGATAAACACTGTTTTCTCAAGTTCAGTCAAGTTTTGCTGAGTTTAATTTTTTCATGCTTCATGATTTAAGCTGTCAAGATGTTAACTATTCATGTTGGCAGACAGCAACACCTGAAGATATTCCAAAACCAACTGTGAAGGAGGATGTTGCATGCTTTTCTTTCTCTGTGAATTGAAGGGGTTTTTTTGAGATTTGTTTTTACTATTGCTCGTCTCATGTGGTTATTTGATCAATATAAGCTTCTAAAATAAAATAAAGCAAACATGCTCTTCCTTTTATTAATTTTATGAAACAAAAAATCCTCAAAACTTTAGCCATCCCTAAAATATAATTTTATATAAGTCAAACTGATTTATTTTACTTTCCCTCACAGAGAGCTGACATTTTGACAATATGGTGGTTTTGTCATCATCCTTAAGATCCTATGTTTATGGAAGAGTCCATGTATTATACCAAGGTATTGTAATTTTTGTGTGTATCCTTTACAATCAGAATTTATCAAACTGAAGGTTTTATGTTTTCATGAATTTTATAGTCCATATTTAAATTGCATCTTTATAATTATTTAAATTTCACATTCCTCCAACATTCCTTCAACACCATGCTTTCTATAGACAAGTAAAGATTTCTTTAAAGTCTAATGAATAACAACAGGCTTTTAAAGTGATTGAGCTATTCATTACTTCTAAAATTATCACAGAACTGGAATTTTCCTTCAGTGGTTGTTATCCTCAAGGAAATTAATGTCTATGTAAAGTTTAAATTCATATTCCTAAGATTTTAGCAATTCTCAGGGTGAAGGCAGAAATAAAAATATACAATACTCCTTTGGGTGAGTTCTTACCTAGTTAAAATTTGCCATTGTTATAGTGGCACTTAGAATTTGTGCTATTTGAGTGTTGCCCCTAAAATTCTTTTTTATATCAGGATTCATGCAACTTCATCGGCCTCATCCTCAAATATCTAAATAAGCGTATTTCTGAATGACATTCGCATGTTTTTTTCTTCTGTGGTCTTCTATCTGATACTACTTTTACCCTTTTTTTTCTTTTTTTTTTTCTTACAAACACATTTTGAAGTTTTGCAATTTCTTGTGCACAAGAAATTTGTGCACAGGAAATTGCAAAAGTAAATTGCACAAGAAATTCATGCACAATTTTGCACAAATTAATGTCTCAAATTCCTTTAACCTTGATTTTTGAGCCTTCAAAGTGAAATACCATAAAGTACTTGTTTAATATCACAGCCTTTAATCTTTGTGTCTCGGAGCATCAGGTCACTCCTAGTTCTTCCTTTTATGAATTAAAAATGAAAGTGATATCGAAGTGATCACGTGTGCCATATCTCATTCTGTACCTTATCTTTGTAGGTTCTTATAATCTGCAACAGCAAACTTGGTTTTATTTCTGCGTGAACTGTTGTTCAAATCTTCCACTTGTATTTTCACTTTGTTGCTGGGATTTTGCCTATCAGCGCAGAGCTCTCATAATGATTTTAGAGAAGATATATTGACCGCGTCATGGGGTAGCCCAAATCTTTATGAGGTTTACTTTTCCATTTTTGAACTGAAAGGACATTTACTCATGCATATACAAGAATAATTTCTACTTTAAAACCACCATCAAGTTTTTAATGACTACTTCATATTTTTGAGATACTTTAAAAACCTTTCACTTTGAAGTCAAGATTATTTATCCAGTGCTTTAGCAGTGCATTTTTTCTTCTTCAGAGGTGAAAAATATATTATTTACCTACCAGAGCTCTTTTCCTAATCAGTTTACTTCATCCATCTGCAACCCTTTACCCAATTTTTGATATTTTACTTTCATCTCTAAACATTTACATTCTTCTGTCACAAAGAATGTATTACATGCCACATAAATACACATTCAATCCACTAATATTCTCTCCACTTTTCTAGCAGAAGAGGGAAGCTCAGAGTTCCCTTTCTGAAAGTCACCTGTCAGTTCTGTTAAGTCACACTCCAGTCAAAACTCCCATCTCAAAACAGGATTTCCTACAAATTTATTTTTGGATTTCCCAGAAATTTAATGAAATACTGTTGTCAAAAGACAGCAAGGCACAGAGAGCATTGTAATCCCATAATCTTTCCCATATCCTTGCTTTTGCAGAGGTCTGCTTGAAACAAGCTCTGTATGTGCACCCATTAAGTGCAACAAAGCCACTCCAATGCAGCATGGTGTTGGAGCTACTGCAGCCCATTTTTCAGCCAGGCAGCGCACCAGGCCAACACAGCTGACGTCTGAAGTAATTGGCTATTTCCTTAACGTGGTACAGTTCTCCAAGGAGACTTTAGTCTGTGCAGTACCAGCCTAAAAGATCAGGAAACCTTCCAGCAGTAATGCCCACAGCAACCAGGAAGGATGCAGAACCAGATCAAAAGTTACCAGTATTTACCTGTTTCAAATACAGACTTCACTGTATTTCACTACATATAGGGTAAAATCACACCATTTTGTCATAGGAGTTGCTGAGATGAGCTACTTTATTACAGTGATCAGAGATTGGATCCTGACATAATGCAAGTCCTACGGCAAAATGGCAAAGATTAACTCTTCTTAGTAATTTCATACATCAACTCTAGGGAAACGTAGGAGAAACTGGAAACATGGAGCATGTAATTCCTAGACACCTTCATTAAGATTTCAGGGGTTTATTTAGCATGGCACTTATAATATGCTAATATTAATTTAACATAATTAAATATGTAAGATAATTGCATTATATTATTTACACATGTACGTATAAATATCATGAAGTATAGAAAATATGCATCTAGTTCGATATTTAAAAGGCTGACAACAGCTCCCACCATGTAGCTTTAACACAGGGTGGGACAGACCATGTCAACGTACTCCTGTGCGAGGGAATTCTCGCCCAAAGGCAGGGCCTGTTGCAGCCTCATGGATCACTAATTGGGGAATCCATCATTGACCATAGTTTGGAAACCCCTAGTTCCTGATATAGTTCGTTTAATACAGAAGGCAAATAAAATATATTCATAATGAGCCTGCTATTAGCAATAAGGTAATTTAATGATTTACCTGATATTTACTGTTCAGTAATTTCCAGATTCTTGTTTTTAGATAACCAAGATGAAATATAGTGCTAGAGAAATATATTCTCTGTAGGAAAACAATAATAATAAAAAAACAACAAAAAACCAAATTTACAGCCAAAATTACAGCCAAAAGAGGCTTTCCGTTAAAAAAAATAGTCAGTTAAGTTATGGCTTATTTCTGCAACAAGCTTGTAAGAAGGTTTTCACAGATGAAAAAATTACATGTAGCTTAAGTTATAAAACATTCTCCTTAACAATTCATAGAAAGGCATAAATATAAAGTTGACTGAACGTGGGGCAGCAGCCTACCTGTCTAGCAAGCTCAACTTTAAATAGGAATCCTTCAAAATTTATTCATAAAATTAATTAAAAACCCCTTTACAGTAATTAGGACATCCAAAGGCCGTTGTATATACTTGGGAAGCAATCCTGATAGTACAAACAAATCTAGTATCTCTTATTGTTTATACAATATCAAAAGATGTCATGATGAAACTGGTGAAATTATAGTAGTTTAATAATCAGAAAAAAAAAACAACCCAAAACCACTCAAATAAAAAAAAATCACTGACAATATAGAATACATTATAAATGTTCCCTTACAACTAACATTTTCTAGTATGAATACTAAACATCATATATCCGTTCCTCTATAGAAAGACTATAGTCAAAACTGTAACCTAACTACTTAAGCACCAGTGTATCCTCTATAGCTGGCAATAGATTTGGGAACGCATTTCCTAAAAATCTTATCTGGAATGTTTCGTTTCTGCTTGTGGCCTTTCACTACATTATTAATTTTTGCTCTTGCATTTTTCCAGTTCATAAAATTGGGGTAATGCTGAGCTACAAGCTAGAGGTGAAAACTAATTAGTGCTCACACAGTGCTTTAAACATGCAAAGCACCTGATAAATTTTAAATTATCAGATATTTACAAAACACAATCTCCTTTAAAATACATTTTTCATTGTTATTGTTTAAAAATTATATTCTTCTCATAACTTGCTCTTTAACCTGGGACATACACTGGGTTTGAGAGAAACAGCCCTTCAAAGTACCTGTCTATAATAAGACGATAGTGTCAAGAAGAGAGTATTGGCAGGACTGAGTTAAAGAAAGGCTCTTTATCACATTCTGTCGTATGTAAGAGTATGTGTAGCATGTTTTGCACTGATTCATCAGTAGCAATATAGTGTTACATCAATCAAATTTTTTAGATTTGGAGCAGACCTAAACAAATATTTGGGAAAATACTGATGCCTATATGTGCTGAGACAAGAGAAATGAGAAGATTACTCAAGCAATAAAAGGGCTTATTTTTTTTTCTTTATTTGTTTTACAAGTGCCTTTATAACCATTGTCAGTGTTACTTACAGCTTTTCGCTGGAGAAAGGGAGTGTCCATGGTGTGATGTATACTCATAAATAAATGTATTGTAGAAATAATTATTCAAATCTGAATAAGAAATCTTTTCACACCCTTCACAAGCAGGGCTGGCAAGACAATTAAGAGACCCGCATTCAGGACTGGGCCGTACACAGGCAGACATTACCAAATCAAAGGAACAGCTGTAAAATCAAAGTGTTGAACATTATGTCAAACCTTAAATAATTCTTGCAGCGAAAATGTGTCATAGGTTTTGAGACAGAAGCAATACAAGAAGGCAGTACTGTATGAAGCAGAGAAGAAGCAGTTCACCAATGTACTAAAGCCCATTGGTTCTCAGACTTTCCAGTAATTACTAATGCATCAACACCTGGAATAATTCTTCTTCTTGCTTAACAATAATAAGTATCCACATTCTGATTAAGTGCAAAGTTCGTTGTAATCTTTTGTTTGATCCCAACTGTACGTACTTACCAGCATTCAGCAGAAGACCCAATATTCCTGCAACACACAAAACATAAGGCTTTTGTGCTGCAAAGGACTTTGTTGGTAACCAGAACAACAGACAATTTATCCATGGTTTGTGATTTTGCAGTTTTTCCATTACACGTTGCACACGTTCCATTGAAACCTGGTATTCATAATAAAAATTCTCATTTTCACTTGCCTCCATCTCATCATGGGGGAGACATCAGATAAAAGAATAAACTAAAACAATGAAAAAATATTTTCCTTTTTAGTCACTCAATTTTTTCAGATGATAAAAACACTTGAAGCAAATCTGCCATCTGTAAAAGAAACGTGGTCAGGTTTCTTTCTCAACTAGTTCTCTAAAAAAGTAAGTGCAGATTTGTATGAAGTATCCAGCATGTTAAAAAAACCTATACCAGAGTTGAGTGCGAAATTAAAATACAGGATCATCTTAACATTTATCTTTGAAGAGACAATCATGGAAGAATATCAAAAGCAATTTGAAAAGGAACTTGCAGTTTCCCCTTTGTGGATTATTCTTATGAGGATTGATTTGAGCTAATGCCAAGATGCAATTAATTTAAATTTGAAGTTGCCACTGTAAATAATTGAACTCCAAATAAAACCATTATTCTAAATAATGCCTAGGCATCAAAGAGTATAAAAATAGCCACTTAAGGAAAAATACATATACAAATATTTCATGTATTTTATGGACAATTTTAATGATAATCAGCAAGACATATGACATGAAAATTAAAATATTCCAACCCCCTTTCCCTTTTACTTTTTTTATAAGTGAAATGATTATTTCTGTATGACAAAAGTAAAAATGTATTTATTTACTAGCCACAGAAAGAGAAGGCACATAGAATCAGTTTGCATTCATGTAAATAATGTGGCTGGCGGTATAGTGGCACAATTTAAAATGCAGGAAAATGACTGAAGAAAATACATTTCCATGCTTATTACGTCTTTATGATTTTGAAACCAATGTTTAATTCATGTATTGAGATTCTTCCTCTTTTTTATTTTATTTATTTTTATTATTATGAGGTACAATGTATACCTATAGGAAACTGAGGCTCAGACTGATTTCTTTAAAACCTGTGTGTCACCATTTACAACAGTAGCTACAGAATCCATATGATGGCCTTGCTTAAAACTTTGCTATTTATTCATTTTGCATATATACAGGGATTCAGTAATTCTCCTGAAGAGTGAAAGAAAGAACAGAATCAACTTCATTCCCTCGCATGTGTTCACTTACATGATTAAAAGCAGTAAATCATCTGTTCTGAGAGGAACACAACTGAGAGGAGCTACAACTCAGAATACACTCAGCAGGTAGAAATGCTTATTAAAAAGGCACCACTGTCACAGAACTATTTCATAATTATGCTGTCTTGCAGGTTTACACCTCTTAACATGATTTAGAAAATATGTAATATAAACTTACGTTTGTCCTAAATCTTTTTAAAACTCTGCCTTCCATAACAGCTGCTTGTTGAGCAAAAATTTCTGATGAGAGTTTCTACATTTCCATTTTTTTTGTCCTGACACCTAGCAAGTTTTCCCTAATATTTTTCTTTGTTTAAAAAATATACTCTTTTGTCTCATAATGTAGGAAGCATTTCATTACCATCCTGTCTAAATAATAATCTTTCATTCACAGAAGGGTCTTAAACACTTTCTTCAACTTTTCATGAACAGTCAGATTTTACAAACATATCATTCTTGTTCTGTTACGGACTTCAATTTGTCTGTATCTTTCTGAAGAGGGTGTGTGGTCGCAGACATCTAATTCCAACTAGATATTACCATACTAGAATCACAGTAAATTTTCAAAACTTTACAAACTATAAAATTTCACTGGAATTAAAATGGCAGTATTTCTAAAGATTTCTAATATTTTATCTAGAGCAGACAAAACCCCTCAGCTCTCAGTTTGTATCTTAAAAAAAAAACCCAAAACTTTATAATTGTAGTTTTACTTATTGAGAACACTACAGAATGACACTCCTGGAAGAACTGAGGCAATGGAGAAAGGCTTTATGCTACACAATGCAAAATCAGCTTAATTTGAAACACTAATGAGAGATTTAGCTTCACATATTTGTGCTAGACACTAAAAGCACATAAAAGCTAATATTAATTAGTATGATTATGAATCCTTTTTCTGTTATTTAGGAAATATATTTCATTAATAGAACATACAATGGAACCATAAAATATATCAATGTGAGTGCTGACTGCAACTTGTTTTTACATTATCTGAAACAGATTACTGCTTATACCACTTTAAATTGGCAAGTTTAATTATGCAAACCTGGGTCTGAAAATGGTGGTTTTTTACTTTGCCTACATGTTCTCATTTGCAATTATTTATTCTTTCCACAAAATTTGAAACTTTTAGTGTCAAACCTATGAAAATATTATAAGCTCCGTGTTCTTTATTTCCACACATTATTAGAAGACAAAAAATGCAGAGAATCCATGATGGCACGTTTGTATAATATATAGTCATTTCATTAATGTTACTATTTCTCTAAAATATTTCAAAATCAGAATTTTCACTTGCACATGGGAATACATTATCTACACATTTTTACTGATCATGACAACGCTGATGATTTATCTTTTTAGTGGTCAGCTAACTAAGCAATTTTAAAAACAGCATTTAAATTTTAATAAGGCCTCACTGCCTGTCAGTAGTAAGCAGATGTGATTTGTCAAACCTTATACCATAAAGCAAGGTCAGAGTTAAATTAACCTCTATCAGAAGTAAAACTATGGAGCGGTAGAACCAACTCTGGGTTTCTTGGCAATGTGGTCAAAACCAAATTTTCCAAAGGACACAAGGCTGGGACCTGAACAGGGCTGGAAAGGAAAAGGCTGGAGCTAAGACAGAGTCCAGGAGAGCTGGACTCGCACCTTTCTGAAGCCAGCAAGGAAACACAGACAAAATGGCAATTTGTGCTACCGGAGGGAGCAGCCTCTCTGCTGTGCCTCCTGGCCTCTGCCAGCTGTGGCAGGTTTCCCCAGGTTCTTCTGTGGGAAAAACCACCTCCTGCAGTCTACTGCCCTGGTGTCTTCCTACCTCACCTGTGCCTAGGATCCACCCATACAGCCACTGCCCATCTTGTGCTCTTGGTGCACCAGAGTATGATCTTTCAGCTAAAGATGAACATGGAGTACATTTGGGAAGAGGAGAAGGAATAGTTTTCTTATAACTCACTTCTAGACAGATACAAGGCTGCCTTAGAACGATCTCAGGTGGTACAGAGTGAAAGAGAATCAAAGGATCATAACAACTTCCTGGATTGCTGCTACTTCCTCCCTTTATAAAAGGTTATACGTTGAGGTGACTTCATTTAAGTCTGTTAATCGAAATTCCAGTATGACTATTTAAAGTTCTTCAACATGCATGTACAAGAGAAGTTTAATTCAGGCTTTCAATACTTTTAAAGTAACCTAATTTAAGTAATCAAAACTTAAATGCAGTTGATTTGGGGAAAAGCAACTAACCCATTCAAGACCTCAGGACGTTTGTTTTAAAAGCGGGTATCCGGTGTCCTATTCTCTTTTTGATGGGTGTGGAGGAGGGAAGATTTGTTTGTGGGTTGTTTGTTTTCTTTATTGTTTGTTTGTTTGTTTATTAAGATAATGCACATTGGGCTCCACAGCATGACAAGAAGTTCTCAAGCCTGTACTTAGAGGAGGAAGAACTTGCTCTGATTTTTTGATCCCTATATATCGAGCACTGATGGTGCAATGAGCACTGCTGTTACCCTGATAGTTTTTCCCCCTCAGACAGGATTTCTTTTTAACTCCTGAATGCTTATGTCTGTCCTCAAACTCTATATGCAGAAATCCTGCTTCAACATTGAATTTTTTAATTATGTCTCAACAAAAAATACTAAATAAATGATAACTTTTTTGACTATCCAGTTTTCCCATTGAATTAGTCTCACTTGGTGAATAACTGAGGAACCAAGCAACGTATTCATGTAAAAAGGAAATTTATAAAGTCATCGTTGTTCTTATTACTATAATACTGTATTTGATAAATGACTAAAACTCTTTTTTGAAGTAACTATCACTGTAAAATAAATATGTTTGGGCAGGTTTAGAAATCAATGCTGGCAAAATTTATTTTAGCAGAAATCCAGATCAAGAGAGCCTGAGCTTAATAAATCTGCTCACTTCACTTTGCACATTCAAAAGACAGCAAAGCAAACATGCAAAGGATTCCCCACAGCAGTTTTAGATCTGGGAAAGGTCTGTTAGGAATACAAACACCTCTGGGAAAATATTATCTAGGTGTATTTCCATTATGATGTCTTGTTAGTACTCTGTGTTTCTAAACAGCTAACATAAAAAAATAAGGACTATGGTTGGTGAATAGATTTGCAAAAACATAATATGTAGATTGAAAAACACAAAGTATGGCTTTTGTCAATATTGTGATATTTCTAGAGACTACAATTTTCAAAAGCTATTTTGCTGACAACAGTGTAGCATTTCTGTGTGGGAAATTACAAACATTAAAATCTATGAGGCAGTAGAAATCAGGTAGATACACAAGGAGAAAATAAACTAGGTCTATGGATGGTAAAATATCGTTAAAAAAAAAGAAAAGAAAAGAAAAAGTGCAGTACGTCACAGATTCTGTGGCTTAGCTGAAATAGCACAGAACCAGAAATACATAAAGGTAAAAGATTGTTTTAAAGTAAATGGGCAGAAAAAATTGCACACAGAACCCCCCCCATCCTCTTATAAGTTAAATTACATACATACCACTTAGAAATGTTTCTTACTTCCTCAGATATAAAATCCTGCCGTACTTTTGAGAAATATAAGAAAACATTAGTTTTCTGCATACAAATACTTGTGTTTCAGAGAATGCAAATTTTTTCTTCTTGTTTTTACTAGTTGAAAAGTAAAAGCATATTGTATTTGAATAATATATTGTTCTTACCTGCCTTGAAAAGCTAGCTTGTCACTTGTTCAAGAATACCTTGATCCGATGTCTATATCAAATCATCTAACCTGAAATGAAACTGTGTGCTAGGGGAGAGGCTCTCATTTCTATTACTTTTTATAAAAAAAAATAAATATAGATGACAGATCCTTTTACAAGGTAGCCTAGAGTGACTAGTTCTTGTCACAATGTTGTCATAGTGACAGTGACATCAATATACTTCATGACAATCAGTACAGCAATTTATCTGGAGAAAACATCAGCGTTGATTCCTGAGTGTATTTTGTATTGATTTCCTTTACAAGTCTCATTAGATTATTTATTTTTTGCACTATTCCTTAATGAAAATGTGACTTTAGTAATTCTTCTGGTTGTAAGTAGCCTGGTAAAAAAAAAAAAAAAAAAAAAAAAGAAAAAGACCAGAATAATATGAAACAAAAAAAGTTTGACTGTAAAATTTCTTCATACAAATTGAAATCTCAGTTATTTGTTAGCATAACAGAGACACCTCCTAGGTCTGATTCTGTGACCCTGCAGTTATAAGCCTTTTCTAAAATAAGACATGGAGTTGCTTACGGTATAAAGTAATATGCACAGATACCCACAGTAAAAGGAGCAGAAAATAGTCCCCTACAAAGAGGTAATACATTCTCAGTCTCAAGTATATTTAGCTAGGAAACACTGCACGTCTACTAAAACTGCTCAGTTTCATGGTCATTCACAGAGCCCATCTTCAACCTACAACTTGCCACCTTCCTGAAACTTTTCGTATTTTCCCTTAGTAATTGCTACATGACATACAGTCATGTGAAGTTCCCGAAACAGAAAGTGTGTATTTTCCTGTTTTTGTCTGAAAACTCTGTCCCTAAAAGTAGGTGAATGCTGCAGTTCACCTCTTGCCTTTGTGCTATATGAAATCTGCCAAGGCAACACATCAGTGCTAATTGTGATCTTCTCTATTGATAATAGAAATAATTTTCAGACTGCAGGTGATAAACTTTGGTATTGATTTCAAATGTTTCCTTCAAATGGTATGATTTTAAAAAAAAATGTTTTCTGATGGTAGCACTCTCAAACTACTGATAATAGCTTGAATCCTGAAGCAGACCACCTCTTTTTTGCTGTTTATTCAGCACATTAAGTGGGAATTAAGCCAATACACCTCTCCACTTTCTAAATAAAAAGGAAATATCATTGCACCAGTACATCAATCCAATAAGTTCCCATATCGTGAACATTCTATGTATCTGTAATCCCAAATGTTTGAAATAAAAGCCACAGTTGAATAAGGAGAAATACAGGGAAGTGGGATAACTTTTAGAAATAAGCTAAGTTTCCCGTCACTTAGTATTAGCCCCATTAGGTCTGCAGTTGAAGCTAGACATGTACCCTGCACGCAACCTGCAAAAGAATTCACTCCATCATTTCAACATCTTCGTTAACTGGGATCACTCATCCTCCAAAGGTGCCTCTCTCTCCCCATTAACTATCCTCTACATTGCTTATGTCTACCATAATCTACAGTTGTTTCAAACTAGACACGTTGCTTAGCCTCTTAAAAGGCTAATGAATCCTGTCATACGAAAATATGGATTCATATATAGTACATCCAATCAAATTATCAGGTAGTAGGTTTAGGAAAAAAAGGGGGAAAAAAAATGTTACTGATAAAAAAGACTTCAGAATCAAAAAGAAAGGTTTTGAAACTTAGATTATAAACTGGTTCACAAAGGAACAAGGTTCATCAATAGCTACTCTCAAATGCTCAAACCACAGCCCCTTTCTGAGAAAGTCCCTAAATAAAGACACACAGAAGGATTTGAGTTGCAGTGCTTAGGTCGCCGCATTTTATTTTCAGAATACACTCAGCAGAAAGGCTATCTTTTATTTTGAAATGCAATTACTGCACTATGTAACAAACAAGACTTAGGCTCTTCACTATCAGCAGCAGTTAATGGGAGGCCTGACTCCCTCAGGCATTTTATAACTATCCCTAAATGATTCTATTATAGGCTTTGAAAAGTTTGACCAGAACTATATTATAAAGGATGAGCAACAGATGAGAGAGTCCTTTGCCGTGTGAGTTGGTACTTGGCACAAAGTCAGGTGCATTTATATCATGCTATGCATATACTTTAAGTAGAAAAACAGCTTTACTATAAATTGGGAAAAAGTACTCTAGTCTATGGTACATTAACAACTCAAAACAAAGCAAGCATGTTTTATTTCCTTACAAAGTCTACTAAAAGGAAAAAAAATATTAAACTGGTTTTGAAGGCCTAAGTTGCCAAATATTGTATTTAAATATTGTATTATAAATACTGGAATATTGTAGTAGTTATTTTTAAAGATGTTCTTCATAACTGATATCTTTATTAGTCGATTACTCATCCAAAAGGCCAACAGAGAGACAACATCTACCAGCTGCTCCTCTTAATCATCCGATACTGAATTCTTCATTGATATCCCTATATAAGATGTTGTTCCTTTACAGAACAGTACGAGACCGAGGTCATGTACTGACCTGAAATCATTCTGTGACTGACTGCTTTAAAAGTCAAATGAGCTTATTTTAAACACCACGGTGATATTTGAAACAGTTTTTCTCCAAAGTAACATGGACAATTTGCAAAACAAAAGGAAGCTTAAAAAATACAAGAAAACTGAAATTGCAAGTTCCCTGAATTTTCACCAATACCGTAATATTTAAATCTTACGGCATGTCTTTCTCACTGAAACCACTTACTTCCTATGCAACACGCACTTCTAATTGGATTTATTCAGAATAAATCATATTAGTGAAGACACAAGAAAATTTGATTTCAAGAGTACACAGAAATAGCAGACAGTGAGCCTTCTAGCTAGAGCAATGCAGAAAACCTCCCCCACTTTATAAAGCATTGTTACAATTTAGTCTAGCACCCAGGTTAGTTAAATAAGGTGCTAAAGCAACAAAATCCATCAGCTCAGAAATATATGTGGCATCTTTCAATGCACTTAAACCACAAATGCCCAAGTTTTCATCACAGGGGAAATTTCAGCTTTTTCTTTCTGTAAGATTAGTTTGGGTATCACTGTTGTAAATGAAGATCAGAGTCAAGTTTTAACATAAGAAAGAAAGTGTGATGGAACACAGCTCCTATTCTCAATTAAATCATAAACTAGTCCTCCTACTAGTCCAGTTTTGGGATACCATTAATTATCTTTTGGGACAAAGAAAAAAAAAATATTTATTCCAGCTTTGTGACCTCTAATTCTAAACCACTAAAATTTTAATCTCTGAAAAAAAAAAATCCCTTTGAGGATCACTAACGCGGTTTAGTTTTGCAAAAAATAAATGTGTGATGATGATACACATAATTGTAGTTTACTTGAGTTAAAAAAAAAAGAAAAAAGAAAATCAATCTTCACATTTAAAAGTGCATTCAGGCTTCTTTTGTGTTGTTAATTCATCTTTGGTTTAAATTCACAGTTTTGCAAGCTGACATTTGTCAATGAGTGTATTTTTGGTTATATAAAAGTGACTGTATTTGCAAATAATAAAGTTGGTAAATTTGTTCAGTAATATATATATATGAACTTAAACAGCAGATTTCTGTAATATGGAATAATGGATCAGGGTAGACAATGTACCTGCTCTCATAGATACTCACAATCTTTATAATTAATGAACTGCGAGACAACATGGAACTTTTTGATAATGGCCTTTTATTGAGTCAATAACCCTTCAATTCATGACCCTGTAATTTTTATGAAATATTAATAGTGAAGCTTCATATAAAAACTTCCTACAAAGAACTGATATTATTGCAAATAAATTAATCAAAACTGTTCCAGTTAAGAAATCTCCGAGGGCAGAAAGAAATGGCAGAGGAAAACACATGAACAAGTCACAGTAGAAGTCAATTCTGTTTCATCAAAATTTCCCCACCAACCTGATAAGGTATCATTGAAGATCACTGATCCCTAAGAAGGCCTGTGAAGTTATAGTCATCTAATATTGGAAGCTGATACTGTGCATCAAACTGAATCCATAGACCCTAAATAAAACAATTTTTTTAAAAAAATGATTTTGCGCTGCAATTATAAGCCCGCTGTGGGCAGTGCACTGAAGAAGAGGAGCTGTGTACTTCAAGTTTATAATAGCTGTCAGAAGCCAGTTTTTTATTTTTAAAAGGTGAAATTGCTCTTGTCTTCCTGCCTACTGCAAAATGTTTCCATAAAGAAAGAAATTGCTTACTGTACCACGGTTTAATTCAACAGTCACGGCATATACAGAACGGACAGAATTAATTTATTTTAGAGAAGCACCTTACCAACCCATGGCAAAATAGTTCACATATGGCAGGCTGCACGGGTGTCATTGATAAGGGTGCTGAGCTGTGTCTCTCAGTAGTCGCTCCAGATACCATACTATGACAAACAATACTTACAGGGTGAATACACCTTCTTTAAACTTCACAGCTAGCGCACTACTAGTTTTATATGTTAGGTGCACAGCCTGTTTTAGACTGTTCCTTGCAGTGAATTTCTATCCACGACACTGTCTGGTAAATATGACTGACTTACATGTAGTTTTAAATTTATTTTTAGTTATTTTTTCCCCCCAAAACACATTATCTTTTCCTCGAGCTCAGTGAAGAGAAGCAGTGAAGATGCACGGGTGTCTTCAAATCCCCAAGTTACCTTCCAGAAATCTCTGACACCAACCAGCCAACTTTTACTTGAATGCAGCATCTCTCCTATGTATTTGGTTTTGTACATGATAATAGGGAATTCTCTAGGCAGATGTGAGACTAGAGTTATAACTACACAGAATGTAAATAGTAGATAGAAAAACTTGTTGGGAAGAGGATGAGTCCATGGGATTCTTACACCAAGATATCCCCAGCAGCTTCTAGTAGCTATAGGTTTAAAGCAGACTATTCCAGGTATCTTAAAATGCCGAAAAGCTTTTATGTAACCACTTAAGTATTTACATTACTGATGTTGATACTTAGTAACAGCATTAACAAATTCTTTCAAGTGCTTGGGTTTAATTAAGTGCCCATATCTGAAGTGAGCAATTTATTTTAAACTAACATATCTTTAGTTGCGATTTAGTTTAAACGATAATCTGGGCATCGTTTGACTAAGACTGTCAGGTCTTTGTTGCTGGGATGCGATAAAATATCATTGACAAACACTTTGATTCCTTGCAGTCCTACTATTTTTGGACTGGGTTTTTTTTTTGTGCTATATTGTCTTTAGTGGTCAATATCTCTACCATTTCTAGATCAAATGGAAGATCTGAGTAACTACTACTCAAGTATATGAAGACAGACTACTTCGGAGTCCAGCACCAGTTCTTTAACCGTGATGGCTTTCTCAGCTTGGTTGCCTCCCTTCACAGATCGATGGATACACTGCCAAGAACTCTGCGCATAAGGCAACATGAGAGTTCAGGACAGGTATCTCAGACTGTAAAGATCATCCTGACAACAGGTCATGCTGACAAAACATGCCGCGTGGAGGGAGCTTGAGAAACTGGAAAGAGACACGACTGACAGGCAGCGCAAGACAAGATATCATCCTGAAGCACCATCTTCTGCGCAGGGGATTGAAAGCCAGGACCCTTTTGTTCAGTCTGATCTGCCAGCATTCAGACTGACAGTGAGACTTGTATTTTCCTACTAAAAACTTGTCTGCAGCGTACTTGAGAAAGACTGCAGTGTTTCCCTACTGTTTTGTTAAAGCTTGAAGTGTTAATACATGTACAAATCACATCAGTGATTGCTTTTGCTGATTCTAAGGTATCACTCCATCCTTTCAATTATACTCTGGTGTGTCACTCATGACAGCTTCTCCTCCAACTCCGGCCTTAATCTTACTCCTACTCTCAACACACGCACTAACACAAGTGGAACTGTGTTTAAAAACTCTACCTCGTTTTTTATGTTCTGATGACCTCCTATGACTTCAGCTATCTCAGGACAGGTTTTCTTTACAAATTCTGTAGGATTTTATTTATTTATTTATTTATAATAAATTCAAACCCGACATTTGGGTTTTCATTGTTTTTATCATTTTAAGGCTTCTATTCTCAGTGCTGGTGTTGTTCACATACATAGGAAAAGAAATTTAGATTGTGACTTCTCCTTCCCAATGTATACCACAAGATAATTAATCTTTATTCTTTTTTAGCCTACTAGTAGCATGGACAAAACCAATATTTCTGACAATATGGAAGCTGTGGGGAAGTAGAATATAAATGGACTGATGAAACTGGCTCATCCTGGGGGCTCTTCACGAGTAATCCCACCCACTGCTGCAGTCACAGACAGAAGTCTGTGTAAAAGGGCTGTGTAAAACATCAGTGAGTCATTCTTACATTAAAATTGTTACAAGACCTAAGGAGTTCTGTCTGTCTCAAGGATACAGGGCTTTGTGGTCTTCTAATTAATTACAAGTTTTAAGCATTTTTTGATGATTTATCAAGATAAACACACGTGTCACCACACCCTTTTCTGTACTGCAGTCAAGAAGAGAAACCAAATTATTGGTTCCAAAACATTTTCAAGAGTGTGCAGTCTAAATCTTAAATTTTGATAATATTACAAACCTGCACATTAGTTTGTGCTAAAATTCAAGTTTTTTGGCTTTCAGCGATTTAAGCCATTTACAGCAAACCTGCATGTGCAGGTGCATGCAGAGTGCATGCTTTTCTTGCATATACCTGTTTTAGTGCTTTATATTGCTTACCCACTGCTGCCAAAAAAGAAACCTCAGCCACCTGACCAGCAAGGTAAGGAGGAGAAAACTCAGTTTCTCAGTCAGACAGTAGAGCAGACTCATTACAGATGGAAACTGGAAAGGTATTCTGTGAGAGCAGTGGTACCACTTTGCAACAGCTCAGAAAAACATTAGCTTGAAGGAGGAAGACCCAGATACCAAGGGCAATACTGATCAATTAATTTTTTGTCAAATACCTCTAGTTCAGTCTGTAACTGCTGTCCTCTTGTCTTTATGGATGAGGTGGTTTGTAACTTCCATTCTGACTCTTCATTTTGAAGTGCAAAGATTAAAAAAAAAAAAAAAAAAGAAAGGAACAAGAGGTGGAGATAGACAAAGTGAAGATACCTTAATTCAACTTCAAAAAGGCCGAAGGTGAACTCTGAAAAATGGATCTCTCTCTGGGAAAGCCTGCTCACTCCAGAATCATGGGTCTCTCTTTAGTGATACTTTCTCATCTCAATATATGTAGTTGTGCACCTTGATTTGGTTTAAACTATGGAAATTTAGACCTCTCATTTTTGTATAAAAGCCTGGCTTATATCTCTTTCATGCCTACTATGACCCTCCTTAGTTCTGCAAGCAGACCTTTTCCATTAAAAATAATAAGCAAAAGGAATAAGTTCACTGAACAGTTACTTTTGGACTAAATTTGTCAAGCTACAATTATCTCTAAAATTCTCTTTCCTCCCCCATCCTAGACCATTTATTGAAATAGAATATATTCTTTGTTTTTGAGGTATCTGCACAAGAGGAAATAAAAATTATTGTCAAGATTTTTTGTCATCTGTTAACCCAAAACCAATTTTATTGTAAAATGAACTTTGTGTTTCTGCAGAAAAATATGAACATTTGGAAATTCATCTAATCACTATACAATTACTTAATCAAGCAGACAGAAAATCAAAGAGCCAATTAAAACAAAAAAATAATCAAGGATCTGTAAAGAGCCTCAGCCCACCCAGGTAATTAGACAGAAAGATGGCAGATAGCATTTGGGGCAGTAATTCAAATTCAAGTGCACTGGACTGAGGCTGACTGTCTTAAACAACTACACAACTGTGAGTGATGGAGATACTTAGGTCCAAAACTCAACTTAAATCCTACTGTGAGCATGAAAACAAGCTAGATATTCAGGTGTAAAATGAAGAATATGAAATAAAACTGAGATAAACTGACGTTAGTCAATGCTATAATACTCAGTCACATTGTATAATGTGTTTGTGTGACTTAACTTTCAACGGATAGCATATAAAGAGTTATTCCAGACAGACAACAATTATTTAATAAAAGCAGAAAAAAATCATTTATTCTCAGGAGAGGACTAAATATATTTGGACTGCTTATTTTAGAAAGATGATGCATAACAAGATGGAAGAAAGATAAAATAAAATTAAATTGCACAAAAAGATTGAAAGCTGACTTTTACTTTTGCATAAAATAGGAGTAGATACTTAAACAAAAAGGAGAAATGGTCATCACCCCCACCTAAATTCAGAAGTGGAATACATCACTACAATATTTGACTTCGGGGAAGACCTTATGAGAGGGGGGGAAAAAAAGAAAAAAATATTGGTATATACAATAAGAACAAACATCTTTCACTAGCTAAAATAAAAATTCAGAAGGAAACTAAAGTGTCTTGTTTCAACTGTTAACTACTTGAAGAAATTTTCTATTTTGGAGTATCTTGCAGTTTCTTTGTAAGTAGCCAGTACTGTCAATAATGAAATGCATTTATCTTTGGTCTGATCAAGTATGACAAGTTTTTGGGTACTGTAGCTGCTCAGTGAACAAGCATGGTTCCAAACCGCATTAGTTTGCACTATCTCAATGATCCAGAGTATGTGTTTACCTAAGGACTCTTTCAGTACGCAATTTATGAACTCGTATTATCGGTTTGCTTTTGAGAGGGTATTTTGAGAGTTTGTTTGAAGACTGCCTAATTTTGTGTTCCTCCTCATGACTGCACTGATAAAACTCCCACAGTAGAGATACTAGAGAACAAAGACCTATAATTAGCTATTTTTCTCTACCAAACAATGGATGTTCAAGGAGAATACTCTTGCTGGGAAACCATTGTACTCAATTCTGTTTGATGGAGAATATTTGAGGTTGGTAGGGGAAGCATCATAAAGTTTGATACAGAGAGATCAGCATGATTTCATAGCAGAAGAGTCTAGGTTACCTTAGGGGTCACTTTGGACAAGGTTAAAGCAAGATGACCTAGATAGAGAGGTAAACAAACCATATATTGGAATGCACACTACTCAGAAAAATCCTTAAGTGGTGTGGGGATTACTGCTGCTCTTCTAGACTTTACAAGTAAGCATACATAAGGATACACGGCCATCTAGTGAGTGCTGAAGGACACTGGTGGAAAACAGCAGGTGGCCAGAAGTCTAATTCTTTTCTTCTGGGAGGGAACTACCCTCAGATCTTGGAAAGTTTAATAAAAGTCAGTAAGTGTTAGCACCTTTGTGTGCTTTTTTAAGTATGGAACAACATATAATGATGTTTGATGATCAGAGGGCTGGAGCACCTATGAGGACAGGCTGAGAGAGTTGGGGTTGTTCTGCCTGGAGAAGAGAAGGCTCCGAGGAGACCTTATAGCAGCCTTCCAGTACGTAAAGGGGGCCTACAGGAAGGATGGGGAGGGACTCTTTATCAGGGAGTGTAATGAGGCCAGGGTAATGGCCTCAAACTGAAAGAGGGTAGATTTAGATTGGATATCAGGAAGAAGTTCTTTGCTGTGAGGTTGGTGAGGCAGTGGAACAGGTTGCCCAGGGAAGTTGTGGATGTCCCATCCCTGGAAGTGTTCAGGACCAGGCTGGATGGGGCTTTGAGCAGCCTGGTCTAGTGGGAGGTGTCCCTGCCCATGGCAGGGGGGTTGGAACTGAAGGATCTTTAAGGTCCCTTCCAACACGAACCATTCTGTGATTCTGTGATAATAATTTATGGCATTTTTAGATGCAGAAGTACAATATGGAAGGAAGAGTATTTTGAGGAGGAAAAATGCAATTGATTTTTGTCCTCAAGACTGTTCTTGGTATCAAAGTAACATTTCTGATGAGAGCATGCTTTTTCATGCAGAGATTGGGATGCTAGCACACTTAAATTCTGAGGAGTAAAAATACTGTTTTCCCTATACGCGTGTAAGTCAAACACATGGTTTGTGAGCAGCTGCAACAGTAATGCAAAGGTTTCAGTCATGCTGGGGCCCTTTAAAGCAAGTGAAATTACAGATGGTTTTCAACCACATTTGATAACTAGAAGAAAAAAGCAAAGTTAAATAGGTGCTGAAGCTAGCAGTATTCAAAAAATTCATAGCAGATCTGAAGGTTCAGAAATACAGTTTCTGACAGGTGCTACCCTGCCTTCCCCAAATCCAAAGTAAAACAACTCATTTACAGAATGAGATGACAGGTTTATAGCCTATACACATAGCAGATTATTGCGGCTCAATTAGTGGGCTATTTATTAAGCCATGCTTAATCATCGAGATTCCTGAGAGCTTTCCTCCTCATCACTGTATTTGAATCGGTTGTAATCTCTATTGTGAAGATGTATCTACGTATTTAACAACATGCAATCTAGCTTAGTCTGGATGAATTTAATGAATAATACTTCAAAACTGGTTGGGAAACTAATCTTGGCAGTTATCATTTTTAAGCTAGAAAGCTTTATCAAATCAAAGTTCTTACAGAAATGTCCTGGCTTTCATTCCCTCGATATTTTTACTGACAATATACAATAGTGACAAGAATTTCGGCATCACCCAATGGCTTGGTTAATAGAATAGAAAAATTCCTCTTCTGAATTTGCAGACAACATCATGCTAAGAGATGCTTAAGACTTGCTACAGAATGATTTCAAGATTTCAAAAAGAAAGTCACAAGAATTTTGAAGAAGCTGTCTAAAAGAACATAATCGGCTTAAGACAACTCCACGTGCATATATTTCTGCCCAGACACAGTGTAGGAAAAAACTGATAAAGTAATTCCACATATTTTCAACAGCTGTGGTATTGACTAGGTAAAACAGAGGGTTTGAACTAACAGAAAAGTAATTTACAGAACATCAATACAAAATGCTCTAGAAGTAGACTTACAAGCTGCAGCTTAAGGTGTGTTTACCTTTGTTTACTTACTTCTAATTCTGAGCTATATAAAGTTTACCTTCTTTCAATTGCTCAGCACTAGGCACCACAAAATTGAATTCACTCTCTTTTTTCCTTTTTAAATTCATCTCTATTCAGACAGTGGGAGAAGCATTTTAAATTGTCCCAAGCTGGTACAAAAACCTGTCTCACCACAGACTATAACTCCTCTAAAAAGCAGTTACTTAACTGGGATGTTCCTGTGATGGCATATTCAGTTAAACTAAGCAGCCACCCCTTCATAAAAAGTTCATCTGGGGCACAGCTAATTTAATTCGGCAAAAGCTATTGTGACCTTTAATTGCATATTAACACCTCTGGTTTGAGCTGATGACCATTTCCTGGGTATGCTTCTGAGACACAGTGCTAGTGATGAGTAATTCCTGACCTTTAGCCATTGAATTAACACCTCTAATTGTAAATGAAAGAGCAGTTGAACCAAAACTGTTCCTAATGAAGTAGCTTATATGACTAATATTTGGCTGGTCTGCTACAGAATATCAATTCCCTTAGAGACTGGGAAGGAGAATTTTCTTCCTGAGGCTTTCCTAATTTATATCCCACAGAAGTTGCTCTCACTATATGTGCTTCCCACAACTTAAGTTGGAAAGGTTATGTCTACGCTATATCTTCCCTGCCGAAAGAGCACCAATATGTCAGTGCTACTTGAATTTGTTGCTACTTACCATGTTTCTTTGTGCATCTTGTCATGCAAAGTCACAGCCTGTAACCAAACCACAGTAGGCCATGGTCTTGTCAAATCTCATACAGTAAGCAAGTTTAGGGTGGCAAATTCATATATGGCAGAGCTATTGCATGAACATAATTTTCATAGAATGGTTTGGGTTGGAAGAGACCTTAAAGATCACCTAGTTCCAGTGCCCCTGCCATGGGCAGGGACACCTCCCACTAGACCAGGCTGCTCAAAGCCCCATCCAGCCTGGCCTTGAACACTTCCAGGGATGGGCCATCCACAACTTCCCTGGGTTACACGCTCCAACAGGTCTATGTCCTTCCTGTGCTGAGGACTCCAGAGCTGAATGCAGTATTCCAGGTGGGGTCCCACCAGAGCAGAGGGGGAGAATCACCTCCCTCGACCTGCTGGCCACACTTCTTTTGATGCAGCCCAGGATACAGTTGGCTTTCTGGGATGCAAGTGCATATTGCCTGCTCATGTTGAGCTTCTTGTCCACCAGCACCCCTAAGTCTTTCTCCTCAGGGCTGCCCTCAAGCCATTCTCTGCCCAACCTGTATTTGTGCCTGGAATTGCC